>NC_090929.1:1356131404-1356756404 GCF_040938575.1 Ambystoma mexicanum
CCTGTCTAGGGGACCATTTTACAGTACCCTGATGCTTGTGTTCTTTGTCTCCCTCTACGCAGCGGCTAGTGAAGAAGAGGGCGGAGACGGCGCTGTGGAGCAAGGCGGCGGGGATGCCCCCACGGCTGCAGCGGAAGGGGTGGGTGAGCCCCCACAGGGGCCTGCTACGGTGGAAGACGGTGAGGAGCCATCCAGGTTGGTGGTTTCCACAGAGGAGGAGGAGGCCGCCACAGGGGCACACATGGGGCCTGGTGGGGGCATCCCTGCTGGTGCAAGTGGTGCAGTCCAGGGCCAGGGGCAGGAGGCAGCACAGGTCACCGTGGAGGGGCCTGTGCATGTCGCTGTCCCTGACCCTGTGAGTGCACCACCATGCACCAGCAGGGTTGCCCCGTCCCAGGCCCGTCCGTAGGTAGAGGGGATGTCCATGTCACCTGACTCCCCTCCCCCTGCGGACGAGGGGACCCGTGTCCGTATGGAGAAGGTCCTGATTGGGCTTGCGATGCGCGCGGGTGCAATTCGTGATGATGTGCGTGCTTCCCGGGAGGAGCACGCACCTCATCACGAAGAGCACCGTGCCGATGTGGCCCAATTGGGATCTTCCATGTTTGGGGGTTTCCTGCATGTGTCGGCCAATCTGGCGGCCCTCTCCTCCTCTGTGGAGGCTATACGCCAGTCGTTCTCCTTGCCGTCTTCCGGCCCAGATGCCACCAGGGCCCCCATGGACCTGCCCTGACCTATGCAGCCAGCTCAGTGGGGATCCCATCCCAGCCACAGTCGGGAGTCGGAGGTCAAGCAGGGGTGGACACCACAGCAACTGTACCCCAGCAGATGGAGGATGTGCCGACATCATCAGGCAGGGCACGTGCACGACGGCGTCGGTGGATTCCATCAGCCTGGATGCCGTCGTGCTGGCAGAGGCAGTTGCGTCGGAGGCAGCAGCAGAGTCAACGTGGGAGGCATCATGGCTCGGGGCCATCAACATCGGAGGGGCAGGCATCGGCCGTAGGGCAGGAGGACCCAGGACAGGAAGTGTCTTCCGTGTGGCTGCGGTTGGGCCAGCAGATAGGTGCGGAGCAGCGGCGGGCAGAAGAGGAGCGGCTCACGATGGTCAGGGCGGAGAACTCCATGCGGAGGGCCCTGAGGCGGGCCGAGTGCCTCGAGGCAATCCGCAGGGGGTTGGAGGAGCAGATGGCGTCGTCCCTGCAGACCCTCGGGGCCATGGAACAGGACCGCCTCTGGGACATAGACGAGGAGTTTGATGATGCCCTGGCCCGGAACACTACGGAGTGAGCCGCTGGACTTGCCCGCCGCCTTTGTATATAGTTTTTTAGTTTTAGGTTTCATTTGTTTATTCTTATGATTTGGAGTCGACGGACATAGCTCCACTTTTTGTATATAGGTGCATTTTTGTTAGGGTTTTTTGTAGGTTCCCTTTGTTCAGTTGGGCTCATGGACCCTTGGATATTTTGTACATAGTTTTTCATTGGATTGTTTTATTTTTTCTTCTCCATGGAGCAATGGTGTTTGGATTTTATTTTTTTACTGTCGGATTGATTTCATTTTTAATGTGACTTTGAAGTACATTTTTTTTGGATTTGGTGTTTTTCATTTTTTGGGACGGACATGCACCTTTTCTTTTTTTCATTGGCATTGTAGTTTGTTTCATTTCATTTGCATTCATATTTTTTTAATATATTTTTGTTTTCATACTTCACTGTGTGGTATCATCTCATTGCTTTCATGCATGTCATGTTGGGTGTTTTCAAATTCATTTGCAACCATTGTGTGTGACAGACATGGGTTCATTTGCTTTATGTACGTTGGGGGTGTAACATGTAATTTTCATTTCCATGTGGGTGAATAGGTTACTTGGTAGGGCCTTTTGGCTGTGGAGGCTGACCATTACGCACATGGTTGGTGATTGTGAGGACCTGGGTGCAGGGGGACATGAGTGGGGGCCTGGTGGGGGCTGCCCCTGGTGGCTGGGGGGTGGGGGTGATAGGGGCCATGAGTGGGGGCCTGGTGGAGGCTGCCCCTGGTGGCTGGGGGGTGGGGGTGGTGGGAGACATGAGTGGGGGCCTGGTGGAGGCTGCCCCTGGTGGCAGGGGGGTGGGGGTGATAGGGGCCATGAGTGGGGGCCTGGTGGAGGGTGCCCCTGGATGCTGGGGGGTGGGGGTGCAGGGGGAAATGAGTGGGGGCCTGGTGGAGGGTGCCCCTGCACTGCTGGGGGGTGGGGGCGATAGGGGACATGAGTGGGGGCCTGGTGGGGGCTGCCCATGGTGGCTGGGGGGTGGGGGTGGGTGGGAGACATGAGTGGGGGCCTGGTGGGGGCTGCCCATGGTGGCTGGGGGGTGGGGGTGGTGGGAGACATGGGTGGGGGCCTGGTGGAGGCTGCCCCTGGTGGCGGGGGGGTGGGGGTGATAGGGGCCATGAGTGGGGGCCTGGTGGAGGGTGCCCCTGGATGCTGGGGGGTGGGGGTGCAGGGGGACATGAGTGGGGGCCTGGTGGAGGGTGCCCCTGCACTGCTGGGGGTGGGGGTGCAGGGGGACATGAGTGGGGGCCTGGTGGAGGGTGCCCCTGCACTGGTGGGGGGTGGGGGTGATAGGGGACATGAGTGGGGGCCTCGTGGGGGCTGCCCATGGTGGCTGGGGGGTGGGTGGGAGACATGATTGGGGGCCTGGTGGTGGCTGCCCATGGTGGCTGGGGGATGGGGGTGGTGGGAGACATGAGTGGGGGCCTGGTGGAGGGTGCCCCTGGATGCTGGGGGGTGGGGGTGCTGGGTGACATGAGCAGGTGTGCAGGGTAGTCCCCTGTGGTGTGTGCTGCCTGCAGGGGCCATGGAGGGTGTACAGGGAATACCTGAGAGCACACAGCCAAATCGCGTGTAGAATTTCCTGCGCACAACTGAAATCCACGTACCCTGACAAATCGCGTGTGGAACTTTCCGCGCACCCCTGAAATCCACGTACCCGGCCAAATCGCGTGTGGGACTTCCCGCGCACTCCTGAAATACACGTACACGGCCAAATCGCGTGTGGAACGTCCCGCGCACCACTGAAATCCACGTACCCTGACAAATCGCGTGTGGAACTTCCCGCACACCCCTGAAATCCACGTACCCGGCCAAATCGCGTGTGGGACTTCCCGCGCACCCCTGAAATACACGTACACGGCCAAATCGCGTGTGGACCTTCCCGGGCACCACTGAAATCCACGTACCCTGACAAATCACGTGTGGAACTTCCCGCGCACCCCTGAAATCCACATACCCGGCCAAATCGCGTGTGGAACTTCCCGCGCACCCCTGGAATCCACGTACCCGGCCAAATCGCGTGTGGGACTTCCCGCGCACCCCTGAAATACACGTACACGGCCAAATCGCGTGTGGAACTTCCCGCGCACCACTGAAATCCACGTACCCTGACAAATCGCGTGTGGAACTTCCTGCGCACCCTTGAAATCCACGTACCCGGCCAAATCGCGTGTGGAACTTCCCGCGCACCCCTGGAATACACGTACACGGCCAAATCGCGTGTGGAACTTCCCGCGCACCCCTGTAATCCATGTACCCTGACAAATCGCGTGTGGAACTTCCCGCAAACCCCTGTAATTCACTTGCCCTGCCAATTCGCGTGTGAGACTTCCCGCGCACCCCGGTATACACGCACACGTATTTTTTGTCAGCGGGTGTCCGTGTTTGTGGGTACCCCTTTGCACGTCATTTGTCCTGGAGGGCCACAGTATGGGACATTCATCATGGCAGTATATAGGTGCTATTTTTTGCCGCACCTTTTGGCGCACATTTCTTACAGGCGCAGAGACGCTACCGCCTGCTTTCTTGTAGCGGTCGTGTTTGTGCCTGTGCGCTGGTTTGAGCTTGCGCTTTTTTGCCCTATTCTATTCCATGAATACGTGTTGTAGGCGAGCGTGTGGGCGGTCCGCGCACAAGTACCCTGTACTTCCCCCGTGACGCCCACATTTTGGCAAGTTGTTCCACATTCCGAGTGTTATGCCCCGTGTTCCGCCTACTTTTGTTGCGTGCGCCGCGCTATGTGCGATTTTCGCTGTGGCCTGTGCGATTTTTGCTGTGACCTGGCGCACGCAGTTAGATGGCCTGTGCGCTAACGTGCGCCGCGCACTTTATTATCGCACATCCAATGGTTTTCTCGCGCACAGCCTTCCATGAATCGATGTGCGCTGCTTTTCTTGCGATTTTCGCACTTGCACTGCGATTTTCGCTATTGCACTGCGATTCGCACGTTTTTGGCCACTTGCGCCGCGCTAATTATTCCATGAATCGGCTTCTAATTGTTTACTACTGTCATTTTCAATGTGAAAAGCACAACCATCCACATATACAGTTGGCAAATCCTTGCATGTTTTTTCATCAAAAGCTTTGTGTGGTGATTGTTAAAATTCCTGCAAATTAGGTTCCACTTCCATTTCATTTGATATTTGTTCAGCTGCACCGTCATGTAAGTCAGCTAACCCTTGAGCAATTGGGCTGTTTTTATTTTGTCCATATCTCACTTCTACAGGAAAACCTTGTAATGCCAGCGTCCATGAAGTGATTCTGGACTGCGCTAGATTACCTGACCTAATTCTTTTACTCTCTAAAAACTGCAAATGTTGATGATTTGTCTAAATAATCACCTTTTCCCCCTGAACAATGGGGCGGAAATGTTGTAGCGCCCACACAGTGGTTAATAGGGCCTTTTCACATTCATTGAATTTCATTTCAACTTGGGAAAATGCCTTACTTGCATAGGCAATGGTTTTGTGATTCAAGTCATGTTTTTGTGATAACACTGCTGACATACAATGTTCAGAGAAACCTATTTCTATAAAGAAATCCCTGTCCTTTATGGGATATGCTAAACATGGAGCCTTTACAAGACATTCCTTTAATTTAGCCACTGCCTCAGACTGCTCTTTTTCCCATATGCTGGGTGTATTCAGTTTAAGCAGTTTAGTCAATGGTTGAGTGATTTCAGCATAATTTTCAATGAACTTTCTATTATAGCCTGTCATCCCTAATAAACTTTTTACCCCTTTCACATTTTTAGGGTCCTTTAGTTTTTGTATGGCCTCTATTTTCGTCTTTTGTGGATTTAGCCCATGTTCAGTCACTTCATGGCTTAGAAAGTTTACTTTTTTCTTGCACCATTGTGCTTTTTGTAAAGATACTTTGGCGCCTGCTTTCTGCAATTGACCAAGCACATGTCTTATTTCATCAAAATGGCTTTTCAGGCTTTCGTTTTTCATTAGGACATCATCCACATAAACTATGGTTCCTCTTTCCGCTGCATCTGGCATGGCCTTTCTCAAAAATATGCCAAATTCACTCCCACTATTGATGTACCCGAATGGAGTTCTAAGCCATGCGTATTGAGTCTTATCAAACGAAAAGGAAAATAAATTCTGTATGTCCTCTGCCAATGGCACGCACCAATATCCAGAGGTGAGATCTAATGTGGTAAACACTTTTGAACCATGTACCTGAGCTAGGCCCTGATCAATGAATGGCAGTGGCCATCTGGATACTGATACTGTTTTATTTAACTCCCTCAAGTCTGCACATAGCCGCCATTGACCATTTGGCTTTAACACACCTAAAATAGGTGTATTGGATGTGCTATGAATGGGCCTGATGATTCCCCGAGCTTCCAAATTTTTTATAATCTCTGCTAATGATTCTAAACATGCCAGCGGTAGTCTATACTGGCGTACAAATACTGGAATTCTGCTGCACCCTTCTGGTAGTGTGGCCACATGTAAATCAGTTAAACCGCAAACATAAGCATCTTTTGCAAATACATCCTTAAACTCCATAAATATCTCCCTCAGATTGTTTCTATCCTCATCGCTGCCACATGCATCCGCTGATAAAATCTGCTCTTCTACCATTTTGGAAAATTCTGGAAAATCTTCTGGTAAGGGAATCTCGGCACTTTCCTCTAACTGTGTGGCTGTGTCTTTTTGTAAAGCTGCCACTTTAAAATATTTTGGCATATCAGCTTCCACTTCAATGGGCTGATTTTCTGTTTCATTTTCATTTAAATTAAATGTTATGCAATCCTCTTGATGGCAGCACACTGTCTCATTTGAATCATAAGGCTACACAGAATATTCCTTTGGGCTGAGAGTCCAGGTATTCTGGTAACTCACCCTTGGCATCTACATACTTTTCAGGGATATTTCCAATCACCATGTTATTTAGATCTGCAGTATAATGTGATTTTTGTATGGCCATTCCTAATGGGGAGTTTTCCTCTAAATGAGTATCTCGACAACCCTTATTATTTACCATAATTCTTACAGGCCCTTCACCAATATCTACCAATGGAATGTATTCATAATCCAGGCCTTGCTGTTTTATGGATTCATTCAGGCATACAAATGCATCAGAGTCTTTCATCTGCTGTCCATTTTTGCATTTCAGTGTTATTGCACACTGTTTTGTAAATGCAGGAATAATAGTATCTTTCCTCATTTGTAATTCGATTGCATAAGGAACCAGTTGTGCACAATGATAAGGCCTTCTTTTGTCTTCAAATTCAGGTGCCAGCCCACCTAGGCGTGACCATATTTTTTGATTAAGGAAATCTAACACCATACACATTCTGTGCATGATGTCATTGCCCATGTAAAAATCATTTTGTGCTCCACTCACTATCCATACATTATGGTAAATTGTTTTCTGCCCAATGCTAATTTTAAGCATGCATCTGCCTGCAATTCGGTTTTCAAAGTCTGGACTGTCCAACCCAGAAACATATTGGTTTTTAATTCTAAATTTTGGGATCTCCTCCCTCTCCATTATTTTTTGCAATAATTTCTCATTAATGAAGCGCCTCTCCTGTTCAAGCGCTAAAGTGGCTTTTATTGTTTTAAAACAGTCATTTATACCAACATGAATCCATGGTTGCACATCTTCCATGTGTATTTCAGCAAGAGTGGTAATGTGTTTTTCTGAATCTGTTTTAGGAGTAATATTCTGTTTGCATGTTTTCTCTTTTAAATAAAAGTGTAATGTGTGCTCATCTATGGCGGTCTGCCAATTTTTCCTTGGGTCGAAGTATATTTGTACAGGTAGTCTTTCATTGTCGCTCTGCATTTGTCTTGACACATCAATATAATAGTGACACTAGGTATGCAACTATTCTGGAGATATACCTCCACTGCATCATTTGTTTTGGCAACAGTGTGACATTCATGTATGTTGCTGTTTTGTGATTTTAATTTCTTAGGTCTCAGTGGTTTTATGGTTAAGGACCACATTACTCCATTTACCCCATCTATGAGAGGAGACAATCTTTTCAGGCAATCTGTCCCCATCAGAAATGGAATTTCACAAATAGATGTGATCAATACCTCTTGTTTCATTCTGTGCTTTCCTATTTTTATGTCAACCTCAGTTACACCTATGATGGGCACCTCCTCCCCATTAAAGTTATGTACTGGACCTTGATTTTCCTTCACTGTGATCTGATTCTGTTGAGATCTCCCTTCATTGATACTCTTTACCAGCTCCAAGACATATTTGTGGCCTGTGCGCCAGTGTCAATCATTGCAAATGTTTGGCATTTTTCTTCTACAGTGATGGGAGCATAATACCTGTGCTCAACTTCCTCTAATACACATAAGAAGTGTGAATTCTTACTGATTTCAGGACTCACCTTTGTCAGCCTTTTTTACTTTTGGCTAAGCACATTGGTAAATGGAAATACATTTTTCCCTCCTTTTTACCCATTTCTGCGTGAGAGACTTTATTCATTTCTCCATGTTCAGAGGTTTTTTGGAGTGTGGCCACTGTTCGCCCATCCATCTGGGTATCATCAGGGACCACATTACAACCTTCCAACTGAACATGTGTAACAACATCATTTAGTAATTTGTCATTGTTTAATTCTGTGCATTTGTGATCATTTAGTGTGGTACCAGCCCTTTCAGCTTCTTCAAAAATATGTGGCTCAAAGAATTCTTCAGGTGATTGATTTGTACCCTCCTTTAGAGTATTTCCTTTTTCTGTCTGTGTTTGTTCACGGCTTTGACTGTCCAGGGAAGGAGCTATAGCATCCCCACTTACTCCCTGTTCACTGGTATTCCCCATGCATGAGTCATTTTTCTTAAATCTGTCCCTTTGTTCTTTTGGAAAAAAACCTTCAATGTTTGATTTAGCTCTAGGTTAAACCATACCTTTTTTTTAGAATTATTTGCACTTTCTGTTACATGTTCATTCATTGGTGCTTTCACTTTTACATCATTAGGCATCTCAGAGTCATTATGCAAAATTACATTAGGGCAATCTGTCTTTTCGGCGCTGTAGGTATCATGAGTACTTAGTCACTTTTCAGAAGAAGCCCCCCGGTCATTGCTATGGCCATCAGCCCCCTCCTTGGATAGTTGTTTTTGCGCTGTATAGAGCTTCCCTATTTGCTCAGCTAACATTTTCACTTGGGCCTCGAGGAACTTGAACCTTTCCATCTCTCTAGAATCCTCTTTTTGTGGCCTAGGTCGATATTTGTTGTTTTCCCCATGATTGGATCTATTCTGATACCTCTCAGGTGAGTGATTTCTATTGGGATGGTTCCTGAATCTTAATTCATTTGTGGAGGGGAGCGGGGTGCACCCATCCTTTGGTTTTAGTCCCCTGGTGGGGAATCATTGTACTGACGTGGAGTGTAATTCATGTTCTGTCTCATGTCCTGTCTCTCCAGTTGTGGGTACTGACCCCTATGTTGATTCCCATTATCAGCAAATCAATCCACATATCGGGGTCTATCCTGATTACCATATATCATGGTGTTGGGATCAAATCTGCTCTGTGTCCCCAATGTCTGGTAGGGACCATCATTTCTTTGATCTTGATTTTGTCTTTGGTTATTATTCATACCTGACATATCAGGACGATATCCTGCCGGGGTCTATCCCCTAAATACCTAGGGCTGATGTAGCTCTCCCTATTACTAGGTTCATGTGATTGGAACATTGGTGCAGAGTGTGATGATCTTTGTTGATTAACCCTTTGTTCAGGTGCCGAATTATTTTTACCTGGACTTTGAGCAGACTCAAGGGACATTTTGGCTGACCTTATTTCCATCACTGTGGCTGAGGGTTCTTTAGATTTAGGTCTAGCATCTTTCATTTTATCACTTTCTCTACCCTGACAATAGAGTACCTCATATAGTTTTGTGCTTGGATGTACAATCCATTCAAGGGACTTGTCACGGTCAAATTCACGGACCAATTGTGATATGATGTCTTTCTGTAGCCCATAGAAGTAGGCAGTTGTAAACTCATTGGAATTGGGGTCAAAAGATACATCAAAGCGAGAAAATGCCCTTTTTAAGTCCTGTAAAAATTGGCGAGGGGATGTGTTAGGCCCAGCAGTGATTGTGTAAGCGACTTTCTTTGCCTCCTGCAATGACTGAAAAGGAGAAAAATGACGCCTAATTTCTTTTTCAAACTCCACCCATGTCATATTCTGCTGTTCATTTAATCCCCTTATGATGCTGGCCTTCGGAGCATCTGAAGTTAAATGAAAATATTGTCTGTACTGTTCCTTAGGTATCTGGAGTGCTTTAAAAATGTCACGAACCGCTTCTAAGTGATCCTCAATGCAGCATTCCCCTCCTTTTTTAAATGGTTTGATCAGGGCTTTAATGGATTTCATTATCTTTATGGGGCTACTTGTTGCAATACATGAAATTGCACCACTTTGTGATTCCATCCTGGTTTCAGGTGTATGGGATTGGTGTCTGCCCCAATGGGAGTATCAAATCCCCCAAGGGCGCTGCAACCAAGTTCAGTCACCGACCCAGTCACTGGAGCACTAGCTCTATGGACAGAACTAGAATTCACCTCCACTCCATTGAATGTAGTACCCTGCCGCCTCTCCTGGGACCTGGGAATGCACATTTGTTGTTCTAAGCCTTTGCACTTTTTAAGGAGCCTGCGTGCTTCATTTTGCAGATAGTTGTTTTCATCACTCATTTTATTTATTACCTCCTGCATGTCGCACATTTGCATTTGGCATTCATTGAATTCTTTGTTTCTCTTGTCTCTTTCTTGAATCGTTTTAACCATTTCTTGCTCTGCACCTTGGAGATCACTTTCTTTTTCAAAATGTTCTTTTTGTAAAATCTGCATTTCTGAAACAATCTCATTTTTATCCTGTCTAATGTGATCCACTAAGGCTTTTAAGTGTACCAATTCTTGCTCATTGTCTTCAAACTGTTTCTTGCTTTTGGATAACTGAATATCAAAATCTCTGCATTTTAATTGCATGTCTTTCTGACATCCTTCTAATTCTGTTCTTAACATCTCCTCTTGTTTACTTGCCCCATCTAAATCAGTCTTTAACCTGTTAATTAGCTGGGTATCATTTTCTTGCATTCGCAGGGACCTATTCAATATAAACCAGATCTTGGCACATAGCCGTATCAGACAATCTTTCTCTGCATGTTTGTCAGCTGCATTTAATAATCTCAGAAGGCAGACCTGAATTATGCTGCCTGCTGCAAAAATACTGTCTAGTTTTTCTTTCTGCACTTCACCATGAATGCGGTCGTGCCATTCTGTGGCATTTTTCGATGACCACGTCCCATGTGCAAATAACTTTGCCTCTAAATATTGCACTAGCTCTGGGAATGTTGCTTCCATTGGAGACCTTCTGAAATTCATTTTTAGTGGCACACTGCTATTATGAAATGGGTTCCCTTTAATGTACAGATGGCAGTGTGAGACACGCTTGCCACGCCGGTAGGTGCTCTATGATCACGTTCCTGGCCAACGCACCATAAATATGTTGGGTATTTTGTATAGATTTGGGGCCAAGCAATATTTTCTTAACGCCAAAATGAAAATAATTCAGTAATAATCACTCTTTGCATTCAGATTAGATTTGGTATATAGTACTACAGTATACATACATTATTTCAGCACACTGATACATTTAGTGGTATACATTATGTTGGTATGCGTTATTGGTGGTATTTCTGGTGAGCATAATTCCTTTGTTTTATATGTGGCCCCAATATCCAGAACCCCTCATTTTTGCTTAGTTTGTCTGTGTGATCACTAGAGAGGCCTCAGGCTTACATTTCAGGAACACCACATTTAATAACATGCTAACATGCGGTATTTATCACCAACTTACCTACATCGGTGAACTATGTCCAGGGCCTCTCTTTCTGCTGACTCATGTACCTCCAGCAGCAGTCTATTTCATTATATTATGATTATATTCCGTTCAGAAACATACACTTATATACTAAATGGAATCATGCACACAGCTACCGCTAAGTCTTATTTTTAGCTAGCTTAAAAATGACAATTGCACTGTCTAAACCTCTCCCCACATCATCAGCACTGTAATGGTAAATGCACAAAGGAAAGAGAAAATAAAACACACTACCCGTCTGCTTTCAGATATTTTTGTGTATTATAAAAATTGCATTTAACACAATCTTACTCTTTTTACAGAGATAAATGAAATAGCACAATCAACATTATCTGTAACAAAATGAGAAGAGGGCGATGAGAACAGTCGCAACATTAAACCTGTTGATAAAACACTGGAATTCTTTCTTCTACACTGACTGAATACTTTCGCATTCACGCACACTGCCCCCGTACTTTGCAATGTATAATTACATAATCTGTTCAGCATGTGAAATTCTTCGGCTGGTCACCTTCTGGATGTGGCAATTCCCTCTTCAAGCACCCACAGTGAGAACAGGCATCTGCTGTTACTCAAACCGGGGATTATTGTCTGGGATTCCCAGTCTCTGCAGCAGTGCAGCTGGGATCTGCTTTTTCAATCAGGAACTCAGCCACCAGCCAGGTCTTTCTCCCAGCTGTCTGAAAAGTAATTCTCTCCTTCCCCCAGATTCTACAGGAAAACTTGGTTACAGCCTCTAATATGATGTTTGTCCAATAAGAATCCCCTATGTCCTATCCTCCTCCTGCACACAATAGAAATCTTTTACAGTAAGCAACTGTAACAAAACTGATTTCCTGCTATTTGAGTCTGTCTTTTCCATCCATTTTGCACTGGAGAACACATTATTTTATTAATGAGTTAGCATGTTAGTTTTTTGTTAATGAGGTTAGTTCATTAATCCTCAAATGTGTCTCCTGCAACAGAGGAATTTCAGGTAAAAAAATATATGCTTTTAACAGTGAAAAAAAAATGATTTGCATTTTATATGTAGAAATCATTTTTGACTGCATAGCCTGTTTTCATTTACATGTCCATGTTACACTGGCAACACATGCCTTGCTGTACCACCTTATAGCAATGTACCAAACCCATGCAGTGGTGCTGCACTTCCAAAAACATGCTATACAGTGATCCTGTGCAGTGGTGCTGTGCTCTGTGCTCCCAAAACACGCTAAACAATGCTACAGGTGCGCGGGAAGTTTCACACGTGATTGGCCCTGTGCGAGTGGGGTACGTGTATTACTGGGGTTAGCGGGACGTTTCACACGCGATAGGCCCTGTGCGAGTGGTGTATGTCTATTACTAGGGTTCGCGGGATGTTTCACACGCGAAAATGCCTGTGCGAGTGGGGTACGTGTATTACTGTGATTTGCGGGAAGTTTCACACATGATTGGCCCTTTGCGAGTGGGGAACGTTTATTACTGGGATTCGCGGGAAGTATCACACGCGATTGGCCCTGTGCGAGTGGGGTACGTGTATTACTGGGGTTCACGGGAAGTTTCACACGTGATTGGCCCTGTGCAAGTGGGGTACGTGTATTACTTGGGTTCGTGGGAAGTTTCACATGCGAAAGGGCCTGTGCGAGTGGGGTACATGTAGTACTGGGATTCGCAGGAAGTTTCACACACAATTGGCCCTGTGCGAGTGGGGTACGTGTATTACTGGGGTTCGCGGGAAGTTTCACACGCGATTGGCCCTGTGCGAGTGGGGTACGTGTATTACTGGTGTTCGTGGGAGGTTTCACACGCGATTGGCCCTGTGCGAGCGGGGTACGTGTATTACTGGGGTTCGCGGGAAGTTTCACATGCGATAGGCCCTCTGCGAGTGGTGTACGTGTATTACTTGGGTTCGCGGGAAGTTTCACACATGAAAGGGCCTGTGCGAGTGGGGTACGTGTATTAGTGGGATTCGTGGGACGTTTCACACGCGATTGGCCCTGTGCGAGTGGGGTACGTGTATTACTGGGGTTCACGGGAAGTTTCACACGCGATTGGCCCTGTGCGAGTGGTGTACGTGTATTACTGGGATTCGCAGGAAGTTTCACACGCGATTGGCCCTGTGCGAGTGTGGGGTATGTGTATTCCTGGGGTTCACGGGAAGTTTCACACGCGATTGGCCCTGTGCGAGTGGGGTACGTGTATTACTGGGGTTCGCGGGAAGTTTCACACGCGATAGGCCCTGTACGAGTGGTGTAAGTGTATTACTGGGGTTCGCGGGAAGTTTCACAAGCGAACGGCCTGTGCGAGTGGGGTACGTGTATTACTGGGGTTCGCGGGAAGTTTCACATGAGATTGGCCCTGTGCAAGCAAGGTACATGTATTACTGGGGTTCGCAGGAAGTTTCACACGCGATTTTGCTGTCAGAGCAGGGTACGTGTATCCAGTGTGGTGTGCGGGGAGTCCTACACGTGAATTGGCAGTGTGGGTCCTCCCGGGTGTCCCCTCTACCCCCACCACAGCCCCTGCAGGCAGCCCACACCACAGGGGACTACCCTGCACCCCTGTTCATGTCCTGCAGGCAGTCCATCCACCATGGGCATGCCCCCCAGCCAAGCCACATCACCTTGCAATATGATCACCAACTCATGTCCCCCTGCAGCCCAACCCCCCAGCAGTGAGGGGCACCTGCCAGCAGGCCCCCACTCATGTCCCCCAGCACCCCTACCCCCAGCAGTGAGGGGCACCTACCAGCAGGCCCCCACTCATGTCCCCCTGGACCCCCACCGCCCAGCACTGAGGGGCACCTGCCAGCAGGCACCCACTCATGTCCCCCTGCACCCCCATCCCCAGCAGTGAGGGGCACCTGCCAGCAGGCCCCCACTCATGTCCCCCTGCACCTCCACCCCCAGCAGTGAGGGGCACCTGCCAGCAGGCCCCCACTCATGTCCCTCTGCACCCCCACCCCCCAGCAGTGAGGGGCACCTGCCAGCAGGCCCCCACTCATGTCCCCCTGCACCTCCACCCCCCAGCAGTGAGGGGCACCTTCCATCAGGCCCCCACTCATGTCCCACTCATGTCCCCCCACCCACTCACCCACCCAGCAGTGACATGCCCATCTCATGACACAAACCAAAAGTCAACTATGTACATCAACACATGTCTATCACACACACACACACACATACAGGTTGCCATTGATTGAGTAAACCCACATGTCAACATGCAAGAAACAAATGAGTGAATCCCACACATTGAAGTAAAAGATCAAAATGTATTAACATGAAAACCAATTGAAAGTACTTAAAGCATAAAATAATGGCAAACATGAAATGAAATGCATGTCCAAATTAAAAAAAATAATTCCTCAAAAAAACCCAAGTAATCCAAAAGAAAAATGGCCAAAACTCTCTGTCCACCAAACCAAATACAAATGAAACGAAAAAAAGGTAAATCCATTGATCCATGGTGAAGTGAAACGTCCAACTATGTACAATACAATTTTCAAGGGTCCATGAGACCAATGAAACAAATGAAACCTATCTAATAAACGACCTAACAAAAAACTATTTACAAAAGTGTGGGGCATAGGCCAAAAGCTCCAAAATTAAAAAAAAGGAAACCTAACACTATAAACTATTTACAATGGCGACGGGCAAATCTTGCGGCTCACTCAGTGATGTTTTCGGCCAGGGCATCATCGAACTCCATGCCTATTTGCTGGAGGCGGGCCTCTGTCCTGGCACTGAGGTCTCGCAGGGAGGCACTCATGGCCGGTTCCAACTCCCTGCGAGTCGCCTCGAGGCACTCTGCCCACCTCAACGGCCGACGCATGGAGAACTCCGCCCTGACCATTTTGAGCCACGCCTCTTCCGCCCGCCGCCGCTCTGCACCTATACGCTGGCCTGACCACAGCCACACAGAAGACACATCCATTCCAGGGTCCCCCTGCCCTCTGGCCGATGCCTGCCCCCTGATGTCGATGGCCCCGAGTCATCATTGCTCTCACCTAGAGCCTGCTCCTGCTGCTGCTGCTGCTGTCCATGTGCCCTGTCCGATGATGCCGGCACATCCTCCATCAACTGGTCTCCATTTGTGGTGTCCACCCCTGCTGGACCGCCGACTCCCAACTGTGGCAAGGATGGGATCTCCACCAAGCTGGCTGTGTTGGTCAGGCCATGTCCACAGGGGGCCCTGGTGGAAACTGGGCCTTAACACGGCAGGGAGAACGACTGGCGCATAGTCTCCACAGAGGAGGAGAGTTCCGCCAGAGTGCGCGTCACATGTAGGAACCAACCAACCAGGGCCCTCCCAACAGTGCCACGTCGTGACGCTGCTGTTCGTGATGGCATGCGTTCTCCGCCCAGGAAGAACGCACGTCATCATGAATGTCATGCGTGTGCAACGCGACACCAATCAGGACAGAGCCCATACGTTCATGGGACCCCTCGTCCACAGGTAGTGGAGAGGCAGATGACATGGCACTCTCCCCTACCTGTGGACGGGCCTGGGACGGGGCATCCCTGCTGGTGAATGGTGGTGCAGTCACAGGGTCAAGGACAGTGACATGCACAGGCCCCTCCGCGGTGACCTGTGCTGCCTCCTGACCCTGGCCCTGGACTGCACCACTTGCACCAGTGGTACTACCCCCACCAGGCCCCATGTGCGGCTCAGTAGCGGGCTCCTACTCCTCTGTGGAGACCACCAACCTGAATGTCTCTGTACCGTTTTACGCCATTGCAAGCCCCTGTGGGGGCTCACCCAGCCCTTCCCCCACAGTCGTAGTGGCAGACACGGCACCAGCTACCTCGCTCCCGGATGTTGGCAAGTCCTGGGAGGGTGGCTGGGCCTTGCATCGCCTCCCAGTGGAGGCATCCCCACCGCTGGGCTCCACAGCGCCGTCTCCGACCTCTTCTTCACTTGACGCTGCGTAGAGGGAGACATAGAACACAAGCATCAGGGTACAGTACAATATTCCCCTAGACAGAAAGCAATAACACATGAGTGGCAGTGTCTAACGTCACTTCCATCCTGTCCCTCCACAACACATGGATGAATGCACGCAATACACATGCATAAACAGGCATGGCGCCTGCAATCAACATCAGCATCCATGTACAAAAGCCTCTAATAATCAAAATGTTGCCTTCAAACTCACATCATCATGGCTCACACTGATCCCATGCACACACATCACCGGAGGGTCATGCATCATGCCTTGTACACCACAGACACAGTGGATAGAGACAGTGCATACAACGGTGACCGCACTGCATGAGTGAATCTACACATCATCACGGACATGTGTCATGAATCCATGGCGTATCAAAGTCACAGACACACTTCTCAGACACACACACATGTGCACCATACATGTACATGACAGCAGCACCCATCCCTCACACCCCCACTATGTGCAAGAACAGACACTGGCATGCTTTCATGTGTGCATTTGCCATACAGCTCCCCATGTAGCTTTGGAACTCATGCACCAACCATGTGGTTCGCACATTACTGGTCTCACATGCATGACCATGATGTCCCTGCACACACACATCCATACATGGCCCATGTCACACATACGGCAAGTATCGAACCACCAGCACACTGCAACATGCCCTGTCTCACACACCAATGCTTGGCCACTTACTGCTCAACTCCAGACAGGTCTTCCTCCGAAGGATCTGGGCATGGAGCACTGGGCATACGTGTTCCAGGACCCTCATCTGGATGTCACTGATGCTGACCCGGCCCCCTCTGCGAGGCGCCGGGCCTTGTGGAGGGTCCTGGACCTGAAGTCCTCCCAGTGCTTCTTGACGTGCTTGATGTCGTGGGCTGCCACCCCCTCCGCGTTGATGGCAAACACTATGTAGTCCCAAGTCCTCTCCCATCCTTCCTTGTTGGCGCGTGATGTTCCGAACAGGGCATCATAATGCCACAGGACAGGCTCCACCAGGACACCAACTTCCTTCACACTGAAGCTGGTAGCCCTCTGCCTCTCTGACTGGGGGTCGCCAGTGGTCTCGGATGGTGTTTGCCCCGACATGGCAACCCCCGAGGCAGGTGTGGGTGGGCAACTGGGTCCTGGGGCTGGGCTGTGGAGCGATAGTATCCCAGTCTGGAGTCTTCTGTTCCAGCAGGGGTGGACACAGCAACTGGAACTCTGGCTGACGTGCAGGCACCAAATAGCAGGGCACATGGGCAGCAGGCAGGCAGCAGTAGATGGCAGGTGGGAGCGTGCTCAGGGCTCTGGGGGGCAGCAATTCAGACTTCTGGGCAGGAGCATGGTCTTCCGTGTGTTGTTGCATGGCCAGCTTGATACAGAGTGATTTGGCAGGTGAAAATCTTGCACGTCAGCGTGTAATTCGAGGAAAGGCCCTTAGCGCGTAAGAACGTCAGCACATGTATGCGTTTTCATTGGACCAAAGGCCCTTAGCGCGTAAGCGCTTCTCTAACGTTATGCGCGCAGATGTTTCCCTCGTGATGTGGGCATAGTGGTTCAGCGCGCGTGAAAAAACTGCACGTCCGCGTGTGAATTCGTGTAATCCGAGGAAAGGGCCTACGCACGTAAGTGACGTGATGCGCGCGGCCATTTCCCTCAGCACGGGTTAAAGGTGAGCGGGGCCAGCAGTTGACTGTACGTGCCTTTCGTGGAGACCGACGTGTGTAAGTGCTTCGTGTTGTTTCGCGCACCATTACATCTTCACAGCGATCGAGGACGTATCTCTTCTTTTGGCGGGGGTATTGGCTACATGTGTTATTCATTATCACGCTAGTCAGACGGTGAGTCGCACATGCTATTTTTCCCACTGCGGGTGCCCCTGTGTATCGCATCCGATTTCGAGGTCATAGTAGCCTGCGTGTCCCAAGCGTATGCGTTTTTCATGTTACTGGGTGCCACCGCGTACTGCGGGAGGTTGATTCCACGCACATAGGCTGCAGGGTTGCGTGCACGGTTTTACTGCAGTTTTGGGGTGCCTGATCGTAGCGTGACCCGTCACTACATCACCAGGGTTACTTACACCCTTGCAGGTGCAGGGGGGCTGTTAACATCTTGCATCCCACCCGCTTCACCCGAATTGCCCAGGTCAATTGTGGTGTGCACCTCCCATTGGCCCTACTCCATCTGTGCCAGCACTACTCCATCTGTGCCATGGTTGGGAGGCCACCAAAGGTGAGGGGTGCCTCAGCTGGGCATACTCCTCGTGGCAGGCGTGGTCAGGGATGTGCCCGAGGTGACCAGGGAGTCAGGGGACTCCAGGGTGTCCAGGGTGGCCGCAGAGAGGGAAGAGGCCGGGGTGCACCACTTGAGCACGATGTTGTGCCATGTGTCGGTGCAGTCATGCCACCACCCCCTGTGGTTCTGGGAGATGCAGCTTTTGCATCTGGCACTGGTGCCCGTGTGACCCGGCAGTCCGTTTCATTGACTTCCAAGGGCCCAAGGGTAGTGGTAGCTGCAGGGGCAGCTGTGGACACCACCACCCAGGCTCGGGGTATGCTAGCGCAGGCTGCGTTGGCAATTGAAGAGCCCTTGAAACATTTCCAACAGGACCGGAGGGAAACCGTAGAGGCCCGCAGGGCTGCCCTGACCAAGACACATGTCCCTGGGGCAGTAATGTCATCTGCTGCCCCGGACAGCCGGGTGTTGGCAAGTGCACGGGCAGATGCAGCCAACGACAACCCGGTTGTGAGTCTGCCAACCAGGACAGTTGCGGTCAATGACCCTGCCACAGCGGATGTTGATGCGCAGGGTCCATTAGAGGGCACCCAGCTGTCACTGACACAAGTCAGCCCTTTGGTCGTCACTCCACCTGCCACTCCCTTGGCTCAATCCACCAGTCCCACTGGCCATACTGATCAGGGCGGCATCAGCCAGCCAGGGTCTGTGCCACAATCCAAGAGGAGGAAGGTTGCACCTGCAACACAGGCTGGGACCCCACACACAGCCACCACCTCCTGCACGTCGAGGAAGAAGCCTTTCTGCAACCAGGAACTGGACTTCCTCATGGGCTATGTGCAGAAACACAGCCGTGACATGCTAGTGGGTGCTAATTGTCAGACTAAACCTGCCCACCGTGATACCCACTGGAAGCAAGTTGCGGAACATGTGAGTGCATTCGGCCATGAGGTGCTCATGGTGCAAGAGTGCAAAAAGCATTGGAATTACCTCAAACGCAGCGCTAAGGCTAAGCGTGCCTCAAATTACAACTTGACTCTGTTGACTGGCGGTGGGCCTGCACCGGAGGAGGAAGACCTCACTCCGCATGAGTCACTCATTGCAGAGTTCATACCATCTGAATCGGTCGAAGGAGTGGGAGAGATGCCGGACTTTGATGCCCAGTCCAGTGAGTGTTGATGCGTGTTTGTCGAGGACGTGTGTGTTTTACTTGTGTGATGTGTGGTGCATGACTGTCACTACATGTCACGTGTGCATGGTTATGATGTGTGAATAATGCAATGTTTCCCTCATGAATGTCTACTCTGCTGGATGGTGGACATGTGGAGCAGACGGGGACTGTCCACATCACCACTTTTGCACCGTAGTCACATGCTGGTTACCAGTATGCCCCTCCGGTCCATGTTCCAGCTCACTGGCACTTCTGCATGTAGTGTGGGGTGAGCTTCCTCTCAGCCCAGGAACTATGCATAGCATGACTGATGTGCATGTGTCCTCTGCCTGCAAGGGGGTAGTCAATGTAGGAATGCTCCCTTGCCCCTCAACACCCTGCTCTGCACACCAATTCCATCTTAGCACTGGTCTGCTACAATATTGCCGTTGGTTACTTCCCTGGACATGCCTCCTGTGTACATTCTAACATCCAGCAGCCAATCTGCCAGACATATACATTGTGGTACATCCTTAGTACTTGATGCAGGGTGTCTCACTTGGACTGTGCAGAGGTCAGATGCCCTGCAGGGACATGAGTGCCCATTCATGCTCAATGTGCATTCCACGCATGCCCATATGTGTCCATGACTGGATGATCACTGTTACACAAGTCCATGATGACTCAAATTGCATGGCATTTCATCTGCCTTCCCATGTCAACTGTGGCTCAGTACTGCGTTGCGCACATGTTTAGGGTCTGACAATCTGTGAGGGTCACAGGCCTCAGCCTGTTTAATGGCCAATGACTCTGTCCAACTGGTGTAGTGTCTTCTTCACACGTGGGTGGACTGCAGAGGTTTCATCATGTGTCCTGCTTACTGTCCCATCATCATTTGCAGTGTTGTCACTTGACTCACATGAAGCTGTTGATGCTAGTCAACACTGTCTGTCAATTCACAAGTCTATGGTCAGCCTTTTGATACCATGCTAGGCATCCCTGCTTTTGCACTTGGGTGGAGGGGTGCTTTGCTTGTAGATATGCTACCCATTGAATGCACATTGCACGTGATGCCTGAAGCTGACCTTGCACTACCTTCACGTTTTCTGACACACACCATGAAGTCCTTGTACATGTAGGTAGTGAGTAACATACATATTTGCTGCACTGCATAGACCCACTTCAATCCAGACTGCCACCTTTCAACAGGTCTGATCACAGAAGCAATTCCAAGTTGACCCAGCATGCATGCCAGGTTCTATTTTGTGTGTCACATGGCTGCCTGCTGTGTTTGTTGTCGGTTTGTGTGTGTGTTGTGTGCTTCTAACATGTGTAGTGGCCTTGTCTCTCTCCATTTTTCAGATGATGACGCAATGGAGCCGGAGGATGGTGTTGTCATGCCAGGCACAGGGTTGTTATCACTACACCAACCCAGCACAAGTGTGGGTAGTGGGGTGGTAGGCCAAGAAAAATCCCAAGTGCTGCAGTCCATCTTGTCTCTGGCTGCCTATGAGTCCAGCCCTGATGAACACTCTGACGACCATGTCGAGTTGGATGAGCATCAGGTCCATATGTCAGGGGCGAGTGATTCTGATGTGGACACTCCTCTGTCCGCGACACCTGCACTGAGGGGTCAGACAGTCTTGGAACCTCCGCCCGTGGTGGATCGGGACGCAGGGTCACCCTCCACACCATTCACTGGGACGTCACGTTGACGGGTTATGTAGCCGTGCAGCCGTGGGTGGTGCCAACACAACGAGGACACACGGTCCTTGGGTCCCGCAGGGGTCAAGCCCAGCAATGGGGTCGCCGCGTGTAACCAGAGTATACTGACTGGGAGCAAGACATGACTGCCAATTCTGAACGGCAGGGGGCAGCAATGGAGAACATCGCTGAGAGCATGGAGCATGTGGCCCAAACTGTGCTCCCCCCTGCTAGGCAGGTGCTTCTCCAGCAGCAGGTGGCATGGTCCACGGCCCGCTCGCTCAGGCTGGGACAGGGCACGCTAGGCTGAAATGTCGTCTCTGCGTCAAGCAATTGCTGCTTGAAGGCCCTCAGGAAGGAGCATGCTTCCCTCAGATCCACTCTGGGTGTCCTTCTGATGTCCCAGAGGGAGCGGGCAGAGGAGAGGTTTGCACAGCTTGAGCGTACCATCTCGGCTGAGCTACATGCTTGCCGGGAGGTGCAGCGGTTGTCCAGCCAGGCCTTGCAGGAGGAACTCTGTGTTACACATGCTACTCTGCAAGAGGAAGCACGTGTATCACAGGAGGTTCTGCATGCAGACCTACATATCATCGCCACACAGAACCAGGCTCACCTGTCCGGCAGACCTGCTGCCGACGAGGGGCAAGCTGCGCTAGGCGTGGTCATGCTCCTGAACCATGTCCTCCTTTCCAGGAAGAGCCAGACTCGGACGACAATCTATCTCCCACATAGGTCGGGCTGTGCAGGCGTTGAGCCCGTGGAGTTTTTTTTTCCCTCAGCATCATCGGATGTGGGTGTTGAGCAGAACCCTGTACCTCCCCCCTCCTGGGTGCCTCCCCCCCCCAGGTCGTATGTGGCCATTTTTGATTTTTCTTTTAGTTTAGTTAGTTTCTGTTTGATAGTTAGTTTAAATAGGTAAAGTAGGTTTTTCATGGTTAGTGTAATTAGTTAATATAGTTTAAAATTGCTAGTCTATTGTGCTTTCATGTGACGGTGTGGTGCTTTGTGGCTTTTGAAAGCATCCACTGTCTGTTCCAGCTGGGCCCTTGAAGCCTGTCTTGTGTATGTGTTTGCTGCTTGGTGTCCTTGACTCACATATGCATTCCTGCTTCCCTTATCCATGGGCTCGCAAGGATGGTTCGGTGTAACAGCCTATTACACAAGGGCAATGGACTGTCATATCTGTGGCATGTCTGCTGCTGTGGAACTTGTGTTAACACCCCTAGTGGGGATGATTGGGGTGTAATTGACCACTGTTCTTCTTTTGCTAGATGGGGTGTTTAATGATTCATGTGTACATTCATTTCTATGCATTGTGTAGTATGTTTCTTATCTTTAATGAACATGTGCTTGTTGAAAATCATGCCGTAGATAGTGTGTTCCACACTGTTGCTGTGAAAGACGGACTGATGGTGTGATTTCTGATGTACGTCTCTGACATGGTCCACTCATGTAATGCCTGGAGAGACACACACAAATGAATATTAAGCATTAATAATGTGTTCCATGGACTTTCTGCAGGGGGATGAGCCTCAAGACCACCTTTGCCAGCAGACATGGGCCATTGGACGTCTGGAATCTGGACACGTTTGGTGGTGCCGACATGCGCATGTGTGCGCAAGCAAAGGCACAGGGATTGCGATCATACATCCAATAAACGATGATCTCTTTCAAGGGACTCCAGGCAAGGTGAGCAGCACAGGGGGGTCACAACACAGCAAACCTTCCACCTGGCCAATTGAACAGGCATGCTTAGTAGCAGCACTGATGGTGAGCTTGGACAAATATTGGTGTTGAAGCGCACAATACAGCTCAGATGTGTTGTTGGACTGATGGCTAGTTGGTGGGAAAGTTGTCTGGAGCACCTGCATGGGCAGTGGCACATACCCTCCGTTCCACCATGGTCCATTGAGGCACTTGTATTAGCCATGTAGCGTTGCAAAACATGGAACGAAGCAGCTCACAGGGACAGACAGCAAGGGGCAGACTCGGGTGCAGTGCATTTCATTTCCAAGTAGAATTTGATACATGCACTGGCTACTTTATTTTGGTCATGGTGGTACAGGACTTGTTCTGAAGTCAGACCTTGCTGTATGTGTCTGTCTGCTTACCCAGGGAAGATTGCATGTTGTGTGAATCGTGACACATTGGTGTTCCATTTGCCACGCACCCACCGGTTCCTGACTTAATGCATTGACTGTGTATGAAACATCACAGGGGTAATGTTACGTATGGGTATGAAGCATCCACACAAGATTGTCTGTTTGTAGAGTATTTTGTTACTTTGGGGCATATTTTGTGGTGTGTTTGTGTGTTTTGGGCACGCACAGATTATTAACTGTGGCTCTCTTTGCAGCATTGAACTGCTCCTGTTACCGGACCGGAGAGTGCGCAGGCAGGAGGCCAGCAGTCAGCCCAGAGATACGTTTCTCTTTGACTTCCATTTGAGTAATTTGCTGCTATGTGCATGTGAACAAGTTTGGTCTATTTGTGTATGTGTTAATGTGTGTACTACATTTTGGTGCATTCCCTACTTTCCTGTGTCAATCCTACTCCCCTCTCCTGCCCCTCATTCCGGGTTTCCAGTATGCCAAAGCCTGTGCCGACTGCATATCCCTGACCCTCCTTCCCCACCAGTGTCTCAGAGGCCTGTGTGAGTTAGACCTTGCAGGCACCCCCACGTGGGGGTGGTTGTTTTGTGCCACTCCTGCGACTTTACACGGGAGATGTGACAGTAGACATCTGTTCGTGTTGCATCATTCTATGTTATGTACCACACATGGTTCAGATCCTGTTGTGACATTGTTTTACTGTGCTACCTTGGTTGTTAACATCATTGTGGTAGTACTTGGCCTTTGTGGCTTACTGCTACTTGAAGTCATCTACTGGAGGCTGTTCCGGTTTGTTTTACTGCCTGTAGGGTTTTTGCTTGGCTTCTGTGTTGTCTTGTTTTGAGTTCTCTTGGATTTTGTGCTTTTGAAAATCTAGGTGGACTCTGAGGGTGCTGGCAACTTTTTACACACAAGTTGGGAGATGGTGACAAAGGGGAAGGGTGATCCTGTGACCAGGTGGAATTCAAGGATGTCGGATGAATAACCCAGATGCAGTTGTTCAGTGGGTCGTGGTGATTTGTGAGGGAGGGGGAGTGTTTGTTGTTGATAGTTGCCTCGCCCTGCAGTGTGATGGGCACCCTGAAATTGTAATTGTGCTTTCCTATGTACATGATGTATTCTGCTCATCAATGCCCGTTCATGGGTTGTGTTTACCTTTCAGGTGTGAGGGGATAGTTGTGGTTTGACATGCTGGGGTATACACATGGTGAATGTTCACATATGATGTGTAGAGGACAGTGATGGTCACTTCATTTCACATGCATATGTTGAGTGCATGTCCCTACTGACCCACACACTTGCACTATGATCCACTACATGTACAACCACCCTTACATGTTCACGTGTACACTGTTTGCCTTCTGGTGCCCACTGTGTCCCTGCAGCGAATGTTCTATGACCATTTGTGGATCCTGTACATGCCTAATTGTGTTATTTTATGAAGTTTGTCACTTAGATGTGATGCTCAGGGTGTGCATCACACACAATGACTGTTCACTGTGCTGTGCGCTGAGCAGTGTGTTGCAGGAGGTGGACACGGCACACAGTAGCTGCAGTGTTGATTATGCAATGCACATTGTGCATGTGGACAGGCATTCATTGTTATGTTTCAAATACAACTTTTGGAATGCATGTGGGTATGACTTATTTTGGGTGGGAGGTTGTTGGTCAGTCATTTCATCTGAATCCATGTCAGGCATCATTGTCTGATGCCCATTTACATTTTTGACATGGCAATGTGTACCTTATTGGTGCTGTGTTGGTGTATGGCTATTGCTTGCCATGTCATGTTGTGGTTTGGGAGGGTTTGAGTGACATACCAGTGATAGTCATGGCCTGTTTTGCAGGTCTGTGTGATTCACACCTTGCATGTGTGCCTTCTAGTCACACAGGATTGCTTGTGTTTAAGTAGCTAGGGATGCACAAAATGTGACAATTTTAATGGCAACAATCTCAGGGTGGTAAGGTTGTGACAGTCGACTGTCTCTTTGTCATTGACTGTCAGCTGGTATGTGCCAGGCCTGTGTGCACTCCGCAGGGTTGGGAGTTTAGGTGAAAAATCTGGCCACAAGCTGGGACCGGGCTTCCTCGCCATGTGCCCTATCCCCTCCCATGGGCAGCGCCTGTGCCTGTGGTTGGGGATGTGGGGGCACCACCATGTCCACCGGTACGCCCTGCCGTGTTGCAACATTGTGCAGGACACATGCTGCCACATTGATCCTGCACACTACTGGGGGTGCATAGAGTAGCTGCCTGCCAGAGCGGTCAAGTGAGCTGAAGCGTGACTTGAGCACTCCGAATGTGCGCTCCACTATGGCCCTGGTTGGAATATGGGGCGCGTTGCATCTTACCTGGGGTGGTGTGATGGGGTTCCGGATTGGGGTCATCATGTGGTTGCTCAGAGGATAGGCACTGTCCCCTGGGAAGGTGATAATGGTTGTGATTATTGGGGTTTGTGTATTTGTGTGTGTGTGACATGCATGCATGTGCACGGGCATTTGTACTCACCTAGGAGCTATGTGTCGCCATTCTGCCCAGTTTCCAGGGCCCGGCTCAGGGCGGACATTCTGTATATGAAACTGTCATGGCTGGAGCCAGGGTAGTTTGCATAGACAGAGGTGATGATTCCCTTTGCATCGCATACCACCTGTACATTGATGGAATGCCAGTGCTTGTGGTTTCGGTAGATGTGCTCAGTGGCCCTAGGTGGACGTAGGGCCACATGGGTGCTATCTATGGCACCGAGCACTTTGGGGAAGTGTGCCACCCTGTAAAAGTCCTGGACAACGGCCTGCCTTTCTGCTGGTGTTCTGGTCATGTATATGTGCCTGCGGACTGAGGGGCGCGCTGTCATGATTGCCAATACCTGGTGTAGGCAGTGTGACTGCGTGGCCTGTGAGACCCCACCCACTATGGCAGTAGTCCGTTGAAAAGACTCCGTGGCCAAAAAATGCAGGACATTGAGCACCTTCTCCAAGGGGCTCAATGATTGGGAGCAGAGGGTGGGGGATGTTAGGCATCTTCCCACTCCCTGACCAGGTCTAGGATGATATGGGGTGGAAACCTATACCTGCCATAGACCTGGTCGTCAAGCATCCCAAAAAGGTTTGTCCGTGGTGAAAAAATGCGTGCCCTGGCTATTCTCCTCCTCCTGTGGTGTCCCACGATCAGTGCTGCGACAAATGGGGCATTCATCATAGCTGTATATACGTGTTTGTTGTTTGCATGCACTTTTATGCTGTGCGCGAGGACGTTTCCGCCTGCCTTTGTGTGGCGGACG
The DNA here is from genome assembly GCF_040938575.1 of Ambystoma mexicanum. Taxonomy (NCBI): domain Eukaryota; kingdom Metazoa; phylum Chordata; class Amphibia; order Caudata; family Ambystomatidae; genus Ambystoma; species Ambystoma mexicanum. The sequence continues at coordinate 1,356,157,991 of NC_090929.1, forward strand.
CGTTGAAGCCTGTGTGCGTCTTTAGCCGTGCATGGGTTTCCCTTATTCGAATCCATGAATATGGGTTGTTCGCTTGCGTGTGGGCGTTTTGTATAGTTCCTTGCAGTACTTCCCCAGTTACGCCTTCTTTTTCACGCGTTATTCCCCATTCCGCGTGTTACGCCCACTATTCCGCCCACTTTTGTTGTGTGCGCTGCGCTATGTGCGCTTTTGCTGTGCGCGAAGCGCATGCCGTTTGATGCCGTGTGTGCCCGCGTGTGCCATGCACGGATTTGGTGCACAACCAGTGGGAAAGTAGCGCAGGGCCTTCCTTGAATCGCATGCGTCCGTGTGCACTTGCTTTCTCACGCTTGCGTCTGTTTGCGCTGGGATTTTCGGCACACGTTTATTCCATGAATCGGCCCCTAAATGTCCATCTGCTAGATTTAGAAATGCATAGACGAGGTTCCGATTCAATCTGTGGCCAAACAAAGATATATTATCGAGACAAGGTATCATCAGCATGACAGATAATGTATGTTGATTTTGTAAACTCATCAACCAACGAGAAACTCTGCAGCATTTAATCATAGAGTGTACAATGCTCTCAGAAAAAAATAACTTTTATCTAAAGCCTTGCTTCAATGAATTGAGAATCATTCACACGACAGCTCTCTGGCCCTATATATTTGCCAGTAAACATATAAGCGTCATTATTGTAACAATAAAGTTCATAGAGTCCTTGCAATTGGAAGATAAATGAAGTGTTTAATTTTAAGAACCTTTTCTAGAATTGGTAGTCTTTTTTTAACCTTATTACTTCTACAAAAAATTGAATTACAATAACTTCGAATTGCATAGCATATTATGCTATCCTGATTTTAAACAATACATGGTTTTACTAAGAATGTTAATTGCTTTTATGTATATTCACTTATTTGATTCTCCTTTTTTATACCTAACTAATTTAAATGCATATTTGTAAACATTAACTCTTTTCATGAAGATTGAAAGATTACTAAGAATGTCAACTTCCTTTTATATATGTTGAATTATTTTGTGTTCTCTTTTTTCTTATGCTCTTCTACATCGAACTGAAATGTGCAATTGTAAACATGAACTCTCTGTTAAAATTGAAACGTTGAAGTTCAATCAGCAAATTCAATATAAAATAAAAAATAGTAAACCTATGGACATATCCACTTTTCTCTCTCTCTTTGCAGTCATGCACAAAACCTTATGATATATGCAGGTACATGACCTTATTCCTGAAAACACTTGCAGACGTTTATACACAAATTGGAAGTCTTGAGAGGATGACATGCTAATGTGAATTTTTAATTTATTTTTCTCTGTATTTTTTGTTCTTGTTTGTCTTACGTGTGGCTTATTCATGTTTTAATGGCGTTTTGACCTATGTGCACATATATTTGTCTATTCCTTTATACATTTAAATAGTGTTTAGCCCCGAAGACGGATTAACAACTGAAATGCATTGGCTTCAGGACACTCTGTCTGAATCCACACTGCCTCTTACGAAGAAATAAAAGGACTGAGTCATAATTACAATGTTTATGGAATATAAGAAATATTATACTTTAAGATGCAGAATGTGTATATTAAGATATATTCAACCTGTGACCAGGGTATTTAGACAGCGCTTGGTTGGTTCAGGGGCAACCTCGAACCTTATGTGTAATCTGATAGCCTCGTGCTGATGGGTTCTTCTACCAAGCAGCTCCTTGAATATATCATACATATTGGGAGCTTACTATTAATTTGGAGAATCTAACACTTAAATAACTGAGTGGTGCCCACCCGTCACCAAAATTTTGTTATACGACATGTTGTTACTGAACACCATGAGACTAAGGGGCCGATTCATGGAACAAACGTGCGCCGAAAAATCTTGGTGCAAGAAGGCGCAAGCATGGAAAAACAGGTGCACGTGCACGCGTGCGATTCATGGAAGTCCCTGCGCGTGTTTTCCTTGGGATGTGCGCCAAACCCGAGCGTGGCGTACACGGGTGTACACGTCATTGCAACAGCTCAAACGCCATGCGCGACGCGCACAGGAAAAGCGCTCAACGTCCGCGCACACACCAAAAAGGGGGTGGGACACGGGGTGTAACACACGGAATGGGGAACAACGTGTGAAAAAGTAGGCGTAACTGGGGAAGTACTGCTGGGAAGTACACAGAACGCCCACACGCATTACAAAAGTGTGCGCAAACAAAAAGCACGTATATACAACCATGATGAATGTCCCATACAGTGCCCCCCTAGGATAAATGACGTGCACTCAACACACAGGCACCCCATAAAAAGAAGAAAAAGAGACAAGTGCCCCCAGTAGTCCACGTGCGTGCAAAAATGACACATGTAGTACGGTGTGGCAGCCAGGAGCCCAAAAAAAACGTACGCGATCAACAGGCAGGCCAGTATGGGCGTAAAAAAAAGGGGTATGTGACAAACACGGACACCCGCTGTGTGAAAAATAGCGTGTGCGTATATTACTGGGGTGCGTGGGAAATTTCCACGCGATTGGCCCTGTGCCAGTGGGGTACGTGTATTACTAGGGTGCGCGTGAAGTTTTAAACGCGATAGGCTCTGTGTGAGTGGGGTACTTGTATTACTGGGGTTCGCGTGAAGTTTTACACGTGAAAGGGCCATGTGCGAGTGGGGTACGTGTATTAATGGGGTGCGTGGGAAGTTGCACACGCGATTGGCCCTGTGCGAGTGGGGTATGTGTATTTCTGGGGTGCGCGGGAGGTTTTACACGCGATTGGCCCAGTGCGAGTGCGGTACATGTATTACTGGGGTTCGCGTGAAGTTTTACACGCGAAAGGGCCCTGTGCGAGTGGGGTATGTGGATTACTGGGGTGTGGGGGAAGTTTCACATGCGAAAGGGCCCTGTGCGAGTGGGGTATGTGTATTACTGGGGTGCACAGGAAATTTTACACGCAATTGACCCTGTGCGAGTGGGGTACGTGTATTACTGGGGTTTGCGTGAAGTTTTACACGCGAAAGGGCCCTGTGCGAGTGGGTTACGTCTATTAATGGGGTGCGCAGGAGGTTTCACAGGCGAAAGGGCCCTGTGCGAGTGGGGTACATGTATTACTGGGGTGCGCGGGAAGTTTCACATGCGAAAGGGCCCTGTGCAAGTGGGGTACGTGTATTACTGGGGTGCGCGGGAAGTTTTACACGCGATTGGCCCTGTGCGACTGGGGTGTGTGTATTACTGGGGTTCGCGTGAAGTTTTACACGCGAAAGGGCCCTGTGCGAGTGGGGTACATGTATTACTGGGGTGCGCGGGAAGTTTCACACGCGAAGGGTCCTGTGCGAGTGGGGTACGTGTATTACTGGGGTGCGCGGGAAGTTTTACACGCGATTCGCCTGTGCGAGTGGGGTATGTGTATTACTGGGGTTCGCATGAAGTTTTACACGCGAAAGGGCCCTGTGCGAGTGGGGTACGTGTATTACTGGGGTGCGCGGGAAGTTTCACACGCGATTGGCCCTGTGCGAGTGGGGTACCACTCACCATCTGCCTTGGGTGTAGAAGAAAGCGTAGCCAACCCCCACCCGCTCTGAGGTAATAGAGTGTGAACCCCAAGGGCTGTAAAACACAGGCCTGCACCCCTCGAAAAGCACGTACAGAGCAATGGAAAGCCACGTGGGATCTTCAACCCGTGCCAGGGCAACACCCATGCGCGATATGTCACAGACGCGTTTACGCGCTAAGGGCCTTTGGTCCAATGAAATCGCGTACGTGTGCTGACGCACTTACGCGCTAAGGGCCTTTGATCGGATTTCACACTGACGTGCACTTTTTTCACATGCCAATTCACTCCGTATCAAGCTGGCACACGTACACACACAGAAGATCATGCTCATGCCCTGAAGGCCATTTTCCTGCCCCCCAGATCTCCGAGCACGCTCCCACCTGCCATCTGCTGCTGCCTGCTGCCCACATGCCCTGCGATTTGGTGCCTGCACATCAGCCAGGGTTCCAGTTGCTGTGTCCACCCCTGCTGGAACAGAATACGCCAGACTGGGATACCATCGCTCCACAGCCCAGCCCCAGGACCCAGTTGCCCACCCACGCCTGCCTCGGGGGTCACCATGTCGGGGCAAACACCATCTGAGACCACTGGCGACCCCCCAGCCAGAGAGGTAGAGGGCCAGCAGCTTCAGTGTGAAGGAAGTTGGTGTCCTGGTGGAGCATGTCCTGGTGCATTATGATGCCCTCTTCGGAACATCACGCGCCAACAAGGAAGGACGGGAGAGGACCTGGGACGACGTAGTGGTTGCCATCAACACGAGGGGGTGGCAACCCGCGACATCAAGCACGTCAAGAAGCGCTGGGAGGACTTCGGGTCCAGGACCCTCCACAAGGCCCGGCGCCTCGCGGAGGGGAGCCGGGTCAGCATGAATGACATCCAGATGAGGGTCCTGGAACACGTATGCCCAGCGATCCACGCCCAGATCCTTCAGAGGAAGACCCGTCTGGAGTTGAGCGGTAAGTGGCCAAGCATTGGTGTGCGAGACAGGGCATTTTGCAGTGTGCTGGTAGTCTGATACTTGCCTGTATGTGTGACATGGGCCATGTATGCATGTGTGTGTGCAGGGACATCATGGTCATGCATGTGAGACCAGTAATGTGCGAACCACATGGATGGTGCATGAGTTCCAATGCTACATGGGGAGCTGTATGGCAAATGCACACATGAAAGCATGCCAGTGTCTGTTCTTGCACATGGTGGGGGTGTGAGGGATGGGTGCTGCTGTCATGTACATGTATGGTGCACATGTGTGTGTGTCTGAGAAGTGTGTCTGTGACTTCGATACGCCATGGATTCATGACACATGTCCGTGATGATGTGTAGATTCACTCATGCAGTGTGGTCACCGTTGTATGCACTGTGTCTATCCACTGTGTCTGTGGTGTACAAGGCATGATGCATGACCCTCCAGTGATGTGTGTGCATGGGATCAGTGTGAGCCAGGATGCATGTGAGTTTGAAGGCAACATTTTGATTAATAGAGGCCCTTGTACATGGATGCTGATGTTGATTGCAGGCGCCATGCCTGTTTATGCATGTGTGTTGCGTGCATTCACCCATGTGTTGTGGAGGGACAGGATGGAAATGACGTTAGACACTGCCACTCATGTGTTATTGGTTCCTCTCTAGGGGAATATTGTACTGTACCCTGATGCTTGTGTTCTATGTCTCCCTCTACACAACGTTAAGTGAAGAAGAGGGCGGAGACGGAGCTGTGGAGCCAAGCGGCGGGGATGCCTCCACTGGGCAGCGACGCAAGGCCCAGCCACCCTCCCATGACTTGCCAACATCCGGGAGGGAGGGGGCTGGTGCCGCGTCTGTCAGTACGGCTGTGTTGCGGAAGGGCCGGGTGAGGGGCTTGCAATGGCGGAAGACGGTACAGAGACATCCAGGTTGGTGGTCTCCACAGAGGAGGAAGAGCCTGCTACTGAGCCGCACATGGGGCCTGGTGGGGGTAGTACCACTGATGCAAGTGGTTCAGTCCAGGGCCAGGGTCAGGAGGCAGCACAGGTCACCGCGGAGGGGCCTGTGCATGTCCCTGTCCTTAACCCTGTCCTTAACCCTGTGACTGCACCACCATGCACCAGCAGGGAGGCCCCGTGCCAGGCCCGTCCACAGGTAGGGGAGAGTGCCATGTCATCTGCCTCTCCACTACCTGCGGACGAGGGGTCCCATGAACGTATGGGCTCCGTCCTGTTTGGTGTCGCGTTGCGCACGTGTGACATTCGTGATGACGTGCGTTCTTCCTGGGCGGAGAACGCACGCCATCACGAAGAGCAGTGTTATGATATGGTATGATATGATATGGTATTTGTAACGCGCCTATACACAAGTGTTTCAAGTGTTGCAACGTGGCACTGTTGGGAGGGGCCCTGGTTGGTGGGTTCCTACATGTGACGCGCACTCTGGCGGACCTCTCCTCCTCTTTGGAGACTATGCGCCAGTCGTTCTCCCTGCCGTCTTCCGGCCCAGATTACACCAGGGCCTCCTGTGGACCTGGCCTGACAAACACAGCCAGCTTGGTGGAGATCCCATCCCTGCCACAGTCGGGAGTTGGCGGTCCAGCAGGGGTGGACACCACAACTGGAGACCAGCTGATGGAGGATGGGCAGGCATCATCGGACAGGGCACATGGACAGCAGCAGCAGCAGCAGGAGCAGGCTCTAGGTGGGAGCAATGATGGCTCGGGAACATCGACATCAGGGGGGCAGGCATCAGCCAGAGGGCAGGAGGACCCTGGAATGGATGTGTCTTCCGTGCGGCTGCAGTTGGGCGAGCGTATAGGTGCAGAGCGGCGGCGGGCGGAAGAGACGCGGCTCACCATGGTCATAGCGGAGTTCTCCAGGCATCGGGCATTGGGGCGGGCAGAGTGCCTCGAGGCGATTCGCAGGGAATTGGAACAGGCCATGAGTGCCTCCCTGCAAACCCGGGACACCACAGAGTGAGCAGCAGGACTTGGCCACTGCCATTGGATATAGTTAGATAGTGTTAGGATTCCTTTCCTTTTTTTTTATTTTGGTTGCGCTTGGACAATGCACCACGTTTTTGTATATAGTTTTTTATTAGGTAGTATTTTTGTTAGGTTTAATTTCATCAGTTGGATTAGTCTCATGTTTTTATTTTCACCATGGAGTAATGGATTTCTTTTTTCCCTTGGATTTGCTTTGTTGGACTGTGACTTTGGACACCATTTCTTTTGGATTTCTTTGGATTATGATTTCTTGTTTTCTATTCTTTTACGGACATGCAGCCATTCTTTATTCCCATTGTTGTGTGTTTTCTTTTAATTACATTCATGTTGTGTTTAATACATTTTTTTCTTCATACTTCGATGTGTGGCATTATCTCATTGGTTTCATGCATGTCATGATATGGGTTTTCACATTCACTTGCACCCATTGTGTGTGTGTGACGGACATGTGTTCATTTACATACTCGCCTTTGGGGTTGTATCATGTAATTGGCTTTTCTAAGTGGGTGGATGCAATACTTGGTTGGGTCTTTGGGCTGGGGAGGCTGGCCATAAGGGCCATGATTGAGGATCGTCATGACGTGGGGGCAGGGGGACATGAGTGGGACATAAGTGGGGGCCTGCTGGCAGGTGCCCTGCACTGCTGGGGGGTGGGGGTGCAGGGGGACATGAGTGGGGGCCTGCTGGCAGGTGCCCTGCACTGCTGCGGGGTGGGGGTGCAGTGGGACATGAGTGGGGGCCTGCTGGCAGGTGCCCTGCACTGCTGGGGGGTGGAGGTGCAGGGGGACATGAGTGGGGGCCTGCTGGCAGGTGCCCTGCACTGCTGGGGGGTGGGGGTGCAGAGGGACATGAGTGGGGGCCTGCTGGCAGGTGCCCTGCACTGCTGGGGGGTGGGGGTGCAGGGGGACATGAGTGGGACATGAGTGGGGCCTGCTGGCAGGTTCCCTGCACTGCTGCGGGGTGGGGTGCAGGGGGACATGAGTGGCTCATGAGTGGGGGCCTGCTGGCAGGTGCCTTGCACTGCTGGGGGGTGGGAGTGCAGGGGGACATGAGTGGGGGCCTGCTGGCAGGTGCCCTGCACTGCTGGGGGGTGGGGTTGCAGGGGGACATGAGTTGGTGATCAGTAGTGCAAGCTGACATGTGGCTTGGCTGGGGGGCATGCCCATGGTGGATGGGCTGCCTGCGGGACATGACCAGGGGTGCAGGGTTGTCCCCTGTGGTGTGGGCTGCCTGCAGGGGCCGTGGAGGGTGTAGAGGGAACACCTGGGAGGACCCACACTGCCAATTCATGTGTAGAACTCCCCACGCACCCCCGAAATACACGTACCCTGCTCAAATTGCGTGTGAGACTTCACACGAACCCCAGTTATACATGTACCCCACTCGCACAGGGCCAATCACGTGTGAAACTTCCTGCGAACCCCAGTAGTACACGTACCCCACTCGCACAGGGCCTATCGCGTGTGAAACTTCCCGCAAACCCCAGTAATACACGTACCCCACTCGGCATGGGCCAATCGCGTGTGAAACTTCCCGCGAACCCCAGTAATACACGTACCCCACTCGCACAGGGCCAATTGCATGTGAAAGTTCCCGCGCACCCCCCGAAAAACACATACCCTGCTCAAATCGTGTGTGAGACTTCACGCGCACCCCAGTTATACACGTACCCCAATCGCACAGGGCCTATCGCGTGTGAAACTTCCTGCGAACCCCAGTAGTACATGGACCCCACTCGCACAGGGCCAATCATGTGTGAAACTTCCCGCGAACCCCAGTAATACACCTACCCCACTCCCACAGGGCCTATCGTGTGTGAAACCTCCTGTGAACCCCAGTAAAAGACGTACCCCACTCGCACAGGGCCAATCGCGTGTGAAACGTCCCATGCACCCCCGAAATACACGTACCCTGCTCAATTTGCATGTGAGACTTCACGCGAACCCCAATTATACACGTACCACACTCGCATAGGGCCTATCGTGTGTGAAACTTCCCGCGAACCCCAGTAATACAGGTACCCCACTCGCACAGGGCCAATCGCGTGTGAAACTTCCCGCGCACCCCCCGAAATACACATACCCTGCTCAAATCGCATCTGAGACTTCTCGCGAACCCCAGTTATACACATACCCCACCCGCACAGGGCCAATCGCGTGTGAAACTTCCCACGAACCCCAGTAATACACGTATCCCACTTGCACAGGGCCTATCGTGTGTGAAACCTCCTGTGAACCCCAGTAATAGACGTACCCCACTCGCACAGGGCCAATCGCGTGTGAAACGTCCCATGCACCCCCGAAATACACGTACCCTGCTCAATTTGCATGTGAGACTTCACGCGAACCCCAATTATACACGTACCACACTCGCACAGGGCCAATCGCGTGTGAAACTTCCCGCACACCCCAGTAATACACGTACCCCACTCGCACAGGGCATATCGCGTGTGAAACTTCCTGCGAACCCCAGTGATACACGTACCCCACTCGCACAGGGCCAATCGCGTGTGAAATTTCCGGCAAACCCCAGTAATACACGTACCCCACTCGCACAGGGCCAATCGCGTGTGAAACTTCCCACGAACTCCAGTAATACATGTACCCCACTCGCACAGGGCCAATTGCGTGTGAAACTTCCCACGCACCCCCCAAAATACACATACCCTGCTCAAATCGCGTGTGAGACTTCACGCAAACCCCAGTTATACACGTACCCCACTCGCACATGGCCTCTCGTGTGTGAAACTTCCCCTGAACCCCAGTAATACAAGTACCCCACTCGCACAGGGACAATCGCATGTGAAACTTCCCGCGAACCCCAGTAATACACATACCCCACTCGCACAGAGCCTATCGCGTGTGAAACTTCCCGCGAACCGCACTAATACACATACCCCACTCGCACAGGGCCAATCACCTGTGAAATTTCCGGCGAACCCCAGTAATACACGTACCCCACTCGCACAGTGGGCGAGGGTCAGGGAGGATTCATTCATTGGGCAAGAGGTCATGGGAACATGAAAGGAGGAAAAGTGTCATTGAGAGTGGCATTGGGGATTTGGAAGACTTTTACATTTTCAAGTTTTCCCCATTACGAGTCACTGTGTCAGGACAGGAATTCTTCAAATGGTAACTTTAAGGTTTAAAGCCTGTACTTTGTTCATACAGCTGTTGCTTTAAAAGTCTACAGTTTGTGCGTCCCCCAATAAAACAGGGCCCTGGGCATTGCACAGACCATCCCCTGACTGCAACCCATTAGTAGGGGCACCCAAGTCAAGAACTTGATTACAAAACTCTGGTTGGAGAAACACCCTTATTTTAGGCCCAGGAGTGAGGATCTGTTAAGACAATTCCAAAGATATATGTGTTGCTGCAGTCCCCATGGTAATGTCCTCTATGCTGTCTAGGACCAGATGCAATGCCGAGATGGAAACTGGCCCCCTGGAGCCCATTGAAGATGGTGCTGGCGTCCGATTATTGAAGTCCAACGAGCCTATAGAAGTATTCTGGGAGAGTATTTCATGAATAGCAGAACGATCAGGCGCTTGATTAGAAGATCTAGGAACAGTCTTAGAGACCGCTGCATGCGGTGTGGGAAGCGTCCTCGTGAGATATGAGACTTGCATATCTTTGCACAACCCAAGAAAGACACATCTAGAATAATTGAATCGTCCAAAGAAGGGGATAACGATGGAACTGTGGGAACGCCTTCTTTAACCCTTATTGGTGACTGTTTCCTCACAGCACTAATCGAGTCCAATGGTAGAACAAGACCACAAAGCGCCCATTGAAGAAACTTCATAATGAAGAACTTGAGCATAAGTGATAGTATTTGCCTTTGGGTACCAAACCCTAGGGACTTATTCGGGACCTCATTTAAAACATGAACACACTGTGGTGAATGAGAAGGAAAAATGGTTGACAATATTGAACGTAGCGGCATATCGGGAAAGGAAGGTAAGGCAAACACAGAAGAAAGAAAGTTGGTGGGATCGCAATCAGGGGAGGAGCCACGGAAGTTTCAGTGTCGGCAACACAGTCACCTTCAACTACCCATGATTTACTGCGTAATGCCACAGCCATAAAAAACGAGGACGCTGTAACTTGCCTGTAGTCCAAATATGCGGCAACCCAAAGTAAAAGAAAAAACGGATACAAAAAAACAGGTCGTGAAGCGACTCCCAAACTGCCTCTTCTCTTAACCAAATCGCAATTTCTGAAAAGCTTTCAAGTGACTTTTCTTGGCAGAGGTTTTACTCATGTAACAAAATACATCTTTGGTCCTAGTTCTAAAATATGATTGTTTTCCACTACAAAGGGTTTTGCAAACAAGTCAGCAGTCCTTTTAGTAAATTGGAAATGGTTTCTCTCTCACAAAAGGTGCATACTTGGATTCTCTCTCGAGCTACTTGTGTTTGTCTGAAAAGGCTTCCAGCGTCTGTCAATTGGGGAGGGAGGTCAAAGAAAGGGGGCATGGGGATCTCCCCCATACTGCCCCAAGGCCTATCATTCAATAGCTTGGGAAGGCACACTGCCCTTTAGTTACCATAATTGCTGAACCCAGAACCAGACATGGGACCTGGTAAAACCAACCAACAAAGTTACAGACAGTGAATTTGCTCTACAAAGATTGATTGGTCCGTAAAACACCAACGAGAACTTTTAAAGCAATTCAGATACAGTTATAGCTGTGCATAAAAAATACTAAGTGAAGCCAGAAAACCATGAGGGGCAGGACACACACAAGGTTGTATTTTATAGCAACTGATCAGATCGAAGCCAGCATCCAAGTGTAGTCATTTAAACCTTTACAAACAGTGTGACTCTCAATACACCATGGAGGAAACAAACCTTCACTACTTCCTAATTTTCAATGATAGCGCATTTTCATTTTTCAAATCTTTTCCAAGTCCACATCTTGCATTTGCCGCTGTTTTCTTTTTTACCAACTCCAGCGGTTCAGTTGCTTTAATCGCATGCATCAGCCTCCCTTGTCTGCCTAGGCCTAGCTCTGGGAGAGAATACATCTGAGGTGTTTAGCCACATGAGGAGGTACTGGTTTATCGACATCTGTGACTTGTGGCTATGTCAGTCACCAGGAGATCCCCTACCATTGATCCATGGACTGGTATTCACACCAGCACTAGCGTCAGCGAACAGATTCCAGGAGGTGCTGCCGCGTGGTGCGCCAATCACCCTTACATCCCACTTTCCAAGGGATGTCTTGGAAGGATAGCTCAGGGGCAACGTGCTCGCCTTGGAAACAAGACGACACAGAGCAGCATAGAGTCGATCCCTGGGTCTGCGCTTAGAAACCTGTGGGTATTAAGTGCGTTATAAATAACCTATCATCTCATGTAGTATACATCTGAAAACACATGCTGACACACGCGCATGTGCACACACACAGAGCCACGCACACGCTGACATGCATATACATATGTACAATACAACTAAAATAAAACAAACACATAAATCCATTCATTTATATATATTAACTTTGTTTCAAAAGTCCACCTATATATGGCCCACAGCATATGCAGATATGAACACAAACGTTTTCCTCTGTGTCTAGACCTAAAATGCACCATTTGTACTAACACAATAAAAGAAAACATCTGGACAAATCAAAATGATCGGGCTGATCTGAAGAATCAATGCCCCATTATCCACGTTCTGCAGGCCATCTTTATCCGAAAAGTACTACGATAATGAAGGCCTCCTGCAGAATGCATATTTTATTTTACTCTATTTAATTATGGCTAAGAGCAATGAAATGCAACCCGTGCACGCTTTTGAAGATTGGGTCCTGTATCATTAACCTCAAAATGTAGTTGCTTTCTTTTCTTTGTGTAGCATTACGGTTGCTCGGTGATCACAGGGTGCGTTTGCCATGTGTTCAAAAGCAAATCTATTAAGGCCACTTAGCGTAAAGCAATTACACATCCCAGCCCAAAAGAAGCAAAGGGCCACTGTTAGAAGTCTGAATGGCTTCACAGCCCAGTGTCATAATCAGATTCCACAAATTGAACTTGCAGAAAGTTTGCGCGAGAATTGTGGATTTTCATTTCAGATGTTGTCAACTCAAGGGCATTTGGACCAATCAATATCTGTCTGTCTTCTCACACATAGAAAGTTGGCTATTAGAAAAGAGAGGCTTAGCGCTGGCTCAGCCAATACCATTAGCCCTAGCCTAAGGGCAGTTCTATCCATGTGCCGGGGTAGGCACCTGCCCCCTCTCCTCCCCCACCATTAAGGCGGCCACTGGGGATGTCATTTGGACATAGCGGGCAAAGAGCACTTCTTTATTCTTTCTCTTTTTTACACCCAGACTTCACCAAAAATCAATATATGTGTTCTTTGCTTATTTTCAGAACTTACTTCAATATAAGCAAGGACTTTCCTTCCAGCTACAAACTCTAGTAACAGGCTGCATTGCCCTTCTTTTTTGCTTTGCTGATTTTTCTTTCTGTGTTCCAATTTAAAGAATAATTGGAAATAATGTTTGATTGATGTTCACTTATCTTTTAAAGAGTCCACAGATGAAAGACCTTGATCCGCTAAATCCTTTCAAGATTCAAAGCTTGGTCTGCCTGATCCGTGATCCTTTTGCTGCAAGAAAATCCATGAACACAAGGGTTGCTTCATTTTTCCATTCAGAATTCGTTCTTGCCAGTGATTCGGTGAATAGTTTTGTTTCTGATACTGCTTATCTAATGCTCATGAAAGTATATGTTTTTAGTGATCTTTAATCGCTTGTTCAAAAAAAAAAGTGTATTCAACAGCCATTACGAATTAGTCGTCCTGGAAAACGGTCAGAAAAGATTCACGATGTGCTGAGTTTGAAAATAAAATATGCTTGTCATCATTTTGTGTGCATAGAAATTGCATGTGTTTTGCCAAATGTGTGACTTTGAACAGGAAAGTATTTGCTTGTAGTATTTTATATAGCATATGAATGTTATGTATGTATATATAGTGCGACCCTAGTTTCAAAGCCACGCAGTGCTGGACGAAATAACAATGTCAATATGTAGGCTGAAGGACACGGAGGCAAGGAGGGGTGAATTCAAAAGTAGGGCTATGAGGTGGTGGCAATGGATGGTGGTGTGCTCCCAAAGGAGAGGGTGTTCCGTTCCCAGCCGCAGTGCAAGGGGCATGGGACCAGTCACGTGTTCGTTGGTATGTGATTGCAGGATCATGGTTGTGTAAAGCAGGAGAAGGCCACGGGTGTAACAATGAACTGTTTCTGAATGCATGTGAGGGACAATAAGGCGTGTCTTTGTATATTATCAAATGTTTGGTGAGTTACATAGACTTGTAACGGTTATTAGAAGATGGAAATTGTTATTGACTTCCTCTCAGCCAATCAGAATGTTTAGACTGCAGCCAATAACTACTGCTGTTGACTGCATTCTCAGCATTCTGCATTCAGAAGCACACAGTGAACTAATGCATCTTCCAGGCAAAATCTTTTTCAACAAGACACTCCAGCTCTCTGAGGAATTTTGTATTGGCTGCAGCGTGCTATTTAACACATGAAAGAGAAAGCTAAAACATTAGAGCATGCTTTCCTTGTCTTGAAAAAATATTTAGTTTTACACTACCCCTAGTGCATGCTCATGTTAAACCTGTTCCCATTCAACCAAGTTGCAATTAAAATGTGTTGACTTATGAAGAGAACCACGTTATTTAAATATTGTAAAATAAAACCACATTTAAATTACATACTTAGTTTGTCTATGTACTCGACAAGTAACATGTTTTGTTTTACTTCACCAGCAAAACTCAAACACATATTGCTAATACCACCATTTGCTAATAGCCTTATAGAACTCAGGAGGAGTCATTATCGCTTGGGATAATGAACCTTCAACAACGTATAGCCCTCGACTTCACCTCAGGCCATAACTTGGTGGCGAGTCATTTTCCTGCGATAACGACCCCTCCCTCAGTTTATAACCTTATATTAATTTATAAAGGTACGAGTCATCAATTTCGACCGGGAGGTAGGATATAAGGAAAAAAATCATCACGAAAACAAAAGAAGACTTGGTGAAAATCCCACAGTGCACCTGACCATGCCCTGCTCAATGAACTCTGTGCTACACGCAGAGGACTGATCACCACTGGCAAGGCCTTATCCTAACAAAACACCTTGGCCAAAGCCAACAATGAAAGTAGAGCCCTCTTCAAAGCCATCAATGCTCAGCCTGACCCACCCGTTCTCGCACTCCATCGACTAATCCACCACCATCAACTCTTTCTTCATCAACAAGAGCAGCATGATCTGCGAAAACAGAGACACCAACGCTACAAATGAAAGCACACTATGCATCCCATCGTGCAATACCACAACTACCTGGACAACTTTCAAGACTCTCACTATGGAATACCTATGGAATACCTCAAGCCATTCTAGCATCCCTTAAAGGACACCTTGCATGCAAATGACATCCTCCTTGCCTCTGTACTCAACACACTTCCGATTGAAGCACTCCTCACTTACCTGACAATCATTAACAGCTCCATAACTCAAGCCACCTTCCCCTCGACCCTCAAGACTGGACAAATCCTCCTGCTTCTCATGAAACCAATACTGAACCTGACAACCTCAGCAACTACCGACCCATCTTCCTTTCCTAGGTGAAATCCTTGAGAAAGCAGTACCTACGCAACTCCTCCAACACATCAAAGCCAACAGCCTCCTTCAGTCCTACCAATCTGGCTTCAGACCCAAATACAGCACAGAAAATGGCTACCATCAAGATGATCGACAATACCCTTAAAATCCTTGATGATGGCCATCCTTGCCTCCTTGTTCTCTTTGACATCTCAGCAGCATTAGACACAGTAGACCACCAGACACACACAGTCAATCTACATAGCCGGATTTAGATCAGCGAGGTCAATCTCAGCTGGTTCAAATTGTACCTTGCTAATCGACACCAATTTGAACAAATGGCTTCCACCAGCTCACCAACTGCACTCATGTCCTGTGGAGTCCTGCAATGATTCATCCTTTCCCCCGTAATCTTCAATCTTTACATGGTACTGCTTGGAAACCTCCTTGCTCTATGCAACATCCACATCCACCAATTTGCAGATGACACACAGAACTACCTCAAGATATCTTCCACTACAGACATCCACAGGCTCAAGGCCTGACTCTCAATGATCCATTCATGGATGTCCAGTGCTTAACTGAAGTTAGAACCTCCAAGACTCAATTCCTACTGCTGGCCAACAACACTGAACATCCGGACAGCCAGACCTGGGTCTCTGAAATGAAACTCGGGAGCTTCACACCCAAGTTGTTCACCTGTCCCTTGGGTTTGACATCAACACACACCTCTCCTTCAAACAACACATAGCAAGGAACACACAAACGGCTTGGTACCAACTTTCTCTCCTGTGGAAAATGAAGCCCTTCATCCCAGAAACGTCAGATCTGCTGTGCAAGCCTTGGTCCTCTCCCACCTGGATAGTGGCAAAGCCTTCTTGGGAGGCCTGGCAGTGACTACCCTCGCTCAAGACTGTGCAATTTCAACCACATCACATGACCCTCATTGAATGGCACTGCTTCCAGTAGCAGGCCTGTATCATCTTCAAATCCTGCTGCATCATCTACAAGGCATTCATCCTTTAGTCCCCATGCTATCTCAGTGTGAAATTCAGCATCTCTTGAGACCTATGATTCACCACATCTAAGGACATGTGCCGACTTGAACTGTGCCGGTGCAGGAAGGAAAAAAGAAGACAGGACTTCTCTCTCTAAGCCCCAAGACTCTGGAAGCTCCTCCTCATCAACAACCAACTCACCAACCCACTTCTACAGCTCAGGAAGGAGCTCTAGGACTTCCTCTTCAAGGAATTGCTCCTCTCTTATACCTAGATCCATAGACCATACACTCCCCACCACACTTGGCACTGTGTGATCTGTTCCCTACTGTTTCCTTCCCTGGTTACTTGTAGACGCATTGCTGACAATTGCCTTCCCTTGCCTATTGTTAGATCCCCACTCTCTTGTTTCTCTGCTCCCTAACCTTGTTCTTCCCCCTTTAGATTTTAAAGGGCTCTGTTGCCTCCCAAAGCTCGATCCACACTCAATTAATACCCTAATACTAATAATACACACTCTGTAGACGAGAGATACTGGTCTGCTGCTCTTTTCCATACTGTACTTGTTCTTTGTTTAATAGGCGCTTGAGCTGCTGAATACCGGGCTCTATAATCTTTCTTTGTGAGGAATACCTGCCCATGTCTCATCTGTACTACAAATTCTTGTCTGTGCTCCACAAACTATGTGTTTACAGGAAGTTTGGACTGCTGCCCGTGCTGTACCAGTGCTGTCTGTGAGGCATGCCTGCACTGCTGCTGCAATGCTTCCATCGTTGTTGGTGAAAAATGTACACTGATGCTCTCCATGACATATCTGTCTGCATGTTAACTTTCCACTGCTTCTGTGTTTGCTTTGCTTGCTGTTATGAAACATCTCTTATTTTTTAGAGACATTTCATATTTTTTTAAAAGATCGAATTAATTACAATTGTCAACACAAGATCAGAAATCCAGATATTAGCTCACATTGAAAAGTGAATTAGATACACGTCCACTTAACTTCCAAAATATCTCAAAATCTTTCCTGAAAAACTTTGAACATTCTCCTGACAAGAGAAATTTTGGTTAAAACTCACCAATTACTTAATATTGTGCAGATTTTGCCTGGAACCTAATCAAGTTGAATCCTTACAATATCTGATAATGGACTGCACCGCGCTCCAAAGAAAAATATGTTTGCTTAGCGGGATGCTAACTAAAAGATCTACACAGCTAGAACCAGAGCAGAGATGTTCCTTAATTATATCTGGAAATGATAGATATCTGACAATCAGAGTCATCAAATTTTGGAATTTAATTATGGGAGCAAAAACATGCTCATAAACTTTGAAAGGATTTTCCAGATTTCTATGTTTTTTTTTGTAATTTTATGACCAGTTATATTTTTATGATAGTTTTACTATGAGCAAATAGAATGAATTGAACGTATTAGTAAAATATGAGTGAAAATGTTTGTAATAAACTATAACATGCAATAAAATAAAAATAAATACAAAAATTGTCATATGTTATACAAGGTAGGACCATAAACGTATTACAGTTGCAAATACCTCAAGGAAAATGGAAACAAGCGTTGGTTCGCAACATGATTGCTCTGGAGACGGAAAGCAATTTACAGCCACTCCCATTCACTAAAATTCCAGTCAAGTCTGGAATCTGGCCAGGCTCAACTCTGTTAGCAGTTTAATTTAACATGTATGTGCCCACGCTGAAGGCTTAGGGTGACCATAACTTACTTCATCCCTCATACACGGTGGGCACTCAGCTCTATGATAGCATCAACAACAAACAACATCAGTATCAGGCATTTGTGGCCGGTCTGTCTATCATAGAATCGTGCATAACAAACAAGGTTGTCATAGATTTTTAAGCAGCCCAGAACGCCTCGACAAGAAATGGATTTTGACATCCATCTCTGGTTAGCACGTCACATCAACATTGACATAGTATGATGCATCAACCATCTCACCCCCTAAAGAATACAGACATATGGTGTGATCCACCATCATCTGCTGATTTTACTATGACAACTCAATTGTATGTGAAGGAAATTGAATTGATGGGTTTTCCTTTTCAGAGTGCACACTTGTGTATAATGACATCAAATCTGTTTATGTATTTACACACTTTGTGCTTTATATATGTTCTTCTGTGATATTTTGAATGTAGTAGATACACCCCTTGGATAAAAGAACTCACTGCAGACATTCCACAAGTATCCCTCTCCGCCCCTGTCAAATCCATTGATTTCACCATCAACTCCCACCTTTCCTTCACACACCACACAGCTGCTGTCACAAAAACATGCAATCTACAAGTACACTTACTTCAGAAGTCAAGACATATCCTTCCCCCTGATGACTTCTGCACTTCAGTCCAAGCACTAGCTTTGTAGAAGCTGGACTACATGCAACAGCAAGACTAAACCTTCACCAATGCAAACACTCACACATCACGCCAGCTCTCTCCCAGCTTCACTGTCTCTCTGTACCTCAGAGAATTGCCTTCAAAGCACTCTGCATTGTATTGAAAGTCATTCACCTCAAAACTCCATCTTACCTTCACAACAACTTGAAGCTCATTGGCCACTCAAACACCAGACAAACTACCCAGCATTACCTACACATTCATCCCTGCAGACAAACATGCACACAAAAACAAGCAGTTACCCAGTGGGCAGCCAGAGCATGGAACGCCCTACCATTTGACATCCACACTGCACCCTCCATCACAATCTTCTGAAAGAGCCTCAAAATACATATACCTGTTTCCCCACACATATCCAGCCCCTCCACATCCCCTGCCACTACTTGTCTATTGTAATTTTCCTATCCTATCCTATCCTGCACCTTTTTGAACTTTTGAACCTTGCAGGGTGCTCTGAGACCCTCTGGGTAGGGTCTGTGGGTAACAACAGTAGCAAACACACATTTAAATAAAATAAAATAGTGTACATAAATTGTATTATAGTGCAAAAGGTTTTGGATCTAAAAGCTAAACACACTCAAATAATTAAGCAATGACATACATACATGGAGCAAAATGAATCAAACTTTGGTTGGACGGGAGTAGAGGACTACAAAGAGAATATATTTTCGGAGAGGAACCAGGCCATGGAGGGATTTGAATCTAAGGCAACACATCTTAAATGCAGTACTGCTACGGACTGAGAGTCAGTGTATGGAGTGACAGTGGGGACTGATGGAGTCCTTTGTCCCAGGCCAAATACAGAGGGAACTACCACATTATGTATGCTCAGCTAGAATAGAAACTGAAACTCGTTATGGCCTGTGTACAAAGTGTTGCTGTAGTCCAATTTACAGTTCATCAGTGTTACACCAACTGAGATGTCCCAGAACTACAATACCCAGAAACCATATGGGCTTTCTTTTCCCTCACTTTACCAGATCGCGGGAGGGAGGAGACAGATTACTGACATGCATGGTGATCCAGGTGCAGCTAATGACTATGCTTCTTTCCAGGGTGTTTCACTATGTAAGCAGCAGCCTGGAGGAGCATGTTGCTCTTGCATTGAACATGTTTTCAGACTCTCTTGGTTTAAACTGCAATTTCCTGTTGAGTCTTGTTACTTGCTGTTGTCAAAACCTTCACCTGTTTCAGTGCCTTTGCTCTCTGCCCTTCAGCCCTGTGCCCTCTGCCTGCATGTCCTCCTACTCCCCTGCTTGGAGCTCTCTTTGCTCCTCTGCCTCCAGCCCTTTACATTCTGCACTTTGCTCTCATCCCCAAAATACCTGTGTTCCATGCCTGCGGTCCATTGCCATCTGTCTACAGTTTCCTTGTTCCAAGCTCAATCCAGAGTTTCCGTCCTTAGTTTCATGGATTGCAGCCGAGGGTCCGGAGTTGTCATGGCACTTGAACAGCTGGTGAAACACAGTCAAAAGCAGTAGGTAACAGTATACATTGTAAAAGTCAGTTAGGTATAGTTGTTAAATAGCGAGGTTTTTAGGGGTTGTTTGAATACCAGGAGTGAATGTTTGTTTCTGATGGGATCTGGGAGAGTGTCCCAGAGGATGGCAGTGGTCATGCAGAAGCTGGAGCTTCCTGCTCACTTACATTCAAATTTGGGGGTGAGTAGTGAGCAGCTTGATGAAGAAGGGAGACATTGAGTCACTGGTTTTGCAGCAATGCGGGGGGTGATGTAAGAGGGGGCATTCAGGTGGAGACATCGGTGGGCAAGGACACATGTTTTAAAGTCAATTTGTGCTTTTATTGGAAGCCAGTGAACTTCCCTTCTTGCTTCTGAGTTGTGATTGGTTTGAAGCCTAGGGCTGCCCTCAGTGCCTTATTTTGTAGTAGTTGAAGTTTTGCCAAGTTCTTGGAAGAGGTTCCAGTGAACAGCATGTTGCAATAATCGAGCTTACTACCAACGATAGTCCGTGCAAGGGTAGGGCAGCTTGTTGGAGAGATGAATTTCCTATTCAGGGATATGAGCTTGGTGGTGTAAACTGTGGAGGAGGCAAGTGCATTGATGTGGTGTGACATGTTAAATTCAGCTCATGATATACACCCAGTGTCTTCACATGTTTAAAGACCTAGGTGGTCGGCCCATCAATGGAAAAGGAGGCATAGGATGGTGTGCTTAGCCGGTGGGCGGAGTCTACTATGAGAAGCTTGGTCTTTTTTTCGACAGTGAGGCAAAGGTTTTGGGTTGCCATCCAGGTCTGTATAACACTGTAAGTCTGATTAATGGCTTTGACGTCATGGCCGAAGTTCCCTGAGATTGACAGCAGGACTTGTGTGTCATCTGCAGTTTGTGTAAGGGATCCCTAGAGCATCACGGTGATCAGAAACAGGTTTGGTGTAGGAGTTGTAGAGTGCTGGGGAGATGCAAAAGGGACTAAATATGGAACAGGGATGGGATCTGCAGAGTGGTCACCTACGAAGACTTTGGAGGTGCATTCACTCAGGAAGGATTCGATCCAGTGAACAGCCTGGTTGGAGTAGTGAAATTTTGTGAAGAGGTGTTGGCAGAGGGCATCATGGTCTATGAGGTCAAATTGCGCTGACAGGTCAATGAGGAGTAGATCGTCTAACCTGCCTGAATCATGGGTATGGTTGCGTTTGATTTTTAGGTCCAAAAGAGGTGTTTCTGTCATGTGTTTTGGTCTGAATCCGGATTGCCTTGAGCCTAGAAGCTGATGTTATTCAAGGAAGTTCTGAATTTGGGACTAGGTCACGTGGCCAAGGATTTTGAGGAGGAAGGGGACAGTGGTGACGGGTTGGTAGTTTGTAGGAATGGTGGGATTGAGGGATGGTTTCTTGATAAGAGGGGACCCATGCCAAATGAGACATGTGAGAACATTGGTGGAGGTGAAGGAAGCATTGACAAAATCGGCAACTGATGGGGCGAGTGTGGTTGCGTAGAGTTTGATGTGGTGGGCAGGGCACGCATCACCTTTGCAGTTGGAGGGTTTGAGGTGCTGGACTGTGCTGGTGATGACTTCTGTGGAGATGGCTGAGAAATGGAATTGGGGGTGTT
Source organism: Ambystoma mexicanum (assembly GCF_040938575.1). Lineage (NCBI taxonomy): Eukaryota > Metazoa > Chordata > Amphibia > Caudata > Ambystomatidae > Ambystoma > Ambystoma mexicanum. The sequence goes on from NC_090929.1 coordinate 1,356,179,627, forward strand.
TGCGGGAGTAGGGGAGGCTGAGGTGACAGGGGTGGGGCAGGGTTTGGAGAGTAGTTGTGGTTACTTAGAGAGGATTTTGTCTTGTGGTTTTACCATTTTGTCTGAGAGGACTGTTTGAATTGTGGTGCACTAGCCTGTTGATATGGCTAAGCGAGGAGATAGGGGCCTTTGTCAACATAAGGGTGTCTCTGAAGGATTTGGAGGTGACCTGAAAAGCCTTTAGGTTGAGGGGAGTAGGTCTTTTCCTCAACGTGTTTTCAAGTGCCTGCATGAGTCTGCGCAGCATGGTGAATTCTTCTGTAAACCAATTCTTGACTTTTCTGCCTGATTTGGGAATTCTGGGTTTGAGCAGGGCATGATTGCCAATGGTGTGTGATAGGGCAGAAAGAATACATAAGGCTTGGGCTTGTGGGTCATCACATGCCGAAGTGTATTCGGCAAGGTGTTCCAGAAATGAGGGGGCTATGTGGGATTCAGTGAGTCTCTGTGTATTGCGTGCAAGGGTGGGTGGAAGACAGGTGGCTGATTTGTAGGTCGTTTGTGTGTGGGTGAGGCAGAATTCTATGACTGAGTGGTCGGACCACAGCATGGGTAGGACAGAAGGGTTTGTGGCAGTAGTATTCAGTTTAGGTACCCAATCCAGAATGCGTCCTTTAGAATGGGTTGGGGGAGTGGACACGTTGGGTGAAGTTTATCTCAGTGAGAATGCCATTAGGTATTTTGCTTTGGAGTCTGTGGCATCATTGATGCCAATGGTTAAAATCTCCTAGTACTAGAAATCTGGTGGTTGGCTTGATGAGGGGTTATAGGAGGAGGGGATTGTTGAGTTCAGGGCTGTTTTGGTTGTTGGATTGGCAATTGACTATGAGGAAGTTAATGGTAGTTTGTGGATTGATCAGGAGTTTGGACAGGAGTAGTTCATAGCCAGGTTGGATGGGGTTAAGGGAATCTCTCTGAAGTCCAGTGGAGTTTTGTTAATGAGGGCGAGCTGCCTCCTGTTTTGTCAGATCTGTCCGCTCTAATGATGCAATAGTTAGGAGGCAAAGCAATTTTTATTTATTTATTGGGTATTTATAATGCACCTATGAAAAATGTGTTTATAGGCCCAACAAGATAAGAGGGTGGGGGAACAGGGAGGACAAAAACAAACATTATCCTACTAGGCACTGTGACATTTGGATTGTGAAAGTGCAGTAAAGAGAAGTGCAGGGGAGAGGGTACGGGGGAAGTGCCAGTCAAGGCAGCAGGGCCTGTGAGAAAAGTGAGTGCCAGGGGAGGCCAGGTGGACAGAGCCAGGGGAAAACAGAGAGTGCAGGGGATGAATGTCCACCAGCTAGGTACAAGGTACAAACTGGAAGGGCTACAAGGGTGCATACCCAGCCAGGCAAGTGTGGGGGAGGGGCTCAGAAGGGCAAGTGCAGTTTGGCTGGAGGAGTAGGGGAGACCAAGTGCAAATGTAGCCTGCATTAGGGGGGCCGGTGCAGCCAGTCAAGAGCAGACAGGGACATCAGCAGGGGAGGGGGAGAGGGAAGGAGGAAGAGAAAAGGAAGCTCTTGAGAAGCTTCTCAGACCTTAAGGATATCCGGCTCAAGTCTGAGAGGGGCAGGGAGACCATTCCAGAGGGAGGCACCTGCGAAGAGAGAGTTCTACCCCCCACTCTCTGCTTGGAAAAGCTTCTGATCTGCAGAGAGTTAGAGCTAGATGACCGAAGGGGTCTAAGAGGGAGGTATTTAGGGAGAGAGAGTTGGTTGTAGAGCGGTCCCAGGCCCCAGAAAGCCTTGTGGATGATGCAGAAGGTCTTGAACTTGATCCTTACAGCAACCGGGAGCCAGTGGAGAGATTTTAGGGATGGAAAGATGTGGTCCCTGGGCTTCAGGCCAAGGATAAGTCTCACAGTCCTATTCTGGATTAGTTGAAGAGGGCGAAGGGAGGAGTTAGGAAGATAAAGGAAGAGGCTGTTGCAGTAGTCCAGCCTGCAGAGGACCAGAGCTCTGGAGACATTGAGTTTCTGGGGGATGGTGGGTAACGGGAGAATGCCTCAGAGGAGGTGCAGCTGAAATCGGGCCTTCTTGACAAGGTCTGTGATGTGAGAAAAGAAGGAGCGAGAGGAGTCAAAGATGAGACAAAGGTTTTTTGCCTCACAAGAGGGTGAGAGGAGGGGGGCCATAGAGGGCAGCCAGAGAGTGAGAGGGGAAGAGGGAGCAGTGGTCCCAATGAGAAGGATCTCTGTCTTACTGGCATTAAGGATTAAGGCAGAGATCATTAGCAGTGCCCCTTGCCTGAATAGCAGACGTCTGTCAGAAATGAGAGAGCAGGAGGAGGAGGTAGAGGAGTGAAGCTTGAAGGAGAGCTGTGTGTCATCTGCATAACAGTGGAAGTTAGGGTGAGGTGGAGATCAAATGGGCTAGAGGGGCCGATATAGATGTTGAAAAGCCACGGTGAGATGATAGAGCCCTGAGGGACTCCCCAGGTGGAGAGTGAGATGGTGGAGAGAAAAGGGCCCAGTTGAACCTGGGAAGGACGGTCTGAGAGGATGGAGATCAACCAGTCCAGAGCCAGATTGATAGGCATTGACCATGAGGCACTGTGCAGCCAGGTTTCTGTTACAGGCAAAAAATTGTGACGTTCCTCAATGAGGTTGCTGATGGCGTGGGCACAGAGGGAGTGGGCATTGATGATGGTCCCCTTAAGGGAGGGGGTGTAGTCCAAGGGGTGTTTTCCGGTTGGGGTTTAGAAGGATGTGGTGTGCAGGTCTGAGGATCCTGCATGGGTGGTGGCTGCTGATTGTGAGCTGGGATGCAGGAAGTGTTTCTGTCCCCATGATGGGATGGGTTGTGGACATTTGAGTGGATTCCTGGTGTGGCGTCTGGAGCTGAGTCTGGCTGTTCTCAAGGTCTTTTTAGGCAGAGTTGGGAGCGCTGGAGGTGGGAAGTGGTCCGTGTCTTGGGTGGGGCAGTTGTGGTTGGCTGCTGGCGGCCATGGAGGGTGGGGGAGTTTTAGACCTAGAGCTACTTTATTTGTGGTCTGTACATTGGGCGGTGATAGTTTTATGCTGCCATTTGGGTGGAGCTTTGGGTGGCATTGCAGGGTAGGTGTGAACTGCTTCGGCAAAGAAGTGTTCCACCGCAGTTGCGGAAAGAAGGGCTTGGGGGGGGAATTTGAAGGCCCTTGTGTTTGGTGTCATTGTTGTTGAGGCGTAGGCTTTTCTGTGTTGTGGTGGAGATGGTGTAGCTCGTAGGGGTGGGAAAGCTGAGGAGATATGGCGTTGTGGGTGCGTGTTAGGCAGAATCACCTGCAGTACCCTTTGGGAACACTACAGGTAATTAGGACTACAAGTGTAAGCACAATTTCACCTTTGGTAAAAGCCTGTACTACACAGTAAAGTGGTAGCGATGGCTGAGCAGCCAGACTTATCAAGAGTTTAAGTGAGCAGTAGAAAAAGTTTTACAAAGGACCAAACAATACAGTGATTCAAATAAGCACTTACTCAAGGTTTCTTGGTAAAAAAAATATACATTTATTTACTCAGTCAGTTAGAAAACATTACACTAGCATAGCAGCTCAACATCACACACTAATAAACCACATAAATACAACCGGTAAGTAAATGAACAAGTTTAGCTCCAATGAAGTGGGAGCAAAATGGCACTTTGGATACTTATTAAAGGAGTAAAACGACAAAGTTATTAGATTAGACAGCCCAAATAGATTCACAGGCAGGGCAAAGGGTTTCAGTTAGATACAACCATCAATTCTTATCATTAGGCCTGGGACAAAGTCAATGGTTCAGAGTCTTTTGTATAGGGTAGCACAGTTCTGGTAAATAACGGTTAAGTCTTTGCCATGGAGATTAGAAGATTTTTGCTAGGCAAAAAGTTTGGTGAATGTTAAGGGAAGGACAAGCCTTCGTAGTTGAGGAAAGTTTCACGCACTTTCTCAATGGCTAAAAAGATTGTGCAAACGTGCACAGTACCTTTTCAATGAAGAAAGCTGTAGCTGATGCAGTTTTTCCTGGCAGTTCGAGCAGATCGCGCTGTTCCCGAGCTTCAGTCATGGGGACAAGAAGGAGGACGTCAGGAGGTTCCTGCACTGCCCAGGGATGAGGCCAAAAGCTGTAGCAAGACGTTGGTTTAAGGTGTGAGTGCCTTAAAGTCCACAAGCTGGTTTCCTTCCCTCTGGCTATCCAGTTTTCAACAGCACTCTGATGAAAATTCGACCAGATGGGGATGGTGTCCAGGCGGCTTGCAAGTTGGTTTTTCCCACCAAACTCAAGGGAAGAAGTTAACCTTGAAGGGCTTCTCTGTCGATGGAGTTTCAGGAAATTTGGACCTGCAGCAGGACTTCACCAGTTTTCCAGGAGTTCCGGCAGCTCTCTTCCTTCAGCTCTTCTTCGGTTCTTTCGTTCCAGTGGTCGACTCTGCTTTCCAAGTCCCAGAGACCTGCTTTTAAACAGTTTTCCCCCATTCATTCCAGTCTGGCTGTCACTCACACAGCAGGGTGACTGTCCTTGCTGGACAACCAGCCAGCCAATCACGCCAGAGTGCATTCAGGTCTCCTAGGAGACTAAGCACAGGGAGTTTCGGGCACCTCCCTCACATCCTGTCCACTCCAGACACTCAGGCGCCAGAGGAGGGCTTCAGCACTGAAGCCCGCCAAAGACCAACGAACAAAGGGACCAAACCTGGTTTGGCGCGCAGAGACAAACACAAGAAGGACCTTTCCTAAAAGAAATGGCAAAAAAAGATGACCGGAGTCTGTTTTTACAGATAGGTCTTGGGCGCCATATTGAAAAACATGGCTGACCGGATTTTTAGCTACTGTTGTTCGCGGTCGGGAAAAATCATGGTAGTTTGATATAAACCACTGCCACCAGCCATTTAAAGTAGGAAAGGGTACCATTTGACTGTTACATGAGTGTTTTGACTCAGGGGAAGCTAGGCAACCCCTCCAGCACTCTATAGGAAGATAGTATGTGCTGGGTCAGTAAATTTAAAGAGACTAGTAAAGTCAATTTAACTTTACATGCTCTAGGAGACAGTAGTCAGTCCAAGAGAAGGTATTTAAAACTTGGGAAGTCTAAAAGACATCCCTGGGACACTGCACTGAAGGTGCTGTGTGACACACAGAAAAAGATGATGCCATTGGAGTTTTTTTAAAACTCCATAACCAAAGAACACAAAAGTAAAACACACACAAAATACATGGAACAGTGAGAAAAAAGGCTCACACTCTTCCCAGGTAAAAAAATCAAATCCTAGAAATCCAGCGAAGTTGCTGGGTATCTCAAAAGGTAAGGGAAATTAGCACATTTGGAGAATTCTCCGTAACAGTGCGTGCAACAAGTATGATCAGAGTGGGTGGGTGGAGTGCAGCATCACTAAGCGGGTTGGTGTGAGTGCCTTTGCAATGCTGTGGTTTGGGGAATGGTAATGGAGAGGTGGGTGGGTAAGTAATCACTCTGATGGGGCATGTAAATCAAGGTATATGAGAGCATATGGTGGGATTATTACAATAGTGGCAGAATGCGAGTGGGAGCAGGAAGTTGGTTGGGGCAGAAGGGGAGTGGGTAAGGACATCTAGCCGGGATAGAGAAGAGATGGAACTCGTCTTCCCTTGTTGGTAGCTTTCAGAAATACAGGTATCAGGACCAGTATAATCAGCATCTAGGTTGTTGGGAGAGAGCATATACAGCTTGCATAGTGGAAGCAACGGCACGTCCGTACATGGACAGGCACAGACAGCCGAGGTCATTTGGTTTGGTCCTTTGGGTTTGGAATGAGCCAGCATGGTCTCTTTTCTGTCTTGAATCTTATTAACTTAAATTTAGTATTCTTTCCCTTGATATTTCTGTGTAGGTATGTGTTATTTTTCTTTTCCCAACGTGTGCATACATAATTCCTTTGCCCAGAGTTGGCTGCTGGATTTTCAAACAAGCAGTCACTTCACTGTCCCTTTCCTTTGTCTCATCTCTGTATTTTCTATTTTGCCATATTGCTCCAGGAGGTAGTCACTGTTCTGTTTCTTCTGGACGTACAGGATGCTGTCTCATGAGTATTGTTTCCTTGTTCATGCCTTACGGTGCTTTCCATGAGCATTCAGAGTGAGGCACTGTAATTGCAACTTACTTAGAAGGCAAAAGCCTCCCCTGTCATTGTGGAAACCCCTGCCCCTATTCTGTTTACATGCCTTGGGGAAACCCAACCAAGTTTGTCTTAGTTGTATTCCCTGCCCTTTTTTATTCACTGGCTTTGTTGCTAGGCTATACTGATTTGGCAAGAGTGTTATGCAATGCAATGATATGATGGATTGTTCTTCTATGCTATGCTATGGTATACTATATTAGGCTGAAACATTCAGTCCTCAGATCTTCCCTCTGCCTCCCACTGCATGAAGCACCCCGGACATGCCCAAACCCCTCCAGGGGCAGATGACACTTCAGACCTTACCTTCTGCTTATTCTGTACAAGTATTAGCATTAGCACCATTTAAGGGAGATAACAGTAGGGTTTCTGCAAATATCGCTTATCCATAATGCAGCAAGGCTGCACTACAAGGTCACAAGTGAGATGTCGACAGTACTTGTCAAATGTCTACAATATCGTGCCAAGTAATACCCCCATTGTGAAAGTGCTATAATATGTTACTGATTGCTTATGATAGGCTATATAACCTGCAATCTAGGGGTGGCCCGGAGAGAGCTCTGTGTGCCAACTGCCTGAACACTTGTCCTGCGGTGTGTCCGGCTGATCATCTGATCACTTTGGATGCTGTGTATTTGCACTGTAATACAAGACGCGTGGTTTACCACCAGTCTGTGTCTGATCTCTATATTTTCTGCAAATTGAGCTGATGCCGAGGGGGCCCTTAGGGAGGGGCCGGTTTGGCCACCACATAATGGTGCCACTGTCTTTGGCCTAACTGCGCAGCACTTTTGCTTTGGGCTGCCCTCGACCACAATCGCATGGCCAAATAACACAAGGTCCTCAGCATCGTAAGATGCTTTTACAAGCGTGTCACACCTGTTGATGGCGAAGTTGTCAAATCTTTGATGTGGTTCGAGAGGTCCACAAAGAATCTCCAGTGCAGTGCACGGCAATGAACCTGTTCCCCTCTGGACTGATCGTTAAATACAACCTTCCACTTATGTTCTGTCACTTTCTTTTTCTCGGCACAGCACTTTATTGTGACTAAAAGTTGATTCGCCATGTTGTGTTTTTGCTCTCTCTCTCCCTACACCTCCAGGAATGGTTTGTATTTGTGTATAGCTGAGTAGATATTTACGCCACTGATATTTTAAGCTCTGCTGGTCACATTCCTCCTGTATGTGTATGGTATGTCTGTTTTGCTTCTAGGCGCTGCTTGCTGGCTTCAGCGTAGAGCTCAATTTGAGTCCCCACGAAGTAGTACAGCAGGCTATCCTGTGCGTATGTATTTTTTTTTTTTGTTTTGCCATTTTCTGAGAGATATTTAAGATTAGGAATCAGTGTACAGTTATTTTGGCAGTCAAGTAAACAAACAGATAGGTGTCCCATATTGTATCAGAGCAGGTCCCTGCAGTTGCAGAGGCACTGACAGCCCATAGTCTCCCCTCTTCCTTGTATCAGAGTAGTTTGCTGCAGACACGTAGCCAATGTTTTCACAAAATGTTCTTGCCAAACATAAAACAATGATAAAGACAAGCTCTGAACTATATAATGCAGTCTGTGTGTAGTTCTATTTTAAAGGGCCTTTCTTGCCAACACCTTGTCTATCGTGTACATGTAATTGCTGTCTGTCATGTTCTGATTTCTACTTCTGTTAATTCTTGTATCGCTTGTTGTATTAGATGTTTTGATTCTCATTTTGTCAGGTTAGGTTTAGCAGTTTGGCTTACTGTTCATGTTGCTTCTCACACTGGTTGATCCTCATTGCGTTTTCTTGTGATTAAGGCATAGAACCACTTTGTGATGTCACATTCTATTTCTGGTTTTCTGACTATTGAGACATACTGCTGTCTCTAGGTTGAGTGGGTTTCAGAGTCACTGCGCCTGTGGTTAATGTGTGCCGCCACATGGTCGCCGTGGAATGCCATTACCACACATATACTTTGCCTACTACAGACGTCTTTAAATTGCTGCCTGCAGGCATTCCGTGTTTTGGGGATTTCCATATTCTCTTGGGGTTAGTTGTCTTTGTGATTTTTTGGTTGATGAATTGACTTTGTGTTTATTCTCTTAATTTATTGTGGGGACTGTCAAGATTGTGGCTACTATTCACCAATGCCTGCCCATTCTACAGACAACTTAATTCTACAGAAATACCTATGTGCTTTACTTCCATGAATGGAGGAGTCCTTGATTGGCAAGAAAAAAGTTCCTGCATAACTACATTTTCGTGATTGGCCACCCCTTCATTGCTTTACCTACTACAACACTCAGCGCCTTGAGCTCTACATCTGTGTTCTAGTTTCTGCTAAAGAGGTGACGCTGATGGACCGTGTCCATTTGGGAGTTAAGTGCCAAATATTATTGCTGAGGCAACCCTGAGGCTATTCCTCTTGTCTATCTTGTGTCTTACTTCACCTTTATATTAAACAAACTCTATCAATCCTTAGACGGCGTGGCTAGCACGCAAGCGGTAAGGACTTGAGGCCTTGAGAGCTCCCGTGGCCGCTGGTATTATCCTGGAAACACATCCTGTTGGACGAGACGGAATTTATAGCAACTACACTCACCGAGGGGTGAATATGCGCTTAACAATCGGGTGAAGTTTGAGCTGCAGAAACATTCCTCAGAATTAACCGTTGCACCTCCTTGGCACGAAAGTGCCCATCAAGGTGGCTGCCACAGACTTCCTGTGTCGAGAGTGAGGGCTGCTGGCGCTGAAACAGTGACCGGAGCCAAAATTGCTGCCTGACTCCAGCCAACCTGTACATGAAGGGCAGGGACAGTGCCGGATTGCAGGCAGCTCTGATCGGAGCACTGGTGGCAGAGCTACGTGTCTGGGTGGGTGCTGATGGTCAAAGTGACGCAGCTCTGCGTGGTGGGAGAGGACCCAGAGGCGCCATTGGAGACAACACCGCGGCCCCTGGCGCAGAAGGGAATGGCTGCAGGCAGGATCAGCCTGGGGACTGAGTGGAGGGAGGCGAGGCAGATGGCTCTGCACCTGTTGGGGAGCACGGGGGAGGAGTGCTGACCCATGGTCCAGGCGGCTTGACAAGTGCATCCTCCGCACTACAGACAAAGGTTACCCCTTGGTGCTCTCCCTGACCCCCGGACTCCCTCAGAGGAGCTCTTCACAGGAGTGGGGACTAGCAGCTAGCTGTGCTGCACCGGAACTGCAGCTGAGAAGGGGAGCAGTGGTAGGTGGCTGGAGACATTGGCAGCACCTGATCCGTGGCACCCACAACATATGTACAGTGGGTGCGCAGAGTACACGCACAAGATTAGGGGAGCTGGAGCGGGCGGCAGGGCACTGCGGAGGGCCGCAGGCTGGAACCTCTGGAATAACAGACTGCTGGGAATGGATGAGAGGGGCCTGCTTCCAATGACACACTGGATGACAGCCACACAGCACCAGGCTGTGCGAATATATAAGCCCTGGACCAGTGACACTGTGCAATACTCCCGTTCTGAGGGTTGGCAGACCAGCCCAGTCTGTAGACTGCGAGCGAAGGCTGTGGTGATGCTGTATGGCTGCAGGACCAATGGCTCCTCTGAAACAGCACCAGCATGAGACAGCAAGACACAGGTTAGTCTATCTCTAAAGCACCTGACCCTCCCACAACCTCAGCAGCAGTGGCACCCATAGTGAGACGAGGCCTCTCACTGCCCGGAACCCCTGGGTGGCTAAGAGGAACCACAAGAGTTATACAAAGTGGCTGGACTCCCAGACCAAGCCCGCTCTAACGCAAGAGTGAACCTTGCATAATTTGCCATGCTTATAATCAGACTGAGGGGGCATTCATGGCCTAACTACCCCAACTTCGCGAATGGACAAATAGACTGGGCGGACTTAGGGACTACACAAGATCTACCATTTTAGGAAGCTGCTGAGTGGCAGACCTGCAAGACACGATCGACCTTCTGGCCGCTATCTATATCTGAATATACCCGGGGCTCCATCAGCCGGTGGGGTTCTGGGGGGGCAGAGGAGGGTGTGACCTGCCCAAGGTGATTCCAACAAGCTGCACTGCACATCAGTACCCGTTGCTTAGCACCAGCCGGGAGTGGCAAAGGGGGTACTTTGGCTTGGAGTTGCTGCCCACACGTGACACCTGGGCATAAACTGTACTGCACTGTAGAAGCTACGCTTGGCGCTCCTGCCCAAAGCCTGCTGCCCCCTCTATACCGCTAGCGTAGTAACTGCACACTGGGGCTTTGGTTCCAGTCTCCCTGGGAAGAGAAATACCTCTAGCTGCCCTAACGCACTGGGTCCACCCATGACTCCGCTGCTAAAGACACTCTGAACCCCCCCCCTTTTTGGTGGTCATGAGCGGAAGCCACAGACACCGCAGATTCCAAGCTCCTCGTGAGCACTGGGTCAAAGCATGGGTAAGGACAAAGAAAAAAAGGCGTCTACACAGAGTACTGTGGACCAATAGGTGACCAATGCTTCCACTGCATCGACGGACTCTGAACAGCAGACGACCTCCCTTCCATAGCTGAACCTCTATCATTGAAAGACTTGATGGCTGCCATTGCAAATTCTCGCTCCTCCATGGAGAAAAAGATGGACGGCATCACAGCTGAAGTATCTTTTCTCTTTCATGACCTCCAGAAATGATCCTCCCGTACTGGAGATGTGGAACACTGCATCTCTAGAGTGGAGGATGACCTTGGTGGGGTGCACCAACAGCTCTCACAAACAATGACGGTAGGTCACGCCGCAATAATATTCGTATCCTGGGCCTTCCAGAGAACACAGAAGGGACCAGTATGGAACTCTTTTGGGAACAGTGTTTGGTGGATCTCTTCGCACTGAAATCTTTTTCCAAATTGTTCTCGATTTAAAGAGCCCATCTTTAAATGCCTATCCTGGGTGCCTCTCCAAGAACAGTTATTGATAAAATCTTAAACTATCGAGATAGAGATGCAATCCTACAGATGGCTCGCACAAAGGAGACGATCACACATAACGGCTCAAGAATCGCCTTTTTTTCAGACTATACCCAAGACGTGCAAACAGCCAGGCAATCCTTCGAACATCTGAAGACGAAACTCCACTACATGAACGTGAAATATGGACTGCTCTTCCTGGACCAGCTAAAAATGTATCATAAAGGCACTGAAAGTGGGGGGAAAACCATATTGATGGAAACTGGGGAGCAGACGGCCCAGACCCCGGGGGTGAGACCCCAAGCCCGGCCGAATCAGGGCCTGCCTGCCCTACAACCCCTACCGCCTGAACAGAACGACCTAGAACAAGACCTAGAACAAGAAGCGGACTCTTGAAGTCAGTGATCTAAATGCGACTAGCACAGGAGTAGGGAAGATGCAGAGATGGATAAGAGATGGTGCATTGATCAGGGTCATAAAAGAACTTACACTTCATTCTCACCGAAATGCTACCATAGCGGTGGCGGCCACCAGGGCAACCACCCAGGATTTCAAGTCTCCATTAGGTGTAGCAAGTTTATTGGTTAAGGCTGGGAGCTGGTTCTAGGTGTCTCTCGGCTGATGTTCGGGCGACAGATACTTCGGGTTAGGGTGGAGAGAGGGGGGAATGTTCACCTTTGGTTATTGTTTGAGTTTGTTAGATGAATGAGGGAACACTGCAATGCATACACTTACCCGAACCAAATCATTCCCATTAAAAACATTATCCACCTGTGGCGGCATATCTGTGATCACCCATGGCACACACTCAGAACTCGTTATGGACCAATGTCCCGGGTAGGTCCCTTCGGCTTCTCACCTGGAATGTCTATGGTCTGGGGATGCGGATAAAGAGATGCCTGGTCACCCAGTTCCTCAATAGGCACTCCCCCAACATTGCCCTTATTACCGAATAACATCTGGCGGGCACGACATGCACTCTCTTTCGCAGGCTAAATTACCACGTGCAGGCCCTGCTCTGCACGTGGGTTTCACCATGGGTGCCCACGGGGTTTTGGTTTTAATACACAAGTGCCTCCCACTTGCTCTAATCTCCGTGGAACAGGACCCCAGGGGCAGATTTGTCCTGATGCAAGGCACGTTGTGGAACAAAACCATAGGCATTCTGGCTGTATATGCCCACCCATGCTTACAGGAGGGCTTTTGGTAGATATTGGGAACATAATGGCAGAGCACCACCTGGACTGATGGATCCCTGGGGGTGATTTCAATGATGTCATTAGTAACACACGAGAACGCACTCATATCAGAGGGCATAATCCTGACAATTCGACTAGACTCAATACATTTACATCTGTCCTGGGTCTCTGTGATGTATGGAGAGAACTTCATCCACTAGAGAGCAGATACTCGTTCCACTTAGGGGCGCATGCCTCGCTGTCCAGATTAGATTATTTTTTCCTCCCAATCCCAGATGCCTACAGGGTCACCTTAGCATCATTGCTGCCCCGGGGCATATCTGATCACTCACCTTTGGTGATAGAGATAGCTGTCAATAGCCCATCCCCTCCTAAATAATGGCGGCTGAACAGCTACTACCTAGGCTTCCCCGGATTGGTGGACCATATCCACGAGAAAACTGTGGAGTACTTTGAGATAAACACAGGAGGGTTGTTTGCAATCACACTGAGCACACAAACAATAGTTTAATCAATTGATTTGCAATTTTAATCGGAAAGTGATGCAGCCTGACACGTATTTTGAGCGAAAGGCTCTTCTACTGAGGCTGCATATTGATTATACAATTAAAATTAAAAGGTACATAAAGAATTGAATCATACAACATATTAAAGGCCCAAACACAAAAAAACAGGGCAGATTTGGTGGTTATTTCAGACCAATAAAGTGGATGAATTGAAATCACAGATAGTCATCGTTTTTGTACATAAAAATACATATGGTCAGGTATAGCAATTGAGAAAAAGGATATGGAGCGGCCAATGTAATATGCATATATCCAAATCGCAGTCGATGCAATAAATTGAGAAAAAAGATATAAAGAACAACTAAATTTGCAATTGTTCCAATGTTGGTCATACAATCAGACATATGTTAAAATACAATCATACGGTTCTACCTTGAAATCTTGAACTCCCGGTACAGGTCACTAGGGGGACACAAATTAATTACAAAGAACACTATTGTTTAAGGACTGAAAGCCACGAAGTGATGAGGAATGGTGACAATATTATGAAATTGTTGAGTGTGAGTAAGGAAGCTTAACTCACTTACCCATATAATGGTGCAAAATTTGATTAAGTGTTGTAACAAGTCACGGGCTCCACTGCAAATGGAATTGAATTACATTAGCAATTTCTTAGATTAAAGCCGGTTATTTAACCGTCCACGATGAGTACATACATTAATTTGAAAAAAATAGTAAATAGTGAATCTAAACGTACCTATATTAATGGTGTTGCAAGGCAGTCATTGTAGTGAAAGTTTAGAGTCTGGATAAAGTTACGGATTAAATACATTGGCCCTCATTAGGACCCTGGCGGAGTGGGTTTCCGCCAGCGCTAATCGCGGCGGACCCGTCCGCCGTACTACGAGTTCCCTCAGCGCCATGGAGGTTTTCTCCGCCTGGTTTTACCGGGCGGAGAAAACCATGGCGCTAAGGGACCTCGTTGTTAATTACGCCGCCGTACTTTACGGCGGCGTAATTAACTCCTTCCCCACTCCCATTATACCCTATGGGGCAAGAATGGGAATGGGGAAGGGTAAAATGGGGATTGGGGATTTACCGCTCCGCCAAGGTCGGCATGGGGTGGTAAATCCGCCAACCCCCATGGCGCTATCGGCGGCTTTCCGCCATGCTCCGCGGTGCATTTAGCACCGCGGATTCCGCCAGGGTCGTAATGAGGGCCATTGTTTAATTGGTAGATAATCACCCGAGCCAAGCAGAGGAGAAAAAAACACAAACACACTAATTAGCGCATAAATTGAGTCAGTCCAGACGGTCAAATGCACTTGTGAAGACCCTCTGAGCAGTCTAGGGGTCTGCGCAAAATAGTTGTGCTTACCAGTGTTTCCGCTACAGGTAAGAAACTGTGAGCCAGCCGAGTGTTGCTCATACTGAGTATTATAACGTGCAGGACGCACTGAGCCGTTCAGCTGTATAGCGCCGCGTCCCTTGCTAGCCACTATCTTGAGTGTGCATGTAACGTATGTTAAAATCAAGGAAGGTTGCTTTGAATAAGTCTAGAGTCATCAAACTCTATATTAAAGTGCGCATTTAAGGCGCAATTTGCAAATAGGTGCCTATGTGAGTCACATGAAATTTAATACCAAAGAAGACATTTTGAGATATGTTGACTAGATAAGGAAAACAATTGAGCAATGTAATTGGGAGACAGTAGTATACTTTGAACGCTGGTCCTATGTCAACCCAAAATACAGCATAATGTTGACCCAGGTGACTTTAATAAAAAGAAACCATTGTGTTTGCAATTATAAATGAAAGTGTGCTGAGACACCCTGCAATTCTAACCAGCAAGCAGTGTCACATGACCAATTGGTGGACACGTTTGGCTGATAGAAACGTAACTGCTCGTTGCAAGAATACAATTATACGCACCCTGCAATACTGACTGGCAAAACGTGTCACATGTATGCTTCACCCCATACTTGTCCTTTGTGTAGTACTGCTATTTGGTGCCACCTGCATCTAGACTCATGTTGCATTGAGCCCTGACTCAGGCTGCACTAGGTTGATGTTCATGACTGATCCCCACGTATTGTGGCACTTAGACCCCTGACACATCTAGTCAGTATGTATCACTGCTTTTTTTGATACCCATCCACTGTGCAATTTAGTCTTATACCATTCCCAGACCTCTGTGCCCAAATGCTGTTCTGTTGCCCACTGTATCTAGAATCATGCTGTATTGAGACTAGATTCATGCTATATCAGGTCACCATGCAATACTATTCTAAGACATCTACCCATTGGGCTATCTAGACTCATGACACTTGGATACAGCCTCCCTAATAGCTCCCTAAACACTACCTTAGTAGGTATACACTCCTATCTGTGTGCACCCAACCATTGTTGAATCTGCCTATCTGTATGCACTTAGCCATTGTCGAATTCGTCTATCTGTGTGCACATAGCCAATGTGGAATTTACCTATCTGTGTGCACCTAGGCAATGCTGAGTCTGCCGATCTGTATGCACCTAGCCATAGTTGAATCTACCTATCTGTGTGCACCTAGCTATTGTTGAATTTGCCTATCTGTGTGCACCTAGCCAATGTTGAATTTGCCCACTTGTGCGCACCTTAGCCTAAAATCATAAGCCTAACACCTTGTTGTACCTAACCACCCTTACCATGCTCACCTGGTTCACCATCATCATGTTCCTGTTTTGTGTCATGCAAGATAGTGTACCTTGCAGCGGTAATAAATATATAGCTTTAAAAAATGGCCTAGCCAAACTTGGATGCCGGAGACACTTCCCCATCCCCTGCCCCACACCGTTCCTGCCCACCTTATCACCCTTTCCACCAAGGTACCTCCAAAACCTCACTACTAGCGATAGTGACCTCCCAGTCAACAACTCAGCCAACCTGAATACTGACAGAACATCGTGTCACCCTAGACCAAACTCTCCATGTCTGACAAGAGGCACAAGCCCAATGACACCAAACCCAGCATCAAGCTCTCTAGAACCAAGTTCCCAGGAAACACACTCACCGTCAACCCTAACCTCACAAAACGTAACAGCAGACTAGGTACCAGACTCCCCCATACGAATAGTAACCTGTCTGCCAAACCCCATACCAAGACCAATAAAAAGGGCACAGCCCGAACTACTCCCCCTAAAAGGAGCTCTGCTAAATGTTAGGTCCCTTGTTGCCCATCCTACAGAAATTGCTGACATTATCCTGACCAATAATCTTGACCTCCTCACCATAACAGAAACCTGGCTACATGAGGCAGCAGGGCCCTATCTAGCCCTAGCTATTCCTGACAACTACTCCATCCTCAGAGCCGATAGACCTAATGCTCATGGAGGAGGCGTAGCTATCATCTTTAAATCCTCTCTAGACCTCAGGGCAGTCACCTCCGCTCCACTAAAATCTTGCAAACATCTTACAATCAAGTTGCAAACCTCTCCCAAAAGTACGATCTCCATTCACATGATATATAGACCCCCAGGTAATCCTGGAGCCTTTGAAGAAGACATCACTTAATTAATAGTGGAGAACACTAAACTATCAGCACAAACTATCATCCTCTGAGACTTCAACCTTGGGTATAATGACCCTAATGACTCTCCAGATTTCTCCTTAGCCAACGCTCTAACTGAGCATGGCTTCACACAACTGAGCTCCCAACCCACTCATCAGAAAGGTAGAATTATAAACTGGGTAGCTGTTCTCAACTGCAATATTACCTGCAAGGCTCCCCAACCTCTCGCATGGACTGACCACCATCTCATCCCTCTAGATATTAACATCAATAACATAGAACCTAAAAAATGCCACACTGCACCAGCCTGTCCTACTAGGAATAAGCGCAACGTTACTGTCGAAGGCCTAATACCCTTTCTACTTCCCACTCTCAATGCACTTCTGGCCACAGCCGACCTGAACCTACTGGTCAACACCTATAACGACTCCATGGCCAATGCCATCGACACTATTGCCTCATTGAAAATGCGCAGATGAAAACCTAGAGAACTCTTGGTATACCCCAGAACTAAAAGTACTGAGAAAAAAGAACGCTAAACTAGAGTCACTGTGGAAAATGGAACCATCTATTGAAAACAAAACTAATCCTACAAATGTCTCTTCCCTACACAAAAATGAGATAATACGTACCAAGAAAGAAGCCTACAATGTTAGGATAAACCAGGCAGGATCTAGCACTAGAGAACTATTCAATATTCTAAAGGAACTAGAAAACCCAAATCCTCCAGTAGATACGTGCACGAAAGACAAACCTTGGTGCTCTAGCATCCAGAATTCCCTTGCCAACAAAATCTCAGGGCTCCAAACTAAGATTGAGGACAAATGACAACAACTCACTTGTAGGAAGTCCACCAGCGCAAGCACACTACCTCCCATTGACACTAAGTCAGGCTTCTCATTCAATAAGGTAACTATACCTGAAGTACAAAAAAGTATTGCCTCCCTAAAACTGTCCAACTGTAAAGGGGACAGCTGCCCTGCCCAGATTATAAAAGACGCAGCCAGAGATCTATCACCCTTCATCACTAAACTAATAAATCTATCATTCTCCACCAACTCAGTCCCCAGTAATTTGAAACAATCATGGGTTCTCCCACTTTTAAAAAAACAATCCCTAGAACTGGTTATACCCACCAATTACAGACCCATCACTACGGTCCCATTCCTGCTAAAAATCTTAGACAGAGTTGCTTATCTGCAAATTCAAGATTATCTGGAGACCAATCAACTTTTAGGAATACGTCAATCTGGCTTTAGACCCCTACGTGGAACAGAAACGTCCCTTGTCGACCTCAAAAGCCAGATTGATGAACTCAAAGATAGAGGTAATGCCGCCATTCCTACTCCTCTTAGACCTCTCAGCTGCCTTCGACTTGGTCGACCATAAAATCCTCTGCAACCACCTATCATCAGCAGCTCACTTCTCCTCTCCTGCTGTCATGTGGATACAATCCTTCCTGGCTAATAGACCATGAGGATCTTCTCACCCGTAGTGACAGCTGACCCCATCCCTATCACATGTGGTGTCCCACAAGGCTCATGTGTTTCACCTACTTTGTATAATATATTTACAAAGCCACTCTTCGACAATCTGGACCATCTGGGTGTCACCTACACCAATTATGCAGATGACACCCAGATACTCCTCACCCTCTCAGGTAACTATAACGCTGACATCATCCGGATTAACAAAATCTTCCCCATCATGCAGGCATGGATGGCCACACAAGGCCTCTGCCTGAATGATGAGAAAACTGAACTTCTCCTGGTTGGCTCACCCAATAACCTATTGAAACTCAGCCCCAACTATACCAGCATTATCATCGACTGAAATACCATCCCCATTGTTAAAAGTGTGAAAACCCTTGGCTTTTATCTCGATGCTAACACCAACCTTTCAATACAAATTAACATGACTGCCTCAGCCGTTGCCTACAAAGGTAAACTGATTAGGGCCTGCAGACCTTTCCTATCCTCTAATAGTTGCCTCACACTGGCCAGAGCTCTTATACAATCTAAATTGGATTACTGTAATAGTCTATACCTAGGCGCAAACCAATTCATAATTAATAAACTGCAGGTACTCCAAAATAATGCTCTACGAGCGACATTAAACATTCCCAGGCTAGAGCATATCTCTATCACTAGAAACTCATGCAAATAGCTCTCCATACAACAAAAAATCGATCTAAAAACCATCTGTCTCACATACAAAGCCCTGAATCACCTACCTCCTCCGTATATCACTAACAAATTTACCCTGAAATCTGCTTCCAGAATCACTAGATCCACCAACACCTTATGCCTAACGGTACCCAGATTCACCTTAAAAAGAGCTGGAGGATCTAGTTTCATGGTCCTCGGATGCCAACTTTGGAATACCTTACCATTGAACATCAAATCCATCTACACCTTTCTATCGTCAGAAAACATGTCATTAGTGGGCTACTGAATAAAAATGAATACTGACCACCCTCCTTTATCTCTCTTATGCTCAATGATATTGCTTGTACCTTAAATGTGCTTATTACATACAAACTGTATAAATGTATAACTTGTAAAATGTATATAATGTATCCTGTAACCACTTCCTTTATGCCCTTTTACCTCTGTGTCTGGAGCGCTATAAAAATAAATAAAAAAACAAACAAACAAACTAGTGCACACGATTGACCAAGTAGATAATTACTTCTTATTGCAAAATTACAGTGTTTGATTCCCTATACGTGTCATGGGTATCAGGCAGGTATTTCGGGCAAGCTGGGTGCAGGCTTGGCAGGCCTGGCATAGGCACACAAAGAACCCATAACAAATCCCTCCTTTAATTCCTTCCTAGTGTTTGTAGTAACTTCCTGGTTACCACTTCCTGTTGCCAAACAGGAAGTACATGATACCTCATGAGCTCTCTAGTGCATGGGTGTGACTGGCTATATAAGCCACACCCAAGATTCTTCCAGTGCTTCGTGTTGCTTACTGTGAGCTGTATCAGCAACACACTTGCCGTGCTCTGGATCAGCCAGCATCTTCTTACCTGCTCCGGATCATCCTGTTTCTGCTTACCTGCTCCAGATCATCCTGCTTCTGCTTACCTGCTCCAGATCATCCTGCTTCTGCTTACCTGCTCTGGATCATCCTACTTCTTCTTACCCTCGCTGGATAATTCAGCTTCAGCTTACCTGGTTCTTACACCACGCCGCAGCTATCTCCAGTCAAGAGGGGACTTCTACACTGGCACCTGTATGAACAAAGAAGAACAGCGTTAACACGTGCACATCAGTAACGCTGCACATACTCACTGAATCTTCCTGCAACGCTGGAATCCAGGTTAGTTGCATGAGCACACAAACTCCTGTAAGAAAGAAGAGGCATTATACATTGCACTCGCTCCAATAACGCGGACACTTATTTCACTGCCCTCTCTCTCTCTCTCTCTCTACGCAGTGCATACTTACCAAAAGCATCCGTGCAAACTTACCTAACCACCAAGTCTCCAGTAGCGCTGAACCCGGTCTCGAGGTGCTTATACCACACAATTTCTCCTGCAAGGGAAAAGGAGAGACATTACCAGGCGCCCTCAAATTGCGCAATGTTCACTTGTGGGAAGGACTTTCTAGCCAGTGAAGAAACTGGCGCCTTGAACTCTCGGCCTCGCTGTGAAGGCATAAAACAGCTTTTGGCATTTGAACTCAGCCTACAGACATTGGCACCAATCACATGAGTGAATTACGTATTTGACAGGTATTCCTCCGGGTGAAACAGGGGAAGTGAAGACTCAGGGTCAAGGGAGGCTCGTCCATCGCTCCTGCAGAGACACAGATGAGTGTGACAATACGCTAATTATGCGTGCTTGGTCGATTCACCTCTATAATGGCAGTCCAAATTGGTTACTTAGAGTCTTCTGGGCTAATTTGATGGCCAACAATGGAAAGAAGGCAAAATTACTCAAATGCAAAGTTCTTTACATGTAAATACAAACCGTGAAAATCATGAGTATACAGTCACAGAAATACAGATAGTTCATGGTCCGTATTGAGGCCATGTGCTACAGTGCGGTATTGGCAGATAAGGCGGGCTTCCAATTGTTTAAGGACAAGGTTCCCTCCAAGTTGGGATAAGGACACTTTCACCATCCATGCAAATTTGATCATTTGATCAATACTTTGTTGTCCATTTGGTGGACTTGTTGCCAATGTGTGGCCAACGGATATTTGGAATCAAAATTAGCAATAGTTGACAGGTGTTCTCTTATTCTAATCTTCAGAGGACGAATAGTGCTGCCAATATAGGGCTATCCACATGTGCATATAATACAATATACAGAATGTTTTGTGTTACAATTGATGAAGGAATTAACCTTGTGTGTGCCCAAATGCCCAAAATCAATTTTGGAAGTTTCACATGCAAAGGCACACATCGAACACCCCCCACATTTGTAAAAACCTTTGTTGTGTGGCTGATGTAGCCAAGCATGTTTACATTGTTGAATTGGCATGAAGGAGGATGAGAGTATGTTCTTAAGATTGCCAGCTTTAGTGTAGATGAAATAGTGTACAGAGTCCAACCATGGGTTAATGTCTCTGTCTAGTTGGAGGAGATGCCAATGTCTTTTGACTATGTTATATAGATTAGAACTATCTGCATTGACTCTGGTGATGTATTTGAGTTTTTGACTATGTGCAGTATGTGTACGTACTTTAGGAGTGAGCAGATCCCTTCTCTTCATACATCTAACCGCCTGTTCGGCCTTATCAAGTATGCAGTTATTATATCCTCTTACTAGGAATCTTTTTCGTATCAATGCACACTCTTCAAAGAAATCCTCTTTGTTTGAACAATTACGTCTGGCACGGACAAATTCCCCTTTGGGTATGTTTGATATAACTGATTTCTTGTGGCAACTAGGGGCATGTAAGACTGCATTTATTGAGGTTGATTTTTGGTAAGTCTTGGTTACAAAACTTTTGTCCTGAGGGACCCTCGAATGTGGAAACAAGGCACAGTCACCACACACGAACTGATACACCAGACACGAGGTTGTATTCCCAAAAGCTAGGGTTTATTGCAAAGTAAATAGTCTCAGTTGGCCAACTGGTCTCACGCCCCGCGACGTGTGTCTAACAGACCTCGGGAGACGCAAGAGAGAGAGACACATACATCAGTTACATATATACAAAACTAACATCTTACAATCAGCAGTGTCACATCAAAAACCGCCCCTTGCACATCTCCTTTGAACTGAGCACGATGATTGACAATCGTGATGAGTATGACACCTCAAACATTTGTTTTAGCAACAGTAAGGCTGCAGACATAAGTCTTTGTTGAAAAGAACAGAATGCTTCTGTTCTCGCTAGCAAGCTGCATGTGGGGGGGAGAGCCACATTCCAGGCCTCCCTATCTCCTAGTTTCTATTTGGGTCCTGGGGGTCAACTTGCTCTCCAGGACTCTACAGGGCTCGAGAAGGGGGGCCGCAAAGAAGAACATAATTCAACCAATTTAATGTTCGTTCTGAGTATTTGCACTGTGTTTTCGAGACATACTGGCACCTGTGGGTTGATTAAGATGCCTCACTGCCCTCTTTCAAGGATAGTGCGCGGGAGGAGACCGGGTATTTCTATCAGGGTTGCTACGTTATGTTTCAGCATATTTCCCTTGGCCTTGCACTTCACACTGGTAAAGCAGAATATCATGTCAGCGAAGCATTTAGAACAGAAAGCAATAAGCAAATGTTAGAGAAAACAAGATGGCAATTTCTGTCACCTTAAAATGGCCGCACTTCGGTCAAGCTTATGATTATGTATTACTAACACTAAGAGCATGAGACGGTTGGTCTTCGGCCAACATAGTACATTTCCCCATGATCGAGGGGTGTCTGTTTTTCTGGATCGACAAACCCTCCTTTTGGCCGTATGCCAAACGTCTCATCCGTACATTGTATCCGCTTTCAGCCACGTATCTGTTTCAGATTCTGATTCTGAATCAGACTCTGAATCTTGCATATTTTCAGTTTCCTCCTCATTGTCACCTATGTCAATAGATATGAATTCTTTGACTGTCTTTGTCTCTTCTCTACCAAGGATACTTGATCTACTAGTGCTCTTTTTCTCTATCATCTAAACACATCCTTCACTAATTTCGGTGCATATCACAGGTAGGCAGTGTATGCAACAACAACATGTCATGAATATCCCTAGTACTGCTATCAAAAGCGCAAATAGTTTCCATCCCCATGAATATAATAATTCCCAGAACCAGGAACTTATATCCCAACCCCCGTCTTGGGTATGGAGTTTAGGACTTAACACATGTAATTTTTCTTATTGCCTCAAAAATCGTGGGAGAGGAGTCGTTTACAAATACACAGCACGCTGATCCCACGATTTTGCAAACACCACCACGATCAACCAGGATTACCTCAAGAGCCATTCTGTTCTGCAGTGTCATCAATTTAACCCCTTTCTCCTCCAACATCATGTTGTATAGTATATCTGTTATTCCGTTTATTGTTTTTTCTAAGATTCTGGATAATCGTCGAATATTATAAGAGTTTATTGCTTGGGCCAAAAATGGTATAAATGATTTTGCTACATCTACTGCTATTAATCCGTCTTCATTACTTCTTCTTGGCCTAGGTCTAGATAGTTTGGCTATGTCTGTTGTTTCTAAGAAAAACACTCATGGGAACAGCATGTACCTCCCCAATTTCTAGGTAACCAAGGATACGCTTTCTCTCCACATATGAAATACACCAGGTCGCCTACATACACTGGCTCTACTTCCCTACTAATAATCGCTGTATTTATACATCTAGTGAATGTCCCTACAAAATAGGAGCCCTTCTTTTTTAAACATAAAGGAACAGAACGTGGGCTGTAGTTTACTGTGTAAGAGGGGGGCACTGCATCTTTATTTCCTTCTGATCTTATGCGAAATACGATCACAGATGACTTTTCTGGTGGAGAAAGTCTATCTGTGGCCTTGGTTTGGGCTTAGCTTTTGGTGTTATCATCCGTGCTTTATGAAATATTGAGAAACCTATGGGTCTCATAATAATTTCTTCAAATTCATTCATGTTTGTGCTATCTAATTGACCCATTTCACTTTTATTCCATTTTCCATAATACAATGTACTCAGAGATGCACTGCATGCAGAACTTAATGTCAGTGGCTGCACGTACCAACCTATTCCTTTGCCACCATGCTGTGGCAAATGAGCACACACCCAACAGTTGTTCGATTTCAAAATTGAATGTGTCATGTTCATAATTTGCAGTAATGTATTATTTCCATAACCCTCTCTATGTCTCTCTTCCATTGGGGACAGAGTGTAAGTAATTACATAAACAGGGCTTTCGGTGGTGGAGATGTTCCTAATTGGTAAGAGAATTTCTAAAGGGTGCATCTCCTCCAAATACCACAGTACCAGTGCTGTTATTACTGGGGCCATTATGCTCATTTTGCACATTATTATTGTCAAGGTCAGCATGCAATTCTTTCGGTAGCTTGTTTTATGCAATCTTTCAGTTTCTATGTTTGATTCAGTATCAGCATTGTCAGCAATGGTGCAGGAGGGGACAAAAGCTAGTTCTGGCACCTTCTCTCATTGTCCTTCTTCCTCAGCGATTCTCGTCGTGGATATCTCTCCTCACGGCACTCGTCCGAATGTCAATGAGTTCTATAAATGTCAACTGTCTATTCTGCCAGTTCTCAGCAGCCTGGATTGCTTCCACGTTGGGCAAGATCTTTTATGCGTTAGTATACTGCTTAAAGAGCTTCAGAGTAGTTATCAATTGCCTTCCTTATCATGTACACCCCGCTTGTCCACTCGGGTTCAGGACACATGGATTAGATGTTAGCACCGAGGAGTCTCGCTTCTGGGCTGTCTGATTTGCACAACCCTCACGTTGTTCTCCTCTAGGCCTCCGGTTCCTACTTCATTCGAGAATAGGAAACAGAGGCAACAAAATATTGATGAAACGAAGATTTGATCACTCCTTTTTCCGACTTCGTAGATTGTACCGCCTTGCTCCTGGTACCGTGTGATCAACAAATAGTGTGGGTCCACTTCCGGACTCAAGCTTGGAGTCAGCCTGGGGCGCAATGACAGATGATGATGGGCGCCCAGGCGACGATGCAGGCTGTGGCGCAACAGAGGCTGGTGGGCACCACAGAGGTATTTGCTTGGTGTCGGCCAGCAATGATGCAGAATTTGCTGGACAACATTGGTGCATTCGTTGCCCTTCCTCTTTTATGGCAATATCATCAGGCTTTGTTTCAGAATCAGGCAGTTTCTGTGGCAAAGAACTGGCAATTGTTTCTTTCGTTCCTGTAACCGCTGTTTCTTTCCGGTCGCCTCGATCAGTCCGTTTTTCAGATGGTGACGCACCTTTTTTTGCATGGGTGGCATGGATCCACGCTTTACGCCCATCCTCACGAATGGCCGTCTGCGTTGTCAAGAGTATCAAATAGGGACCACGCCACCTGGGTGCCAACGATGTTTTTCGTTCAAACTTTTTAAGCAGCACCCAGTCACCTGACTCCAGTGCGTGTCCCGGGCCAGTATATCTGATCGGTAGCGCTTCCTGCACCTGCTGATGAATCAAACACAATTTTTGAATCAGGAGATTAGTATAAATGCTGAGCACTGGGTATTCAACTTCGTTCAGTTTCTTCGGCTGAGGTGCACACCAAACATTCGCCAGTCTCCCCATGACTATCTTATATGGGGAGAGCCCAGTTCTCGCCTGCACAGATGTTTGCATGCATAATAGTGCTATTGGTAAAGCATCTACCCAATTTAACTTGCATCCTGCACATATCCTGCTAATCTTAGATTTCAGGATTCCGTTGTGGCATTCAATAAGACCGGCCGACATCGGATGTCTCAAACAATGGAAACGCTTATTGATCTGGAGACCTGCACAAATCTGTAGTACTACTGCACCTACAAAATGTGGACCATTATCTGACCATATGACACGGGGCAGGCTGCAACAGCTCGCAAACATTGTGGTAGTGCGCGCGCTACAGGGTCCAGCGCAGAAGAAAAATAGCCGCATGGTCTATTTCTTCCACCTTGTTCCTATGTTAGACTGCCAACGTGCAGCCGTCTTTCTCATGCACAAATAATTAAAAAATCTTTTCATAATTTGGTGTCCCCAAAACTGGAGCAAAACACAATGCAGTTTTTAGCAAGTCAAATGCTCTCTGACATTCTTCATTCCACTGCAAGGGCATCACAACATCTTTCTTTATCAACTCCACCATCGGCTTCACAATTAAGGCAAAATGTACTATCCATTGCCGACAATAAGAAGCCATGCCTATTATAGCTCTGACTCCTTTTTGTGTCTTTGGAATAGGCATACCAGAAATGCTCTCTATTCTCTCCAGCGTTAGTCTTTCCCTTCTTTCGAAAGTAAGTAACCCAAATAAGCCACTTCCTTTCGACAATACTGAAACTTTTTCAAGCTGGCTTTGTGGCCATGCGCTGCTAAGTTCGTTAATAGAAAAATGGTACTCTCTTTACAAATCTCCTCTGTGTCTGCTGCGATCAATAGATCATCTATATATTGTAGCAATACACAACCTGTTGGTAGCTCTAGCATATCTAGTTGTTCTTTAAATGCTCTGCTATAGATGCTAGGGATTTCTGTGTAGCCTTGAGGAATGCGCTTGAAAGTAAATGGTCGCCCTCCTAGTGTGAAAGCAAACAGATATCTACTTTCTTTGTGTACTGGAATACTGAAGAAGGCATTTTTCAAATCAATAACACTAAAATACTTTGCGGAAGCTGGGATCATTGTCAAAATTGTGGTAACATCCGGAACCAATGGGAATTGGGGATCTACTACCTTGTTTAGTGCGCGCAAATCAATTATGAAACGATATGGCACTTCATTACC
Source organism: Ambystoma mexicanum (assembly GCF_040938575.1). Lineage (NCBI taxonomy): Eukaryota > Metazoa > Chordata > Amphibia > Caudata > Ambystomatidae > Ambystoma > Ambystoma mexicanum. The sequence continues at coordinate 1,356,205,823 of NC_090929.1, forward strand.
TCCTTTCTTATACACCAGAAGAATGGGGCTGTTACATATGCTGCCTGTAATCTCTTCAATCACTCCCAATTTTACCAAATCAGACACAATACTTTTCAATCCTTTCTCTCCGTCTGCTGAAATTTGATACTATGGAATACATGGCAACGTTACTCCCTCTTTCAATGTAATCTTCACTGGCTCTATCGTCAAGCATCCCACATCATTATCATCTATTGCCCATATACAAGTTGGCACGTCACTCAATTCTCCTGGCAAAGGTTTGGACAGAAATTCTGACACTGGTACATTCTGTGGTGAAATAGTTAAAAACACTCCATCTGGTGTACAGTGAATAACTGCACTCAATTCTTTCAACAAGTTTAATCCCAAAAGATTCTCCCCACAATTATCTGTTAATAGGAATGGACAGTACTCAGTGAATGGGCCTAATGTTACAGCTACTGGTTGGGACACTGGATTAATCATTGGGGTACCTGCGAACCCTACTGAAATATTCTTACGCCCTGACAGTGGTATCTCTGGAACTAAGTGATGGTTTATCGAGCACTTTTGTGCCCCTGTATCTATGAGGAATCTATGGTCTTCATTCCTGACTTTCATTTCTACGTAGGGTCCTTTCTGATTCACAGGAAAAGATACTTGTTCCGACCCCAGTCTTGGGCTGTCCTATTCGGGTAACAACACATCATCTGAAGTGTAGTCACTGTTATTATTGTAGTATGCACCCGTTTGAGTATCAAAAATGTTCCCGCCTCTTCCTCTATTTCCATTTTGCATACCCTGATGATTTTAATTCTGGGTCAAAGTAGTTTGATTCAGAGCCTGGACTTGATTCTGTGCTCCATTCCCTTGACTATTCTGGTGCTGCTGCATTTGGTTTCTGTTGTGGCCATTTGCTCCTGGGTGCCCTCTGTGCTGTCTTCTCTGACCGTATCCACCTCTATTTTGTAAATGCGGACATTGTGCTCGCCAGTGTCCTTCCTCTCTGCAATACGCACATGGATTTAATCCCAAGGGCCCTCCGTGCATATTCAAATTACTCCTGCTCTGTGCATTTCCCCTTCCCCTGTTGTGTCCTGTTACTTGCTGGAGTAACACCCCTACTATTGTCCGCAGGGCTTCTATTCTTATTTGCAAAGGATACTCATTGCATATCTCATTTATCTCCCCCACGGAAGTCCTAGCGCTCGACATCCATCTCATTGTCTCTTATATACACACTCGTAGTCTTTGTCTATCACCTGTCTGCCTTGGTGGAGGCAGGATTGCTGCTGTCTATTGGGTAGCGTTTCTTTCCTACCCCTCTCAATATCTTTTGTACTATACCCCGGTGTGGCTAGTACTTCAGAATATTCTTCATCAAGTTCATTCTTAAATTCAAAAAGTCGGTCCACATGCTCTTTTATTTCTCCATCTCTCTCTCTACAACGGGCTAATGCATTCAAATCCAACAATCCTTGTGGCGGCAACTTCCCAATTAACTTTTTCCATTGTGTCGACAAATATTCCCCCATGCATTCCAACAATACCTGTCTTTCATTGCTTCTCCTAAAATCATACATCGACGCTAGCGTGGCCGCCTCATGATTCCCGTCTATATACATTTTCGCCTGCTCTTGCAACTCTCGCTTTCTCTCCTTGCTGATCGTGCTGCGGGTCACTCTCACTTTGTTCAAGTTCGCTTATTGGGGGAGCAGTCAGGATGGAGACAGCCTCTTGGGCGAGAGGTGCGGAGGGGGCAGTGTAAGCGAGAGATGTCTGCTGGGGCTATGGTAATTGCGAAACACTCGGGGCAGGCTGACTAGTGGGCGGCGCAGTTACCGATGCAGCCTGTGGCTGTGTTGGGGTAGAGAGGGGCTGAGCAGCTTCTACTAACATAGTCTTTTTAGTTTCTATTCTCGGGCCTTGTTTCGTTTCAGTTAATATTTTATTTATCAGTTCATCTGATGAATGTAACTCTCTTTGTGGATATATTTTCTCGGTAGTTAACTGGTCGCATCTATTTGCTTTCCTCAAGCTATTACTCGACTCCTCCTCCTCCTTTTCTGATTTCGATTTATGCCTGCACGCACGTTTTTCTCTACTTCTAAATCGGACCATCGCTTCCCTCCTCCAATCTCTAAGGATATCAAGTGTTGCGGGGCATGTTTTTTTACTTATCAAAACCTTTTCCAGGTTATCTATTCGGTCAATCTCAAAACTCCCATTCCTCAGCCACTGAAGATCTTCCTGCTTTCTGGTTTGCTTATGCCAGATTTCACAAAACATAATCGCTCCCACACCATATTTCACATATATATCATAAACCAGCGTTTCCCCCGGAGGTGCAACCTGGCCAGTTTCCAAAGATTGTCCGCAGCAGCGGAAAAACCCTGCTAGGGTGGACAATACCCCAGGCATGTTTTAACCTTACTCTTGGTTAATCAAACTTACTCTGGGTGTTTGATTTTGCAAAATCAACTCTCAACCAATATCAGGATTACTTACGAATCGGGGCATGACTCACCTGATTAGTCAATTTGTCTTTCCAAGACACAATTCGTCCGTATACTGACGCAACCAATGACGTTGTGTCTGTGTATCTCGGCTCTGCCTCGTTTCGGGAGCCTCACCTCCTTGTTCACTGGCCAGGCACATCGATCAGGGATCAGCTGTGTGCAAATCTGCAGAAAGGAGTCTCATTGCTTACGCAGGGGTGCCCCGAACACCTCTTGATCCCGGCTCGATCGTTCCCGTCCTCGCCGTCCTCGCCGTTCTTACCGCCTTCCTTATTTTGCAACGTACACGATGGAACAAGTGGGGGAGGGTCCCTATTCGGGCGCCATCTTGAAGGGGCTCCTGAGGGACCCTCGAATGTGGAAACAAGGCACAGTCACCACACATGAACTGATACGCCAGACACAAGGTTGTATTCCCAAAAGCTAGGGTTTATTGCAAAGTAAATAGTCTCAGTTGGCCAACTGGTCTCACGCCCCGTGACGTGTGTCTAACAGACCTCGGGAGACGCAAGAGAGCGAGACACATACATCAGTTACATATATACAAAACTAACATCTTACAATCAGTAGTGTCACATCAAAAACCGCCCCTTGCACATCTCCTTTGAACTGAGCACGATGATTGACAATCGTGACGAGTATGACACCTCAAACATTTGTTTTAGCAACAGTTTGCAATTTTGTAAGGCTGCAGACATAAGTCTTTGTTGAAAAGAACAGAATGCTTCTGTTCTCACCAGCAAGATGCATGTGGGGGGGAGAGCCACATTCCAGGCCTTCCTATCTCCTAGTTTCTATTTGGGTTCTGGGGGTCAACTCGCTCTCCAGGACTCTACAGGGCTCGAGAAGGGAGGCCACAAAGAAGAACATAATTCAAGCAATTTAATGTTCGTTCCGAGTATTTGCACTGTGTTTTCGAGACACACTGGCACCTGTGGGCTGATTAAGATGACTCGCTGCCCTCTTTCAAGGATAGCGCGTGGGAGGAGACCGGGTATTTCTATCAGGGTTGCTACGTTATGTTTCAGCATATTTCCCTTGGCCTTGCATTGCACACTGGTAAAGCAGAGTATCATGTCAGCAAAGCATTTATTACCGAAAGCAATAAGCAAACGTTAGAGAAAACAAGATGGCGATTTCTGTCACTTTAAAATGGCCGCACTTCGGTCAAGCTTATGATTATGTATTACTAACTCTAAGAGCATGAGACGGTTGGTCTTCGGCCAACATAGTACATTTCCCCATGATCTAAGGGTGTCTGTTTTTCTGGATCGACACGAAATGCTGATTGATAAGTCAAGAAAATTAATGTTAGTGTAGGTGGACGTATGTTTGAATTGAATACCCCAATTGTTAGTATTTAGACAACTCACAAATTCATTTAAGCAATCAATAGGCCCATTCCATACCAGAATCACATCATCTATATATCTTTTCCACATATAGATTTATTTGTAAAAAGGTGGCATTAGTAAAGACAAATTGCTGCTCATAGTGGTGCATAAAGATTTTGCTAAGGCTCGGGCATAGCTAAGCCCCATCGCAATGCCTATTAACTGTCTATAATAGGTATTATTAAATAGAGACACATTGTTGGAAAGCGCACATAATAACACATCTTTGACCATCTCAATATGTTCGAAAAATGAAGTCGAATGTTCACGAAATATATAATCAACACTGGCAACTGCCTGCTGATGATCTATTGAGGTGTACAGAGCTTTCACATCAAGTGTAACTAACAACAAATTGGGTAGCCCATCCCCTCCTAAATCATGGCGGCTGAACAGCTACTACCTCGGCTTCCCGAAATTTGTGGACCATATCCACGAGAAAACAGTGGAGTACTTTGAGATAAACTTCTCCTTGGTCGACAACCCGGCAGTGGTTTGGGAGGCTTATGAAACTGTACTCCGAGGTGACGTGATCTCCTGGATGTCCGCAAAGAAAAGGGAACATATACGCAAGGTGGCAGCGGCAGAGAAAGAGGCTGATGAGTGGGAAGCCATGTGTATACAGAACGGTACCCCTGAGGTGCACCAATCCCTACTAAGGGCCAAAGAGTGCCTCTGAAATGTTGCACTTGATAATGCAAAACAGGCTCATTGGGTAACACGGGCGTGCATTTATGAACGCGGGGACAAAGCAGGCAAGCTTCTAGCTTGGTTGGAGAAGAGAGAGGAAGGGCACCGATATGTCAGAGAAATCACAAACAGCCAAAATGAGATGGAACATCAGGACTCTGCCATAGCGGAGACATTTGCAGAGTACTACACCACACTTTATCAGGGTCCAGCTGTCTCGATAGATCTCTCCATAACAGATAACATTTTGTTTCCCGAGCTGACTGACTCACAACGTGCGAAGCTGGATATAGATCTCGCCGAAGCCGGAACAGCAGAGGCCATTGCCCAGCTGAGCTCTGGGAAAGCACCATGCCCTAATGGTTTTCCGGTTGAGACTTGGAAAGAACTGGGCAGGGAGGCAATTGCGACCCCGTTGCACAAGTTGTTTCTCCACTGCAGAGACCAAGGTATGCTCCCTGCAGACTTATGCAGAGCTAGCATAGTAGTCATCCCCAAACCAGGAAAACCCCAGAACTCTGCAGTTCGTATAGGCCGATCTCGCTGATCAATGGGGAGGCCAACATTTTAGCTAAGGTGCTTGCGACACAATTGCAGACAGTTATCCTTTCATTGTCCACCCTGACCAATGTGGTTTCATGCCGAACAAATCGACACACATGAACTTAAGACGCCTCCATTTGCTCCTAGAACATATTCCGATCCTTGACATTCCCCTTTCCCTTTTGGCAATCGATTTTGAGAAGATGTTTAACACAGTGATATGGGAAAGCTTCTGAGAGACCTTGTGTCGGATGGGATTTGGTGAAACATTCCTGGGATGGGTGAGGCTATTGTATGAGTCCCCACAAGCAGAGGTCAGGGTCAACAGCTGGTCCCTCAAGCCCTTTCCACTGAGAAGGGGTACTCGACAGGGCTGTCCCCTATCCCCCTTATTAATACTGTTGGCTATCGAACCCCTAGCCCTATGGCTTTGTCAAACTACTGCATGGAGGGGCTTTGGTTGGCCGGAGGGTGGGCAGGACAGACTCTCTGTATGCAGACGACCTTCTGATATATCTGGGTGACCCGGTTCACTCTTGTCCAGTGGTTACACAAATCCTGGCTAGTTTTGGTGCATTTAGCAGACTGCGAGTCAACTGGGGAAAATCAGTCCTGTTTCCGGTCAAGGGGGGAGAGCATGCTATACCACCTGACTGCCCACATCAGATCGCACACAAATGTTTTTGCTACTTAGGCATTCAGATATGAGGGAATCTCATGCAGTATGTGCCTTGAAACCTACATCAAGTGTTAGACCAGTTCACTGACTATATCTGACACTGGATGCATCTCCCACTGCTGCTGCTGGGCAGCCCTGTTTAAAATCCTAGTGCTGCCCCGATTTCTCTATGTTTTCCAGAACACGCTGCTCTGGATTCCTGACTCAGAGTTCCACCGGATAGACTGCCTTCTCAGGGAGAGCATGCTATACCACCTGACTGCCCATATCAGATCGCACACAAATGTTTTCGCTACTTAGGCATTCAGATATCAGGGAATCTCATACAGTATGTGCCTTGAAACCTACATCCAGTAATAGACCAGTTCGCTGACGATATCTGACACTGGATGCATCTCCCACTGATGCTGCTGGGCAGCCCTGTTTAAAATCCTAGTGCTGCCCCGATTTCTCTATGTTTTCCAGAACACGCTGCTCTGGATTCCTGACTCAGAGTTCCACCGGATAGACTGCCTTCTCAGGAAACTAATATGGGGTGGGGGACACCCACGTATTTCTCTTAGCACCCTCCAGTGATCAATCTGGGAGGGAGACATAGGCCTACCACACCTTCCAACGTATTACTGGGCAAGCCAAATGTCCGAAATCAACATGCTTCATGGTAATCGGGAAATACCACACATCAGAGCCGAGACACGGGGTCGACTGACTGCCTCGCCCATAGCGTTGCTTTATCAACCCCTCAATAAACCCCGTCCCCCACAAACGACCAGCAGCACACATTGCCATGGTTTTGAAGAGAGCGCACAAACACATTGGCTGGGATCACAGGGTGAGCCAGATGCAGCCTCTGTGGTATAACAGTAACCTAGCTGACTTGAAAAAGCTGCCGATATGGACGCGATGGGCCAAGGCCCAGATAACGGTGGTCGGTGATGTTCTCGCAAAGGGCGATCTCATCACTTTCGCGTCACTCCAGCAGAGTATTGCCTCACACAGACAGAACACTACCACTACACACAAACCAGCCATGCACTGTGCAGGGATATACCCTCATTTACAAACGTACCCCAATGTACCCCCATAGAACGTAATCTCTTAATGGAATGTGTGCCCGTCAAGGTCACGTCCACTCTATACAATGCCATTATGGCCTTCGCCACTCTGGAACTGGTCACCATAAAACAGAAATGGGAAGTGGATGTGGGCACCATTGACCCGGAGGATTGGATCTTAGCGCTGATGCATCCTAGGGAAATAGCAATCGCTTCTAGAAAACACCTGGTACAGCTCAAGTTACTGCATAGAGTGTACTATCCTAGGGTGGTGTTGTGCAGAATGGACCGGGCTTCCAGTCCAAACTGTCTGAGGTGCCGGGAGGGGGAGGGTACCTTCATAAATATCCTATGGGAATGTCCTCAAATCAAAAGGTACTGGCAACAATGCTGCAATAAATTGGCAGAAGTACTGGGGAGAGTGGTGCCAATGGACTCTAAGATACTACTGTTGGGTATACCTGATGAACACATCACTGACAAATGGGAAAAACCATTTCCACGGCAGCTGGACTGATTAAGAAAAACATCGCCCGTCTGTGGGGCTCACCGGAGAAGCCGGTATTGGCCCAATGGATAGCGGACATGGACAAATGTGCTACAGCGGAACACTGTATATACACAGCGCGTGGATGACCAGTGAAGACCACGAGAATATGGGGCAAATGGGAGGAAGGGAACTAACCAGAACTCTTGGGACTTTACAAGGGGAGGAAGACCCAATTGCCTAGACTGATTTGACAGTATTTAGCTACATTACTGTAGCTTTGACCCGCACTCCTGGCCACAAACTGTCTACTGTAAGGAAGTGTATGTATGCGAGTATGGTTTGTGTATGTTTTTAAACCAATAAAAAGATTTATAAATCAATCCTTGCTTGCTCCCATCTCCCCTTGTATGCCACCTCTCCGGTTTGTCTTTACGCTGTCACCACCAATAAATACCAATTGCTGGGAGGTTGTTTGCACGACTCTTCTTGATCTGCAGTACCTGCAGGCACACCTCCCTTTGTGTATCCCTGCTCTTTTGGTTCCTACACTTAGCAGTGGGCTCTGGTTTATCCACACAACACGTATACCTGCTGTTGGGACTAACGCCTTTTTCAAGTTTTCAACATATGGGGCATTCACGTGCACATATTTGAAAAAGTGAAATTTTTTGACTCGGGTTCAAAAGGAATTTCAGTGGCCACTTTAGGGCTCATTTCATGTAGATCAACTTGTTGTCCTGCCCAAGGCTTTGGTAAAAAGAAAGTGTAAGGTGTCTGATGGTCAATGGTGGGCTTATTTCACCTGTTACAAAGTGTCTACAGACAGATTGCGTAACAGTCAACTAATCCATTGAGGAACTCACAGGCTAAGCTAGAGAAAGACCGAGAGCAGTCCACGCATCCCTCCAAGGCCAGCCAGCCAAAAAGTAAACACACTCACAAAACAGGCTGCTACCCATACACTATTAAAGACTCCCTTTCAGAAACACCTACAGTGCCACCTGTGGAACTGTTAGACAAACTACCACCATTCCCGCCTCTGCTGAGGGCCCACACATTACACCAGGGGAACCCACTACCCCTATGCCACAACGAGCGGACATGCCAGCCAATCCGCTCACCACACTCCCTCACCAATCTCCCTTACCTCTCACACCCCCACCTGCATCCCAACCTCACCATCCACTCCTCGAGGAGACTTAACAACACATTCTGCCTGCGCTGCCCCACCTACACTTCCCTCACCAGCGGCCTCTACCTACACACCACCCTAGATTTGCTCCCTACCAAGTCGGTTCCCACCTAAATCTACTTCCACTCCCCTGCCTACCCCCCAGTCCCACAGGCGCATATCTGACTCAATCTGCCAAACTTACATGGATGACTTACAGGCACTGTCTAACTCTTATGCTTTAAACTCCAGGCCAGGACAACTTAGCAGGCAAGATAATCAATTGTCACATTCATCTACGTCTGAGCCACCGTCACTACAGACTATGGAGGCCTCAATGTCTTCCGCTGCTGCCACCACCCTTATGCCTATGTGCACCTACCCTCAGGCCAATACCGATGCTCAACCTATAAGAATTCACACCCCATGGAGCTCCACTGACTTATACCATATGGCACAACAATTCCCCACATTTCTTGAAAACCCTTAGGTTTTTTTAACAAACTGTGTGTTGCTATCATTCCCCCTGACCCGGCTGGTCACCTGCACAGGCAGACATACCCTGCTGCTGGCCTCCAGCACCAAGCGACTTTCTGCCCCTCTACTGCACCCATCCTAGGGATGCCTTGCACTACCGACTGCACAAATTCCCATGCAATACTGCCCACGATCCTCAACCATTACAGGATGTCCCATTGGCTGCACTATCCAGGCCACGACCCCAGAAGCAGCAGTCTCCTCCAAGCACCCAATACCAGGGTATTCTCAGCCATCACTGCCCTGCAAAACGTGGCGTCCCACCACAGCATCACCTCCATGACACCCCAACTCTAAAGGTATGGAATACTGTACTCCCACCATTGACCACAAAAGGAATGCAGCCCTTATCATTCTGCTGACCCCCAAACTATTGCCCTGCACAACAGAAAAGACCTTTGCATGTTCCATGCTGCCACCCTACTTAATAGGGAACACCATTGCCCCATCCTCCTCATTATCCAGAAACAGCAGGCTAGGCTCCAGAACAATCAAAATGAGCCCTCACTGCTTCCCAGCCACTAATTCGGTTAGAAATGACAAGTTAGACACACAAACTCACCCTACATTGATTCACAGGTTAATTAAAACAAAACCTGCTATAGGTTGCAGGCTAACCAGAAACAGGCAGCTTGAAAACCAGTCCACCAAGGAAACTGTAAGTTGCATGCTGATTACCTTACCCAAAAATAGTACCCAACACCCTAAGACAAGCAACAAACCAACCATGCATGTACCCACCACCAGTAATCCTACACTCCCAAAGGAGCCTTCCACCAGCCTACCATACTCTAACCACCTGGTATCCAGACCAACCCCCCCTCTTAAAAGGCACCCTCAAAAATGCTAGATCTATCCCTGCCCATTCCCTGGACATTAATAACTTGATTACCTTCCAAAACCTTGACATGCTAGCCATCACGGAAACCTGGTCACTTCAAGACTCTGGCCCACCCCTATTCCTAGCAATACCAGGTGGCCTTTCTATCCTTAGAAGTGACAAGACAAATGCTAGAGGAGGAGGGGTTGCCCCCATCTTTAAAGACACCTTACAAATAAGACCCTGTATTATGCCTAGGACAGAGAATTGCAAGCTTCTCTCTGTCAACCTCTCACCCTAACCCCCAGACTCCCTCTTGAGTCATATCATCTACCGGCACCCGGTCTCCCTGCTTCCTTTGGAGAAGACTTACTCCAGGTATTAGGAGGCAGGATTAAGCTTACCTCTAGATTTATAATATTAGGGGACCTAAATCTAGGGCTCAGTGACTCCTCTGACCACAATGCCACCTCCCTAGCAAACACCCTGTTAGACCTTGGCTTCAAACAGTGTGTGACAGCTCTATTGCATAACAAAGGCAGGATCTTGGACTGGGTGGTCGACCTCAGTAACTAGATCAATATCTCCACCAACACCCCATGCCCTTGGTCGGATCATCCAAAACGTATCCGCATGGACCACAGACCCTACCTTAGACCTAGTCACAAAGTGCCCAAAAGATAACCAAATAAGCCATCTCCCCTCATTTCACTGCCCTCTTGCTGGAGCACATTGATTCAGCAGACACGAATATACTAGCAGACATCTGCATGAACACCTTGACCAAAGCAGTGAACTCAGTAGCCCCGTGGTCATGTGGAAAGCCAAACCAGTGGCCCATATCAATGCCTGGCTCACCCCAGAACTCCAGGCCGTATGAGCTAAAAAAACAGCTAGCCGAAGCCACATCGAAAAAGGCTCCAGCCAATAATCTGAAAACTGCCTTTAATAAGATTGCCAGAGAATACAAACTTGCCATTGTCGCCATCAAATGGACTGCTTACAATAACAGAATAACAAATGCCAGTTCCAACTCCCAGGAAATCTTCTGTAAACTCAAAGAGTTGGAAGCACCAGCAACCCCCCTACAACCATCATGAGAGATGAGTTGTGGTGTTCAAGTATTCAGACTGCTATGAGGTCCAAAATAGGCTCCCTACATCAGAACATAGCTCTGAAACAAGAACTAATCAAAACCAACACCACCACCTCCCTGGTGTCCCCCTATACCACTAGCCCACTTACCCAACCTTTCACTTTAGAGAGCTCTCAGAGGAAGAAACTGCTAACAACCTCTTAAATCCTCCCGATGCAAAGGGGATATTTGTCCTGCATCGGTTATCACAGACTGCTAAGACACCCCAGCAATTACCAGATTCATTAATGCCTCCTTCACATCATATCTCGTACCCTCCAGCTTGAAAGAATCCTGGGTCCTCCCCCTACTAAAAAAACCCTCCTTAGACCTATTGGCAGCATACAACCAAATGCAGCCCTTCCTTGAATCCAACCATGACCTAGAAAAGCACCAATCTGGTTTCCAGCCAGGAAATGGCACAGAATCAGCACTGTTAGATTTAAAAGATCAGCTGGGCAATGTCAGAGCTGAAGGAAAGATAGCCCTTCTCCTCGACCTATCGGCCGCCTTTGACATAGTGGACCACAAAATCCTGTGCCACCACCTCACAGCTGCCAATATCTCCCAGGAATCCCCAAGCTGTGTGGCATCATTCCTCGAAGGAAGATCCATGAGAGTCTTCTCAGAATCAGCTAGTGCCCCCCACGCCCATTCCTTGTGGTACCCTACAAGGTTCCTGCATCTTTCCCACCCTCTATAATATATACAACAAACCCCTCTTCAACCTCATGGGTGTAATCGGCATAGCCTACACTAACTGTGTCGATGACACTCACATTCTCATGCCCCTGTAAGGGACTTTTGAAGAGGACACAATCACAATAACAATATCTACCTGAAAATCCATGCCTGGATGGCTATGAACCATCGTTGTCTGAACGACGATAAGACCAGGTCACTAGAAATGCTAAAGAAGCTTTCCCCCCAAGAATCTTCCTTCCTGATTGAAGGCATTAAGATCTCTGTCTGAGCTTCTGTGAAAGCTCTTAGAGTCCACCTAGACACCACTCTTTCCTTTACAAAACAAGTCAATGTGATTGCCTCGTCAGCAGCCTACACTGCCAAACTCCTTAATGCATCCAGGAAATTTCTCACACCGACAAATTGCCTCACCATCGCACGAACGGTAAATGCAGCAAGACACGATTACTGCAATGCCCTCTTTGCAGGCACATCTAAGAAAATTGGCAAAATGCAGGTAATTTTAAACAATGCACTATGCTCAGCACTCAAAATCTCGAAAAGAGATCATATCTCAGCAGCAAGAAAGGAAGCACACTGGCTACCCATCCAGGAAAGGATTATCTTCAAAATCCTTACTGGTACGCACAAATGCCTCTTGAATATAGCACCAGAGTACCTTGCGCATAAAATCGTCTGGCCCAACACCCTCAGGCCAGTAAAACCAGTCCACGCTCACTGCATTGCAACATCAAAATTCAAAAGAAACAGGAAAGGGGTTACCAGCTTCCCTGCAGTAGCCACTATTCACTGTAAACTCCCTCCCATCCTCGCTAAGAGCAGATGATTTGCACTGGGCATTCAGAAAAGGCCTAAAACCCTGGATCTTAACCTAAAACACTAACCTCCCTGAGCAGGCAAATTATGAGGTGTGAGTATGTGACTTTTGCACTACCCTAACCTGTTTGTCAAAATGTTTTTCCTCAAGTCTGTGCACTGTGTAACTGGTTCGCAACAGCACCTTGATGCCCGTGGGTTTAGGCGCTTTACAAATGCAAAAATAAATAAATAAACCCTACTGCTTTCATTGAACATTTGAACACAGTGATTGCCTGTTATGATCCCACCATTCGGGACCCTTTAACCATACCATACCCTGTCAAATCTGACTGGTCAAAGATGGCCATTTGCAGGCAAAACCAGCCTGAATCTCCCTCTGACTACCTTTCTAGATTGAGGGACTGTTTCACTAAATGCTCTGGTATTAAAAATGCTGGCTCTAAACCTGCATTAGTTTCTCATTTTGTGAATGGTCTCCTTCCAGAAATATCAAACAATATTCAAAATGTTCAGATTGGTTAGCAAGCTGAATCTATTGAAAAAGTACTGCAAGCAGCTCAACATTTCTATGACAAACTCAAACGCCAGGTGCAAGATGGGGCAACCCGCCTCATGGCTTTGTAGATTCAGCATGCTCAACAAAAGACTGCCTCTAGGGATTGGGAATGCCCGGGTACCTCACTGCAACCCTATCGCCAACAGAATCCTCTGCCACCTTTTCACTAGGGCCACCTGCCACAAGACATTTTTGCACACACATTTTTGACTGCCGAGCAACCCCTACCAGGGCAACTTTCTGCAGATATTGTAAGCAGACAGGCCATCTCATCCAGCAATATCCTACCAAACCTGCCAGACCACGAAAGTATGGTCCCACTATTCCACGCAATTATTTCATTCATTCTAACTGTTCTAATTGCTGCCCTATACCTCCGCCACCACCCCTCCACTTCCTCCTTCTCCTAATGGGGGCTACCGGAACATGTATATCTCCTATGATTTTGCCAGAGGGACCCTGCCATGCTGTCTGCTGCTTTACTATCACTGGACCGGTCTGGTCCCTATCTCAAATGTGACATCCAAGGGAGGAGGTTGCCAGGTGTTCCATGCTGCAAGCGGCTGAATATCCAAATGTTGATGTTTCAAAAGAAATTGACAATGCTGTTGGGATATCTGGCACCACTATTCCACACCCGGTGTCAAATGAATTGTCTGTTTCGATCGGTCCCATCACTAAACTTCATGCCTTTCTGTTGAACCCTTAATCACCTGCAAATCTGTTGGGAATTGGTCTGTGCTTTGCAAAATACATTGTACTATTTATTGGTCTCCTGATGGTATTTATCTAGAGGTTCCATGTCTAGGCAAGCTGAATGTTTATTTCACTTTCAACCTCCCACTCACCCAGAGCTTCCTACAGAGCCTCCTACACATGTCACACCTGCACAAACTACACAGGTAAAACACCTTATTGATTCAGTGCCAGTGGCCCTCTGGGTGGTACATGCCAGTGAGGTAGGCCACATTCTCTCTGCTAAACCTGTTTGCATCACTCCAGAGGTCCCACTCGCACATGTGGCACAGTACAGAATATCCCCATGAGCAGAGGAAGGTACCAAGTCTGTCATTTCTTCTGTCATTGATCAGGGCATCCTCTACAACACCACTAGCCCTTGAAATGCTCTGGTGCTCCCAACTGAGAAAAACCGCAGAGGCAAATTCCATTTTGCTCATGATTTGCATGCCCTTAATCAGACAGTAATATCCTCACATTCGGTGGTTCTAGACCCCCTTATCAATCTCTCCTGTATCCTGCCCCACACTCAATCAATTTTTCACTTGTATTGATCTTGTCTCTGCCTTCTTCTCTGTCCCCATCCAACATGGCTCAGATTATCTCTTTGCATTCACGTACAAGGGACATCAGCTCACCTTCAGGTCCCTTCCAGTGGGCTTCATTGACTCCCCATCTGTCTTCTGGGACATTCTGCAGGAAGATCTCCAGGATGTCACTTTCCCTGGGAGCTCCACTATAATGCAATACATGGATGACCTGCTGTTATCATCCCTTTCCTTTCAAGTCTCCCTCGCCAACTCCAAAGTGATACTGACTGCCCTGGCAGCAAAAGGCCACAAAGTGAACAAAGCAAAACTGTAGGTCTGCCTACCTACAGTTTGCTACCTACAACACAACCTTTCACACAGCACTTGGTGCCTTGCCCCTCTCGAGTGTTCTGCATATTACAATGTCCCATACCCACTAACTAAAAGGCAGCTGTGCTCCTTTTTATGAATGATGAATTTTTGTCACCCCTGGATCCTTGATTATGCCTCTACTGTAGCACTTATGCAGAAGATGCTGCATGACTCTCAGTCTGATAAACCCACATGCTCTCATGATGCTTCCACAGCCTTTGCCAATATCAAGACCTCTCCATTGTTCCCACCCTCGCCCTTCCTGACTACTCTAATTCATTCACCCTCTTCTTTGATATGAGAGAGGGGTATGCCTTAGGCGTACTCACACAGAAACAAGGGGACCTACAACACCCGGCTGGCTACTTTAGCTCACAGTTAGACCCTGTTGCTTCTGCATTTCCTAAATGTCTCAGAGCAGTAGCTGCTGTTGCCCTTCTCCTTAAAAGATCTGACAACATCGCCTTAGCACACCACATAAACATAGCAGTGCCACAATCTGTATTTGCACTCCTGCTCAGGGGTAAAACACAACACCTATCTGCTGCACCTATCACCAAATATGAAAAACTGCTCTTCTCTGCCACCAACATCACTCTCATCAGATGCACCACACTCAACCCTGCCTCGCTTCTGCCTACATCTGATTACGGTCACCCACACAACTTCATTGCTGTGGTTGATGTTGGGTCATCACCAAGAACAGACCTCAAGGATATCCCCCGGCCCATTGCAGACCTCATTCTCTTTGTTGACGGGTCTAGTCTCAGAGATTCAACAGGTAGTCTGCAAGCAGGATTGTCATTTGCACCTCCTCTGAAGTATTAGAAGCTTTTCAGCTCCCATCAGTATGATCAGCACAAGTTGCTGAACTCATTGCCCTTGCACAGGCTTACACGATTGCCCCACAATACACAGCCACTATTTACACTAATTTACGTTAAGTTTTTGGCATCTCACCTGACTAGGGGCCCCCCTGGAAACAGAGAGGTTACATGACTGCCCAAGGTACTCCCATTCCTAATACACCTTATTTTGAAGCACTGCTTAATGCGATTCTGCTACCCACCGAGTTGGCCATTGTGAAGTGCAAGGCCCACTCTCAACTTCCTGACAGCACCTCGCAGGGCAACGCACTGGCTGACAGCCATAAGAAAAATGCAGCCTTCCATGGCCCTCAGGCTCCTGATTATGATCCTATGAGGACGCCCTAGTATCTCTTTCCATCCTGGTGGACCTCCAATATGTGGCCTCCAGGCAGAGAAACAGGGCTGGGAAAATCACAAATGTGTTTCTTGGTCCGATGGCCTATGCTGTGATAGCACAGGTCGGTTAGTGGCCCCACTAGCTCTCTTACCATATCTTGCACATGTTTCTCACTCTGTGTCCCATTCAAGCAAGGGAAAGATTGCCTCAGAGGTCAGTAAATATTGGTTTTCCGCTAAGTTTCCCTCCATTGCTCAGAAATACTGTGCTCACTGTCCAACATGCCTCACGTGCAAACCTGGAAAGCCTGTGAAAACCACTCCAGGGGCACATGAAGTCCCTTATGGCACCTTTGTGAATCTCCAAATAGACTTCATTAGCTAACCAAAGTGCGCCTCCTTTGAGTATGTCCTGGTCATCATTGATACATTTTCTGGGTGGATGGAGGCCTACCCCTGTAAAAATGCTGATTCATTACAGTGGCCAAGAAACTTCTCAAAGAGTTCATCCCCCATTTTGGCCTTCCTGCTTCCATAAACTCTGACAGAGGCAGCCATTTCACTGGACAAGTAGTACAGACCATGTGCAGTGCCTTGGGGATACTCTAGCACCTCCACTGAAGCTTCCACCCCCAATCGACGTGAAGCTCCACCTTGCCAAGCCCTGCCAGAAAACTGGCCTAAAATGACCTGATGCTTTCTCTCTTGTCCTCATGGACCTAAGAAACTCTGTTAATAGAGTGCACAACCTCTTCCCCATGTGATTCTCATGGGGAGACCCATGAGAATGGCAGTTACTCTGCCACCTTTCCCAGAATTATGTGACTCCTAACTGAATGATGGTCTTGTGGTGTCGTATTGCAAAACACTAATACTCGACACTACAACAAATCCACAAAGCTCTGCCTTGACTGCATGAATCGCTGTGCCACAGCCTCCTGCCAGGGGACTGGGTGGTCATGAAATTGTATCAGTGAAAATCATCCCTGCATCATCGCCAGAAAGGTCCTTTCCAGATCCTGCTGACAACCCACACACCAATTCGCTGTAGAGTCCATGAATCTTGGGTCCACACCAGCCAGTGTGTGGAGACAGCACCTCCACTTGATGACGAAAAACAGCAAGAGGTCCAGTACATAGACAACCCGCCATCCGCCAGCACCAAAGACACAGCAAAGCTGCAATCTGCAGGGGTACAGGAGAATGAGACCCCTCTTAGCTGCCCACTGGGATCCCAGCTGCTAAAACCTCAGTGACTCTGCATCCAGCACTCCTTGACGATAAAACTCTGCTACCTGTCCCAAGGTACAACTTGCAGAGTGCTGCCACCATCTCACCTGACATCAGCAAGTGGCCCATATCTCTTAAAGGTTTTTGTCCTGTCTACTGGGTCCTGTAACGACTGAAACCTTTGGGAACTTTTGGGCATAAGGCCCCAAACTTCATAGGGTTACTGCTAAAGCTAGGAGTAATGCTGCTATTACATTATTTAATCTGAATTGTTTACAGCAAATTGCTGTTCCTTACCATGGTATTTGCTCTGTCTCACCCTACATCTACCATCCAACACCAAGACACCAACACCTTACTCAATTTCTCTTGGACCTACAGTGACCAAATGAATGCCTCTGATTGCTAACTATGACCCCACACTCCTATGTATCCCAGTGGGGGGATTCCCTTCATCCCCACCCCATTCAATCTTGCTGAATGGTGTTATGACATCCTGTTCAATGACTCTTCTTATCCTATAGGACCCCGGAGATTCTTCTACCCCAACTACGTCAATACGTTACCTCCCAAGATATGGACCGCATTTGTTCCACATCTCTGATCTCTTTCTCTGCGATAGGCATGCTGCTTTCAATGGGTATCACAGCAGGTACCAAAGTCCTTAACAAAAGTGCTACTACCACCACCTGTAATGACACAGCTCTCAGTAATATAGGATAATTTCATAGTAATAGCACCAACATAGCACTCTACACCCACAGAAGGTTATATTTTCATTGTGGGGCTTTCACCTACCAATTGCTTCCAGCTAGCTGGACTGGTCAGTGCACCATTGGGTTGAGTCACCCAGCAATCCACCATGTGTCCCTTTTTCCAGAAGCTCACTACACACCCGACGGTCCAAACGTGACACCTGGACATGGTTCAAAGATCTCATAGGGTTCCTGATCCCGAACATTGGCATGACCACAAACAGGTCCGCTCTTCATGCCCTATCACTCCTCCTCTTACAGGTAGCCAACAACACCACAAAAGGAATACATATACTTAAAGCAGACAGGTTGCACTCAGAACTATGGTCTCAATTATTTACTAGCTGTCCAAAGGGGTACCTGTAAATGTTTAGGACAAGAATGCTGCACTTGGGTACCCGATAACAAGGGTTTGGTGCCACCTTACATAGTATAGATGAAGGTTATGCCAGCTCACTGTTAACTTAGATTAAAAACACTTTTGATTCTAAATGGTATTTTAATGATTGTTGTTATAATTGCTGCCTTTGCAATTTGATGCCTTCTGTCATGCTGTGCTGAACAGGTGTCTCACTTGCCCTAAGAGGACAAGCTGCTGCCACTCAAAATAGAGATGTCTCTACTTAAGGTGGATGCCTCATAAGACGCCTGCGATGATCAGGAAATAGTCGATGTGTTAAGACGTATTTCCGACATAGAATTGTATGCATTTTTGACTTAGGACAATCTATGTTTCTGAAGCATCATCCTTTCTATGACAAGCCCTGTGCCTATCCACCCTATCCCTATGTCACCTGTGTACCTGGGCATCTTTTATTGATGTTATACACCAAGCATGCTCCTTGTGGTCTACACCCTGTCTCAGGGACAAACAAACAGGGGGTTGATGTGGCAGGATTGTTATGCTATGCTATGTTATGTTATGCAGGAATATTATGCTACACTATGCTATGCAATGGTATACTACATAAGGCTCTCTCTCATACATTTAGGCATCAGATCTCCCCTCTGCTTCCCTCTACATGCAGCACCCCAGACATGATCAAACCCTTCCTGGGGCAGACAACACATCAGCCCTTCACTTCTGCTTGTTCTCTACAGGTATAGCATTAGCACAATATATGGCAGATAACAGTAGGGTTTCTTGGAATGCCGCTTATCCATAATACAACACGATGTCCCCACAAGACTGCGTCACAACGTCACCAGGTAACAAGTGAGATGTTGACAATCTTGCCAAATGTCTGCAATATCATGCCAAGTAACACCCACCCCCAATTAGGAAAGTGCTGTAATATATTAGTGAATGCTTATGATAGGCTATATACCCTGCGCTCTAAGGGTGGTCCCGAGAGAGAGCTCTGTGTGCTGACTGCCTGGTCACATGTCCTGCTGCATATCCTGCTGATCAGTTAATCACTCGGGATGCTGTGTATTTGCTATCTAATACAAGAAGCTTGATTTACCACAAGTCTGTGTCTGATCTTCTTATTTGCTGCAAACTGAGGCTGATTCCGAGGGGGCCCTTGGGAAGGGGCCCGATCTTGGCCACCACAATACTTATAGCCTATCTTCAGGTGTGGCCAGCACTCTCTTGCTTACTGTTTCTTAGATAATGTTCTCTCTTCAGCTTTGGGGTACTAGTTTACACTCGATCCCCTGACAACAAGATAAGGCTGGACAAAAACTGAAAAATTGAAAGAATACACTTATTAAGGTATTCAAATCAAAGTCAAACTGAACTGGGAAATAATATAAATAAAGCAGTATTGAATGCAGAGATTGCACCAAGAACATTTTTGCCATCAAAGTTCACCCTCCGATAGGACCACGTCAAGATGAAGAAAAATAAATAATATTAGGAAAAATTTAAATCTGAGGGACTGAACAGAACATTAAACATGTGTAAGTTTTAACACTGTAGTACTGCGAGCATCTTCAGCAAACCATTTAATCTGTTTAGACCATAGAAATGAAAGTAGAAATACAGCACATCCTCTCTTTAAGCAGTTGAAATAAGTCACTCATATTTACAACACAAAGAGAAAAATGTGTTTAAAACAAGAGCAGAGTCAGGATTTCTGAAAACAAAAATCACTGAAACAGAATACATTTTAGAATTAAAATAATCATTTATATAATCCAAGAATTGGTTTTGTCGTTTCATCAAAGTTAATTACTTGCTGGTAATTCACTTTACTTCATGGGGGAAGCCATTTAAAATATATATTCAAGGAAAAAACTTTAGTTGCAGGGATGTTAAGGTGAAAATGTAATGCAACAAAACCCCTGAAATTCAGATAAAGCCACCTTAACATCATGCCCCCTGTTGGGCAGCCTATGAGCACAATGATG
This sequence comes from Ambystoma mexicanum, assembly GCF_040938575.1. Lineage (NCBI taxonomy): Eukaryota > Metazoa > Chordata > Amphibia > Caudata > Ambystomatidae > Ambystoma > Ambystoma mexicanum. Next base: position 1,356,226,103 of record NC_090929.1, read on the forward strand.
ACATCACAGATGACATCACTTATTGCTTGCAATATTTCTTACTTAACTTCTTCATTTTTTTGCTCCATTTTGTCCGCTTACTCACCAAAAAATCTGTCATTAAATATTCACTAAATTAAATATATACACACATATTAGATTATGTCTGAGTTTGCATGAAATTGATTGGATCCCACACTGTCTGAAGATGGTAATTTTATAGTAAAATCACATTATATGGCTACATCAGCCATTATCAACATGGGTCACAGGTTACAGGCCCAAGCAAAGGGAGAACCCTAACTACAGTTCCTGCTACTGTTTCTGGATCAACGTAGCCCACAGAATGTATAAATATTGGTTTTAGCATCTTGAGGCAAACTGTGAAAATGTTAATACCTCTCTCCAGAGCTGCGATGTTTGCAGCAGTGACTGGAGAGAGTCAGGGTTGCCATGGAAATATAAGCCAGTTACTTGATAAAATGGCTCAACTTCCATTTCCATAGCAATGAATGAGGAAACTATGCACCCACGATTTATCCATACATAATGTAGGTCGTGTTAAATTGGGATTGGGGAGTGGTGTGGAGGGGCTTCTTCAGGGGTGAGAGTCAGTAAAGGAAGGAAAACAACACTGCAAGGCTACAGTGGGTGTTCTAAGCACTCATCTTACTGCAAACATGGTCTTCCATCAGGAAATCAGAATGGTCTTTCAGAAATGTCATTAATTTGTACACCTTCCGAAGGTAGTATTGTAAACAAACTTTTCAAAAGGGTTTCCCCTACTTAATGTCCCAATTTAGCAACAAAACATATTTCCAGAAACTATCTACAGTAAAAGCATCATAACAATAAGTAACTATATACACAAAGCTAATGTTGTCATGACCCGGCGAAATTGCCCCTTCTGGACCTCATGGTCATTGTCACGAAGGGCTTGTACTCCTTGTTCCTCCCAACATGGCCGTACCAAGCTACGTGCTACGCACTAGCTTTCACGTCGTGGCACGTACTATAAATTGGTCACGCCCCTGCGGGTCAGAGCGTCTCAACGCTATCTTCGGTAGTAACTCGACGTGTGCTTACTCTCTACTTTAATTCCCTTTGATCCTCTTATTTCCTTCCTTGCCTTTTATCCTGTTCCTGGATTTCCCCCCCTACTTACTCGTTCATCGCTATCCTGAATACCCTGGATCCACGAACTTCCCGGAACTCTGAACGTGTCCTGCAACCTGACGAGGCTTGGGCGAGCCTATTCAAGACCCGAACGATCCACAGGAAGAGTCCTGCAGCCGAACAAGGGAGATCCCGATCACAGGTGAGACGGGGGAGAATTACGACAAATGTTTCATCTCTATACAAACTGCCTTTTATTTTAAGTTATACAATTTGCTGAGAGGTTATGCAACAGAACCAAGACATGTAACCTAACAATGTCATCAGTTTTACAAAAAGAAATATAGCCATGTCAACATTGTACAATTATTTTGAGTGTACATCATTTTAATGTATAACCAGACTGGTATTTAAAATAATAGGTTGACAGTAAAAAGTACACTTTAATTAAATACATGAATATTTATTACGAGCTATACTGTCTTAGAAATATAATGTCAGTACTTCTTGTAAAATCTATGTGTGAAAATAGCTTGACAGTAAAAAGTACCCTTTAATTAAATACATCAATATTTAGTACAATCTATAACAACTGTTTCAGAAATATCATTTCAGTACTTGCAAAATCTGTGTGTGTCATTCAACTGGTCACCTACACACAAAGGACGTTACTGACAATCTTCTCCAATATATACTTCAAGTTTCAAACTTGTATTTCTTAAATTCTCTTAAATTCTCTACGTTGTTAATACCGATTGGCAAACTGCAATTTTGAAGTACTTCAGGAACTCCACCAACTACTGGTTAAACTGTGCAGTGTTCCTTGAGCTGTTGCAGCTCATTGGGTTGTGCAAAATAGACATGTTTGCATCCTATCTGAAATACCACTTAGATTGGTTGTTCAGCTGGAAAGAAGACATGCAAATAAAAAGCACAGATGTGTTTCTACAACACCGAGGGCCCAGAATAGAGTGTGGATTCCCTTTGTTTCTGATAGCCAGAAATGTAGATACAAGTATACTAATTAGTTCCACATTTTCAATAAAATACTACTTTTAAAATATGTGTGCATCCTTATTTTGGATACCTACACACATAAAATGTTAATGACAATGTTCTATAATGTAAACTGTAAATTTTAAAATGTATCTTCTTTTTTAATAGTTTATTTTGAACAAAGTAACCACAGAATACATTTCCAGACTTCTCTAGAAAGTATCACACTTGAATTGGAGGTATTTTTGAGAATCCATCAACTAGTAGTTAAAGTAGGCAGATTTGCTGACACAGATGCAGGTGAAGGGAGTGTGCAATACAGTGATATTTGCATAGAGCCCAACATACTATTACATGTAGTCTTTACATGAAAGCCTATCCAAAAGAAATAGCCACACACCTGTTTATTAAATGTGGAGGTCCCAATATAAACTATATGTTAAATCTTTAAATTACACACATATTTCATAAAAACGATACTAATTTTCTCTTAATTTTCATTACAATACTTCTTAAAAAATCTGTGTGTGTCTTTATTTTGCCACCTACACACATACAAAGTCAATTACAATATAATATAATATTTCCTTAACATTTAAATTGTTTTGTCACAACTCATTTCTTTTTCAATAAGTTACTTTTCTTTGTGTTCCTGTTTGCTACTATTTACTTGTTTCATATGTAAACAGTTATCTGATCTGGAACTACACTCCCTAGCACTCAAAATAATGTACATCAAACCACTTATATAACCCAGTACTTATAGGGAACCCTTTATAGGGAACACTTTTACATGTTAAAATATACATAGTGTTGTACATAATAAAACAGAACAAGATTGCAGAATGTTCATTTATTATATTACATAGGATGTTACTATCTACTATAAAAATGTGTTTTGCAGTGATTTTATGTTGCAACCTAGAAAATGTCTACCCTTTAGTTAGCAGAAATGAGTTATCACCTATTTTACTTTGCTAAATGTCCATATTGCATGTTTATATTCACAATGAAAAAACAACATATTTTAAAACATAGGTTCTAGAAACATTAAGTAAGCATTCATTAAACCCTTTGGCAATCTAGCTTGGTGCGCTAATATAGAATCATTGCACACAAGCCAATCTACTTCTGTAAGCACCAATTCTGTATAGTGTCCAAAGTGAATGGATGCTCCCACATGAAAAATGATTGCACATGTTTTAAAGATGTTCTTATAAACGGAAACCTGACTATTTACAAAGTTTAAAATTGGAGTGTTAATTTTCCTACCATCCATACTATATCTTTGAAACATTATTAAAAGATACTTATTATAAACAAGATTGTGTAGTGTTGATTCTATATTACAAACACACTGACTGCATCTAATATCATGGTACACTTGTGTTACTAGTTCAGAAGAATTCACACTTTTCTGATCTGGGACAAGAAGATATACACATCTTTCTGCAATATGTCAAGCAATTTGCTGTTTGTGACATTGCAGACACTCATGGTTCCACTAATAAGAAATTCCTACATGTTTATCTACACTAACTGTTTCCTGCACTAACTTCTCAAAAATAGTAATTCAAAATTCTTGACTATCTTCCTGAGTATTTTCAGAAAAAAAAATGTCTTCCACTCTCTACAGCTGCTACATTTTGGATTAACAATGTTGAATGTATGCTGTGTGGTCTTTCGTCTACTGATAATTTAAGAATTTAATGTTGCATTCATATCTTTTTCTCTACTGTTGAAGCTATTTCTTGCATGAGTTGTGTCATTTCAAACAACATGCACAGAACTGAATTTGACTAGCATTCAACTCCTGTTTCATAACTTGATCTACAGTGGGAGTATGCTATATCTGTTTGACTTTCCTACACTGGTAGACTGTCTTCATTTGCAGGCTTGAGAGGAATCATTTTGTTTGCATGTACTTTCACTTGTTGCTTATTTTTTCTTGTTATAAGCTTGGGAATAGGTAAAAGGTGATGGTGAGGAGCATACAGTACACGTAATCTGCATATTCTTCAATGCATGATTTGTCAGCTGTCACTTTTGATTTGTCAAAGCTTATTAAAAACAAGACTACGCATGACAGTGCCACATATAATATTCCTTCTTTAAACACTTTGTGACCAATGTCAGTCAGTGCTGCTTCTAAAGTCAATCCTTGTGGTTTATGCACAGTCATTGCATCTGCATAGCACAATGGAAAGTGTGTTCTTTTCACAAAGGTATCCTTAAACGTCATGAGGTGTGTAGTGGTACGAGAAATCAAATGAGGTTCCTGTAAACAATCAAACTTCACAAGAATATGTTCACTGGTTGTACTGTGATGAAAATGGTGCAATGCAACCACTTCTCCCATTGCTCCATTCATTAGCCCAATGTCTACATTCAAGATACCGTTTTACATTACTCATGCATTGATGTACAGTTTTAAAACTGACTCTAGAACTGTAGTTTTAGAAATAGATTTGTCTAACTGAATTAAACATACTTTTTGCTCTTTTATCTAATTCTAGTGGCATAAACTGCCCATTTAAAACATTGCATGGTTTTATTTTTGTAATGTCTTGCTTCTCAAAGATCAGCATTATAGAGTTGAAGTTGTCACACCCTGCGTCTGTACATATCAAAGCAACACAAGAAATGATTCTTTTTTTGAAGAGTCAACATGACAACAGGTCCAGTGTAACCTGCATGAAACATGGTAAAAGACAGTCTTCACTTTAAGACTGTTCTCATATTCTCCTCAAGAATACCTATACAAATCTAATTTAGCATTTCTGCATACTCTAAATCTGCAGATTGCCTCATATTAATGGTACATTCATAGAATTCAAAATAATCCCAAAGGTCGAGATTACCAATGCTACCTAAAATTTTGTTTAACTATCCTTGGATTGCAGCATCTCGAATACTGGTTGACCTTTCAGAGGAGTTAACTGTAACAAATCTAAATACAAAGGACATGTTTACCTCCAAACAATGTATCATTGTCAGTCCTCAAGACCTCTTGAATCTGCAAGTGAATGAAAGCTAGCATCAAGTTAGAGACCATGCTCACTTCATCTACAATCAAAGCATTTAATTTTCTTAGAGCTTTCCCTACTTCTTGTGCTGCATATTATGCAATCTTTCGATATTCAAGTTTATTATCATGCTCCACTGGTAGCATCAGCAATTGACGTAAAGTAACACCACCTATGTTAAATACTGCTAAGCCTGTAGGAGCAGTTACAATACATGAGAGAGAGCAATCAATAACATGAATTAAAAAAGATGTTCCTTTTCCAGCTTGTAAACTAACATACATAAGTAAAGGTTTACGTTGAACACAAGAACATTCATACTTGTCATATTTTAAACCATGCAAGAACCTATCTTTGATTTTTATCATAAACCTGTGTCTGCTCTTCATTTGGTGTACTTAGTAATATGTCATAATTTTGATGTGCAACTTTGCGTTGTTGCATTGCATCCACTACTTCTTGCATGGGGAGCCCAACATTAGTTTGAGTAATAGGCTCTCCTAATACATTTGGACTTCCTTCTGAAGAACCTTGACTGCCCACAACAGTCTCCTTTGCCAATTCAGATGCAAAAAGTTATTTTTGGCATAGTTATTTTTCAGTAGCTCTAAGTAATTTTCAAACTTTGAATAAGTAATATTTGATTTTCTATCAAATAACGACTGCTCAAAGATTTCAAAACCTCCAAGCAAATCACTCTCTTCACGTCATGGGATGAACAACTGCAAAAGGTAAAAATAAAATAATTCCCTTTTTTTTCATGTGGCTGATGAGACTTGGCTTTTTATATCTCACTATACAACTAATACATGCATGTATGTTAAACCGACCTCTGTCATTGTTTGCTTTCATATTTCGATATAAGTAGTGTTCTGCAACTTCATCCAAACACAGATCTTCCAACTTTACAAAATCTCTGTACTATCAGGTACTCTTTCACCCAACTGTTGAATTTCACTCAAAGGCTTTAGTCCCCAGTTTCATGTAGTAGCTGGGCCAAGACTAAATCATTCTACATGAATGCAATGTCCATACAGAGGCAAATTAGTTAGCTGAACTGCAGCTTCACTGCTTTCACACGCTAGGTAAGAGAGCATCTTCAAACCAAAGCTTAGAAGTTTCTGACTAAGACTTTGTCAGCTGATAAGTCTGCCCACACCTCAGCTGCATTGCTCTTTTCAGTTTTTCGTTATACTATAACATAGCAAGCAACAGCTATTGTATTATCTGCAATATACTATACGTTAGTATTTGCATTCCAAAGTTGAGCAATGACAGGATTGTAATCATTGATGAATTGGCTTTCCTTATCTCTTTTTAAATGGTTTGTATTCCTTGGAGCCTTAACAGTGACATAGTGTTGGATAGATGACATAAGACTATTTGCTCGGACAACTGGTGCAATACGCCTAGGAAAGCAAAATCTGCACTAAGTGTAGTGCCTGTCTTTACTTTCATATTTTCTTTGACAGTACTTTCCACACAAGTGCATTTGAAACCTTTGTACCTTGTTCCATAGATCAGCATTAACATGCTGAGCATGGATGAAAAAAGTTACATATTTTTGTATAAAGTCCATCACACATCTGTCACTTTCCTTACCAAATTGAGGAACATCTTTAATCCACAACATATGTATATGTGAATCCCCATGTGCTTGGTACTCTTTTCTCCAGAAGAAATGCTCGACAGTACCTAGTGGACCATTTTCTTTGTTACATATAAAATGTAACATGGCTAAAAACCGTTGATGGAAGAATCGAGATATGCTTACAGGGTCCATGGCACACAATTGTGCTGGTGGCATGTGTACTATCCCTTGTCTATTTTGATTCCTTTCACAAATCCACTCTGCAACATCATCCCAACGATACTCAACACACCTTAAAGTCACAAACCAAGTTGGAGGGCTCAGGTTTATGAACGTGCATCTAACCTCTTAACGTCTTCTATATCAATATTCCTTAGTTCCTCTAATTGTAGCAAGGATATTGGTAATTTTTCCTTCTAAAATTGAATTTGTTTGTTTCACTTGTTACAGCATTTCACATGCAGAAACATTTCAAAATGTAATTCCTGTCTGAAATCTATAACAACAGAATAGCATAGTGTTGAAAATTCGCTTTAATAGTGTAAGGGAAAAATGTATTCAATATAGGTTGGAATCTCGAATCGTCAGAATGCATTTGTGTACAAAGATATTTTGAAGAAGAAATTGGAACCTTCCGATCATCCAATCTGCCTCCTTTCCCAGTGGCAAAAAGCTTAGGAAAACAATGAACTTCTAAGATTATTTTCCCAAACACTGATTGGCGCACCTTTTGTTTGTTTCATCTGGTATAATTCTAGACTATTACTCATTACTTCACGTGAGTGTAGATGATAAATAGTGTCATATTCATACAAACATTTCACTTCTGCAACAGTTATACATTGGAATTGGCCTTTAATGCTCTTGATTGCTGATTCAACATCAAGTATAGACAAGTCTGGTGTAGCTAAACTGTCTTTATTTAAATCAATGTGCTTAATTAGTAACTGTAAAGCTTCTTTCACTTTTCTGATATCTATAAGCTATTGCCAAACTTGTTTGTCTTTTGTGGCAACACCATATATCACTACAAACAGATAATAATAACACTCACTTTTCAATCCTAGAGTCTTGACATGTTCTTCCAACGTGAGAGGCAAATACACAACATTGTCCCTCTCATTTTGCAATAATGACTTTTTAGGCAGGTTTGATATCTATGTAATCTAACAATAACCTGGAAAGGATGAACAGCTTGCAATGCAATCACTTCAAACATGTTCAATTTATGAAGCACAGCAGGAAATTCAGGCACTACCATGTCATTCAAGACACTTCTACGAGGAACGCATTTCTTTGGTAAAACCCTACACAGTTTCTACAGACTTATAGGTCCTGATACATGGAACGTTTTCCTGTGGGATTGCCCCATTATAAAACACTTCCATGAATCATTTTGTACTTCATAGCCATGTACACTCACTTCTTCTCTCGTCAATTGCAAGAGTCACATTGCTTTGTTGATTGTAACTCTCTTCATTAAAACATCTTTCTGTATGAGAAGTGTGTCTCCACTCTCCACCAAACACATCACAAAAGGTGTCTCTTGTAAGCACACAAACTGTTCGTACTTATTTGCAGAAGGGTGTTGTGACCTAAAGGCATAAAATAAGTGGTATCGCATCGCAGTTCACGATGCAAAACCAGTGAATTGCTGTTCATTTTATCAATCATTTACCCTCACTGTGATATGACTTCCGAGGGAAGACATGCTGTGCTAATAATGTGAGAGTGTATCTACTTGCAAGCAAAGCAGACAGATGGAACCAGGTCGGTCAACAAACATTTGTTTATACCTGTTCCGAGGCCCAGCCAAATCCCTGTATGTAGATATCAAGCCTCAGCAAGTGCACATCTGAAAAGAACAGCACACACGTGTGAGAAGCTGGCTGCAGAAAAGAGCAATTTGAGAATTGTCGTTTTCTGCTCAATCTGGACTCTGACGGACTAATAAGAGGGAGTCACATACACTCCGAGAAGATATGGAAATGGCTTTATAAACACCCCAGCTGCTTAAAGTAAGAAGTACTTCTATTTCCGAGCTTTGTAGGTGGAATGAAGCAATTTTAGGCAACACTGTTTGTTTTTTTAAGGTTTCAATGGAGTGAACAGAATCGTCAGGGGCACAGCTTTCAGCACTTATGCCACTCCCAAAAACCCCTTCATAAATTCTGTTGCTCTGCACATATCAGAAACTCAGATTTGGTCATGTAGGACAGCAGTTGCATTGTATCTGAAATACCGAGACTCCTCGACTTTCAGTTCTGCCTAGTTGAAGCACAGCTTTCTCAGCAATGCATATTCTACTTTAATGTGTAGGATTTGCATAATCTGAGTTCCCTAGAAACAAGTGTAAAAGGAAGTGAAAGTATAGGTTATTTGATTCAGAATGTTTATCACACAGCATAGGGGCTGTTTGTTCTCCAGATCTTCCAAAACAAATTGAATAAGCAGGGACTTCAGCCCATTTGCTGCCTCTCTAAAAGTAGTCATGAGGAACCAGCACATTCCAGAAAGTGCCTCAGCCACTCAGAACCTCTCCTGGCTTGCAAGTGTTTTTTCCATACTGGCTCATTGATTTCATTAAAGCACTTCTCACTGATATTTTTCCTAATGGATGTACTAGGCACTGCAAATAGTGTAGGAGTAGCTCTTTTCTGTAGCCTTGTCAAGTATTACTGTTGATTGCTTGAAATGCAAATATTATACACATTATGAGCAAAACAAAGATGCATACAGGTGTCAAACATTGATTTCAAGCAGGTGGGGTATATAGTAGGGAGAACTAATCTCAGTCCAGTTTACAGAACCCTCAAGTACTCACATTGCCACATATCCAGTGTGAAAAAATCCCCAAATCATTTTTATGCTGACATTATAGTGCATTTGGTGCCCCTGCATTTATACAGTATACAAGAATGCAAAATGGGCAAAATGGCATGCTCTAAAATGTTAGGAGTAAAAGCTTAGATTTAAGAGCTCCGTTTCAGTATATTTATAAGACACGTTTGAATGAATTAGTTACGAGAAAAGAAAAAGGTATTAAGGAGAGACATTAGACGATTAAAAAAGATCAAATTCGACAACTCTAGCAAAGAGATAAACAAGCTAAAACAAAGGTACAGAAACTGGCTCCGCTTACATAAGAAGACCTTGCTAAATCAGGATGCAGAAAGAATGTTGGAAAAAATAATAACCAAAAACACAGCAGAAATTTGGACAATCATCAATGATGTGGAGAAGCATCAAGATCTAAGCCAAATGAACCCAATAAGTGCTTCAACATGGGTCGAGCATTACACACAGTTGCAAGGGGTAATCTCAATCGAACCCAAGCGGAAAGCATTGGCAAACAGAAAAGACACAATAATAGACATCAGTACCGAGGCAATTGAAAATATCTTTAAAAAACTAAAAGATTCGAGAGCCCCGGGGCCTGATGGGCTGACGAACATAACACTAAAAAGTAATCCATGTGAATGGGCAAAATTCCTACACCATTTGTTCAAATACATATTAGTAACAGAAAAAATTCCGGACTCCTTGAGAAAAGCAGTAGTAGTGCCAATCTTCAAAAAGGGTCTTAGAACATCAGCATACAACTATCGACCGATCGCACTACTGGATGTGGTGGGGAAGGTCTTTACGTCCACACTACTGAAAGCGTTAGACCGTTGGGCACAGCAAAGTGGACAACGTGATCCTTGGCAGTCGGGTTTTGTGAGAGGGAGAGGCACGGCACTGAACATCTTTCTGATTAATCTAATGAAAGCAAGAACACAAAGGAATAAAAACCATGAAATCTACATAGCCTTTGTAGATTTGTCGAAAGCGTTCGACACAATAAAAAGAGCTAAGTTATGGAAGAAACTGGAGAGCTGGGAATGTTGCAGTCATTGGTGGAGAACATCAAAGACTTGTACACAGATACATTGTTTGCTTTCATATTTCGATATAAGTAGTGTTCTGCAACTTCATCCAAACACAGATCTTCCAACTTTACAAAATCTCTGTACTATCAGGTACTCTTTCACCCAACTGTTGAATTGCACTCAAAGGCTTTAGTCCCCAGTTTCATGTAGTAGCTGGGCCAAGACTAAATCATTCTACATGAATGCAATGTCCATACAGAGGCAAATTAGTTAGCTGAACTGCAGCTTCACTGCTTTCACACGCTAGGTAAGAGAGCATCTTCAAACCAAAGCTTAGAAGTTTCTGACTAAGACTTTGTCAGCTGATAAGTCTGCCCACACCTCAGCTGCATTGCTCTTTTCAGCTTTTTCGTTATACTATAACATAGCAAGCAACAGCTATTGTATTATCTGCACTATATACTATACATTAGTATTTGCATTCCAAAGTTGAGCAATGACAGGATTGTAATCATTGATGAATTGGCTTTCCTTATCTCTTTTTAAATGGTTTGTATTCCTTGGAGCCTTAACAGTGACATAGTGTTGGATAGATGACATAAGACTATTTGCTCGGACAACTGGTGCAATACGCCTAGGAAAGCAAAATCTGCACTAAGTGTAGTGCCTGTCTTTACTTTCATATTTTCTTTGACAGTACTTTCCACACAAGTGCATTTGAAACCTTTGTACCTTGTTCCATAGATCAGCATTAACATGCTGAGCATGGATGAAAAAAGTTACATATTTTTGTATAAAGTCCATCACACATCTGTCACTTTCCTTACCAAATTGAGGAACATCTTTAATCCACAACATATGTATATGTGAATCCCCACGGCGTGGTACTCTTTTCTCCAGAAGAAATGCTCGACAGTACCTAGTGGACCATTTTCTTTGTTACATATAAAATGTAACATGGCTAAAAATTGTTGATGGAAGAATCGAGATATGCTCACAGGGTCCATGGCACACAATTGTGCTGGTGGCATGTGTACTATCCCTTGTCTATTTTGATTCCTTTCACAAATCCACTCTGCAACATCATCCCAACGATGCTCAACACACCTTAAAGTCACAAACCAAGTTGGAGGGCTCAGGTTTATGAACGTGCATCTAACCTCTTAACGTCTTCTATATCAATATTCCTTAGTTCCTCTAATGGTAGCAAGGATATTGGTAATTTTTCCTTCTAAAATTGAATTTGTTTGTTTCACTTGTTACAGCATTTCACATGCAGAAACATTTCAAAATGTAATTCCTGTCTGAAATCTATAACAACAGAATAGCATAGTGTTGAAAATTCGCTTTAATAGAGTAAGGGAAAAATGTATTCAATATAGGTTGGAATCTCGAATCGTCAGAATGCATTTGTGTACAAAGATATTTTGAAGAAGAAATTGGAACCTTCCGATCATCCAATCTGCCTCCTTTCCCAGTGGCAAAAAGCTTAGGAAAACAATGAACTTCTAAGATTATTTTCCCAAACACTGATTGGCGCACCTTTTGTTTGTTTCATCTGGTATAATTCTAGACTATTACTCATTACTTCACGTGAGTGTAGATGATAAATAGTGTCATATTCATACAAACATTTCACTTCTGCAACAGTTATACATTGGAATTGGCCTTTAATGCTCTTGATTGCTGATTCAACATCAAGTATAGACAAGTCTGGTGTAGCTAAACTGTCTTTATTTAAATCAATGTGCTTAATTAGTAACTGTAAAGCTTCTTTCACTTTTCTGATATCTATAAGCTATTGCCAAACTTGTTTGTCTTTTGTGGCAACACCATATATCACTACAAACAGATAATCATAACACTCACTTTTCAATCCTAGAGTCTTGACATGTTCTTCCAACGTGAGAGGCAAATACACAACATTGTCCCTCTCATTTTGCAATAATGACTTTTTAGGCAGGTTTGATATCTATGTAATCTAACAATAACCTGGAAAGGATGAACAGCTTGCAATGCAATCACTTCAAACATGTTCAATTTATGAAGCACAGCAGGAAATTCAGGCACTACCATGTCATTCAAGACACTTCTACGAGGAACGCATTTCTTTGGTAAAACCCAACACAGTTTCTACAGACTTATAGGTCCTGATACATGGAACGTTTTCCTGTGGGATTGCCCCATTATAAAACACTTCCATGAATCATTTTGTACTTCATAGCCATGTACACTCACTTCTTCTCTCGTCAATTGCAAGAGTCACATTGCTTTGTTGATTGTAACTCTCTTCATTAAAACATCTTTCTGTATGAGAAGTGTGTCTCCACTCTCCACCAAACACATCACAAAAGGTGTCTCTTGTAAGCACACAAACTGTTCGTACTTATTTGCAGAAGGGTGTTGTGACCTAAAGGCATAAAATAAGTGGTATCGCATCGCAGTTCACGATGCAAAACCAGTGAATTGCTGTTCATTTTATCAATCATTTACCCTCACTGTGATATGACTTCCGAGGGAAGACATGCTGTGCTAATAATGTGAGAGTGTATCTACTTGCAAGCAAAGCAGACAGATGGAACCAGGTCGGTCAACAAACATTTGTTTATACCTGTTCCGAGGCCCAGCCAAATCCCTGTATGTAGATATCAAGCCTCAGCAAGTGCACATCTGAAAAGAACAGCACACACGTGTGAGAAGCTGGCTGCAGAAAAGAGCAATTTGAGAATTGTCGTTTTCTGCTCAATCTGGACTCTGACGGACTAATAAGAGGGAGTCACATACACTCCGAGAAGATATGGAAATGGCTTTATAAACACCCCAGCTGCTTAAAGTAAGAAGTACTTCTATTTCCGAGCTTTGTAGGTGGAATGAAGCAATTTTAGGCAACACTGTTTGTTTTTTTAAGGTTTCAATGGAGTGAACAGAATCGTCAGGGGCACAGCTTTCAGCACTTATGCCACTCCCAAAAACCCCTTCATAAATTCTGTTGCTCTGCACATATCAGAAACTCAGATTTGGTCATGTAGGACAGCAGTTGCATTGTATCTGAAATACCGAGACTCCTCGACTTTCAGTTCTGCCTAGTTGAAGCACAGCTTTCTCAGCAATGCATATTCTACTTTAATGTGTAGGATTTGCATAATCTGAGTTCCCTAGAAACAAGTGTAAAAGGAAGTGAAAGTATAGGTTATTTGATTCAGAATGTTTATCACACAGCATAGGGGCTGTTTGTTCTCCAGATCTTCCAAAACAAATTGAATAAGCAGGGACTTCAGCCCATTTGCTGCCTCTCTAAAAGTAGTCATGAGGAACCAGCACATTCCAGAAAGTGCCTCAGCCACTCAGAACCTCTCCTGGCTTGCAAGTGTTTTTTCCATACTGGCTCATTGATTTCATTAAAGCACTTCTCACTGATATTTTTCCTAATGGATGTACTAGGCACTGCAAATAGTGTAGGAGTAGCTCTTTTCTGTAGCCTTGTCAAGTATTACTGTTGATTGCTTGAAATGCAAATATTATACACATTATGAGCAAAACAAAGATGCATACAGGTGTCAAACATTGATTTCAAGCAGGTGGGGTATATAGTAGGGAGAACTAATCTCAGTCCAGTTTACAGAACCCTCAAGTACTCACATTGCCACATATCCAGTGTGAAAAAATCCCCAAATCATTTTTATGCTGACATTATAGTGCATTTGGTGCCCCTGCATTTATACAGTATACAAGAATGCAAAATGGGCAAAATGGCATGCTCTAAAATGTTAGGAGTAAAAGCTTAGATTTAAGAGCTCCGTTTCAGTATATTTATAAGACACGTTTGAATGAATTAGTTACGAGAAAAGAAAAAGGTATTAAGGAGAGACATTAGACGATTAAAAAAGATCAAATTCGACAACTCTAGCAAAGAGATAAACAAGCTAAAACAAAGGTACAGAAACTGGCTCCGCTTACATAAGAAGACCTTGCTAAATCAGGATGCAGAAAGAATGTTGGAAAAAATAATAACCAAAAACACAGCAGAAATTTGGACAATCATCAATGATGTGGAGAAGCATCAAGATCTAAGCCAAATGAACCCAATAAGTGCTTCAACATGGGTCGAGCATTACACACAGTTGCAAGGGGTAATCTCAATCGAACCCAAGCGGAAAGCATTGGCAAACAGAAAAGACACAATAATAGACATCAGTACCGAGGCAATTGAAAATATCTTTAAAAAACTAAAAGATTCGAGAGCCCCGGGGCCTGATGGGCTGACGAACATAACACTAAAAAGTAATCCATGTGAATGGGCAAAATTCCTACACCATTTGTTCAAATACATATTAGTAACAGAAAAAATTCCGGACTCCTTGAGAAAAGCAGTAGTAGTGCCAATCTTCAAAAAGGGTCTTAGAACATCAGCATACAACTATCGACCGATCGCACTACTGGATGTGGTGGGGAAGGTCTTTACGTCCACACTACTGAAAGCGTTAGACCGTTGGGCACAGCAAAGTGGACAACGTGATCCTTGGCAGTCGGGTTTTGTGAGAGGGAGAGGCACGGCACTGAACATCTTTCTGATTAATCTAATGAAAGCAAGAACACAAAGGAATAAAAACCATGAAATCTACATAGCCTTTGTAGATTTGTCGAAAGCGTTCGACACAATAAAAAGAGCTAAGTTATGGAAGAAACTGGAGAGCTGGGAATGTTGCAGTCATTGGTGGAGAACATCAAAGACTTGTACACAGATACATTGTTTGCTTTCATATTTCGATATAAGTAGTGTTCTGCAACTTCATCCAAACACAGATCTTCCAACTTTACAAAATCTCTGTACTATCAGGTACTCTTTCACCCAACTGTTGAATTGCACTCAAAGGCTTTAGTCCCCAGTTTCATGTAGTAGCTGGGCCAAGACTAAATCATTCTACATGAATGCAATGTCCATACAGAGGCAAATTAGTTAGCTGAACTGCAGCTTCACTGCTTTCACACGCTAGGTAAGAGAGCATCTTCAAACCAAAGCTTAGAAGTTTCTGACTAAGACTTTGTCAGCTGATAAGTCTGCCCACACCTCAGCTGCATTGCTCTTTTCAGCTTTTTCGTTATACTATAACATAGCAAGCAACAGCTATTGTATTATCTGCACTATATACTATACATTAGTATTTGCATTCCAAAGTTGAGCAATGACAGGATTGTAATCATTGATGAATTGGCTTTCCTTATCTCTTTTTAAATGGTTTGTATTCCTTGGAGCCTTAACAGTGACATAGTGTTGGATAGATGACATAAGACTATTTGCTCGGACAACTGGTGCAATACGCCTAGGAAAGCAAAATCTGCACTAAGTGTAGTGCCTGTCTTTACTTTCATATTTTCTTTGACAGTACTTTCCACACAAGTGCATTTGAAACCTTTGTACCTTGTTCCATAGATCAGCATTAACATGCTGAGCATGGATGAAAAAAGTTACATATTTTTGTATAAAGTCCATCACACATCTGTCACTTTCCTTACCAAATTGAGGAACATCTTTAATCCACAACATATGTATATGTGAATCCCCACGGCGTGGTACTCTTTTCTCCAGAAGAAATGCTCGACAGTACCTAGTGGACCATTTTCTTTGTTACATATAAAATGTAACATGGCTAAAAATTGTTGATGGAAGAATCGAGATATGCTCACAGGGTCCATGGCACACAATTGTGCTGGTGGCATGTGTACTATCCCTTGTCTATTTTGATTCCTTTCACAAATCCACTCTGCAACATCATCCCAACGATGCTCAACACACCTTAAAGTCACAAACCAAGTTGGAGGGCTCAGGTTTATGAACGTGCATCTAACCTCTTAACGTCTTCTATATCAATATTCCTTAGTTCCTCTAATGGTAGCAAGGATATTGGTAATTTTTCCTTCTAAAATTGAATTTGTTTGTTTCACTTGTTGCAGCATTTCACATGCAGAAACATTTCAAAATGTAATTCCTGTCTGAAATCTATAACAACAGAATAGCATAGTGTTGAAAATTCGCTTTAATAGAGTAAGGGAAAAATGTATTCGATATAGGTTGGAATCTCGAATCGTCAGAATGCATTTGTGTACAAAGATATTCTGAAGAAGAAATTGGAACCTTCCGATCATCCAATCTGCCTCCTTTCCCAGTGGCAAAAAGCTTAGGAAAACAATGAACTTCTAAGATTATTTTCCCAAACACTGATTGGCGCACCTTTTGTTTGTTTCATCTGGTATAATTCTAGACTATTACTCATTACTTCACGTGAGTGTAGATGATAAATAGTGTCATATTCATACAAACATTTCACTTCTGCAACAGTTATACATTGGAATTGGCCTTTACTGCTCTTGATTGCTGATTCAACATCAAGTATAGACAAGTCTGGTGTAGCTAAACTGTCTTTATTTAAATCAATGTGCTTAATTAGTAACTGTAAAGCTTCTTTCACTTTTCTGATATCTATAAGCTATTGCCAAACTTGTTTGTCTTTTGTGGCAACACCATATATTACTACAAACAGATAATCATAACACTCACTTTTCAATCCTAGAGTCTTGACATGTTCTTCCAACGTGAGTGGCAAATACACAACATTGTCCCTCTGATTTTGCAATAATGACTTTTTAGGCAGGTTTGATATCTATGTAATCTAACAATAACCTGGAAAGGATGAACAGCTTGCCATGCAATCACTTCAAACATGTTCAATTTATGAAGCACAGCAGGAAATTCAGGCACTACCATGTCATTCAAGACACTTCTACGAGGAACGCATTTCTTTGGTAAAACCCAACACAGTTTCTACAGACTTAAAGGTCCTGATACATGGAACGTTTTCCTGTGGGATTGCCCCATTATAAAACACTTCCATGAATCATTTTGTACTTCATAGCCATGTACACTCACTTCTTCTCTCGTCAATTGCAAGAGTCACATTGCTTTGTTGATTGTAACTCTCTTCATTAAAACATCTTTCTGTATGAGAAGTGTGTCTCCACTCTCCACCAAACACATCACAAAAGGTGTCTCTTGTAAGCACACAAACTGTTCGTACTTATTTGCAGAAGGGTGTTGTGACCTAAAGGCATAAAATAAGTGGTATCGCATCGCAGTTCACGATGCAAAACCAGTGAATTGCTGTTCATTTTATCAATCATTTACCCTCACTGCGATATGACTTCCGAGGGAAGACATGCTGTGCTAATAATGTGAGAGTGTATCTACTTGCAAGCAAAGCAGACAGATGGAACCAGGTCGGTCAACAAACATTTGTTAATACCTGTTCCGAGGCCCAGCCAAATCGCTGTATGTAGATATCAAGCCTCAGCAAGTGCACATCTGAAAAGAACAGCACACACGTGTGAGAAGCTGGCTGCATAAAAGAGCAATTTGAGAATTGTCGTTTTCCGCTCAATCTGGACTCTGACGTACTAATAAGAGGGAGTCACATACACTCCGAGAAGATATGGAAATGGCTTTATAAACACCCCAGCTGCTTAAAGTAAGAAGTACTTCTATTTCCGAGCTTTGTAGGTGGAATGAAGCAATTTTAGGCAACACTGTTTGTTTTTTTAAGGTTTCAATGGAGTGAACAGAATCGTCAGGGGCACAGCTTTCAGCGCTTATGCCACTCCCAAAAACCCCTTCATAAATTATGTTGCTCTGCACATATCAGAAACTCAGATTTGGTCATGTAGGACAGCAGTTGCATTGTATCTGAAATACCGAGACTCCTCGACTTTCAGTTATGCCTAGTTGAAGCACAGCTTTCTCAGCAATACATATTCTACTTTAATGTGTAGGATTTGCATAATCTGAGTTCCCTAGAAACAAGTGTAAAAGGAAGTGAAAGTATAGGTTATTTGATTCAGAATGTTTATCACACAGCATAGGGGCTGTTTGTTCTCCAGATCTTCCAAAAAAAAGTGAATAAGCAGGGACTTCAGCCCATCTGCTGCCTCTCTAAAAGTAGTCACGAGGAACCAGCACATTCCAGAAAGTGCCTCAGCCACTCAGAACCTCTCCTGGCTTGCAAGTCTTTTTTCCATACTGGCTCATTGATTTCATTAAAGCACTTCTCACTGATATTTTTCCTAATGGATGTACTAGGCACTGCAAATAGTGTAGGAGTAGCTCTTTTCTGTAGCCTTGTTAAGTATTACTGTTGATTGCTTGAAATGCAAATATTATACACATTATGGGCAAAACAAAGATGCATACAGGTGTCAAACATTGATTTCAAGCAGGTGGGGTGTATAGTAGGGAGAACTAATATCAGTCCAGTTTACAGAGCCCTCAAGTACTCGCATTGCCACATATCCAGTGTGAAAAAATCCCCAAATCATTTTTATGCTGACATTATAGTGCATTTGGTGCCCCTGCATTTATAAAGTATACAAGAATGCAAAATGGGCAAAATGGCATGCTCTAAAATGTTAGGAATAAAAGCTTAGATTTAAGAGCTCCGTTTCAGTATATTTATAAGACACGTTTGAATTAATTAGTTACGAGAAAAGAAAAAAGTATTAAGGAGAGACATTAGACGATTAAAAAAGATCAAATTCGACAACTCTAGCAAAGAGATAAACAAGCTAAAACAAAGGTACCGAAACTGGCTCCGCTTACATAAGAAGACCTTGCTAAATCAAGATGCAGAAAGAATGTTGGAAAAAATAATAACCAAAAACACAGCAGAAATTTGGACAATCATCAATGATGTGGAGAAGCATCAAAATCTAAGCCAAATGAACCCAATAAGTGCTTCAACATGGGTCGAGCATTACACACAGTTGCAAGGGGAAATCTCAATCGAACCCAAGCGGAAAGCATTGGCAAACAAAAAAGACACAATAATAGACATCAGTACTGAGGCAATTGAAAATATCTTTAAAAAACTAAAAGATTCGAGAGCCCCGGGGCCTGATGGGCTGACAAACATAACACTAAAAAGTAATCCATGTGAATGGGCAAAATTCCTACACCATTTGTTCAAATACATATTAGTAACAGAAAAAATTCCGGACTCCTTGAGAAAAGCAGTAGTAGTGCCAATCTTCAAAAAGGGTCTTAGAACATCAGCATACAACTATCGACCGATCGCACTACTGGATGTGGTGGGGAAGGTCTTTGCGTCCACACTACTGAAAGCGTTAGACCGTTGGGCACAGCAAAGTGGACAACGTGATCCTTGGCAGTCGGGTTTTGTGAGAGGGAGAGGCACGGCACTGAACATCTTTCTGATTAATCTAATGAAAGCAAGAACACAAAGGAATAAAAACCATGAAATCTACATAGCCTTTGTAGATTTGTCGAAAGCGTTCGACACAATAAAAAGAGCTAAGTTATGGAAGAAACTGGAGAGCTGGGAATGTCACAGTCATTGGTGGAGAACATCAAAGACTTGTACACAGATACAAGCATTAGAGTTAGACTGGACACAGTGGGAACACTAACAGACAAAATCCAGATAAGAATGGGCCTAAAACAAGGATGCCCGTTGGCACCGGAACTGTACAACCTATTTTCATCAGACCTTGAACATTCATTTGAGTTCACCCGCTGCTTTCCACCAAAAATAGCAGGAACGCCGATAGGGAGACTGTTATACGCAGACGACATCGTCCTGATGGACCAAACCCAAATCGGTTTGCAAAGACAGCTCACAACACTACAATCGTATGTGGACGCAAATGACCTGGTAATAAATCCAGAAAAGTCAAGAATTTCGAAGTTATGCCCAG
Source organism: Ambystoma mexicanum (assembly GCF_040938575.1). Classification (NCBI taxonomy): domain Eukaryota; kingdom Metazoa; phylum Chordata; class Amphibia; order Caudata; family Ambystomatidae; genus Ambystoma; species Ambystoma mexicanum. The sequence goes on from NC_090929.1 coordinate 1,356,246,442, forward strand.
GAGGTAGGAAAAACAGATGTAACAAAACAAGGATGGACACTGAAAAACAAAAAAGTCTTGGAGGTGGAATCATTCACATACTTGGGAGCCTGCCTACACAACATGAAAAACAACGCGTCAAGAATAGCGAGGCTAAAAAGAAAAGCAACTAATCTAGCTGCCCAAGGGAAAATCTTGCACAAAAGATACTGCAGATTTACCTTACTACCTCTAGTAACCTTTTACAGGATGAAAGTGGTGCCCATACTAACATATGGTGTTGAATCACCAATGCCCTTATCAGCTCAAACATGGTCAATTCTGGAGGGTCTGTTTTGGCGGAAAGTATTACAGCTGCCCAAATCGGTACCAATACAGCAAATAAGGAGAGAGCTTGCACTAACGTCACTCAAAACAATAGCGGTATGGAAGATGCAAAGCTTCTACCGAAAATGCCTCGATGAAAACACAACGGGAGGATTCAGTGTGCTGAAAAAAGCCCTAAATGAACAATCCGACACAATCTTAACCGAGTGGCAAAAGACGCTTCAAGCGATCCTAGTGAACCTCAATGAGTCAGAGGAAGACTTATGGAGCAATCCAGACAAAACCAAAAAGAAACTATATATGGCAGATTGGATTGAAACCCAAGAAAATAATTGCAAATACAAAGGCTATGAAGACTTTTGGGCACAACCACGAAAATTGAACTGGATCCCGAGTTATCTGACCTTATTCCATAACTGGTACTTCCGAGACCTTTTCCTGAGATTCAGATTGAACATTTTACCAACGGGAGAAATACTGCAAAGAAGAAAAAGGTTGGACACTCTCGAAAGCTGTAGAATGTGTAAGGTAAAAGGAGAGAATGAATCCCTGAAACATCTTATTCTACAGTGTACCGGACTAAGGGAAGACCGTGAGCAGTGCTTGGGGGACATTCTTAGAAGTTTTACGACAAGGAACGTTGATTAGTGGTGGAGGACTCTTGTAGAAGGAGAAAAAACGAAATGGACACTTGCACTCATAAGATTAGTGATTCTAATACTCAAGAAACCAGAGGGGTTCAAAAGCATGATTCAGGCCCAGTAAGATGCCACCAAGCACTGCAAACTGGACACCGCACACTAAACTGGAGATAAATTATGGAAAAATGGATACGATCAGGTTAAAGGTTTCAAATACGGAAACCATATAATCTGTATAAATAAATAAAAAAATAACAAATGTGTTATATTAGGTGAGAAAACGTATCATTTCATTCATTGACATTACTAGCTTTGTTCAGCAGTTACTTTGCATGTTCAATACTTTTGAGTGGTAGAAGAGAAAACGTTTACTCGTGGTAATTAAGTGGACTCATTCCTTGGTGAAAGCTAGACACATTGGCCCTGACTACATGAGGGCAATTGCCCACTTTGTTCTTGAGCAATGCACTCACAAACCTCACTTTGAATTCATGAACATGCTTTTAGTTTTCAAATGTATATCATAAATGAATGTTGCTGAAGATGAAACACAGTTGACTTAAGTCAATTACAGGAACTGCACCTTTGGTAATGCCGTGATGTTGACCAGTATAGAGGGATTCAAATCTTATGTTGAATTCTTTGAAAGCTGAGCCATGATCCCTAACATACAAATCTGGAAAGTACCTCAGCAGATTGGGTGACTGCTTTTGAGATCGTGTGTTCATATCTGTCTGATATTCCTAAAGCTTATTTTAGATTTCTACTGAAAAAAGTACTGCAAAGTGCAGTTTAGGCACATTCTTTAAAGAATCCCAGTGGGAAAGAATTGGGAACCCATTCCTTTGCTCTGTTGCTTCCTCCTATTCGGGGAGGGCACTGATGTCTGCCTTCTGGGGAAAATTAAAAATTGGCACCCATGGGTGAACACACATGTAGATTTCTGCAGATGGTTTTCAAATCTCTATGTATTTGTTGAAATTCTGGCAGGGCAGTTTCTGCCTTTCATCCTTATGCCGTTCATAACATGTGTTACTTAATAGCAACATGATAGTTTATTTACCATGCTGCTGTGAAGCTACTGGCACTCACTGTGATGCAGTGTAGTTTACACATTGCGCCAGTGAGCCTATGGACTAAACTGTTGTTGGGGTGGAATGGGGGAGCCCAAGGAGATGGCTAGTTAGGCCTTGCTCTTTCTTTGCAAATACAGACTCCCTACCGAAAATGTGCCCTATTTCAAAGTCTGTCTCGCCATCTTGCCATGCTGAATACTTCCCTGCAATGAGCCTAAATGTTTAGATCGAAGAGATCCTCTCCCTTACTGAACTACTCTTTGCACAGTTTAGTAAGGAGTGTGATTAGAGTGAGCAGCTTCACAAATAACCCAAGTTTACCAGTCACTGCAAATAAGAGGTCTCCATGGCATGGCATTCTCCATTTTTAAATTACTTGCTGGAGCTGTTGTAAGAAAGTGTAGCTTTCTAAATAAAATTCGTTTGTATATGTACTCTCTTAAACTGTTGGGCAATCGAATATTAACCAAATTTATCAGAAACGGATGGTGTGAAATGAGGCGGAGATGCAAGAGGGAGGCAATGTGAGAATGTGCTTAGCTATTTCAATAAGAATGCTGAGAGCAGGTGATTGAAAGTATATCATGAGGCAAAAGAAGGAGGTAGCGCACAAAAAGGGGTTAAATGTCAAACAATGGCATTGAATTATTTGAGAAAAGTAGATCCACAGTTAAGCCAAGCAATTGGGGCACAATTCGTCTGTGTACTTATGGCAAACAAAGTGCAGTACTGTACTTGGTGATAACATAAGAGGGATGCATATCAACATTTTTAAAGATCTTTCTTAATTTTTTTTGCAACGAACGTAATGATATAAAATTTGCTAATCATATAATTTAGAGCACAAATCAAGTAACATTTATTTATTAATTTCAACTAATCCGTTTTGCAAAACTAATGTATGCCTTGGACCATAATTAATGTGTTTGGCTCATTCAACACTAAGATGAACAATTCTATTTTCAAAAAGAACATTTTGTGATGATTCCTTCTATTTATTCTTTTGCAAACAAAGCTTCACTACATATCTTGAATCTAATTTCACACTTCTCAAATGTTTTGAGAAAACTCGAGGTGGGAACTTTTTAATGAATATTCTTATTCCTCTTTCTAACAACTATAGAATTTCCTAGTTTTATTTCCTGGTTTTATTTTCTTTAAAGCTGTTTTTAATGCACAGTAACAGTATTGGTGCAGTTTTCCTATTATCAGCGTGACTTGAAATGTGAGTTGTTCCAGTCACTTCATTAGTTGAAATGGCTTCTGTCTTGATTTCGACTTTTTCAAATACTTTATCTGTAACAGGAATTTGTAATTGTCATCAGATTACATTGAACGAAACATGAAACATTAGTATCAACATTTAAAGATGTAAATGTTTTACTTCCCTGCAAGCAATCTTTCCTTCTTTCATGTTTAGTCTAAATCTTCAAAGGCATTCTTCACAAATGCTGTAGAGAAAGTACGAAAATTAGCACATACACCTCACCACTAGATCTTTAAAAATGAACAATACCATAAAAAACAATCCCCACAGAGCAGTACTATGCAGGCATTTATAGCTGGTCATTTCACTGGGGTTCTGAAAACTACATTTACTTGAGCGAATGCAGGCTGCAGTTTGCGCCTAGTATATAGTGAGAAAAACAAAGGGATGTCCCAAAAAGGTAGGCTTTGCCTATGGTGCAAAATTACATTTGCTAAGTATAAAGAAGATAATGCTTTAAGAACAAAAACATCGCACAAATCCCCTACATGGCGCAAAGGCCAATGGACCAGCATACAGCCCCCAACCACGAAAATGCGCTAAAACGCCACACTGCCCTCACGCGTCAGCAAAATCGCATGTAAAACTCCCTGCATACCCTGCTAGCATCAGCGAAATTGCGTGTAAAACTCCCTGCGCACCCCTCAGAATACGTGCAACCCGCTCGCGCCAGCGAAATCGCATGTAAAACTCCCCGTGCACCCCTCGGAATACGCGTACCCCGCTCGCCCCAGTGAAATCGCGTGTAAAACTCCCTGTGCACCCTTTGGAATACGTGTACCCTGCTCGCTCCAGCGAAATTGCGTGTAAAACTCCCTGCGCACCTCTCAGAATATGCGTACCCCACTCACGCCATCGAAATTGCATGTAAAACTCCACACGCACCCCTCGGAATACGCATACCCCGCTCGTGCCAGCGCAATCACGTGTAAAACTCCCTGCCTACCCCTCGGAATACGCGTACCCCGCTCGCTCCAGCGAAATCGCATGTAAAAATCCATGTGCACCCTTCAGAATATGCGCACCCCGCTCGCGCCAGTGAAATCACATGTAAAACACCTGTGCACCCCTTGGAATACGGGTACCCAGCTCCCGCCAGGTAAATTGTGTGGAAAAAGTCCCCCCTGTGGTGTGGGCTTCCTGTGGGGCATGGAGAGGGTGGATGGTCTGCCTGCGGGGCATGGGGAGGGTGGATGGCTGCCTGTGGGGCATGCCCAGGGGTGATGGGCTGCCTACGGGGCATGCCCAGATGTGATGGGCAACCTGCGAGGCATGGTCTGGGGTGATGGGATGCCTGCAGGGCATGCCCAGGGGTGATGGTCTTCCTGCGGTGCATGGTCTGGGGTGATGAGCTGCCTGCGGGGCATGTTCTGGGGTGACGGGCTGACTGCGGGGCCTGCCCAGGATTGATGGCCTGCCTGTGAGGCATGGTCTAGGGTGATGGGCTGCACGTGGGGCCTGGTCTGGGGTGATGGGCTGCCTGCGGGGCATGCCCAGGGGTGATGGGCTGCCTGTGGGGCATGGTCTGGGGTGATGGGCTGCCTGCGGGGCATGCCCAGGGGTGATGGGCTGCCTGTGGGGCATGGTCTGGGGTGATGGGCTGCCTGCGGGCCATGACCAGGGTTGATGGGCTGCCTGTGGGGCATGGTCTGGGGTGATGGGCTGCCTTCGGGGCATGCCCAGGGGTGATGGGCTGCCTGCAGGGCATGGACTGTATAACACTCACCTGAAATCCACGGGGACGCCAATCAGCCTGATTGGACCTCTCGCGATCTCGAACCCCTCCCTTGGAATCTGTTCAACCGAGGATTGGGCCTGAAATACAGAAATTGCAGATTTAACTCTACTGTCTCTTCTTGCTTGGCTCCCACCTCCCTTGAGGACCAAACCTTCCCCTTTGTCCTCTCCTCACCTTGTTTTCTTGTATTATGCGCTCTCCGTCCTGCTCCTCTGTGCAGGGGTGCGTTGTTGATGTGGGCTCATCGCAACCTAGTTGCTTCACTGGTGCGAGCCCTTTGAGTCCAGACTTGCTGTAACTCCAGTCCTACATGGTAGGTTTGTTGGTTTTGATGAATTGTCCTTTTCTTTTCTCTTGCCCCCTACTAATGTCTCTTCTTCCCCCTTTAGGTGCTGGAAGAAGTCGTTGATGGTGTTGTGCTGCTTGGGGCCGTGCACGAAGCGGTGAGTGAAAGCGTGATGTGCGCCGCTATTTGCCTTTTTTCCTGTGCTGACCTATGTCTCTCTATTCCTTTGCAGGCCGCTACAATGTCCCAGAATGGCTGCTGGCTGAGAGAGTAAATAGCGGTGAGTAAAGCGTAATGTGAGGTGCCTTCTTGTCTTTGCATGTGCTAACCTGTGTTTTTTCTCCTTTGTAGGTTGTCTGGTATGCTCCGGGACGGATGTGACCATGAGCGGCTTGAATCCAGGTAAGCGTGTGATTATTCTTGCTGTTTTCGGGATCGGAATATGGGAACGCTTACTATGCCCTTTTCCTTCATTCTTTTCTTCTCAGGATTCGGCGTTGCACAATTGGAGGTGGCACCGCCAAGATGCTGTTCTCTGGACCAGAAGGGCGATGGATGGAAGCAGGATTCTACTCGAGGTAAGTGTTGTGCTAATGTTGTTCTTGTTCTTTCAGGTACACGGTTCCAGAGGGCAGGCGAGAAACTCAGGAGACTGATCTAAGCGAGGTGAGTGTCACGCTGCAGGCGCAGAATTACACGAAGCGTGTTTCTCTGCCCGGGCGTGGCTTATATAGCCTCAATGTATCCCAGGTGTCTCTAGACCTAACCACACCCAAAAAGCTAGACCGCATAGCACAGTTCATGGAACTGAGCTACGTGGGGGCATCCATATTGCACAAAAGTCCATTACCAAGCCAAGTTCCCAAGTCTTTCCTCTGAACATGTAAAAGCCAAAGGCGCCAGGACTGACTCCAAGAGGCTCTCAGATGAGATGGGGAGGCCTTTAAGGCCAATATGGAGGATCGTAGCCTGGCTCCAGTGTTTTGCCTAAGAGGGTTAGGGACAGGGATTATGACAGACTAGGTGATGGGCTGCCTGTGGGACATGCCCTGAGGTGATCCATATTGCAGCCCACGGGCAGCCCATCCACCCTCCTCATGCCCCTCAGGCAGGCCATCCACCCTTCCCATGCCCCGCAGACAGCCCAGCACCCCTGAGCATGCCCCACAGGCAGCCCATCCACCCTCCCCATGCCCCGCAGGCAGCCCATCAACCCTGGCCATGCCCCGCAGGCAGCCCATCACCCCTGGGCATGCCCCGCAGGCAGCCCATCACCCCTTGGCATGCCCCGCAGGCGGCATATCACCCCAGTCCATGCCCCAAAGGCAGTCTATCACCCCTGGGCATGCCCTGCAACCAGCCCATCACCCCAGACCATGACCCGCAGGCAGGCCACATGTCACCATGCACTTTTGAGCCCTGACACATGTCCCCCACCCCACCCCCAGTGATGGCCACCTGCCAGCAGGCCCCGACTCATGTCCCCCACCCCACCCCCAGTGATGGGCACCTGCAAGCAGGCCCTGACTCATGTCTCCCACCCCAGCCCCAGCGATGGGCACCTGCCAGCAGGCCCAGACTCTTGTTCCCCACCCCACCCCCAGTGATGGGCACCTGCCAGCAGGCCCCGACTCATGTCCCCCACCCACCCCCATTGACGGCAACCTGGCAGCAGGCCCCGACTCATGTCCCACACCCTGAGTGATGGGCACCTGCCAGCAGGCCCCGACTCATGTCCCCCACCCCCATTGACGGCAACCTGCTAGCAGGCCCCGACTCATGTTCCCCAACCCACCCCCATTGACGGCAACCTGCCAGCAGGCCCCGACTCATGTCCACCAGCCCCAGTGATGGGCACCTGCCAATAGGCACTGACTCATGTCCCCCACCCCCATTGATGGCAACCTGCCTGCACGCCCCGACTCATGTCCCCCACCCTACCTCCATTGACGGCAACCTACCAGCAGGCCCCGACTCATGTCCCCACTCCCAGTAATGGGCACCTGCCAGCAGGCCCCGACTCATGTCCCCCACCCCACCCCCAGTGATGGGCACCTGCCAGCAGGACCCGACTCATGTCCCCCACCCCACCCCCATTGATGGCAACCTACCAGCAGGCCCGGACTCATGTTCCCCCACCCCCAGTGATGGGTGCCTGCCAGCAGGCCCCGACTCATGTCCCCCACCCCACCCCCATTGACGGCAACCTGCCAGCAGGCCCCGACTCATGTTCCCCACCCCACCCCCATTGACGGCAACCTACCAGCAGGCCCCGACTCATGTCCCCCACCCCCAGTGATGGGTGCCTGCCAGCAGGCCCCGACTCATGTCCCCCACCCCCATTGACGGCAACCTGCCAGCAGGCCCCGACTCATGTCCCCCACCCCACCCCCATTGACAGCAACCTGCCAGCAGGCTCCGACTCATGTCCCCCACCCCACACCCAGTGATGGGCACCTGCCAGCAGGCCCCAACTCATGTACCCCACCCCACCCCCAGTGATGGGCACCTGCCAGCAGGCCCTGACTCATGTCTCCCACCCCACCCCCAGTGATGGGCACCTGCCAGCAGGCCCCGACTCATGTCCCCCACCCAACACGTCATCACAATCCCAACCCATGGCCCATAGGGACACCCAAATCCCACCCCAGTCCAAACACCCAACCAAGCATTCCATCCACTCAACATTGAATTCCCCATGTCAGGATAGATACCAAATAAACAGCATGCCCATGAATACCCATGTCCAAAATTAAGCAACAAAAATGAAGGCTGCACACAATAAAATACAAAGTAAAATGGCTCCATAGCGTCAATCCATAAAACAAAATCCAAAGTTCCAAAAAAAGAAAAACCTTCCTCCATGGGTCAAAAAATAATGTAAACCCAGGTCCATAACTATATACAATTGAATAGTCCAGGGTCCATGAGCCCAACAATCCAAAGGAAACCTAACCAAAAACCTACCTAATAAATATTTACAAAAAAAGCAGGGCATAGTCCATGCGCCCCAAAGAAAAATAAAAAAGAAAGGAAACCTACACCTACATAACTATTTACAAAGGTGGCGGGCCAGTCCTGCATCTCATTTTGCAATGTTCCGGGCCAGGGCATCATCGAACTCCATGTCAATGTTCTGGAGGTGGGCCTGTTCCCTGTTCTCGAGGTCTTGCAGGGATGCAGCCATGGAATCCCTCAACTCCCTGCAAGTTTCCTCGAGGCCCTCCGCCCACCTCAAAGCCTGGTGCATGGAGTTCTCCGCCCTGACCATCCTGAGCTATGCCCTCTCCACCCACTGCCTCGCTGCATCTAATTGCTGGCGCAACCGCTGCCACACGGAAGACACTCTCAGTCCGGGGTACTCCTACCGATGCCTGCCCCAATGATGTTGATGGCCGCAAGGGCACATGCATCCTACTTCGAGTCTGCTGCTGCCTTTCTGCTGCCTACCGCTGCCACCACCACTGCCTCCAGATAGATGTCAACACCCAGGGCCATCGTGCAGGTGCCCTGCTTGAATGTGCCTGCACATCGTCCGTTGCCAGGGGTCCAGTTGTTGGGGTGACCACCTGTTTTGGAACTCCGACACCCGACTGTGGCAGGGATGGGATCTCCACCAGCCTGGCTGTGTTGGTTAGGGCAGGTCCACAGGGGGCCCTGGTGGCATCTGGGCACGGAGAATGACTGGCGTATAGTGTGCACAGAGGAGGAGAGGGCCATAAGACAGAGCAACACATGGAGGAAACCCGCGACCACGAGCCCTCTCAAATGGGCCACGTTGGCACACGTCTCTTTGTGATGACATGCATGGTCCCCCCAAGAAGCACGCACGTCATCACGAATTACATGTGTGTGCGCAACGTGACACCAATGAGGACAGACTCAATCCTGTCACGGGTCCCCACATCTGCAGGTAGAGGAGTGCCAGATGACATGGACCTCCCCCCTACCTGTGGACGGGCCTGGGACGGGGCATCCCTGCTGGTGCATGGTGATGCAGTTACAGTGTCAGGGACAGTGACATGCAGAGGCCCCTCCGCGGCGACCTGTGCTGCCTCCTGACCCTGGACTTCACCACTTGCACCAGTGGTACCACCCCCACCAGGCCCCATGTGCAGCTTGGATGCGCCTCCTCCTCCTCCATACACACTACCAACCTGGATGGCTCCGCACCGTCTTCCGCTGTCGCAAGCCCCTGTGGGGGCTCACCCGGCCCTTCCGCTGCAGCCGTAGTGGCGGACGCGGCACCATTCCCCTTGCTCCCGGATGATGGAATTTCCTGGGAGGGTGACTGGGCCTTGCGTCACCGGCCGGTGGAGGCATCCCTGCCACTTTCCTCCACAGCGCTGTCTCCGCCCTCTTCTTCACTCGCCGCTGTGTAAAGGGAGACATAAAACACAAGCATCAGGGTACTGTACAATAGTCCCCTAGACACAAAGCAATAGCACATGAGTGGCACTGTCAAACGTCACTTCCATCATGTCCCTCCACAACACATGGGTCAGTGCAGGCAACACACATGCAGAAAAAGGCATGGCACATGCAATAAACATTTGCATCCATGTCCAAGGACCGTAGAAACATCCAATGGTGGGTTGAAACTCACATGCATCATGGGACATGCTGATCACATGCACACACATCACCGGAGGGTCATGCATCTGGACGTGTATACCCCCAGACACAGTGGATACAAGGATGACTAGGCTGTATCAGTGAATCAACACATCATCACGGACATGTGCCATGCATCCAGGGAGTTTACCAGTCACTCACACACTACTCAGACACAGACATGTACCACAAGCATGTCCATGACAGCAGCACCCATCTCTCACACCCCAAACATGTCCAAGTACAGACACAGGCATGCATACATGTGTGCATTCCGCATGCTGCTCCGCATGATGCATTGTAACACATACACCATCCATGTGGGTCATGCCAGACTGCACTCACATGCAGCACCATAATGCACACACACATCCATACATGACCAATGGCACACATACAGCCAAGTGGCTACTACCACCACACTGCAACATGCACTGTTTTACACGGCAATGCATGGGTACTTACCGCTCGACTCCAGACGGGCCTGCATCCTCATGATCTGGTGGTGAGGGACTGGGCGAATGTGCTCCAGGAACCTCATCTGCTGGGTGGTAAGCTGGCCCCGGCGCCCCACTGTTTCTGCTGCGTCTGAGAGGCGCCAGGCCTTCTTGAGGGTCCTGGACTTGTAGTCCTGCCAGCACTTCTGGACGTGTTTGATGTCACAGAGTGCCACCCCCTCCACGTTGATGGCACCCACTATGTCTGACCAGATCCTCCTCCATCCTTCCTTGTCTGCACGCAATGGTGAGAAGAGGGCATCACAATGCCCCAGGACTTGCTCCACCAGGATGCCAATTTCATTGGCAGTGAAGCTGGCAGCCCTCTGCCTCTCTGCTTGTGGGTTGCCACTGGTGCTGGATGGTGTTGGTTCGGACATGGCAACCCCCGAGGCAGGTGTGGGTGGGCAACTGGGTCCTGGGGCTGGGCTGTGGAGCAATGGAACACGAGTCAGAGTCTTCTGTTCCAGAAGGGGTGGTCACAGCAACAGGACCCCTGCAGATGGCTGATGTGCAGGCACCAAATGGCAGGGCGATGTTGGCAGCAGGCAGGCAGCAGCAGATGGCTTGTAGGAGGCACCCCACGGCTCTGGGGGGCAGGAAAATGTCCTTCTGGGCAGGAGCGTGGTCTTCCATGTCTTGTCGCGTGGCCAGCTTGATGCAGAGTGAATTGGCACATGAAAAAATAGCACATCAGTGTGTAATTCGAGGAAAGGGCCCTAGCGCGTGAGTGCGTAAGTGACGTTATGCGCGGGTGTTTCCCTCGGCAAGGGTGCATCCGCAGGTGCAATAACAGTACATCCACGTATGAATGCGTGTAATTCGAGGAAACGGCCTTAGCGCGTATGCACACCAATGACGTGGGCATTGCCTTGTGTGCGGGCGTAGCCTTCAGCATGGGTTAAAGGTGAGCGCGGCCAGCAGTCCACTGTACGTGCTGTTCGTGGAGACCAACGCATGTGTTTACTCTTCTGGAATCACACGCGATTGCTTCACAGCGTTTGAAGTTTGTACCTCTTCTTTTGGCGGGGTGTTGCCTACGCGCATAAGCGCTTGTGTTTTTCTTTTTCTTTTTCATGCAAAGCAGGCGGTGAGTCGCACACGCTTTTTTCTCACGATGGTTCCCTCTGTGCATCGCATACCGTTTTCGAGGTCATAGTAGCCCGGTGTTCCATGCGTATGTGTTTTTTGTGTCTCTGGGTGCCACATGTGGGCTACCATGGTCGTGTGCACATTTTTTTCTTTTGTAATTATACAATTTTTGGTTGTCATTTTTTGTCAATTTGTTTTTTTTTTCTTTTCTTTTTTCTTTTCTTTTAATTTTTGGGGGGGCCTGAGCGTTGCATGACCTGTCATTTTCCCCAGGGGTCACAGATAGCCTTGCAGAAGCACAGGGGTACCTATTCCATCCAGGACCCTGCCCCCTTCTACCAAATTGCCCAGGACAATTGTTGAGTGCACCTCCCATAGGCTATTTACCCTCTGTTCCATGGTTGGGAGGCCACCAAAGGGTAAAGGGGGCAAAGCTGGGCATCCTCCCAGGGGTGAGCGTGGTCAGGCACGTGGGTGCGCAGACCAGGGGGGACAGGGAGTCCAGGGTGGCCAGGGTGGCTACAGTGGGGGAAGAGGCAGGGGTGCCCCACTGGGACGGGATGCCCAGCCACGTGCAGGTGCAGACATGCCACCACCCCCTGTGGCTCCTGGTGATGCAGCTGTTGCATCACAACCTGGTGCCCATATGACCCAACAGCAACTTACATCTGCTGTCACGGGCCCACCAGTGGTGCTAGCTGCAGGTGCAGCTATGGGCACCACCACCCAGGCTCGGGGTCGGGCAGCTCATGTTGCGTCGCATGATGAGGACTCCCAGGACGATTTACAACTTGTCCAGAGGTGCGGTTCACAAGGGTCCAGTGTAGCTGGTATTGGGGCACATGTATCTGGGGCATTTATGGCATCTGCTGCCCCAAGCAGCCGGGTGGGGCTAACTGCATGGGCAGATGCAGCCAACACCACCCCGGCAGTGAGTCAGACCCAAGCCAGACCTTCTGTCCTCATACCAACACCCACTGCCTTGGTCCAGTCCACCTGTGCCACTGCCCCCACTGATCAGGGCCAGTACCACCGCCCAAAAGGATGAAGTGTGCTCCTGCACGAGAGGATGGGACCCCAGACATGGCTCTGGCCTCCGGCACATCGAGGAAGAACTATTTCGGCAAGCAGGAACTGGACTTCCTTGTGGACTATGTGTCGGCAAACCAACGCGATATGCTTGTGGGCCCACAGTGCCATACAACGCCTGCCCAATGTTGGGTCCACTGGCAGCATGTTGCAGATGGTTTGACAACCATGGGATTCCAGGTGCGCACAGCTCAGGACTGTTACAAGCGTTGGAATGACCTCTGATGCAGTGCAAAACAAAAGCGTGCTTCCAATTATTCCATGTCTCTGGTGACTGGTGGTGGGTCACCACCAGAGGAAGATGAACTCACTCCGCATGAGGAGATCGCTGCAGAGTTCATCCCGGAAGAACAAATCCATGGAGTGGGAGAGAGGATGGATTATGATGCATCGTCCAGTGAGTATTGATGCGTGTTACTCAATGACATGTGTGTTTGGCATGTGTGACCCTCCCAGCTACAACTTGGCTCCTTCCTTTCTTCAATCTGTCTCTCTGCCTGTGGTGTTCACCAGGGGTTGACCTCTCGGCCTGACTTTACAAACAGCACCTGACAGCTCTCGCCTACTGCATTTTCATTTTCTGCTACAAGTTCCAGTGCTATGCTGATGACACTCAACTCATTTCCAGGCTGCCCTTAGCCACCTCTTCTCCCTGCCTCATTTCTGATAGCCTCATTGACATTTGAAATTGGTGTACTGCCAACGATCTCGGTCTAGATTCCAGCAAGACTGACATCCTCCTCATCGGTACACCTTCGCCATCCTTTCCCCTCACTCTCTGCCAGCCCCCCTTGGCCCTCCTCCTACCTCCACCTGCAAGGCCAACAACCTTGGGGTCACCTTTGACTTCACACATTCCTTTTCCACACACATTTCTGACGTTTCTTGAGATATATTAACTTCTTGCTTAACCTCCTCAGGGGTGCTTTGCCTTTCCTATCGTTCACCTACATGCTCACAGTCTCTCAAGCTCTGGTTGTCTCAAGGTTGGACTACTGTGACAGGCTCTTTCAATATTCTACCTACCTCCACACTCCGCCCTCTACCATTAATCCAGTACAGGACTGCGAGACTTGTCCTTGGCATCAAGCCCTGGGATCCTATCTTTCCAGCTCAGTAATCCCTTCATTGGCTACCAGTGGATGCAAGGATGATACTTCAGACCCCCTGCATTGTGCAGAAGGATTTTTGGGGCCTGGGTCCAAAATACCTTCAACTATCCCTCTGCCAATACCTCCCCTCTCGGGTCCTTTGCTCCTCTACCTCACATTCCCTCCGGGTCAGTCGTTAATTGAAGAAATAAGCTGGTGGCAGATCTGTGTCTATGGCTGGGAGCTCCCTTTGGAACAGCCTACCGGCCACATTGAAACTTGAGGAGAAACATCTCTGCTTCTGGAAGCACCTCAGGACCTTCCTATTTGCTCCTGCATTAGCCCCTCTACTCCCCAGCTCAACAGTTTCCTCTTTTGGCACTGTGCACCTGCAGACCCTCTGTCCTTCGGGCCCAGGTACCTGCTCACCCTGCCTCCCTGCTGCACTGCCTCCAGGCCTCCCATTGCAATGGGTCCTGTATGTGTACCCATACAGTCCCCCACTCTTCTTCTGCACTCATCATATTTGCCCTATCCAAATGATCTTGCACTTGCCACTTGCTAGCTGCACTACCACCTTTTGAATGCCTATTCTATCATTAGACTTAATTTCCTTCTTTGGTCTCCTCTGTTTGGCTTGTTCCACTTCTCCACCTTCCAGGGTCTTCAACCCTTTATCCCTTCTCCATGCACTTGCGTGTTCTCAATGTCACTGTGCCAAGTATGATCGTTGTTTTCATTTCCTTTTTGCCCTTGTTCCCCTCACTTTGCTTATCATATCATGTCATATAAATCCTTTGTCCTTGGTGCAGTGTGTCTCACTCTGACTTTTCTGATGGCAGTGGCTCCCCATGCACATGTGTGCACATGCATGTTCCATGTTCATTCCATGTATGCCCCTAGGTGTCGTTGACCGCCTGCTCATTGTAGTATGTCTCCAGGATGATCCAAGTGTCATGTTATTTGGACAGCCAGTTCATGCTCACTGTGGGTCTGTGTGTCATCACGCACGACTTTAGGCTGTCCATATCTGTGTCATGCACATGGCTCCCCCTATTACAGGCCCACTGCCTCTTTTCAACTGGTGTTGTGTCTTCAGCATGCATGGGTGTACTATTGATGATTCCTCATCTGTCCTGCATCATGTCCACTTCTCATCGGCTGTAGTGAAATTTGACTGACGACATGCAATAGACGCATGCCAAAACTGTCTGCCAATGCACAGTTCTGTGAGGAGCCTTTCATTGCCATGCAGTGCCTCCTTGCTATTGCCCAGAGGGTGGGTGTTTCATGGTATCCATGCTACATGGTGCATGCCATGTTGCACATGATGGCTGCAATTGCCCTTACGCTGCCGTCATGTTTGGAGATTGACATCACTACGTACATGTTGATGTTGGAAGTTGAGGGGCTACACATGCACTGCACCTCACACACCCACTCCTGTGCCAAGTTCAGCCCTTCAACATGCCAACCCAATGCTCCTGTGGGATGGTGACCTGCCATGTATGTACCCATGTCCCTCCTTTCACTGTATGGAAACGCAGTAGCATAGGTACATCCTGTAACACATATACTCTGCATAGTTGATGGTAGAGTGCTGCATGTGAACATGCATGTTACATGTGTTATGGTTTGATTGCCAGCTGTGGCTATGTGTGTGTTCCCCCATGCTTATGCTAGGTGCCATCTCTTTGTTGCCATCTCTCATTTCTGCTTTGGATATGTGCCTGCTAGAGGTTGTGTGTGATGCAAGTGATGTGCAAGATGCAATACATGTGTTGCCTTCACATTTTGCACACATCCTTTTATGCTTTTGGGATACTCTTGCATCGCAATGCCACTGGATGCATGTTGGGGTTTGAGTTGCCTGTGACATGGCTGTTTCATTAGTTGGCTGTCAATGTTGTGATCTGTTTGTGTGTGGTATGTGCTACTGACATGCGTGTTTATGTTTCTTTTGTTTATGTTGCAGGTGATGATGCACTGACGGCAGAGGATGAAGATGTCATCCCAGACACTTGGTCAGTTCACATCAATAACCAGGCACCAGCGGTGGTCGTGGGGTGGCAGCCCACGAGAACCCACTGGTGCTCCAGGCCATCGTGTCCAGAGCTTACTCTGAGTCAGGCTCTGAAGTATCCTCTAACCACTATGTTGAGCCGGATCTGCATCATGACGTGTTGTCACCAGTAAGTGATCCTGTGTTGGATAATCTTCTGTCCGCGACACCTGCAGTAGGGGGCCAGGCATGGTTGGAATGTCTGCCTGTGGTGGTTACGGGTGCATGGTCACACTCAACACCAGTTGGCCATGTTCCTAGGGCATCAGGTCGACGGAGGGATGCAGTCCTGCAGCTGCGGGCGGCACCAACCCAGCAAGGACCACGGCTCCTTTGTCCCAGCAGGTGTGGTGTGCCAATGGGGTCAACTGAGTGGGAGTGTGCCATGATTGCCATAGCACAGCTACAGGGGGGAGCAGTTGAGATGATTGCTCAAGGTATGGAAAGTGTGGCCCATTCCATCCTCCCCTCTGTAAGGCAAGTGGAGCTCCAGCAGCAGGCTACACGGTCCACGTGCCGCTCACTCAGGATGGGCAAGGCGGCGTCTGACAGGGCGCGCCGGGCTGAAATGGTGGCTCTGCATCAAGCACTTGATGCTCAAGAAGAGGCACACCATGAGGCCCTGAGGTTGGAACAGCAATCCCTCTGATCTACTTTGGGTGCGCTCTGGATGAACGAGAGTAGGTGGGCAGAAGACAGGATGGTGCAGCTTGAAAGAACCATCTCAGCTCAACTTCATTTAAGTCGGGAGTCTCACTGTTTGTCATGTGAGGCCATGCAGGCAGAACTCCGTCTTATACGGCAGACCTTGCAGGAGGAAGCATGTGTGACACGTGAGGTAATGCATGCTGACCTACATGTCATTGCCATGCAGGACCTGGCTTACCAGACCCACATGCTTGCTGCCGTTGAGGGGCAAGGCGTGGCTAGTCGTGGTGAGGCAACTGAGCCACGTCCACCTTCTGATTAACATCCATAGGATGACGATGACAACCTATCTCCCACAAAGGTCGAGCTGTGCAGGTGCTGAGCCCAGTGAGGATTTTTTTATCTCAACATCTCCACATGTGGGTGTTGAGGTGCACCCTGTAACTCCCTCCTCCTGGGTCCCCTCCCCACCCGCCGGGTCATATATGGCCATTTATTTATTTATTTATTTTTCCTGCAAATTATTTTT
The DNA here is from genome assembly GCF_040938575.1 of Ambystoma mexicanum. NCBI lineage: Eukaryota > Metazoa > Chordata > Amphibia > Caudata > Ambystomatidae > Ambystoma > Ambystoma mexicanum. Next base: position 1,356,263,378 of record NC_090929.1, read on the forward strand.
TCAAGCAAATATTTTTTTCTTTCTATATATATTTTTAAGATTTTGTTTCTGCAAATATTTTGTGAATTTTATTTTTGTATGCCAATTTTTCATTTTTTTAATTATTTTTTTCTAGAATTATTTTGTTTATATTTTTTTAAAATCTTTTTAATTTTTTTACACCAAATGCTTTTTTTAATTTACTGATATTTTTTTTCCTGAAAATAATGTCTTTATGAATTTTTAATTTCTGCTGATTTATTATTAATTGCATTTTTTTTGTCTATTGTGCATTCATGTGACAGTGTGGTGCTTTGTGGCATTTGAAGGCATCCACTGTGTTTTCCAGCTGGGCCCATTCAGACTTGTCTTGTGTATGTGTTTTGCTTGGGGTCCTGACACATATGCTACACCTGCTTCCCCTTTCCATGGACTCGCAAGGATGGCTCGGTGTGACAGCATCTCACACAGGGGCATTGGTATGATGATATGATATGATATGATATGATATGGCATTTGTAACGCGCCTATACACAAGTGTTTCAAGGCACGACGAGGCAGGGAGGGGGGAACAAGGGGAGACAGACAACGATCCTACTAGGCCAGGTGTCATTCAGACCGCGCAAGTGCATGGGAGGGGGGGACGGGAAAAGTGGAAGGGGGAAGGGAGAGGGGAAGTGCAATACAGGGTTAGTAATGAAAGAGGGCCAGCTAGTGGCAAGTGCAAGATAAGTGCAGAACAAGTGCTGGGGGGGGCTGTAGGGATACAGAGACAGTCCCGCAGTGCAGGGGTAGCAAGGAAGGCAGTGCAGGGGAGAGTGGCTGGGCCAAGGACCAGGGTTAGTGAGTGGCCCAGTTGCTGATTCAGTACAGTATCAGTGGTTTAGCAGGGGAGAGGGGGAGAGAAAGCAGAAGCAAAGAGGAAGGTTTTGAGGTGCTTCCGGAACCGGAGATGGTTCTCCTCAAGTTTCAGGGAGGCAGGAAGCCTGTTCCAGAGGGAGGCCCCTGGTGCGGAGAGAGATCTCCCCCCAACTCGTTGCTTGGAGAAGCGGCTGAGCCTGAGGGAGTTGGAGGTGGAAGAGCGAAGTGCTCGAGAAGGAAGATATTTAGGAAGGGAGAGTTGAAGGTATTTTGGCCCCAGGCCCCAGAAGGCCTTGTGGACAATGCAGAGGGTTTTGAACTTAATCCTCGCAGCCACAGGGAGCCAGTGTAGCGCTTTCAATCCTGGAGAGATACGGTCCCTGGGCTTGAGGCCAAGGACAAGTCTCGCAGTCCTGTTCTGGATAAGTTGCAGAGGGCGGAGAATAAAGGCAGGCAGATTTAGATAGAGGCTGTTACAGTAGTCCAGCTTCGAGAGAACCAGGGCTCTGGAGACATTGAGCTTCTGGGGGAAGGAGAGGAAAGGAAGGATACCTCTGAGGAGGTGCAGCTGGTAGTGTGACTTCTTAGAAACGTCAGAAATGTGAGGAGAGAAGGAGAGTGTGGAGTCGAAGATGACCCCGAGGTTTTTTGCCTTGCAGGTAGGAACAGGAGGAGGGCCAAGAGAGGCCGGCCAGAGAGCTGCAGCGAAGGAGGGAGTGGGTGTGCCGATGAGTAGAATCTCAGTCTTACTGGCATTAAGGCAGAGGTCGTTGGCGGCACACCATTCCTGGATAGCAGAGAGACAGTCAGAGATGAGGGATTCTGTCATATCTGTGGCCAGCCTGCAGTCCTACTTTTGTGTACACCCCTAGTGGGTATTCCGGATGGCTTCTCCAATACATGTCTGCACTTCACTTTGGTGAGTATTCTGTTGACTGTGCATTTCATCATGTTGCTTATGATATTTTTTTATGAATTGACTCTATGTTCATGCACTTCCTACTGTAGGTGGTACCATGCACCCTTTGGCTGTGTAACACACACTGATGGTGGTAGGAGTCCGTGTGCTGACAATGTTGCATTGGGACACTTGCCCTACAGTGATTTTGATATGCCACATGAAGGCTGCACGCTGAGTTATCCATGTCACCATGCATTTTAACAACTCCCCATTCCTTGCTTGCCCTGTTTTGGCCATCTTGCAGCCATGCCTGGTGTTTTGTTGTGCCATTTGAAGTATGGCCACATTGCTTTTGACTTGACTGTCATGTTAGTGGTCTGGACCTGCTCCCCCCTCCCATTGGTTGCACTTGGCCCTTGTGACAATCCGGCCAACCAGGAGGCTGGAGCCTGCCATGACTACCAAACGACCCACAATGGAGGCCTTGTATAGCTCTGTCCACCACCCTTCTGGGTCCCTTGATTGTCCCCTTGTCTCCCCCGCCCCCGCCATTCTCCCTCTGTCTCCCCCCCTTCACCATCACACCCCCTCCCTTTCTGCACTGTCTTCTTTCCCTCTGCACCCTGTGTGTGCTTTCTTTCCCCCTCTCGCCCTTCATGCATTTAGACCATGGCCCCCTCCTCCCTTCTCTCCTCCCTCTCCCTCTTCACCACCCTTTCCCCTCATCCTTGTCCTCTGTCTGTCTTTTTCCGCCACTACCCCAATTGACATCAGGCATGGTGATATGTAGCCGCTTGTTCTTTGCAGATACTTCCCCCTCTGCCTCCATCCATCCGCCCCCCATCTTCACCTTTTAGAGTTTTATTTTGGCACTTACTTTTATCATCGGTCCCTCCACCACTCATTCCAGGTTGTCTGTTCCCCTTTTCCTTCTATGTTTCTTCTCCCCCTCCCCAGCACTATCTTGATTCTTTGTTGATCTTCCACAGTTTGTCACTAGTTGTGTTAATCTCCTCACCTCTTCCCTCCTCTTCCCTCACCCCCCTCCTTATGTGGCTCCTGCACTGCAACTATTGCCGTCAAGCGTAGCAATGTTGATGCTAGTTTTGTTTTCCCACATTCCCTCCCTAGACTTGCCCTTATTGTTCTAGGCACTTGTAATATGTACTTTGATTTGATAGTTCATTTTCACATTCTGGACTGTTTGAATGGCTTGTTGGAATGTAGTGTTATTCTCCCTTGTTTCCTCCCTCCTTGAGGTGCTTTGATGAACTTTGTGTGTAGGCCCTATAAGGATTGTCAATGAATCAGTCATTGCTCACTGTCTGCAAGTGTCGATGTGGGGTACTCTGTACATGATATATTCTGCTGGTCAATGGCTGATCCTACATTGGGTTTTATTTTGAGGTGTCAGGGGATGGGTTTGGTTTAACACATGGGGGGTCCTTGAGTGCAATGTTCACATGTGCTGTGTACAGGACACTGAGGCTCACTTCATTTCACATGTATGTATTCGATGCATGTCCTTACTGACACAAACACTTAGGCAACAAACCCCCACACCAACTACGTCAACACCATATACACACGTGCACCCAGATTGCCTTCTCAGGCATGCTGTGTCCCGACAATCCATGTTCACTTCCGAATCATTGATCGTGTACATGCATGACAGTGTACTATTTAGTTGATTGCACTTTTTAGTCATGATGCTCAAGGGGTTTCCCCAATGCAATGCACACTCACTGTGCTGTCTGTTTAGCGGTGTGTTGCAGGGGACACACACGCAGCACACTGTGTTTGAAATGCCAATTTTCTATTGACCAATGGGCATGCCAACAGGTATTCTGTTTTTGTTGCTTGCACCACTGGTGGCATGCATTTGTGCTACTGTTTTCATGGTGTGAGGTTTTGTTCAGTCATTTCTTCAGATTCCATGTCAGGTGTAATTGTCTGGTGCCTATTTACATTTCGCACGTGGCACTTCATGACTATTGTGTCATATGTTGTGCATATGGTTTGATGTTTTGCCATTGCATACCATGGTATGGTGTGGCAGACGCGGGTCATGGGGGTTTGGAGTATGTGGGTGGCATACCACTACTTTCATGCCATGTTTTGCAGGGTGGGTATGCACCGTGCATGTGTTCCCATTAGTCACATGGGATTGGTTGTGTTTAAGTAGCTAGGGATGCACACAATGTGGCACTTCCGTGGACACATTCTCAGGGTGGTAAGGTTGTGACAGTTAACTGTCCCTTTCTCATCATCGATTGTCACCTGGTATGTGCCAGGCTTATGTGCACTGCGCAGGGGTTGGAGTTTAGGTGAAAAATGTGGCCACAAGGCGGGTACGGGCTGCCTCGCCACATGCCCTTCCCCCTCCCATGCGCAGCGGCCGTGCATGTGGTTGGGGATGTGGGGGCACCACCATGTCCACCGGTACACCATGCCATGTTGCAACGTTGTGCAGGACACATGCTGCCACAATGATCCTGCACACTACTAGGGGTGCATATAGTAGCTGTCCGCCAGAGCGGTCAAGGGAGTGGAAGAGTGACTTGAGCACTTCAAATGTGCGCTCCACTATGGCCCTGGTTGCAATATGGGGTGTATTGTATCTTACCTGGGGTGGTGTGGTGGGGTTCCGTATTGGCGTCATCATGTAGGTGTTCAGAGGGTAGGCACTGTCCCCTGGTAAGGTGATAATGGTTGTCATTAGTAGGGCTTGTGTATTTGTGTGTGACATGCATGCATGTGCACAGACATTTGTACTCACCTATGAGTCATGTGTCGCCATACTTCCCAGCTTCCAGGGCCCGGCTCAAGGTTGACATTCTGAATATGAAACTGTCATGGGTGGACCAAGGATAGTTTGCATAGACAGAGGTGATGATTCCCTTGTCATCACATACAACCTGCATGTTGATGGAATGCCAGTGCTTGCGGTTGCGGAAGATGTTTTCAGTGGCCGTAGGTGGACGTAGGGCCACATGGGTGCAATCTATGGCAATGGGCACTTTGGGGAAGTGTGCCTGCCACCCTGTAGAAGTCCAGGACCAGGCCTGCCTTTCTGCGGGTGTTCTGGGCATATATATGTGCCTGCGGACTGAGGGACACGCAGTGATGATTGCCAACACCTGTTGTAGGCAACATGACTGCCTGGCCTGTGTGACGCGCCCCACTATGGCAGTTGTCAGCTGAAATGACCCAGTGGCCAAAAAATGCAGTACATTGAGCACCTTCTACAAGGGGTTCAATGCTTGGGAGCACAGGGTGGGTGATGTGAGTTCATCCTCCCACTCCCTGACCAGCTCTAGGATGATATGAGGTTGCAACATATACCTGACATAGACCTGGTCATCAGGCATCCCAAAAAGGCTGGTCCTGGCCACAAAAATGCAGGGCCTGGCTACTCTCCTCCTCCTGCGGTGTCCCACGATCACTGCTGCAAGGAATGGGACATTCATCGTAGCTGTATATGCTTGTTTGTTGTTTGCGCACACTTTTATGCTGCGTGGGGGCACTTCCGCCTGCTTTCATGTAGCAGACGTATTTGTGTGTGTGTGTTTTGACGTGCACAGGTTTTCCCTATTCGATACCATGAATACGTGTTTATTGTATATATTTATAAACTTTCTGTATTAGGTACACTAAAACTAACATTATTTTTTTTTACACAGAAATGTCCAGTACTTTGGAATAGCTGGAAGAAAAAGTTGCTCAGGATTAAATGGTGAAGGCAGTGATACTAATGGTAGACCTTACACTTCTCTAAATAAGCCAATTAATAACCATTACTTTATGTGTACTTAACAATATTTTTTTAACAGTCCATACAGACATTAAAAATAATATACCAAGAGCAACGTTAGAAAATCCTCTGCAGCGAATGGAGCTAAAAATTGATCTGTTAATGAAAAATGTAATTCTTTTTAAAAAAGTTTGTGGAGGACCATATAAAAGAAAACATTAAATATCACTGTCCCACATGTACCTGTTCCCCCTCTGCATGTCCCAGCCAATCATCCCAAAAAACCTCCCCAGCAAGAAAAACGTTTTGATGAGACTTCAATCATCATGTCCAAACCCCTAATTCCCCTGTATTTGTTTCAGTTTCTGGTTCCCCCTCTCTTTCATAATGTTTATACTTTTATACAATAAAATGTCTTTTAAGTGTGTTGTTATTATATTCCTCTGTGTCTTATTTTTCAAAAATGCAATTAGGGTGTCCGTGGATACTATACCTGTCAATTAACCAAAATGGGGGTGTCCTAAGGACACTATACCTGTTCGTATTGTTGCCAATCAAAATGGAGGTGTACTTAGGACACACAAGATGTCTGACTGTCCGCAATTAACCAAATTAATACTGCAGTCTCAATAGAAACTATAACCCCCGTACTATGGACAGACCGCCATGCCATCAACTTTACAATCAAGTGCAACAAACTCGATTCACCTAAGTCCACCACTTTAGACACCTACGTAACCAGAATTATCCGCAAACTATCAGCGGAAGTCCTGAACACAATTTTAAAAAATGTGCTCACAGAGACATTAATCATTAATGATAACCCATGCTCATTAGCAGACACCTACTATAATTGCCTCACTAACACAATAGATGCCTTAGCTCCCTGCATTACCAGAAGAGCCAACAAAAAATCCTCCTTCTGGTTTGACGAGGAACTGGTAGCACTCAGGCGAATTAAACGTGTGCTTGAACACCGCCACAACAAATCCCATATACTGAAACATCCAATGCTTACAACGTAGCAAACAAAACCTACAAAGCAGCCATCACTGCACATAAAGCTGATGCCTTTAACAACAGGATTACTAATGCAGCATCTGACGCAAAAGATCTATTTTCCATCCTCAAAGAACTGGAAAACCCCATCCCTATCACTAACCCGGTTAAACCGAGCAAAGAATGGTGCACTACCATCCAAGATGCACTGGCTGCAAAAATTAAATTACTACAAAACAAAATAGTCATGAAAAGAACAATCCTAGCAGAAAAACCTGCCAAGATAGAATTAACTAGCAGCATCATAGAACAGAAGACCCCAACCTTCCATTTCTCGCCAGTCTCCCAAGAAACAGTCTTCAATACAATAGGGAAACTGAAAGCGTCTAGTTGCAAAGGGGAAAACTTCCTGGCACATCTAGTCAAACTATGTGCCCCCACCCTCACCCCTATTATTACCAATTTCATTAATACATCCTTCAATACGAATATGGTCCCAGCCAGCATCAAAGAAGCCTGGGTCACATCTTTACTAAAAAAACGAACACTGGACCCTCTTATCCCAATGAATTATAGGCCCATAACCACAGTCCCATTCCTTCTCAAAATCATAGACAAAATAGCGTATAATCAAATACAAACCCATCTCGAACAGAACAAACTCCTAGGAGATAGACAATCCGGCTTTAGAGCTAACCATAGTACTGAAACTGCTCCCACCGACCTAAAAATCCAAATAGACACCATCAGAGACGCAGGAAAAATGGCTATATTGTTGCTACTGGATCTGTCAGCAGCATTCGATCTAGTAGATCATGATAAACTTTGCGAAACATTAGCTAAAGACTTTAACTTCTCCAACAACACCACCCTCTGGGTCAAATCGTTTCATTCTGAACGTACATCCAGAGTCGTCATTGGCACAGAGGCAGCAGACCTCATAACCGTCCCCATCGGAGTACCCCAGGGCTCTTTCATCTCCCCGACCCTCTACAATGCCTACACCAAACTTCTATTCTCAGCACTTGACGATATGGGTGTCATCTACACGAATTTTGCATATGACACCCAGATCCTTATTCCCATCTCAGGGGATTATACCCAAGACACCCAAACTATTAACCAAATCTACGCTATCATACAAAACTGGATGGCACTAAATAGTCTCTGTCTCAATGATGAGAAGACAGAAATACTCATTGTAGGATCCCAAGCTAGATTAAGTTCTCTTCACACAGACTACTCTGACATCAACATCGACGGCACCCGGATACCAGTACTTAAGCAAGTTAAAACCCTCTGTGTTTATCTAGATGCTAACCTCACTATGAGCAAGCACATCTCAGCCCTCTCATCCTCCACAGCATAGACAGTCAAACTCATTGCCCTCAGCCGCCAATTCCTGACTCCTACCAATTGCATAACCCTAGCTAGAGCTCTGAAATTAACTAAGCTTGATTACTGCAATGTGCTTCTACTAGGAACTTCCAACGCCAACACAAGCAAAATGCAACTGCTGCAGAATAAAGCACTAAGAGCAGCGGTAGGTATCAAGAAATCAGAGCACATCTCTTACATCAGGTTAGAAAACCATTGGTTACCTGTCAAAGCCAGAATCATTTTCAAAACTCTATGTGTTGTATACAAATGCCTCACCAATAAAGCCCCCAGTTACCTTAATAAGGCCATTAAGAAAAAAAAAACAACAGAGTATTGAGGTCAAACAACAAGGCTCTACTGGAAATTCCGCGCCATAAAAGTACAAAAGCAGGAGGGAACAGCTTCAGAGTCCTCGCCCCCACCCTATGGAATTTCCTACCACTCAGAATTAAAAATAAGGCAACAATGGCAAGTTTTACAAAAGTGCTCAAAACTAGGCTATTTAATCAATACTTAGGGTGTAAGTCCCCCCATCTGCTTCCTGTCTACACAGGGCCACTCTCATTCCTTTGATGCATACATAGCATGCCTATAACAAGTAACTAATTGTAACTAAACACTTGCTTAGAGCCATGTTGGCCATTTGTTTTATTTGCACAAGTGTAACATTGTTCAATTTATGCACAAGATGTCTGTAACCTCGCCGTGATACCCAAGGGTCTGGGCGATTAACAAATGAAATAAATAAACTAAATAAATAAATAAATAAAATTGGGGGTGTCCTAAGGACACTATACCTGTTCACACTGTCCTTAATCAAGATGGTAGTGTCCTTAGGACACACAAGATGTCCGCCTGTACATAATTAACCAAAATGGGGGTGTCCTAAAGACACTATACCTGTTTGAATTCCCGTAGTCAAAATGGATGTCTGCAGAACACTAAAGATGTCCGCATGTTCGTAGCTATGCAAAAGAAAGTGTCCTAAGAACATTCCCCCTGTTTGCATTATCCGTAACCAGAATGAATATGTCAGTTCGGGGACCTGAACACTGTCCGTAGAACACCTGCATGCATGTGTAGCACACCCTTGCCCCTACGAACATTGTGCCTGTCCGCAACTGACCGATGCACGTGAGTCACACTTCTAATTAGTTCAGGGACTGGAACACTATCCGTAGAACACCCGCACGCATGCGCAGACCCGACCCCGCACATTTGGTGTCCTACGGACAGCCGGCCCATTCGCCAACATGTCCTCAAGGTCATCATGTGATCCCACCGTAGCTAAGCGTAATAAGCACTGTCCTGGCCCCTGGACACCTAAAAAGTGTTTTTTTCAGCAATTCAATGTATTTTCCTGGGGAAGTTCACCCTTGAACATGTCCCACACTTTGTCCCTGGCGATCTGCATACTTTTTAGAATTGAGCCCTTTCTTGGTGTTCGAAATGTTCGAGGACAGCACGGGTGTCCGCGAAGCGCGCCCCAGCACCCCTATAAAAGGTCACACCCAAGAGCTGCTCCTTATTCTGTTTTCTGGCTTCCAGGACAGAAACTGCTCCTTATTGCATTGGATTGCTTTTGCTCTTTGAAACAGCTGTCCTGATGGCATCCATGGCCACTGCTGGTGCTACTGCTGTCTCAGCAGCACCTCCACCCCCTCCACCACCAACACGTCCCCGAGGGCCTGCAGAGGGGAACAGGCGTCAGGATACAGAGAAGAGTGATGAAGAGGATGAAGAGATGAGGTAGTGGAAGTCCCTACTATTAGTTCTCACTGTAAATCTTGGGTGTGGAGGTTATTTACTACTGTTGATGGAGTTCCTAAAGCACGTGCACTCAAGGTGACCTGCAATCAGTGCAAGATGGTGCTGAGTTGTGGGAAACTGGGTTTGAACAGCTATGGTACTACTTCAATGAAGCGACACCTAAAATCATTCCATGGTGGGGCTATTCGTAAGGTTGTACCATGCATTAAACATAGTAGATTGAGTTCCTCTGAAGCATCCTCCGTTTCCCCTCATGCGACCACAAGAGACACTCCTGTGGGGCAGTGCATCCCTCCAGCTGCCTCGCAGGCCATACATGATGCTGTTGATCCTTACCTTTCGAAGGTCACAGTGTTGTGCATGCACTGCGACGCAGTACTCTACAGGGGGGAGAACCTTGTTGTATATTTCGCAGAAAAATCTGATTGCCGGCATAAGTAAGATGTACTCCATCTCTGCGCAAAAAATGTGTGTACTACGAAACATAATGTTTTCATTATGAAAAGAGGACACACCAACATCTCTCAAAAAGGCACACGCAGCCTTGTTAACATTGTGCCCAGCTTTCTCCATTTGTGGACCAAATGAAGAAGAACGCAGCCACATTTGTCTCTGCGCAATACGGGAAAAAATACTCTGGCGTTTGGATACATGTCCATGACTTTCCCAAGTACTTCTTTCATTGCAAATGTCATAGAGATTGATTGATTGATTGATTGATTGATTGATATTTTATTTCTATCGCGCTCGTACACAAGTGTTTCAGAGCGCGACAAGGCAAGGGAGGGGAACAGGGGAGAACAAAACAGCAATCATACTAGGCCCAGTGACATTGAGAACGTGCAAGTGCATGGGAGAGGGGGGAGGGGAAAAGTGCATGGAAGGGGGGAGAGGTGGAAAGTGCGAAGCAGAGGAGGAACAGATAAATAACAATAAATAAATAATAAAGGCAACAAACAGTGGCAATGCAGCCAACAATTTGCAAGTGCTAAGTTTAAGGCAGCAGACAGGGTAGGTCCGATAAGTGCAGGAAGAAAGGCTGTATGGGTACAGATACAGACCCCAGTGCAAGGGGTGGCCCGGAGGCAGTGCGGGAGGGTGACAGGATGAGCAGGTACCTGGGTCCAAAAGACAGAGGGTGGCCAGGTGCAGGGTGCCAAGAGAGAACAGACCAGCAGGGGAGAGGGGGAGCGAAGGCAGAAGAAAAGAGGAAGTTCTTGAGTTGCTTCCAGAACTGGAGATGGTTCGCCTCAAGTTTTAGAGTGGCAGGGAGGCTGTTCCGGAGGGAGACCCCAGCCGAAGACAGAGATCTACTCCCAGCTCGTTTCTTAGAAAAACGACTGATCCTGAGTGAGTTGGAGGTAGAGGAGCAAAGAGCTCGAGAGGGGAGGTATTTGCGGAGGGATAGCTAAAGGTATTTTGGACTCAGGCCCCAGAAAGCCTTGTGGACAATGCAGAGGGTTTTGAATTTAATACTTGCATCCACTGGGGGCCAGTGAAGAGATTTCAGAGCTGGAGAGATATAATAATAATTAATAATTTGGCATTTATATAGCGCTACGAACCCTCAGGTATCTGAGCGCTGCTTATTATTACCCACGGTGTGTGGTGCTCATTATGATCCCAGGGCTTGAGGCCAAGGACAAGTCTTGCAGTCCTGTTCTGGATTAGTTGCAGAGGGCAGAGAGTAGAGGCAGGTAGATTTAGAAAGAAAGATTCCAGAAACATGTCTAAACTGTTCCCTCCACAATGAATAATAATAATGTCTGGATGACATTGTGTCACCAAAGTAGCACAAAGAGGTACCAAATCCAGCCACTTCATTCCATGTACTCCATGCCGGTGCACTTCCACATTAGGGAATCCAAGATGTACAGCCACTCCGCAGCGATCTGCATGCACCTCCAACCAATTTATCCACAAATCTTTCAAAATCCAGACGATCTGCTTTCTATAACATACAGCCACATCTATCTCCTCTCCTCTTAGGAAAAATACTTTCTGACAAACTCTCTGCTCACACATCACACCCAGTAAACCCAATTGACCAATCCCTTGCTATGCTGTATCTCATTTGCATCCCACTCAACCTCAAAAATCCCATATGTAATACGCGCTGCCAGCGGACAACTGCGGTGTCCGTGCACAAATCGAAAAATATGAGCGTGGGAAATTAAAATTTAAATAGTGTGTCCCATTTCCCCTTTGAGGTTGGCTCTGAAAAGAGCCTTTTTTCTGTTTTCTTTTGCTACTGCTTCAGAAACACCTTTTAATTTGTACTTTTTGGTTTTTTTCCCTTATTTTCCTCCAAATGTCTTCACATTAGCTTCTCCAAAGCAACCCTTATGTTCCAAAACCGCATGGCATTTCCCACAAAAGATAAAGACATGACATCTTCTTTAAAGTAATCAACATTACCAGAGTCAATGTTGTGATTGTTGCAAAAGAACGTGCCAGCTCTAAGCATAAAAGCAAACATGTCTCAGTTGATTAAACACCTAGCAATATTTTGCTGAGGACAAAAATTAAAACTATTGTACCCCCTTGCCCTAGGTACCAGACCAGAAAAGATTACCTTGGCATTTGGAAGTAGTTTCATTACTGCCTGAACCAGGTTTTCTAGATCTTTTAACAAAGTTGGGGCACTGACATAACCCAAATGCAAAGCACCACAGTGCAGACAACCACATGTGGACTGTTAACCCTTGCCATATCTTGGCAAACTTCTACCATTGCCTGCAAATTGAAACCAGGCGCAGTGCTCCACGCCACCTCCACTCCTTTTACATCAAAATTATTTCCCACATTCCTACATTTTGCATACTGCTCCAAACCATTCACAAACATATCTCCAAGCACCACCATTCTTACTTTCTCCCCCTCCGCCATCTTCACTACACACAGCCTCTCTTAATACGAAGCAGACCCTCAACACCTGATTGGCTAATCCTCAAAATACACTCCCATTTCATGCTCAGAAGGCACGGATGTGCCATGTCCTGTCTGCAAACAGCCACGCTATCCGTGGAGCGTATAAGTAACACTGGGGCAGCCCATCTACCCTTTCCACTTCAATCTCTGCAGTATTCCCTCATTAGCTACTGTTAGGCAGTCACACAACCATCCACCAATCACATACAAGACCTCTACATCTAACTCCATCATCACAATTCAGCACTTTAGATGTACTGTTGATCACTCCGAGTATAATTGAGCTGTCACTGCTGCAAAGCACCTACAGCAACTTCTGTAGAACCGCGGGCTGTGTAATGAGGTGCAGCAAAATAGTAAGACAAAAGGCATGAATGCAGTTTTAATTCATAAATCAATGTAGCATAGCATGCATTCTGCTCAGTTAACTGACAGCTTTCCCTTCACAAAAAATGGCCTTGCAGGAAAGCAAAACAGTAAGAAGAAACAGAAAATTGCAACCAATTTTCATTGATAAATAAATAACCAAAGCATAATATAGATTCTGCAGAGTTAACTTAAATCTATACCTTCACAAAAAATACCCATGTTCCATAGCATATAATTTCAATGCCCAACTTCAAGGTAAACTCCTTTTCCTACCTCAATAACATTAACATGAGAACATGTTTGTTCTGCTTGCCACTCAAACACTCTTTAAAACATACAAAGTGGTCAGAAAACCATTCATGAAAAGGCACATTTCTACTACTCTGTGAGCATTTACATTTTGAGTGGACCTAGCACACTCAGGGGGTAATTCATAGAATTCAGCGCACAAGTGGCGCACGCGGCTGGCGCACAGTGTGCGTGTGCGAATCCCTGCGCCAGCCGCGTGTGCCAAAACCCATTTCCGCGCACAGCGTATTCATGGATTCCAGCCACCAAAACCAGCCGTGGCGCACAGTGGCGCAGCGACCTTCCAGCAGCGCCAGTTACGCCCCCAAGAACGCCTTCCGCGCAGGGAAAAGCCATCAAAATCCCCAATCCAGCGCAAAGGGCTGCGCTAACCCTGTACCAGCACGGCAAGCGGGCTACGTGTATTTCAGGGGTTCACATGAAGTTCCTCACGCGATCGGGCCTGGGGGAGCGTGCTACGTGTATTTCAGGGGTTCGCGTGAACTTTTTCACGCGATCGGGCCTGGGGGAGCGTGCTACGTGTATTCCAGGGGTTCGCGTGAACTTTTTCACGCGATCGGGCCTGGGGGAGCGGGCTACGTGTATTTCAGAGGTTCGCGTGAACTTTTTCACGCGATCGGGCCTGGGGGAGCGGGCTACGTGTATTTCAGGGGTGCGCGGGAAGTTTTACACGCAAATAGCCTGGGCGCGTGTATTTCAGGGGTTCGCGGGAAGTTTTACACGCGAATAGCCTGGGCGCGTGTATTTCAGGGGTGCGCGGGAAGTTCTACACGCGAATAGCCTGGGCGCGTGTATTTCAGGGGTGCGCGGGAAGTTTTACACGCGAATAGGCTGGGCGCGTGTATTTCAGGGGTGCGCGGGAAGTTCTACACGCGAATAGCCTGGGCGCGTGTATTTCAGGGGTGCGCGGGAAGTTTTACACGCGAATAGCCTGGGCGCGTGTATTTCAGGGGTGCGCGGGAAGTTTTACACGCGAATAGCCTGGGCGCGTGTATTTCAGGGGTGCGCGGGAAGTTTTACACGCAAATTGCCTGGGCGCGTGTATTTCAGGGGTGCGCGGGAAGTTCTACACGCGAATAGCCTGGGCGCGTGTATTTCAGGGGTGCGCGGGAAGTTTTACACGCGAATAGCCTGGGCGCGTGTATTTCAGGGGTGCGCGGGAAGTTTTACACGCGAATAGCCTGGGCGCGTGTATTTCAGGGGTGCGCGGGAAGTTCTACACGCGATTTCAGCAGGGTACGTGTATTTCAGGGGTGCCGGGGAGTCCTACATGTGATTTGACAGTGTGGGTCCTCCCAGGTGTTCCCTGTACACCCTCCACGGCCCCTGCAGGCAGCCCACACCACAGGGGACTACCCTGCATCCCTGGTCATGTCCCGCAGGCAGCCCACCCAACATGGGCATGCCCCCCAGCAAAGGCACATGTCTCCTTGAACTAATGAACACCAACTCATGTCCCCCACCACCCCCACCCCCCAGCACTGTGGGGCAACTGCCAGCAGGCCCCCACCCATGTCCAACTCATGTCCCCCACCCCCCCACCCCCCAGCACTGTGGGGCACCTGCCAGCAGGCCCCCACCCATGTCCAACTCATGTCCCCCACCACCCCCACCCCCCAGCACTGTGGGGCACCTGCCAGCAGGCCCCCACCCATGTCCAACTCATGGCCCCCTCCCCCCCCACCCCCCAGCATTGCGGGGCACCTGCCAGCAGGCCCTCGCCCATGTCCCATCCATGCCCCCACCCCCCCCACCCCCCAGCACTGTGGGGCACCTGCTAGCAGGCCCCCACCCATGTCCAACTCATGTCCCCCACCCCCCCCACCCCCCAGCACTGTGGGGCACCTGCCAGCAGGCCCCCACCCATGTCCAACTCATGTCACCCACCCACCCACCCCCCAGCACTGTGGGGCACCTGCCAGCAGGCCCTCGCCCATGTCCCATCCATGCCCCCCTGCACCTGGGTCCCAACAATCCCCAATCATGTCCGTAATGGCCATCCTCCCCTGCCAAAAGGCCCAACCAACTATCACATCCAGCCACATATCAAAGGCAATTACATGTTACACACCCAATGTAAATAATGCAAATGAACACATGTCTGTCACACACAATGGCTGCAAGTGAATGTTAAAACACCCAACATGACATGCATGAAAGTAATGAGATGATACGACACATTGAAGGATGAAAATAAAAATGTATTGAAAATCAACAAGAATGGAAATGAAATTAGAAAAACCGCAAAGCAAAACAACAAAAAGAAGATGAATGAAAAAAATCCAAATAATCCAAAAATCCATAGAAGAACTATATACAAGACAATCCGGGTCCATGAGCCCAACCAAATGAAACCTAACTATGTCAACTAACTAAAAACTGAACTATATACAAAAAAGTGGCGCATTGTCCAATCGCAACCAAATAAAAAAAGAAATCAAATTCTAAAGGAAACCTACCACTAACTATATGACTATATACAATGGCAGCGGGCAAGTCCTGCGGCTCACTCTGTGATGTTGCCGGCCAGGGCATCATCGAACTCCATGTCGATGTCCTGGAGGCGGGACTCTGTCCTGGCCCCGAGGTCTCGCAGGGATAACCCCATGTCCACCTCAAACTCCCTGCGAGCTTCCTCGAGGCACTCAGCCCGCCTCAACGCCCGACGCATGGAGAACTCCGCCCTGACCATGGTGAGCCGCTCCTCTTCCGCCCGCTGCCGCTCCGCACCTATCCGCTGGACCAACTGCTCCCACACGGAAGACACTACCATCCCAGGGTTCTCCTGCCCTCCGGCCGATGCCTGCCCCTCTGATCGTGATGGCCCCCATGTCGAGCCTGCTGCTGCCTCCGACGCCACTGCCTCTGCCAGCACGACGGCATCCAGGATGATGGAAACCACCGACGCCGTCGTGCACGTGCCCTGCCCGATGATGCCGTCACATCCTCCATCTGCTGGGGTCCAGTTGCTGTGTTGTCCACCCCTGCTGGACCTCTGACTCCCGACTGTGGCAGGGATGGGATCCCCACCGAGCTGGCTGCATTGGTCAGGGCAGGTCCACAGGGGGCCCTGGTGGCATCTGGGCCGGAAGACGGCAAGGAGAACGACTGGCGTATGGTCTCCACAGAGGAGGAGAGGGCCGCCAGATTGGCCGACACATGCAGGAAACCCCCGAACATGGCCGATCCCAATTGGGCCATGTCGGCACGGTGCTCTTCGTGATGACGTGCGTGCTCCTCCTGGAAAGCACGCACGGCATCACGAATCACAGCCGTGCGCATCGCGACCCCAATCAGGACCTTCTCCACACGGCCAGGGGTCCCCTCGTCCGCAGGTGGAGGGGAGTCAGATGACATGGACATCCCCTCTACCTGCGGACGGGCCTGGGACGGGGCATCCCTGCTGGTGCAAGGTGGTGCACCCACAGGTTCAGGGACAGCGGCATGCACAGGCCCCTCCACGGTGACCTGTGCTGCCTCCTGCCCCTGCCCCTGGACTGCACCACTTGCACCAGCAGGGATGCCCCCACCAGGCCCCATGTGCGCATCAGTGGCGGCCTCCTCCTCCTCTGTGGAAACCACCAACCTGGATGGCTCCTCGCCGTCTACCGCCGTAGCAGGCCCCTGTGGGGGCTCACCCACCCCTTCCGCTGCAGCCGTGGGGGCATCCCCGCCGCCTTGCTCCACAGCGCCGTCTCCGCCCTCTCCTTCACTAGCCGCTGCGTAGAGGGAGACATAGAACACAAGCATCAGGGTACTGTACAATGGTCCCCTAGACAGGAAGCAATAGCAGATGAGTGCCACTGTCAAAGTACACTTCCATCATGTCACACCACAACACATGTGTTAGTCCAGGCAAAACACACACAGTGACAGTCATGATGCGTGCCATGGACATTTCAATGCATGTCCAATGGACTCTCGAATCATACAATGTAATGGGACTCACATGCATCATGGGTCATGCCTATCACATGCACACACTTCACCTCAGTCACATCCATCTGGCCCCGTACACCCCAATCACAGTGCATACAAGGATGACTAGGCTGCATCAGTGAATCTGTACATTGTCACAGACATGTGTCATGCATCCATGGCACTCACAAGTCACAGACACGCAGGTCAGGCACACAGACATGGATACCACATATGTATCTGGCATCAGCACCCATCCCTCGCCCCCACCTATGTCCAGGAACAGAGACTGCCATGCTCTCATGTGTGCAATCTGCACAGGGCTCCCCATGTCGCATTCAAACACATGCAACAACCGTGCGGTTCACACATTACAGGTCGCACATGCATTCCCATGATGTCCCTGCACACATACATGCGTACATGGCCTATGTCACACATGCAGGCAAGTATCAGACAACCAGCACACTGCTACATGCCCTGTCTCACACAGCAATGCTTGGCCACTTACCGCTCAACTCCAGACGGGTCTCCCTCTCAAGGACCGGGGCGTGGAGCGCTGGGTGTGCGCGTTCCAGGACCCTGAACTGGATGGAACTCATGCGGCCCCGGCCCCCCTCCACGAGGCGCCGGGCCTTCCTGAGGGTCCTGGACCTCAAGTCTTCCCAGCGCTTCTTGACCTTCTGGATGGTGCGGGTTGCCACCCCCTCCGCGTTGATGGCAACCACACAGTCGGCCCAGATCCTGTCCCGTCCTTCCTTGTTGGCGCGGGACGATCCGAAGAGGGCATCATACTGCCCCAGGACTTGCTCCACCAGGACACCAACTTCGGTGGCAGTGAAGCTGGTGCCCCTCTGCCCCTCTGGCTGGGGGTTGCCACTGGTGCCAGATGTTGATGTGCCCGACATGGCAACCCCAGGGGCAGGAGTGGGTGGGCAACTGGGTCCTGGGGCTGGGCTGTGGAGCGATGTTATCCGAGTCGGGAGTCTTCTGTGCCAGCAGGGGTGGACACAGCAACTGGACCCCTGCAGATGGCTGATGTGCAGGCACCAAATGGCAGGGCACGGTGGCAGCAGGCAGGCAGGCAGGCAGGTAGCAGCAGATGGCACGTGGGAGGCTGGTCGGGGCACTGGGGGGCAGTGATTCGGCCTTCTGGGCAGGAGCGTGGTCTTCCGTGTGTTTTCGCGTGGCCAGCTTGATACGGAGTGATTTGGCACGTGAAAATCCTGCACGTCAGCGTGAAAATCGAGGAAAGGCCCTTAGCGCGTAAGCGCGTCAGCACGCGTACGCGATTTCATTGGACCCAAGGCCCTTGCAGCGTAAGCGCGTCTGTGACGTTTTGCGCACGGGCGTTGCCCTGGCAGGGCTTGGTGATCCCGCGTGCATTTATGTTCTGTACGTGCTTTTCGTGCGGTGCGTGTGTTTTCCATCCGTTGGGGTTCACACGCTATTACTTCACAGCGGGTGTTGGCTACGCGTTCTTCTACACGCAAGGCAGACGGTGAGTGGTACCCCGCTCCCCCAGGCCCGATCGCGTGAGAAACTTCACGCGAACCCCTGAAATACACGTAGCCCGCTCCCCCAGGCCCGATCGCGTGAGAAACTTCACGCGAACCCCTGAAATACACGTAGCCCGCTCCCCCAGGCCGGATCGCGTGAGAAACTTCACGCGAACCCCTGAAATACACGTAGCCCGCTCCCCCAGGCCGGATCGCGTGAGAAAGTTCACACGAACCCCTGAAATACACGTAGCCCGCTCCCCCAGGCCCGATCGCGTGAGAAACTTCACGCGAACCCCTGAAATACACGTAGCACGCTCCCCCAGTCCCGATCGCGTGAGAAACTTCACGCGAACCCCTGAAATACACGTAGCACGCTCCCCCAGGCCCGATCGCATGAGAAAGTTCACGCGAACCCCTGAAATACACGTAGCACGCTCCCCCAGGCCGGATCGCGTGAGAAACTTCACGCGAACCCCTGAAATACACGTAGCACGCTCCCCCAGGCCGGATCGCGTGTGTGACTTCCCGCGAACCCCCGGAATACACGTAGCACGCTCCCCCAGGCCCGATCGCGTGTGTGACTTCCCGCGAACCCCTGGAATACACGTATCCCGCTCAATCGCGTGTGTAACTTCCCGCGCAACCCCGAAATACACGTGCCCCGCTCGCACAATTGCTGTATGTTGCCACTTTTGTAATGCGCAGGGACGCTACCGCCTGCCTTCGTGTGGCGGACGTGTATCGGCTTGTGCGTGTCTTTCGCTGTGCGTGGTTTTGCCCTATTCGATTCCATGAATACGTGTGGTTCGGGTGCGTGTGGGCGTTCCGTCTGCTTCCCTGCAGTACATCCCCAGTTACGCCCTTGTTTTCGCGAGTTGTTCCCCATTCCGCGCGTTACGCCCCGTGTTCCGCCCACTTTCTGGTGCATGCGCCGAGGTTGTGCGCTTTCACTGTGCGCATCGCGCACGTCTTTTGGGATGTTGCAGTGACGTGTGCGCCATGCACGGGTTTGGCGCACATCCCGTGGTAAACACGCGCAGGGACTTCCATGTATCGCACGCGTGCACGTGCGCCTGTTTTTTTCCGCTTGCGCCTGCTTGCGCCTGCTTGCGCCTGCTTGCGCGAAGATTTTCGGCGCACGTTTGTTCCATGAATCGGCCCCTCAGTCTTTATGCAGCATAAATCTAAATTTGCACCCTACTTCTACAAAGCTAAATCCAGTTTTATTTCAAATCAAACACCACCAGCACCTATTTTCAAATGGTGCCAAACAGTTTTAAGTATGCACAAATACCAGTGTATATTTAGAAATTATAATAAGGGAGAAAAATAACTAACCAAACCTATATTGAGAGCATATCATAAACTATAAGGTACAGTAAAATGGCAAGAAAAAGACATAAATGCAATATGTTTCTTTCATAAATAATCGTACCATAACATGGATTCTGCAGAGTTAACTAAAATCTATCCGTTCACCAGAAAATGCCATGTGGCACATCATATAATCTCAATACCCAGTGTTAAGGTAAACTAGTTTAGCACCTCAGTAACATTAACATGTGCACATGCCTGTTCAGACTGCTGATAAAACACTCTCTTTAAAACACACAAAGTGGTCAGAACCCCTTCATTAAAAATCTAATTTGTAATCTTCAGTAACTAAAAGAAAACGTCTTTAATATAGCTTTTACACACCACACAGTAAAAAAATGTAAAATGTGTAAATATTTGCTAATACTTACTTTCAGCTTATCCAAAAGAGCCAAATATTTTCACATCAGCCAAAGACTCAGCATCTGCACAGTATGGGTTCTGCAATCATAATGGCAAAATCATTCAAAATGGTGATCATGATACTTTTCATAAATCAATGGCACTACTACAAGCAAACTACTAAAATGTCGGACACATTTTCACTGAAACCTATCACAGGCAAGTACACAATTGCAACAGTAATACCAACCAATTGCAAACACCAAAACACAGATATCATGCATGCCCCGACTCCTACTATAATATCAAACTACAAGTAATTTTCCTGGAAGCAGAGAAGGAGTGTCGGTATCATGGCTTTGTGGCTGATTGGAGGTATTTGGCTATTTTGGTTACTGATTTTTTGTGAGAAACTAAATATTAACATGGACCTGAGTTTCACTGATTTCATCGTTAAATGGATTGGGTTGCAGGGAATGCTACGGTCACAGGTTATTCCTAGGTTATTGAGTCTCACAAGCAAAGGGCAGCCGGATGTCATAGTGATTCATTGTGGTGGAACAGATTTGGGTAATGTACGAGGTATATCTCCTGCTTTAATGATGGACTCAGAGGCAAAAATGGAAGTGGACCAGCATATTTAATTCCAAAAGTGAAAAATCATGGAGAAATGATAATAAGGTAGTTTCAGCTTTCAAAAGATACCAAAAACAATTATGGACATTGAACAACAACATCCAGTTCTACATGTCTAAGCTGTATAGACATAATGGGTACACCTAACTGATGAAGGGAATGCTCTCCTCCTTTATAACATTAGAGCAATACTCCAAATGTGCTGCAATACTACACTCAATGTACCCCAAAACAATACACACATTTGCATATACATAAATGTATCAATATTTGTTTACCCATTACTTTATAGCCGCGGGTATAGTCACAACTATTAAAAAAAAGTTAGACCGCATAATTTACTTTTTCAATTGTAATATATATATACAATATGGGTGGCTCTAAAAGAGCCTTTGTGTTTTTATCCCAAAATGTTATGCAAAAAAGTTTTTTATTCTGACAAGAATCCCTTTGAAGGATCCAAATAAAGGTGCGATGTGTCTCTGTGAAGGTCGTTTAAATGCTTTAAAAATATATATATATATATATATTAATTTTCTTTTAGCAAACATAAAATACCCTGTGCTCCCAACCAAAAATATCTCTCCACAATCCATACACATAGCTACTCTTTCAAAAACTCCTTCCACTATACTAAGCCAATGATTCTCATTCAGTTTGCCAAAATCTTACACATCACTGTTTGTTACAAGCTCGCAATTACCTTTTCCCTCATAAGCATCTGAAGAAGCAAATTCATCACCTAAGAAATCACTAAAAGAATTGCCAGGTACTGCTTAACAACTTCGCTCCATGTCTTCACCATCCACCAAAAACAATGTATACCTCAAATGACAAACAATAACTGTATGAATGCGCTCCTCAACCCCTAGAGCTGCTGATGACACATTTCCTTTCCAGTAGAATGTAAAATACATACCACCATCCAATACCATAGCATATTTCAACATGTAGCTTGGAATAACTAATGAAATAGCGTTTCTAAGTACTGTTGCGATTGGAGAACAATTGTACACTTACAACTTACATATATAGCCACAGCTATTGTAGTTATACTCAGGGCTACCATAACAGTTATAGCCATGTCCAGATCATCTGCCAATACAGAATGTGCCATTGTTTTTTAATAGCCGCAACTATAAACAACCCACTTGTAACTGCGGGTATACATACATTTTTAAAAACTCGAAAACACATATGTGAAGTAGTTGCAAAGTTTAAATTACATCAGGTCAGAGGTGGAGAGGTGGAATAAGAATGGTATGTGTAATTCTGGGCTCTAACTTCCACAAAATGATGAGGTCATTTGAAAGAGATTTGTATACACACGGCTATCACAGATGGTATAGCCACGGCTAGAGCATCTCTCCAAAATGCATGATGTCCCATTGGATTGTCGATAGCGCCACTGTAAACAGCCCACTTGTAACTGCGGGTACGTGTAATTTTTTACATACTCGAAATTACATATGTGCAAGGACTTCAAAGTTCAAATGACATCAGGCTAGAGGTGGGGAGAGGGAAATATGATGATATGTGACATTTTGAAACCGTTTTTGGGCGTGGGGACAGCAAACCAACTTTAAATTAGTGTGTAAACATAAACACAGAAAAGGCAAAGCTTTATTTTTTATTTTTTCAAATATCTCCCTTGTTGTATAATAGTGATATGTTTTATTTCAGAGTAGAAAAACACTTAGGGTTATGAGACATTAGAACCTCCATTTTAATTGGTCCCTGGAGATGCCACTCACAAAGTGACATTGTTTTATAGGGTCAATAGTTAAAGAGCAGCTGAAGTATTTGGCGTCGTATTGGCTGCTTCTCACTGTAGAAACAGAAAGATGCCACAAATATAGATAATCCCAACCATCTGTGTTATGGTAATGCATTTCAGTTATTCATTCTAAGAAAATAAGTGTTAGAGAGAGTTTTGAGTGTTCCTAAAATATTGAGAAGATGGAAAACTATCAACAGTGGATGGATGGAAATTTCCCAACAGAGGAGGAAAATAATAAGGAGAACGCTGCAGAGCAGAAGCCAGAAAAAAGTGCAGGATATTCTGAATAATTTGTGAGTTTATTGTTTATGTTCATCTAAAATATATTCAATAATATTTGTAAGTAATAGATATCATTCTGCCTATGGGTATACCTTAGCATTGTAAAGAATTCAGTATTTAAAAGATATTTAGATTTCATGTTGTTTTTCACTGTAGGTTATTTTTAGGTCATACATAAGTGTTACAATAGTGCCATGGATAGTTTGAAACATGCCACCAAGATAATAGTAGTACATATTGCTGTGCACAGGAGTTTATTGTGTCTTCTAATGTCATGTGGTACTTTAATGCATTTCCTCCATTTGGATCACTAAGTAAGTGGTCAGTTTTCTATGGACTAAGTAAGAAAAGTTAATAATAAAGAGCTTTGTGGTTTTCGATATGCCTTAAGTGTTTTAAATAGATTGTACTAAAAGTCAAATATGTGCCTGAGGTAATTACATGAAATGATGTTCTTTAGTATAACTTAGGTTAAAACCATAGTTATGTGTTAGTACATGTTCCATAGAGAGTAATGAACAACCCACCATGATAATATGCATGAATTCTTCTCGGCAGAGGAGATATTGGCCACAATTGTGTAATCGGGATAATGCTAATGTCTTTTCAGGTGAGTTTGAAAATTAGCAACATGGCTTTCTATAACTTAAGCAATAAAGTTACTGATAGAGATGATTGTGGATTTAGATATGCACTAGTGTGCTAACAAAGAAAGTATTTAAGATAAAATATGTGATGTAGTATTTATATGTATTATTTTGAAATGGCTGTGCTACTAGCAAAAGTACTTTGAAGACAAGTATTTCTTTAATGAGTTTAAAATATTTTCCAAATATGTATTAACAGATGAAGACGGGACGAAGGATTCTCTAACAGACACCTCACAATTTCCCCAAAAATTAAATATTGATCAACCTTCACAGAGATAGGGACACTGTCCAAAATGACATAAGAGACCTAAAAAGCAAAATAGAAACTATTAATTTAATAATTTGGACAATGAAACAAATAACAAATGTCAAGATAATGAAAGAAAAAGAGTGCCCACGACCACGTCCCCCCTAAATATTGTTTTAAACCTTTCTTTTGCTTCTTGGTTCATCTTTTAGAACTGTTTGTGATGTGGGTGTTATTCATGCAAGCTGCAGTAAAAAGTAAGTGATTCATGAGTTGTCCACAAAAAAACAGTATGGTAAATTTTAGAATCTAAGATTCAGTAAATAATATTTGGAAAATGACAAAATGTAACGATAACTGCAATTACAACCGCTTGTATACAAACGACTAGAATGATGGGGTATAGGCGAATTGTATGTACATCACAGAAAAATATACTGTGCTCGGGCAGGTAGGGTAGTGGGCATCACTGGGAGGGAGTGGGACCTTAGTTGGTTGCAGGATGTTGAAGGTGGGAGAAATAGGGTTTTGGATATACATAGAGAAAACAGTTCCCTGTTTTATTTTGTACTTATAACTGCAGTTACACGGCAGGGTGGCTAATATAACTGCAGCTATAATAAAAAAGGACCTCTTTCATTTTACACATACTGTATACAATGGACTATATAAGGGTTATTAATCCATTTATCCTGTCTGTGTATTTTATTGTCTATTTTTATGACTGAAGGTTTGGTCCTCAACAGTGCTGTTATGGGGAGAGGGAAGGAGGAGGGTGGAACCTGAAAGGGAAGAATAGGGTTGAAACATTTAACAAGGGGTAAAAAAGGGAACTTTTTGGGGGATTTCTTTTGTTGATGTTTTTTCAAGAAGTGGGAGGAAAATTGTCACTTAAAAAAAGATGCCTGTTGGAGGCAGTGTCCTTGATGTTAAGAAATGGCCCATGCCCAGTCATGTAGAGTGGAATCTCCCACCGTGATGCACTCATGGCAATGGCAACATATAATTTTACACTGCTGTAGATTGGGTGTAGGCAGCAGAAGATGAGGGTGGGTGCTAGTGAATGGAGTGGAAGCTGAGGCTGCAGAAAGGAATTGCAGTTATGTTGCAGTTGCAGCTGAGGTGGATGGGGTGGATGTGGTTTCAGCCTGGAGGAATCTTCTGGCTGATTGTTGTTCATGTGATTTAATTTTGTGGCTGTAATGCACCTTTCGGTATGGTTCCACTACTTTGTCCCAATTGACTCGTACAAGGTGCTGAATTAAAGTGGAGGTGCCTAGACTTTGAGACAGTTTGTTAGATGGCCCGGTCTGCAGTACTTTACCCAAAAAAAGTACACTGTACCTCTACCACCTTTTTCTTGCTGTGGTTCTCCTTCACTCTAAAGTATTGCCAGCTGTCCGGCACAGTCTTCACTGCTCACTGCTTGTTCCTTGGGGGTGATGCAGTTGCCAACCAAACAACATCGTATTTGCTACTGATACCAGGCATGCTAAAATGTTGGTCTGGGGAGCAAAAATGAAAAATGTTTTTAAAAAAAAACACTTATAAGGAAACATGTTTTTAAAAAAGAAAGTAACAGGCTAAAATACACAATACACACAGAATACAAATGACAGGACAAATGACAGAAAAATAGGAACAATGGAGGGGAAGAAAAGGTTGGAAAAATCCAAATTGTGCTCATTCAATGCTCCTGGAGGCTCACAAACATGTGCACCCCCCAAGACACAAAAAACAGTAAGGAAAGTGAAAGGAGTGTGATGAATACCCGTGGCTATGCCCATAGGCCAATCAGGAGCTGAGTTTTGTACTCGCTTCTATGATGAAAAGCTGCGTCATTGCTGGAAAACCAATCAGATTGTGCGCTGCGATTATGCCTTTATGCAGCTACACCCAGGCACGATGACAAACAGTTGCGTGTACGGTCGGTCCAATCAGATTGCGCATTGCGGTTACACGGCTAAACAAGACACTTAGTCGTGTGAACAGCACCAGCCAATCAGGTGATGAGATACATTAATGAAGCTATGCCTAAGTGTGATGATGAATACTCGCATGTACACTGGGGAACAATCGGATTGTGCACTGCGGTTGCACAACTACACAAGACACTTAACAGCATGATACCCTGAGTTATTTGTAGTCATTATACCTGTGGTTATCAGGAAAAACAGCTGAAGAAAATTATTTTATTTTGCCTTCCGGGTCCCTCATCAAGTGCCCCTCTCCTGTTCCTGCTCCGCCACCCCCCTGATGGCCACCTCACCTCCCCTGCCCTCTCCCACTCTCAACCACAACACTTTTCATTTCTGTCACACAAAGTTTCAGTTGAAATGTCGATAGCTGCAGTTATACCCAGATTATACCCGACGGTACGAGAAACATTTTTGATCCTCGTGTTGCAAACTTGGTTCCTAGGCCCTCTACAACGCCCACATTTCACTTGCTGTCCTATTTCCTCCCCCCACCTCTAGCTTGATGGCATTTGCATGTTACTTATTTCTCCATTTTATTTTTCAGATTCCCTCAGCTATAACCTGGGGTATATAACCTGGGGTATAACCACGCCTATCTCTCGCACTGGGAAAAAAAAGATGGTGGTTGTTTCATTTATAACACCCAGATTCTCAATGTACCCATGTAGATATACCCCCTACTCCATCAAATATTTAAAAAAGTACTGGACGGTATAAACCCCAAATCAAAAAGGGATGGCAAGTCAACGCCTTATGTCCAAGTTGTTTTAAACCTGGTCGAACTCCATCCAGCTGTTTTGGCTGTGCGGGTCAACATAAGTTGACTTGTTTTTATCTATGGAAAAATGAATGGGGACTAGGTCAAATGTGCTTTTTTTGTTTTCTCCAAACTTTTAAATTTATTTAAAGAATATTTCCCAAACTTTCAGTCTGGGGTGGCCCACGCGTATAAAATTGTCTGCAAAATTTCAGCCAAATTCTTCATGCAAATCAAATGTTTTTAGCAATTCATTTTTTTATTTCCTCCTGTAACTCTGTCTCACCTTAATAACATGGTAGTGACCACCACCCTATAATTTGGTGGAAAGGTATACCGGGATAGGTGGGGTACGGGGTGGGTGGGAGGAGGTGAGGAAGTCCCATTGTAAAATAAAATAACAAAAAAATTATTTGAATTAAATGCATCAAAGCGAACTACCACAAAGTGATTCACTTCTATGAAACAATGTATTGGTGAAACTAACACCTGGAAGAAAGGACAAAACATTAGAGCCTAATGTCCTTAGTAACTGGTTCCTCTTTGAAAGATTTCGTTTTCTTTTCCAATGTTTTTTGGATTTGAGCAATAGCAGTAAAAGCCAGGCGATCGACTGATACTTCTCCAGGTAGAAACATTACTCTGAATCAGCAGGATTTAAAGAGTATAGAAACTTTCTCCAGTGGCGCCTCTTGTGGACTCATTTCAGCTGAGTTTTCTTTGTTTTGGTTTGTTTTTCCTTCCTTGAACGAGGCACTAAACCCATGTCAGACCCCTGCAAAAGCCACCTACTTTCAGTGACAGTAGGGACCTCAAGGTCACTGGTATCGGCATCACAAGTTCTTAAAAGGTCAGTAAATGGTGGAGCCACAGAAGGAGGATCCATTATAATCACGGGTGGCATCATATGAGTTTAAGGGGGAACTGAGAGTGAGGGAGGTGTCGCCGCAAATTGTTCAAGCTGACAGGTAAAAATCCACATCAAGTGCACGGTTGCAGGGGCAATATTAACGTGCCCAATTTTTTTAGGACTGGAGGGAAAAAGCTCTCACATTTTTGCTGTCATGCTTGAGTTGGATCTTAGATCATCGCCAAAGTATCAAGAGTCTAACAAGAGATTGGAGCGTAACATAGATTGCCATGTTTGAGGTGGAGTCAAATTTGTGAGGCCCCTGAGATAGAACTAATGAAAATACATGAAATCATTTGACCTGAGAGGAGAATCTGATGTCATGTTTACCCCCACAACTGTTTGTTAGAGATTGTTGTATCACTAAATAAATACTTTTAGAATCAGTTGGAGATGCCATGGAAGCTGGGGCAAAGATGGCTGTTGTGCTGAACCTGCTTTGTCGATTGTATCTAGGCAAGTAGTTATGAACGACTACATTTAGCAAGAAGACACGGTTTAACTGGCCTCCCCATGTGAGGTTCCCTCGTATGTTCCTCACTAATGAGACCCCCACTCACACACTGGGAGACCCGAGAGACCCTCCAAATATGATATGATATGATATTTTATTTATATGGTGCTCATACACAAGTGTTTTAGAGTGCGACCAAGCAAAGGGAGGGGAAAAAGGGAGAATAAAAACAACGGTCTTACTAGGCCCAGTGACATTAAGAAAGTGCAAGTGCATGGAAAGGGAAAAAGGGGGAAGTGCGAGGAAGGGGGAGAAGTGGAAAAGTGCGGCACAAAGGAGAGAACTGAATAAATAATAAGTGCAATAAATAAATAAATGCAATAAATAAATAAAGGCAGAGGCAAGTGCGTGATTTGTCAGATAGGGTATATCTGATAAGTGCAGAAGAAAAATGGGGGACTGTATGGGTCCCGATACAGATCCCAGTGCAAGGGGTGGCTCGGAGGCAGTGCAGGAGGGAAAGCAGGTACCTGGGCCCGAGGGTGGCCAGGAGAAAGGGGCCAAGAAAGACAACAGATCAGCAGGGAGAAGAGGGGCAAAGGCAAAAGCATAGAGGAAGGTCTTGAGGTGCTGCCGAAACCGGAGATGGTTCTCCTCAAGTTTCAAAGTGGCCGGGAGGCTGTTCCAAAGGGAGGCCCTCACCAAATGCAGTGATCTGCCCCCAGCTCGTTTCTTCGAAAAACGACTGACCATGAGGGAGTCGGAAGTAGAGGAGCGAAGGGCTCGAGAGGGGAGGTATTTACGGAGGGATAGTTGAAGGTATTTTGGACCCAGGCCCCAGAAAGCCTTTTGGACAATACAGAGGGTTTTAAATGTAATCCTTGTGTCCCCTGGGAGCCAATGAAGGAATTTCAGAGCTTGGGAGATACAATCCCAGGGCTTGAGGCCAAAAACAAGTCTTGCAGTCCTGTTCTGGATTAGTTGTAAAGGGCGGAGAGTGGAGGCAGGTAGATTTAGAAAGAGGCTATTACAGTAGTACAACCTAGAGAGAACCAGAGCTTGGGAGACAGTGAGCTTCTGTCGGAAGGAGAGGAAAGGCAGAGTACAGCTAAGGAGGTGCAGTAGGAAATTTGACTTTTTAGAGACGTCAGAGATGTTTGCGGAGAAGAAAAGTGTGGAGTCAAAGATGACCCTAAGATTATTAGCTTTGCAGGAAGAGGTAGGAGGAGGGCCAAGGGAGGCCGGCCAGAGAGTGAGGGGAAAGGATGGTGCAGGTGTACCAATGAGGAGGATCTCAGTCTTGTTGGTATTTAGACAAAGATCATTGGCGGCACACCAATTTTGAATGGTGATTAGGCAATCGGAGATGAGGGAAGGAGAGGAGGTGCCTGAGGGAACCCTGACAAGGATTTGGGTGTCATCAGCATAGCACTGGAAGTTTGAGCAGAAAATGGAAATGCAATAGGCAAGAGCAGCTAGGTATTGGTTGAAAAGCCAGGTCAAGAAGTTAGACCCCTGGGGAACACCACAAGTGGAGAGGGAGACAGAGGAAAGGAAGGACCCAAGTTGTACTTGGGAGGGTCCATCGGAAAGGAAAGAGGTCAGCCAGGCCAGACCCTGATCAGTGATACCCAGGTTGTCACAGGGTCGATTGAGCAGGATGGTATTGTTGACCTTGTCGAAAGCAGAGGAGAGATCGAGTAGTATGAGGACAGAGGGATGTTAGAGTCGAGGTTGGGGAGCAGGTCTTCAAGGATGTTCATTAGAGCAGTTTCCATGCTTCTGGCAGCTCTGAAACCAGATTGATGGTCATGGAGAGAGCCAACAGAGTCAGAATGAAGATTGAGCTGTGAGATGGCCAGCTTTTCGTGGAGCTTCACCAAAAAGGGAGTAATGGAAATTGGGCGATAGTTAGCTGGACAGGAGGGATCAGCTCTAGGTTTCTTGAGGAGAGGATGCACAAGGGAGTGCCTGAGAGGGGAGGGAAAAATCCAGAGGCAAAGGAATGGTTACAGAAACCTGCAAGGGCCAGTGCAAGGGTATCAATGTGGTCCTTAATAGTTTTAGAAGAACAGGGATGAACCTGATTTGATTAGGCTTTCATAGATCAGACTTTACTAGTAACCTCATACGGGGAGAAAAAGGAAAGGAGGAGAAAGAAGGGGGGGTGTCTGAGGGAGGGTCAGTTGGCTGGGAAGGGAAATACAACTGTGAGATTCGATTCAATAATAAACCCCACAGTTTGTGTCTTGCTCTTAACCAGTCATTCGATCTACAAGGGCAGCAGAGGAAATGTACCTTGCATGCTTTACATGATTAGACTCCAGCGTCGTTTTTGGTTTACTAAATCTCCAGCTGTGAGCACAGCTCTGGTAACCCTCCAATGGTTAGCCTCTTAATCGTCATTAATTGCACAAAATAGAAACAGGAGGAATGGATAAGTACTAATACACTTCATATAACAAGAAGTGAAACCAAGTACATTGAAACCAGGGGTCAATGAATGAGGCTCAGGAAAAGACATTAATCCTGGGCAAAACCGTTCAGACATAAACTGAAAAGCCAGAACATTAAGCATTTCTGATGAAACCCATTGTCATGAGCATTATCAGAGGTTAGGCAAAGTGTTTCTGGTGGCTCAAGCTAAACTATATGATTGATTTTCTTTTAGAGTAAGTCGTATTACGCAGAAGCATAGTTTGCTAGAGCAGTTGAGAGAATAGCCATTGCTCGAGTGAGAAGTAGAAAACTAAAGTATTAAATTGGGGAAAGGTAGAACATTGGGGGAAATTAAACTAAGTTTCAGTGGAGGCACAAGTGGAAATTTCAAAACGTATTTAGTTAAGGAACAAGTAGAACATTAAAAGTGGATTTATCATAAGGGGATATGGAAATTTGAAATAGACAAGACCATGCTTTTGTTACTACTAGGACTCTAATGTCTCAGTGACCAACATACATTAAATAAATGCATGTGACACCTGCCAGTGTCAGGAGAACACCACAGCATTGTTTGGAGGCAAGCAGGAAATTAGATTACATTCAGTGCTGTAAGTGACGCACAGTTCTTTACTGGCCACCTAAAACTCACTTGTGTCATTCATTGATCTTTTGTTTTCCTCCACTTAACACTGATGTGTGGTTTGGCGTTTGTATGTCAGTTATGGGTCTCTACCAAAGATCTGTTATCTTCCCTGCCACAAATAAAGTTATCGCACAGCGATTTGTAGTTCGCCTCCACCCAAATCGTATGTGTCTCTCACAGTGGTCTGTCCCCCCAAACTACAAATAGTACGGCCTCTCATTGGTCTGTTGTTCCCCTCTACCTAGACATTACATATGTCTCTGTGGTTTGCTCCTTGTTCGCTCTTTTAGAAATCACACCGTGCCACTTCTAAAGTTCATCTTATTGGTAGGAGGTAGAGCTTAAAATCCACCACTAGCCATTCCATGGCAGACATTTCACGAATTTTCAAAAGATATGGCTAAATCTCGCCGTGCGTTCTTGCAAATCTTCACTGGCTTCACAAAATGTTACTTTTAATGGCACTTTGATATGGTGCTTGTCACTTATAGTGATACCCTTATGAAGAGAGAACAAATGGGAGTAATGAATTGTCACAAGGGTTCGTCTAACGAAGTCCAGACATGGTATAGTACCAGAAAAAATCCTAGTAAGGAATACACCAAGTGATTCACAAAGGGAGGTTCACACCTTAGGGAACGTCACAAAACAAGCGCAACAAAAAGTAAAATGTCACATATGGGGAATGCGCTCAGTGGTGACAGCACAGCATCTGTGTCCGAGCGTGGAGCGGCCCTGCTTCTCATTCGAACACAGGCTGCAGAGAACTAGAAAGTGGGCTATGCCTTTCACACAGCCACCAAACCTCCCTATAGATTCCAGGGCTCTGAAAGGCCCACAAAGAGATTCCAAGAGGATCAGGGCAGACATGAAACCTGAATGCTGAAATTCGCTTGACAGGGAGAGCATGAATGTGGGCTCCCAAGAGATCACAAGACCAGTAAGTATGTTGTTACGATCATCTTGCGAGATGGACCAGGTTGCCCAGCCTGATTGATAAGTGTTCCTCTGCATTTCTGAAATTAGTTAACATTTTACAGGGGCTCCATCTCTCGTTTGCAATTTTCACCTCTGTGTGTGTCTTTTAAACCTCTTCTGCCAAGTGCATTCTCATTATGATTTGTTTATTTACTAGTAAAAGTATATATTTTAACTCCTCACTTCTAGGGCCACCAATGCCCACATTTAAATACAAAGATACATGCTCAGGAAATTATTTGAACAATTGTGCATACGCCTGGATGAGGTGTAAAAGGCCACTAAAGCTCACTTTATCAACATAGGATTGTACAGTTCAAAATATTTCACAAAACACCACGTTCGCACAATCCATGCGTTTTAATTGCTACATCTGCTGCCAATTGCTGAAAGTTATTCTTTATAAATGTATTTAAAGCTCTCTTGTTGGGTTCATTAGGAAACATGATTGTACAACGAGCCCTGACTTTTGAATGGCTAAATTCTGCGTCCACGCACCTAGGACGTTAGGGTTAGTTCGTTTCTGCCAGAATGATAAGTCCTTCAAAAAGTGGACTCAACACAGGAGCGCGGCAGTAACCTTATCCGTGTGGTTCACAGCGAGTGTCTACCCTGAATCCATAAATATAGATGTAAACATTGGCGACAAAGAAAAATGGAATGAGCCAGAACCGTGCATTATTTCTGAAATGACTTTTGGGGAAATTTTGCCATAAACAGCAGTGAATACCACTCGTGCCTTGTAAGCAATTTTTTTTGTTTTTTGTTTATTCCTGACATGAAAGGTGGATTTCTCCCAGCTCTCCCAGCTCCAGTGTGTTTTTATTAAACCATTACTCTTCTGCTATAGCTGTAATATACTACTTCCAAATACAACTGCCTCATAAATATCCCTATAGATGTCCCCTTGAGGTGCCTTGCATGACCCTGGACATACATTGCAAGTCCAGCAGTGTAGCGCATGCATGGCCTTTGGTTGTGTGCTGCACGGTGTGACCAAATACCGTGTTTCCATCATTCTTTATAATGAAGCCAAACTGAAATGACACTGTATTGTAAGGCCCACGCTCGTGTTGCAGACGTGAAGTTAAGGGACAAGGAATATGTGCTACTAGGCGAAAAAACAGCACAACAAGCTGTGTACATGCAGCAATTACAATCGTTGTTGTGCACAACTGGTACGCACCCTGAGTTGAAAAATAACAATTGTTGATCAAGGAAATTCTCATCTTTTCTTGTCAAGAGAATTCTGCGATTTCATCCTTACATGGACTTTATTGTGAATTGGAATGCTGCTTTCTAAACACTTATGGGATCAATTTCCCTGGGGTGTAGCATAAGAAACATGTGGCAAGCTTTTACGCATGTTAAGCCTTGCGTCAGGTTTTACGCATGTGTCTTAGGTCACGCCCCATTTGTATTCATTTGTATGGTGGAGAGGAGGGGTGGAACGCAACCTGCATTTCCACCGCTTCCCTTCCTCTCTGCCATAAAATGTTCAAGAATATGCGCCGGCATTCATTTTCATACCGGCACACACGCTGGGGATCCATATGGGGTCGCCAGGCTTTATGCGCCAGTGTAAAGCAGGTGGACCCCATACGGATGCATTGTAAATGCTGCCAGCCAGGCATTCGGCATGTGGCGTTTGCTTCATTTGCATGTCGGGGTACAAAAGTGCAGGGCAAAAGGCGGCATACACCATTGTACGCTGACCACGTTTCGGCAGCGTATGTTTATACGTAACGAGTCCCTGTTGGCGAATTAAGCATCCCAATAAAATTAGCCCCTTAGATGCCTTTTTGTTGGTGTTACTTTGGTTTTTTGATATCAGAAAATTGCATACTTCTTTTCAGTGGGAAGTAGTTTTGCATTGTCCGTCTGATTTTTAATGTACCATCGTAGTGTTCCTATTATTTTGCTCTGATGCACATTGATTTGGTGACAAGCTCGACATTCATGGGCCCAGTTTTGTTTGGTTCAGGTGTACACTTATTTCCTTCAGGAACGCTAGAAATGCAAATGACTAAACAATCATAAGAAGGTAAGCAGTAAACAGTGGTTGGTTTGATCACATCAATTATGCAGTCGGTCGAGTAGCGGTCAGTTTCTGATTTGTGGGGAAAACCCAGGGCCTAATTCACATAGCGTTTTCCAATGGGAGAGCTGCATTATAAAACGCTTCTGTGAATGCGGCCCCCAGTCGCTTTCACTCATGAAACGCCCTGCCCTTAACGGATTTCTATTAAATGTTGTTGACTGTGCCATTTTCTGTGTTATTGACGCATGCGCAGTGTTAATTCCACTTTTTCTTTACCAACGTGCTACTTTACCCATACAAGTTTTGATTTCACATGTGATTTCACACTACATTACTGAAACACGACCAGATTTTGGAATTGGCACCATACCAGGTCAGCTGTTGTTTGAACACGTCTTTTTCAAACATTTCATGGTGAGGAAGGATAGCTCAGGGGCAGCGTGTTTGTCTTGGAAGCAAGACAATGCAGTTCGAATTGCGATCTGGTGCTTAGAAACCACTCTCTGAAGGGCGTTATAAAAGAACAATTATAATTGCATCTCCACCTCCTGTCCTTAGCTCTAAAAATCACAGTCTGGGACAACTTTCAGGACGCACTGACACCTATCCACCATCTTAAAGAACACCTCATGGAAACCATTAGCTCAAATGTGCCCGACACCACCCCCTCCCATGCCCCACTCCCTTCCTCAATAAAACACCACCTTTCCCTGCACTAGTACCTACACCAAATACTACTTGGTGTATTCGATCTACTCAGGATAATAAACTCTTATGCCATACTGGCACAGCCCACTACATTGCTCCATGCCCACTGGACAGACCAACAAGGAAATACAGACTGTCCTCTCTGGCAAATCATAAACACTTCCATACCTCTCTGCCATCTACCCACTCACCTTCCCATACCTCACAGAAACCACTGACGCAAAACGCAGCCACCATTGTGCCAACATACCCTTCACGCCATATAAATGGACCTATGAGAAGACTCAGGCTGTCTTCTAGAATCTTCCAAAACCATACCCAACGCCTCATCAAGGCCTATCCGTCCAAATTACTCTGAAACTGGAGACACCCGACTTTCCAGACCTAAAGTTAGCACCATGCCAGAAAAAGTATAGATCAACTACCTCCGAAAGACTGACCTCCCCGATTCCATCCACACAAACATCACTTATCGCAGACAACAAACTAAAATGCCCTATCACTGCAAACCCACTTATGAAAAAATTGGTTAACCACAATGAGACCCTTTATTTAAAATGTGCCCTCATTAATTATAGATCCATCACAGCCCATACCCTGGACAAAGCTGATGTCATCAAATATAACCATCTGGACCTTATAGCAGTCACAGAAACTTGACTTCAGCACCAGGCCTATCATTAGCTATCCCTGAGGACTACACCATCTACAGGAAGGACAGAACTACAGCTAAAGGAGGGGGCATGGCCCTAATAGCCAAAAGTGCCTTGGATATAAGAACATAAGAACCCTACATGAGTTTCCATTCACCTCCTGTGAAATGATCACTGTAAAAATATCTATCACACATACCTGCACTCTCACCACCCACATTGTTTATAGGCCGCCGGGCCCCACAGCCACCTTCGAAGAGGACTTCACTAACCTTTTAGCGCACAACATGAAACCCTGCTCTAAAACTATCATTTCAGGGGACTTCAACTTTGGTCTGAATGACTCCTTCGATTCCCATGCTAGTCTCTGGGCCAACTCCATGGAAGTTCAAGTGTTCACACACAGAATCTGTGATCCCACCCATGAAAAAGGACGTATCCTAGATTGGATCGCGGATTCCAACTGTGTCACTGACATACTCTCCAACATCCCGAACCCTTGGTCAGATCACAACACTATCAATTTACTACCACCCTTTCCACTAAAATAACAAAACCCACCCCCTCACTACCCACGGCACCATCCAGAAGGCTGAACAAGATCAATCGTGATAATGTGCTACTGCTTTCATCACCCATTGTGGCTATGAACAATTTCGACAACCCATAATTACTGGACAATAAAGTCATGACTGAAGCCATTGAGAAAGTGGCCCCTCTGAAAGTTAGAAAAAGTCAAATCCATAGTGCATAACAACCTTTGGTTCACCCCTGATCTCTAAACCTTGCGAGCATCAAAAAGGTCTGCCGAAAGTAACTGGGCCAAATCACCTACACCTGTCAGCAAAGCTCTCTTCCTGACAATCTCCAATAATTACAAGGCAGCTATCATCAAAGCTGAAAGTGAAGTTTATAACCAAAGAATCCAGAATGCCCAATCTAACTCCAGAGTACTACTATTCACCATTCGCTGCGAGCTTGAATCACCTGGCCCCTCACCTGACCACACATCCAAAAATGTACAATGGTTCTCCAATGTACAAAATGCCTTAGCAAACAAGATCTTTCTCCTACAAAACAAAATATAACTAATAAAACTAAACTTTACCTTGACTTGTCCACGCGCACCACTCCACTCCCTGCCACAGAACTACATAAGGCCTGTAAATTTACATCTACGCCATAGTCCATTCTTGAAATTACCAACATCATCAAAGGACTCAAACCTTCAAGATGCAAGGGCGACAGCTGCCCTGCACTTCTGATTAAAGAATGCACCAACGAACTAGTTCCCTTCATAACCAACCTCATTGGCAGCACCTTTCCCACCAACACAGTACCAGACGACCTAGAAGAAGCATGGGTACTTCCTTTATTAAAAAAAACCACACTCAACCCAAACATCCCCACACATTTCCGACCTATCATGACAGTTCCTTTCCTCTTAGAAATTCTCAACTGTGCAGCCTATCTGCAGATCCAAACATTTCTGGGACTCAACAATCTTCTAGGGTTGAGACAATCTGGGTTCAGACCCGGTCACGGAACAGAAACAGCGCTCCTAGATTTAAAAACTCAAATGGAGCAATTCAAGGACAAAGGAGATTTATGCATCGTCCTCCTACAAGA
This sequence comes from Ambystoma mexicanum, assembly GCF_040938575.1. Lineage (NCBI taxonomy): Eukaryota > Metazoa > Chordata > Amphibia > Caudata > Ambystomatidae > Ambystoma > Ambystoma mexicanum. The sequence continues at coordinate 1,356,300,556 of NC_090929.1, forward strand.
CCGATCCGCAGCCGTTTATCTGGACAATCACAAAATCCTTTGCCAACACCTTGACACAGCCGTCCACTTCTCCCTGGAGGCAATCAAATGGATTGAATCCTTCCTCTCAAACTGGACTACAAGGGTATTCTCCAATATTGCAGCGGCTCCCCCAGTCTTAGTGACTTGCGGCGTACCACAAGGGTCTTGTGTATCCCCCACCCTGTACAATGCTTTCACAAAGCTTTTATTTGACAAACTTGAGAAAATGGGCATCACGTACACAAATTATGCGGATGATACTCAAATACTTATACCCATCACAGGATGCTTTGACACTGACACAAAAAACCACAACAAAATCTATCTTGCAATCCAGGTTTGAATGGTGCAAAATGAACTATGCCTCAATGACAACAAGACCGAGCTAATCCTAATCTGTAACAATTCCAAATTGAACAATCTCTCAAATCAATACAAATCATTCATCATTGATGGCAACACCATCACTGTTGCAAACGGAATAAAAACCTTAAGGGTCTACATTGACTCAGCCATAACACTAAATTAGCCAGTCAAGTGGCACAGCGAGTGGAGCGCTTACTTTGATATCCATGCAGAGCTTGCTAACGCAGGTTTGAATCCCGGCAAGGCCAAACTCAGCCTTTCATCCTTCCGAGATCGATAAATGAGCACCACACACCGTGGGTAATAATAAGCAGCTCTCAGATATCTGAGGGTTCGTAGTGCTGTATAAATGCGAAATTGTTATTATTATTATTAATGCCATTGTCTCATCTGCAGCCTACAGTTCAAAATTAATCAGAGCTAGCAGGCCCTTCCTCTCATCGGACAACAGCATCACCTTAGCCAGAGCCCCGATCCTCTCTAGGTTAGATTATTGTAACTCTCTCTTTGCTGGCACCAGCAACAGAAACATCAGAAAATTGCAAATAGTACAAAATAATGCCAGCAGAGCTGCTCTGAATATACCTAAGAATGAACATATCTCATCTACTAGACGAAATATCCACTGGCTCCCAATCCAAGATAGGATTAATTTCAAAATCCTCACTCTCACACATAAATGTCTCACTAACAACGCACCTGCGTAGCTCAGCAACCACATCAGCAAAACCCAATTTAGCAGACCAATACAGTCTTCATATGCCAACCTCATTGCGCCACCAAGATTAAAAAGACAGAAAGCAGGTGGCTCAAGCTTCCCTGTAATCTCAGCTAAACTGTGGAACACCCTTCCAATACATCTGAGAAATGACACTTCTTTATGGTCATTCTGAAAAAGTCTAAAAACGTGCTTATTCAGCCTAGACTCACAACAATAAGTAATGAAGTCTAACAACAATTCAATCTAGAGCCATCCTATGCACCAAAGTTCAACTGCAATTCTGGCTCCCGTACCCCACTGGGCTATATTCGTCACACTGTACTATATCTAAGTAAATAATATAATATGCTCTTGTTTAACAGGCTATCTGTAAATGCATTATGGTAGCACAAAACTGTAACCGTGCTAACTTTGATTTTCTTCTGTCAAACTGCAACCGTACGAATGAAGCACCAAATGTAACCAAGTTCTTTAAGTTCCAGGGCCTAGATGCCAATGGGCTTTGAGCGCTTTACAAATGTACAAATAATAAAATTAAATACATAAATAATTCAAGTGGAGGAAAATGGGTGTCATCTACAATGAAGCGCAAGCAAATTGTTGTTCTGGACCTCATAGATAAACAAGCATGAGGATGTACTTTTTCGTAGCAAGGTGCTTAGAATTTCCTTATAGAACAAGATCAGAATCAACAGTGTGTTAACGGAGATGCATTGTCGAATGAACACTGCTTTTATTTTTATTTTTTAAGATAAAGGAATCTTCTTTGAAGTTGTAGGTTGTGATTCCAAGTTGTGTGTGGGGTGCAGCCCACTAAATAGTGCCATTGTGTGAGGCACCGTGTGTAGCGTAAAGAAAAAGAGAGCAAGGCTCGTTAGACTTCGATGTGGGATGCACACCCTATTACCCACAAAGGATTTGTTTTCTTAATCATCAAAATATTTCAGGCTTATAACTTCTATGCTGTTCTTTAAATAAATCTTTGTTCGAGTTGCAAACCATAATGATTTTATTAAGTGAAACATGAGATTAGTAGCAAATGCGAGAATTGGCCTATGCATTTCGGACGCGGTTCCTTCCTCAGGGCCTTTAGCTCTCCTCTGATCCAAATTATCCATAAATTAGTCCACACAATTGAAATTATCAAAGTTGGCAAATGACACATGTGGAGCAATACGTGCAGTGAATCCCATGAAAAAAACATTTCAGAGAAATGTACATAATAAAATAAAATGAAATAACATTCAAACGGTTAACAGCATTGGCATAGTCAGGTGCATAGTTTACAACCATGAGTAGGGAGCCCACAAGTCGTAAATGCACATGAAACATGTAAGAGAGAAACATGAACATAAGGTATTCACTAGTTACGTATTTCAAGATAGGCACTTAATACCATTTGTGCTCTTTCTAGGCACTCATAACCTTCTATGCTCTTGCTGTTATGCTCAGTTCACATGGCTAATCAGCGTGCTCTTATCTGTTGGTATGTGCTATATTCCTGTTGTCATATTCTGTAGGTGGTCCTTTGAGTAAGTGCATGCGCGCGTCTTAACTGTGAACCCTCACTGTAATCTCCTTTTGAGGTGAATACTCCTATTTGAATATATGTGGCTTAATACAAATTCAAGTGGAGGAAATTGGGTGTATCATCTACATTAAAGAGCCATTTGTTGTTCTGGACATTATAGTTAAGCAAGCATGAGGATGTTCATTTCCGTACCAAGGTGCTTGGCATTTCCTTATAGATCAAGAACAGAATCAACAGTGTGTCAATAGAAATGCATACCACTGATGACTTAAAGAAAAGATGGCACAATCTGCAGGCCAAAGTACAAGCACAATTCTTTGGATCCAGGGAGTATTGTAAAATAAAAAACAGGAGATGGCCACGTATGATCCCTACTAAAGTGAAATTGAGAAAAAAGTGCTGACTATACTGACTAGACCCAGAAAGTCGTCAAGGGCTCAATGTGTGTACTCAATCATGGCTGATCTGAGTGTAGTTTGGGTGTATGTACATCAGTATGTTAAATGTCAAAAACAGCTGGGATGTCAAAGTAAGACAGTTGGAGAAGTGCTTGTTAGCTTTGGAATGAGCATTGCTAAGGAGTAATACAAACAAAGGAAAGTGTACCTGGTGTGTCAAAAGAGGAAGGCTGGGTCTAAGAGGCAACAGTGTTGACTGCCTCACTGAAGCAGTTACTGAGAGGAACATCAAATCATCTGCAATCTACTGTGAATGTTTTAGCTTATCCAGTGCATTAGTCGCTTGTGTTAAACACTGTTCTGCAGTTATTAAGAGGATGGAATGGGTTTTTTTTCTGTCAATAAACGTCTGCAAAATATACTTTGTAACACTGCAGCACATACAAAATGCTGTGTGTAGCACCACAGTACATTAAGGGGTTCATTTAAAAAAAAAAATGGAAATTGAATGCAGGGGACCACCTTTGTTACACTTGCGTCCAGTGGGGTTCCATGCATGCAACGTTGAACCCTCACAAAGGAGTAAAACTAAAGAGTAAAACTAAGTGGGCTCATGTTCAATGGGGGCGTAACATTAATAGAAATCGTGCCTTCCATTAGTGTTACCCTACGTTTTCAATCATTTGTATGATGGAGAGGAGGGGCCGAGAGGAGGGGACATATTAACAAATGAAAATGTTTGTGAAGCGTAAGCAAAATGCATAAAAACCGTACACAAGTCTTTTACGCATTTTGCTTACGTTACGCAATGTGCAACATGAGCTCCCATAAATTCCAACTCATTTGAGGGCAGATGATAAAAATAGGTGGAATGCAAAATACTATGGGAGTCATTTTAGAGTGAGTGGAGCAGAAAACGAAAGAGTAAAATTGCCTTTATGCTTTCATTTTCTGCACCTGCTCATGTTCTTGCCATCCTGAGTCACAGGAGGGCAGCAAAGAGGAGATAGCATCTCCGCCTTGCTTTCCGCATGTTTTACGCCAGCGTGAGATTTTCATGCAGGTGTAAAACGGATGGGGTCCAATCGAATACGCCTCACACTAGCACCATTAGTAATCCATTATAAAAGACACCTGCAAAGCACATTTGCAGGCAATGTTTTATATCTCGCTGAGGGTCAAACTGAAGAGTAAAGGGAGCTCATTTTGCTCAAAAGTGTAATTTGGTGACAGGAACCCATTACGTTTACACTTTAACGGAAGCAGGTCCATGACACCAAGTTGTGGTCATTTGCACTGTGAATTGAAAGAGAACTACCTGACAATGGCAGTAAAAGTGTGAGTACAGCTTTTGGATGAACACAGTAGATCATAGTTGACTATGAATTTTTATTTTGGATTTTTTCTAACCAAGAACTCTATGGTTGAAGATATAGTTTTCCTGATTGATCAACTCTTTCATGTGTCCAACATATGTCTGCCATCTCTTTAATACGTTTTTTCTATATGGATATTCAGAAGGCAGCGTCCAATGCTTTCCTCACGCCTCTGAAGAATCATTATCTCAGTGAATACTTTTGTGCAACTAGATAATTATGATGATTAACAATGTATGGATGGCATAATGCATTGCCTAGGAACTCGAGCATATGCAGAACATGGAATTCAATTGGCTGCCTTGTTCTAAATTAAAAAAATAAATGTAAGCTGGCAGTGATTTCGAAGTCACACAAGTTGAACAATTTTCTGGAACAGCTCGAGAGGATCCTCTTTTTGCCCTTTCAGATATGTATTAGCAATGGACACTGTCCACTTGATCTCTCAATCTCCCCTCTGAACGCCGCAGATCCGTACATCTCATACCTTCACACGATAACCAAGGCCTGACTAGGCACCAGGGGAGCCCCTAATAAATGTGACCCAGGAGGTGAATTAATAGTTGTCACTATAGGGAATAGATTTCAGTCAAGCTCCACTCTACAACTACACCATATCTACCTGTGTTGTCCATTAGTCATAAAACCCAGCTGCCATACTGTCCTGTGTAGCAAGAACTCATACATGTGTTATTAGCTAGCTTATGATTGCACATCTTCAGCCAGAATCATCTACATGAAGGATGTATACACGTTTAGGTGACTGATTCCTCTCTGGCAGGTATTTCAGAGTGCTTGCTGTATGCCAACTTGCTGTTCAGTGTTAGGCTGAGCGCTCTTGCACACAACTTTGCTTTCAGATTGAACCACATACATCCCTCTGTATTCAGTGTTCCCACTGGACTAGCCTGCAGCCAATGGTGGTGCCCATTGATGTTCTCTGGGAGTTTGCATCCTAAATCCTGCAGAGTTCAGAGTCCTACTGTCTTTCCCCGTCTCTTTGTGAGGGTTTTGTTAGGCTGTTGAGGTACAGAACATGTCCACAACCTATCGTTTAGAGGAGACTTGCTGAAGGTGGATGAGTTTGGTACTATTGTTTGCCAGCATTTGAGTACTTCTTGATTCCTATTTGCCACACTGGTCAGATTATGAGCTTATAAACTCATTTGTTACTGCCTTTCTCCTGATTTCTGACCCCTTTGTGTTTCCACCAATAAAGTTTACGAAAGCAAAGAGCCCTTTTCCATTGTTAATTCCCAATATCATTTGATTTTGTGTTTGTCCAAACAGGCCTCGAGGGACTTTTTCAAATTGTTAACGTTACCTTGTCCTCCAAAAAAAAAATGAAAACAATTAAAATCAGTTGCCTTTTGTATCTCAACGTGTTTGTAAAAATTAAATACCATTCCGATTTCTTTACAAGAAAGAAAATCCTTCCTAATTTAGTCACATTCCTTTGTATCATAGAGCCCCATGAGAACCTGTCTGTCAAGTATCCCTGTTGTTATTGTCTAGTGGCATGCCTTGGGCATTGAAATCTAGAACTGGGGCACAGATTTTTATTTGGAGAAGGACGAGATGTTGGAGGATGATGGGTTGACTATTCGTGGGAAAGAAGGATGTTAACTGCCAGGTCTGCACCCTTGGTGGAGAATGGTGCGCCACTCCTGTTTTTATGTGTACGTACTTGCTGACCATAGCGAGAGCAGGATTTGGTGAGGTGAGATAATCATTGGTGGGCAGTGCACAAGAGCAGAGGGGCAGAGCTGAACATTGAGGGTGTGTCTCTTCTACAGGGGGCAGGGTAGATGAGGAGGCAGGGTTGACAATATAGGGGTTGCTACTAACACAGAGGAGAACATGGTGGAGCAGGCAAGGCAGAAAACGGAAGGGAGAGGTGGCAGAGGTGGAGAATGGCGGGCTGGTATAGAGAGTCCTTTTGCCAGAGATGGTGGATGTGCCACACGAGGATTTACAGACAATGCTTGACTTAATAAGAAAAGATGGTATTGTAGTTATTGCAAATACACTAGACGTGCCGCTGGGAAATACCTTAAATCATCTTTGGCATGTGTGAGGTGATGGTTAAAGTGCTTGGAGAAGATGCATCAGAGGTGCTCAGCTTCACTCAGAGAGATGAGGGGAGGGCGCCAGACGTGATAATGGATGAGATTGAAAAGCATCATATGAAGCAAACAGAGATGGTCCCCAACAAAAGTCTAAGCACGAGGAAACGAACAAGGCCTTCATACCTATGCATTCGCTTGCAGAACGGACAAATCAGAAGCTAGCGCTTGTTGTCAAGTTTCAGGTGGGGCAGCACTGACCCATACCCATTCATTATCCACCTGGTAATGGACCATGGAACACTTAAGGTTACCAGAGGGAAAGACTATGAGGGGGCATGAATGCACTGTGACATTAAACCAGTGAAATGGGGTGCATCCCAGAGGGGTTGATGCTTAGATACCAAATCAATACACATACAAAATAAATGGAAAATGGTATGATTCATCCTAGTGATCACGTGTCAGCTTCCAGGAACCACAGCACCTTCAAGTGGTGCAAAGAGAAGAGAGAGTTTCCTCACAGGATGACACCCACCCATCACTAGTCTCAGACACACACTGGCACAAGTATCCCTCAGTGCTCCACCCTTTAAGACTGTGCAAGCAACTCTGCCCTCCCTGAATACTGCCCAAGTGACAGCAGCAACCAGCATGTCCGTGTCTCCACCACTAGCACCACCAGAGCTTGTGTTGTTGGTGGTGTGAGCCAAGGTGGCATGTCACTATTTTGAGCATGCACAGATCGAATGAATGATCTGTCATGCTGCAATGACCTGCCTGTATTGCAAGAACATCATCATCCGGGTGAAACTCAATCCCTCAGCAATGGAGGTTGTTTAGATGGGCACATACCCTGTTACCCTCCTACTCTCTTGTAACTGACTTACTGAGTAATGGGCACAGGGCAGGAAAAGGGCAGTAGTATCGACTTCCCGCAAATTTGGAGCTTGAAATATAGTCGCACATATTGTGGGAGTGGCTCTCCAGTTGTATGATAGCGTTACAGTGTAATTGTAATTTCAATTGTTTATTTGTTAAGTGCTTATACACAAGTGAAGTGCTTCAAATCGGAAAGGGAACAAGGGAGTACAGAGTCATTCTTAGGCCTTGAAGGTCCCGAATGATGTTCCAAAATTATTAGCAAACTAGGCCTAACGGCATTACTACTAGTGCAAGTGCAAGACACGAGGGGAGCTGGGAAAGGGGGGAGAGAGAGAGAAGAGCATACAATCCTTAAACTACTGTACAAGGCCAAGGACATTTCAGAAAGTGCAAGTGCATGACAGAGAGTCAGGTGATAAGGGGGGAGGAGAAAGAGAAGAACATACAGAAACAAAAAAACTAGCGCACTAGGCCTAGCGAACTAGGCCTAGTTCATTCTGGTAATGTAAGTGGGCAGAGAAGAGGTGAAAGGGAGGGGGAAGAGAACAAGTGTGCCCAGTCCAGTAGGGCCCTGGTTAAGTACAGAGAGGTTAGGTTACCCTTCTCATGGAATGAAATCCAGAACTGCAGTAGTGGTGAGTAGAGTGCAGGGGCCTTGGGGCAAGTGCAAGGACTGGCGGGGGTGCCTGAGACCTGTGTGGCTCTGGAGGTGCAACAGGCGACCAGTCAGCAAATGGAGCAGAGTTAGGAAGAGAGGGAGGAGGAAATAAGGCAAGAAAAGAGAGGGGGTTAACAAGGGAGAGTGAGAGAGAAAGAGGAAGAAAGGAGGAAGGGCTTGAGGAGTTTCTGGGAACTTAAGGAGATCAGGCTCAAGACAGAGCGAAGCAGGGAAGTTGTTCCCGAGGGCGGCACCTGCAGAGGATAATGATCTACCTCCAAATCTCTGTTTTGAAAATCGGCTCCACCGCTGAGAGTTGGAAGAGGATGAGCAGAGGGCTCTAGAAGGAGAGTATTTCCGGAGAGAGAGTTGTAGATAGTGCAGGTCCCGGCCCCAGAATGCCTTGTGGACTATGAAGAGGGTCTTGAACTTGATTACTGAAGAGTTCAAAAGAGAGCGAATCAACCTAAGAACCTAGTACAGAAGATAATTGGATTAAGATAAGCTAATGCAGACTTCAATCAAATGAATGGGCCAACTCATGGCCTGTGATAGATAGTACATGGTTGCAATGTTCAAACTTGCCACAATGCCATACAATCCTCACACTTCAGAAATCCCTGAACTCTATTCCAACTGTTCATGCTGCACATATGTGTAATTTTGCTACAGCATTCAAATTGATGCCAGCTTCAATGGGCCCAACACATTACTCAATAGTTTGTCACGCATGGAGGACAGGGTACATTTGACACGATGGAGATGTATGGGAAATGCATCAAGCCACCAATGAATTCAATGTCAATATTACCTGTGTTGCATAAAGTCAAATCCAAAAATGTAAGACTGAAGGGGATTGAGTTCAAATTACATACTAAATAATCACAAAAGGCTTCTTAAAAGGCACATTTTTGCATCTTGATGTCATTGATTGTTCGGGGCTAATTGTTTTCTAATGCTGTTTGGATGTCTGTAAATAGAAGTCTGTAATTTTGGGAAAGCACAAGAATGCATGCAGCACATCAAAATATCTCAGTTTAAACTGACATCACATATTTCCGGCTGTTGTGCCCTCATGACAAGCAAAGACTGGAGTAGGTAAACATTGTCCCATTTGCAGCTGTTGTATCACAAGGAGAACTGAAATAATTCAATGGGCACTACTGTGAGCCGTATTGGAAGGTGGCTGTCTGTTCAATATAACAGCAGGAACAGGACTCAAGAACAAAACCTTGTATCAAAAATCCTAATGTTATCTACAGCTAGTCAGTTGGTCACCACAGCTTCAGCAAGTCACTAGTGGTATGCAGTGGTCAAAGTGTACGAAAAGAAGTAGTGGAACTATGTTCCCATTAGGCCGGCCTCCGCTCCTACAAACCTCCATCTACTCACAATCCATGCAATCCAAAACCACTTGCTGTTTAAGGGAATGTTCAGTGCAGTGCACTGAAGTGCACGTTTCAACTTCTTCCTACACTTTTATTTTAAAACCAAACTATTTCCGAACGTTTCTTTTTAAAAAAAAGGATAGTAACAGTAAAATCTATAATAAAAAATAAAAATGTAGACGAGCACTGCTCCCAACCGGCCTGCCCCCTTCGATCATTGATCTGCCTTGAATGGAAGGTACTTAGATTTCAAGCTGCAGCTGTGTGGGCAGAGTCTACAATAAGGAAATTCTGCACTCTCGGATTTCTTTTCCAAAACCATCTGACATGCCACTGGCAAAGGGAAAAAGAGATGTTTAATGACTGACCAAATCATGCTGCAACTAAGCCGAAATTGAACTGTGCTTTCTTGGCCATGCAGGCATATTTCTATGCATTATACTTCACGTTGCTTCTCAAATGGAAATGCAACCCAGACGCCGATCTTTTCCATGCAGAAATTCCTAAATAAGATTTCCCCCTCATAGAGTTGCAGCTAGGGTGACAGCGAAATGAAACCAGTCAGTGCACTACAACATGCACAACTGCATTGAACAGCTGCTTTAAATGCACACAGCACGATACCAAGATGAACACGACCATCATGAATACAATAATGAAAAGTTCAGTTCTTGCCTTTGCAGTTATATTGGTGCCATAAAACGTTTCCGGCCCAGATAATTATTAATACCTAAATATCTTCCTTCTCGAGCTCTTCGCTCATCCGCCTCCAACTCCCTCAGGGTCAGTCGCTTCTCCAAGCAACGAGCTGTATATCTCTTTCCTCGGCTGTTGCCTCCCTCTGGAACAGCCTCCCTGCCTCCCTTAAACTTGAGAACCATCTCCAGTTCCGAAAGCACCTCAAACCCTTTCTCTTTGCTTCTGCCTTTTCTCCTCCTCTCATCTGCTGACCTCCTGGCTGTAACCGGAACTGCACTGGCTACCTGGACATCCTCTAATCTCGGGCCCAGGTCCCTTCCCGGCCAGCCTCACACACCTGCACTGCCCACCTGGCAAACCATGCACTTTGGGACTGTTTCTGTATCCCTATAGGACCCCTACCAGCCCATGACACCTGATCTATGCACTTACCCTTGCACTTGCCACTTGTTGGCCATTACTTACTTATTGTTGTCATCTTTTCCCATGTACTGCACTATCCCTGCCCCTCCCCATGCACTTGAACAATCTAAATGACACCTGGCCTAGTAGGATCGCTGTCCGTCCTCCTTTTGTCTCCCTCCCTTGCTTCGTCGCGCCTTGGAACACTTGTGTATAGGCGCATTATAAATGCCATATCTTATCATATCATATCAATGTGAAAACATGCTAATTTCTCACAGATTAACAAGAGAGGTTGCAATCACTTCAGCTGGCTGCGTATTCGAAGACGGTTCCATGCTGCCAATGCCGCATTCCAAAGGTCATCTCAGGCAAGCAAATGCAGTCACTTCGGTGAATGCACCACACCCCCTATGCCGTTCGAATGCACTTACTCATTAACAGGGCTTTAAGTGGGGTAAGTAATTGAGGGGGATCCCTCATATATTTGGTGTGGAATGCATGATGGGTGTGGCCTGAAAAGTACGCAAGCCATAGTAAGGTACATATATCTGTTCCTAAAATAACATGTTGTGATGTGTCACCAGCCTTACCTTGGTTGGCATCATCATTTTTATCCTTATATTCATTATCAGTGCATGTGTGTTATGGAGGAGGAGACCATGAACATATGTTTCTCTCAGCGTGTCAGTAAATACCATCTGTAACTAATCTACCCCTACTTCCCCAGACACATGGGGATGAACCTCCACCACATGCCTCCCTCCCCTCCTGACATATTTAGTGGTCTGCCTAAACTCATAGGTTGGTAGTCCCCATAACTCATTGACACCAGGGGAACTGAATAGCAAACCAAAGCATGGAGAAAAGGTGTCACATTTATTTAAATTATTTATTGGGTATTTATAATGTGCCTATACCAAAAATGGTGTTTCATGGCGCAACAAGACAAAGAGGTGAGGGGGTAACAGGGAACAAGAAAAACAAAAATGGTCCGACTAGGTCTTTGGTCATTTGGATCCTGCAGGTGCAGTAACAAGAATAGCAGGGAGTGGGCAAGGGGGGAAGTGCCGGTCCGAGCGGAATACGCTAATGATAAGGAGACAAGGAAGTGCAGGTTGGAGGGGCGAGCGTGCAATTGCTGGGGGGAGGAGGAAAGGGGAAAGATGGCCCCTGGGCTAGGCGAGTGCTATGCGGAGGCCAGGTGGACAAGTGCCATGGGAATGCAGAGAGTGCAGGGGAAAGAAGGTCCACATGCTAAGAGCGAGAACGGGGCTGGATGGGCCCAACCGGGTGCAGGCCCAGCCAGGCTAGTGCTGTGGGACAGAGCCTGGTAGGGCAAGTGCAGGTTAGGGGCAGGGGGGTCTGGGGAGACCAGGTACTGGGATAGACTGGACGAGGATGGCCTGGTGCCCGAAGCAACCAGGCAGCCAGTCAAAATGAGGCAGAGGGGAACATTAGCACAGGAAGGGGGGAAGTAGGAAGAGAAAAGGAGGATCTTGAGAAGCTTCTGGAACTTAAGGAGATCCAGCTCAAGTCTGAGAGGGGCAGAGAGGGAATTCCAGAGGAAGGCACCTGCGGAAGAGAGAGATCTACCCCCCATTTTCTGCTTGGGGAATCGTCTGATCTGAAGAGAGTTGCAGCTACTAAACTTAAAGGCTCTAGCAGGGAGGTAGTTAGGGAGAGTGAGTTGGATGTAGTGAAATCCCAAGTGAGGAGAGACAGCAGAGATTAAATGGGCTAGAGGTGCATGGCAGAGGTTGAAGAGCCAATGTGAGAGGATAGAGCCCTGATGGATGCCACAGGTGGAGAGTGTGATGGAGGAGAGAAAAGGGCCCAGTTGAACCTGGGATGGTTGGCCAGAGAGGAAGGAGGTCAACCAGTCCAGTGCCAGGTCTGTGATGCCAAGGGTACAAGGGTGGTATGATTGACCATATCAAAGGCAGAGGAAAGGTCAAGAAGGATGAGAATGGACTGAGAGTTTGAATCAAGATTTGAGTGCTCAGTAGTGCAGTTTCTATGCATCTGGCTTCTCTGAAGCCATACTGGTGGTTGTGGAGACAACCAACAGTTTCAGTGTTGTGGATAAGCAGGGAGATGACCAGCTTCTCCAGGAGTTTGCTCAGGAAGTGGGTAATGACGATAGGGCGGTAGTTAGCCTGGCAGGAGGGGTCAGCAAAAGGCTTTTTGAGGAGAGGGTGCACAAGGGAGTGCTTGAGGAGTGGCCAGAAGGGGCCAGTGGCAAAGGAGTGATTGCAGAAATCATCCAAGGTTGGAGCAAGGGAGGCAAATTTGTCCTTGATAGGTCTGGAGGAGCAGGGGACCACCTGTTTGCAAGAGACTGTTATAGAGAGGACTCAGTGCTGAATTAAACCCTGTAGAGGCACCTAGGCAGTTGAAATGTCGTCCACCCCATTACAAATGATCTCCTAATATGTTTTTAATTTTCTTCACCACTTTATATTCATCCATTGTTGCAGGACCCTTAAAAGGAGTGGGGCCCATAGGCCGGTGCCTACTTATCCTAATGGATAATCCGGCACTGAGAGGACTTGTCTAGAGACCTCAACCAGTGATATGGGTGAGAAAGAGGAGGGTAGAGTAGGAGGGAAGGAGTCACGGGGGCCATATGATGCCTGAGAGTGGGTGAGGGAGAAGGGAGTTGGGTAGAGGAGAGTGAGGACAGGATGTCCTGAGTTCTGGTTATGAAGTGAGAGGCCAGTTCAGTGAAGAGGGTCAGGGAAGGCAAAGGAGAAGCGGAGACTGCAGTGGAATTGGCAAGTTCCTTGCAGATTTTGAATAGTTCAGCCATGTTGTTAGTGGCTCCAGAGATGTGGCCTTGAATACAGGCCTTCTTCTTCAAACAAATGGAGAGTCTGTATTGCCTTTCAAGCGGGCGGCATGCCAGTCTGTCAGAGGATGTGCGTGAAGCCTGCCACTTCCACTCAGCAACTCTGCACTTGTGTTTCAGAGAGGCTAGGTTGGAATCATACCAGGTGTTGCGCTTGGCGCCATGCTTCATGCGGATCCTCATGACAGGGACAAGGATGTCCAGAGTGTTGGAGATGGAGAGATGAAGGTTAGCAAGGGCTGTGTTTGTGTGAGTGTCAGTGGCTGAATTGGGAGGGCGAATGAAAGTGGCAGCAAAAGCAGCAACTGTCACTCACTTCATCGGTCGAATGATGGAGAAGGAGACTTGCAGTGCCAGCGGTTGCTTAGCCGGGGAGCCCAAGAGATGAGAACATGGGATAAATCATCACCAATAAATTAGTGGTGCATACAGTGTGTAACTCCATTTGTGTTTACTCATTATTAATCATGACACTTAATCAAAAAAATCTATGCATGCTTCATATTAGCGGAAAATATATTATTTAATCAAATATCACAGTTCTTCTACTAATAATCAAGTACACAGTAAGCCCTAACATTTCATAAATACGTATATACGCACCCCCCATCATCATACAGAGTGTGCAATGTTTGTATAATTGTCTTGCATGCACCAATGGGCTATGCATTCAGAAGCAGGATTAAATACATAAGAAGGCTTGAAAGACACATAGTGAAAAGAAGTTCATTTAATCGAGGAAGACAAGCTTCATACATAAGAAATTACATCACAAGCTATTGAAACTAGTATCTATGAAGGTCCCTTGAACAATACATACATCCAGGGGTCCATGTACTTTTATGCAATTTACTTACCAAGCCCTACTTCCCCTCCACTTCCACCCTGAACCCAACCCCTTCTCCAACTCCATTTTACCCCTTATACCACAAACATAAGTACATTTTGAAGTGTTTTTTAAAGTAATGTTCACAAAGTATATTAAATCGAATTAATTTGCTTCATGGATGATTGTAGTTGACCATTGTTTTATGACATGATGATTTATATTTCACCAATGTTGGTAGTCTGTAGGGTAGCACGAACTGATTATCAGTGTTGGTTTCAAGGTATTTCAATATGTTTTTTGTTATGGTGAAATGATCTAAGCAGGGTTTATGTCCATTGCACATTATGTATGGTGATACACGTGGGCTATATTGCTGAGGTTTGATGAAATGTTACAAACCTCTCTGTGTATTTGATTATTAGTAGATGAACTGTGATATTTTGATTAAATAATAAATATTTTGATAATATGAAGCATCTTAAGATGGTTTTTGATTAAGTGTCAAGATTAATAATGACAAAACAAGAGAGGAGTTATCCACCGTACGCGTTAGTAATTTATTGGTGAAAACTTTTCCCTATGCTTTGGTTTGATATTTGGTTGTCTGCACATGTTGACACCACAGAAATTGTCAATTCTCCATGGCCATAAGAAGGGACACTTTGCAGACTACTTTGTAGCCAATGAATTCACTAATCTGCCTAAAATGAATGACAAGAATGCTATTGCATCTTTGCACCTTGTGATAAGTATTTGGTAAGACTATTTAAAGATTCACTGATTTAAAGCCCCTGATTGTAATTGCAAGACTTACCTGCCCTTTCTTTCTGATGCTTTTCATATACCCCAGTTCCCAGCCACAAATCATAAGGGGGGACGAATTGAATGCAGACCCATTGAGTTCCCTGTGGGGAAACAGGGTTTTTGCATAGGGTGTATGGTTGTGGTCAGGTGCATGGTTTCCCTTGGATTGATTCCCTCAGACTGGCTGAGGGGTTCTGAAACAAGATAGAGCAGACTTGTATACAAATGCTGTGTACTAATTCGTACCGTGGCTCTCTGGTATTCCCACTAACCTCCCCTTACACTCCATAGTACCTGCATACAATGCTATTGATTTCATGCATATTGCTCTTTGCAACGGTTAGTATCTGATGGTTTTTGTTCTTTGATTTAAATATGCTCTTGTTCAGTTTTCAGGATCAAGTGCTGAGTTACTGAATTCTGTTACATGCACCCCAAATAAAATGTTCAATAATGTCCAAAACTTTAATCACTCATAGTCTACATGTGCTTCTGCTTTTTAACAACCATGTTCTCTCTTTAAAGTTAATAATTTACTGTGGCAGTAACATTGCAACAATGGTGATACAATCAGATAATAAAGCATGTGCTAATAAGTCTGTTTTTATGTACAAAATCTCAGATGGAGGATAGGAATGGCAGGGAAATATCCAAACCTAGTAAGCAAGGTAAATCTTTGAAATCAGGCTGGGCATTATCACTAGAGTGCAGTTCTGGCAAATCTGTATTCTATTTCTATTTTGTGGGGTGACGTTCCTGTAACAACGCTGGTAGGAAATGCTGTTCAATGAAGTGAAAGTTCAGACAGAAATCAAGAGTTGAAGTCATCAAAATCTGGACCTGAGATGCAGGTAAGGACAGATGACTGTCAGCATGATCAAGTGTGTAGGGTCATTGACAGCTACTGAGTTTCAATATGAATGTCACTGCAGAAGTGTATTCCAATGACTTCTGGGCAGTCGGTTCATTTTGGAACATAGTAATATATTGGCGTGCTTTTTGGGTTGCCACAAAATCCATCAAGGATGTAACACAGGACTACACAATTTATGTGGTAAACCGAAGAAATGTATTGATGTACAGAAAATAACATGGTGAAAGTCTGGTAAGACCAACGCAGTGAGTACCCCAAACGTTCCCAATCCTTTTGGCACCTCTCCCTGAGCCCTCTTCAGGGAACAGGGGTAGCCCACCAAAGTCAAATAATAGGTCACTCCACTCGGTATCATCTCTTGAAAGAAACTCAAAATGCCATAGAGAATCTATTGCAAAGTTCTAGTCAGGAGTTATCCTTGATCTAGATCTGTTCAGATATTTGGTTCTTGATCCTAGAAGTTGTCTTGGGGTTGTGGGTTTAGGGGGGGTTCCTGAACCCTGGTTGGTAGAGTATGCTTGGGTGGGCCTCTGTGATCAATATGTCTATTCGTGAGGAAGACTGGAAGAAACCTTTTGAGAGGCAAATGGTGGGAACACTGCAGCAAAGACTCAGCTAGTCGGGGTCTCAGAAGCTGGTTCGGGGAGACTGAAATCTACTGGTCAGTTCCCTGCATGAGGGGTCTAATCCTTTGGCATCCCCTCATAGTCCCCATTAAAATTCTTCCCCTAACCAATAATTAGATTGTGCCATCTCGCACCTCCTCCATTGTGCTCTAGATTTTGCACTGGAACAATCTGGTCAATTGGAGCCTCATTAGTATTTTCTTCTAGGTGTATCAATCCTCCTCCAACCTCTTCAGGTTGCATAGGTACATCGTTCCCTCTATTTCTTCTTTCTCGAACACTGATGTTAAGGCCTATCAGCTCAGCTCCTTCCCCTTGACGTTCTGTGTTTTCTTGGAGGGTTCTCCTCCAACATCCCCACTCCATCTCTGTCCTGATAGTATCCCTCACAGCCTCCCTCCAACTGCAGGTAGGCAATTCCCCTTCTCCATCCACCCTCTTTGATCAACTTCTTCCAGCCTCTCCCTAACTCACACTCTCTTTCCCCAAACTCCAACACTCCCCTACAACTCACTTTCTTCTGTTCACACTGCTCCCCTTTTCCTACCTCCTCCACTCCCAACCTCCAGCTCTTTCCTCCTGACCTCCTCTCAGAACATCTCTCTCTAGCAACTGTGCTCCAAAACCCTTTCTCCAATTGCTACCTCAACTCCCTAACCAGGCAGACAGAGCTAAGTAATTACATAGTAGGATGCCTCTCCCCTGGCATGATACAGTACTTTAGAAAATAAAGGTACAGACTTACCCATGCTTTTTGGTCTTTTTTCTGCAGAAGTGTAAATTGGGAACGCTTCTGGAAGAAGGGCATTTAAAGAAATAAGGACCCGTCTAGAGTTTGAGTTGAACAAAAATTAAGTAATTGTTCCTCATGCATGAAAATCAATAGGACCATTTGGAAAAGATTTTCTTAAAAAGTGTAAAGTCACTTGGTGGAAAGAATAATGTCTACCTCTGTACAAGTCCTGATGAAGACGAGCGACTACACCCATTGGTGGATCATTCGATAGCATAATGTCAAAACTACACTTCAGAGATGTTTTGTCAAAAGTATAGAGAGGAATATGTGAGTTGGTAGAACCCTCCACAAACACCTATAGTCGACTTTCACTTGTATAGTGTTGTTAATTTTGAAAACAAGCTGGCTCTAGCAATATAATCTGAGAGCTAACAGATCCATGACTCTTGTTTTGCACATGCACCTTTTGTCCGATGTGGTTAAAAGCATTGGACGATATAATATGACATATGTATTAATTGCAATAGAAAGTGATGTTGCATGATGTGAATGTTTATATTTGTAATACGATTGTATGTTTTCTTTTAAAAACACGTTTAAATTAAATGAATAATTAATTAAATAAATAATGTAATAATATATGTATAGCCCAGACTAGCCTTTTATGCTTTCAAATGTTTCCAATATAGTCTGCACTCCTTGTCTGTAGAATAATTTAGACTCTATGGAGATTCCATGAAGCATCCCTTCTGTTTCTAGCCTAGTATGATAGCAACCTCATCTGTCTCCTCCCCCTCCCCTTACTTGTTTTTTTCCCTCTCCCCCCACCCCTCCAGCACTATTTGAAATGTCATCAGGCCTAGTACGATAGTTGCTTGTTTTGCTCCTCCCCTCCCTTTCTGCACCCCTCTCGCTCACTTTTGCTTTCTCCGGCGCTACCAGAAATGTTGTCAGGCCTCGTACGGTAGTCGCCTGTCTGTTTCCATTTCCTTCCCACTCTCCCCCGGGCCAAGTACGATAGTTAATTTCACATCCTTACTGTTCCTGGCCTCTAAGAATGTCATTGTATTTTCCCTTGTTCCCGGTCTTGCCTTGAAGCGCTTTGAAACACATTGTGTATAGGCACTATATAAATAAACTATCATATCATTATCATATCATAATTGGGTCTCACCACAAAAAGACAACAAACTCAGTCACATCCACTGAATGCATTCGTTTGCACAGAAATAATTCTTAAATGTATTATTTTTAACTTTACAAGCAACATGTATTTGTTCCTGATGCTAAAAGATGGTACACTGTTTTGCAGACGCTAAATGTAGTCGCCTGTCTATCAAGAATACAAATTGGTTTGCAGGTTGTATTGTGTATGGTCAGAAAAGAAGATGGCATACTCAGATACTGCAACTAAATGCCCCTGCTTGCCAATACAGAGTTTTAAGATTTGTTATTCACAGGTATTTGTTCAGGACACTTAAAGATGAAACACTAATTTACAGCCACTGAATGTAATCTAATTTCCTGCCTGCCTCCAAACAATTATGTGATGTTCTACACAGATTGACAAGAAATTCCATATGTTTTTATACCATGCCACGGTCACAGGATGTCTTAGAGTCGATACAATTAACAAAACAATGGTCTATCCTATTTTGATTCCCTACCTCTACCTCTGAAGCCTATTTCCTCAACTGATCTACCAACCTATCTGCCTAAAATGACTAATCGTGAAATTGAACCGCAGATACTTTTTTTTGTATATTTGCTCCAACCACCCAAAATACTTTGCTCAAAACACTGATAATGATATTTGTCTGACATTTTGTACCTAGGCTTCCACGAATGACAGCATAAACTGTTGGACTGGAACCTCATAAATCCCTTGCCATCACATAATGCCCCGAGGGTCAGATATATTTAGGACCAAATGTGGCCACTGGGGCTGCCTCCCTTTTACCTCTTTCCATGATCCCATCCTTCTAAAAATATTTTTCTCCTTTTTATTGATTGTATGTGTTATAACGGAATGACAACAACATGCGTTTACCTCTTGGGCTTTGTAATGTTAATGTATGTTATAGCTCAGTTTGTCCCTATTTTGTGTATCAGATGGAAAACGCTTCAAATGTGTGCTGTGGAAAAATGTATCTCTCAATCCGCAAAAAAATGTAATAAACATGCTAGAACTTTAACACCCAATTGCTGTGCTAGACATAAGAGATCAAATGAGTTTTTGTTGGAGGTTGTGAGAGACATCAAGGAAGGAGATGTGGAGTGATGCATGAAGGAGGTTGAGAAACACATGTGAAAGGAGGAACCAAGTGCCCTAGAGGGGGAAATGCCTTGAGGGAGGAGGTTGGGAACGTTGAAGAGGAGGGAAGGAGAAATAGCATAGAGGTGACTGAAAGAGTTCTGGAGGAGGAACAGGCTCAGTACTAGCCTGAAAGGAGGAGGTTGGTGAGGGGTAGAAGCATAAGCATGTAGCAGAGCATCAAGTAGTTACAGGATGAGGAGAAGAAAGAGATCAATGGAGGGGAGGAGCAAAGTGTAGAAGAGGTCCCCTTTGCCACACGACTTGTGTCGCATGACAGGTAGGTTGATGGAAATGGGGTGCTGAGGACTAGTGTCAGACCCCTGAAACAGGAAGGAAGAGATCACCACCAAACTCAGCCATTATGCAAGCACAGGGGCTAGCAAGTGGTGGAAGGTCAGAGGTTTAGATTGGCATGACCCAGCCCTACCCATCACAGCTACCCAGGCTTAATATGGAGGTGCAGGTAGGGCCCCTAGACAAATGAGTCTCCTAGGAGTCCAGGATGAGAAGCAGAGGAATCGCCAGAAAGGAACAAGAAGCCATGAAAAAGTGAAGGGATTCTAATCTCCCCAGACTGTGAATTATTAGAAAAGGAAAATATCTTGGGTAGAGACTCACATATTATGGAATAGAAAACCTAAACCTTTATGACAGTTAGGAGGCTAATTTGCATTTTGTTGGTGCAGACAAATGGCAAAGAAGCATTATACACACAATCCTTTTTTGGGGATAAGTAGTCCTAAGCAGTTTTAGGCATATGCGTCTTTTTTGAGGGGAGGAGAAGGACAAATCAGTGATAAATGCACATGTATTTCGCTGGAGAGGGAGAACAACAAAAAAGTTGTTCAGAACATATTTCTCTTGGTGGAATAGGAAAACACCAATAGAAACACATCACTTTTGTTTATCGAAGAGAAAGTCAAACTAGTGTTTGGCACATGTGTCTATTGTTGGTGGAGGAGTAGGCCAAAGCAGTTGTTAGGCATACATGTCTTTTAAAGTTGACAAAGGCCAAAGCAATGTTGGGGACACATGTATGTTTTAGCTGAGGAGAAAAGCAATGCAGTGTTTGGTTGATGGTGACACATGCCTGACCTTAAAGGTAGAGAAGGGGGTAGAAAAAAGGGCCTCTTAGAACCACCAGCAATGGGATGTTGGGACTGGAGTGGTATGGGTTTGACTGTCTGACCTGCCCCAACGTGTCCAGACAAACAGGCGTTTTATAGGGAATACACATTCCCCTACCTCTTTAAGAGTGTCTTCTAGCTTTCCTAGCTGACCTAAAATATCGGCATCCATTTGGGGAAGATAATCTACCAGGGATTAGTGGGACCCCCTTCTACAAGGGGATGTTCTGGTGAGTGTGTCATTACTTCTTACAGGATAACTTTAGGGTTGACAGGGAAGGTGGGTTTGCCCAGTCCTGTTCACAAAAATAAAGTGATTTCAGAATCATTTGAATCTGAGAAATATATAACCAGTCGCAGTCAAACTACAAACAAGTACAACCTAATGCTAACGGACACTGAGTTTTCAAAACCACATATAGAAGCAAACAATATTGCCTCTGATCATGGAGTATGAAGCCCCCCTTATTCCGGTAGGTGTATTCCAAAATGACAGTGAGTTGCTTTCAAGGACTGGACTGACAATTTTGCTCAGGAATGGATGGAGCAGTAAAAGCAAAAGGAGTGGGACAATCAAGTACACATTAACAAATCCATTTTGTGACAGATAAAACTGAACAAAACACGGTCTGGTGCCAGGCAACTAGATGAGCCATAGGTTTTTCACTAGTTGTGTGGGTATTTGGAGGCAGGTGATTCATTCTGGAGACTGCCTGCAGTAAAAACAGGGATCAGTTGAAATGGAGCAGGTAAAAGTATTCTGGAAAGTAATACCAGAAGATAGTAGGAGTGTAAAGATGAGTTGGAAAGCAAGCAAGGGCTAAAGACCAAGTAGCATGTGAAGAGGAGTGTAGCAGAAGTGGAATAACAAAAAATTAGTAAAGGTCTGGAGTGAGTGCTAAAGGAAGTGTGGGGGCATATTGTGGACAGAGAGTGGTGTATTCTGGAGGAATTTGGGAGAGAAATCATTTGGAGAGCCATAAGGAGGTGGTTTGGAAAGCCATCCGGAGAAAGGAACCGTGGAGCACAGATGAGATATTTTAATGAGACCCCAGGAGGGAGATAGAAAGGAATATTGTGAGGTAGAAAGCGAGGGATAGTGGAGAGAAAGTTGAAAGAATTAAGGAGGAGGAACAGTGTCACTTCAAACTTTACAGGTGGATGTCAATGCGAGGTCAAGGCGCAAGCACGTGGCGGAGCGTCAAGTAGATACAAGTGGAGGAGAAGGAAGAGAGCAGGGCATAGGAGAGGACAAGGATGGGAGAGTTTTGCTTAGGGACAAGACTTCTGGGTCTTTTCGAGGAGGTAAATTGGAATGAGGTTGTGGGGATTTGAGTGAGAACACTAAAATAGCAAAAAAGCAATCTTCACTGTACCCAGCCTGCAGACAAGCACTCATGGCCAGCTTCCTAGTGAAAGCTTTGGGGATTACCAAAACCCAGCCTTACCTTCCACAGTTATCCAGGATGAAAATGTAGTTTGATGTGCGGCCCCTACACCCACGCAAAGGAGTCTCGCAGGATTCCAAGTCGAGTAGCAAAAGAGTCAAACCAAAGGAGGAACAAGAAGGCAAGAAAGTAGTATTGGATGTTCAGAACCCCATACTGTGAGTGATTGCAGAACGTGCATATCTCTGGAATCCAGGATTGAAAATTACATAATTTAGAGATTTGGTTGTACCAGCAGACCTTTGTTTTCAGACCCAGAGGCAAAGACCTCCCATTGTTGAGTTTACTTTTCTCTAGTTGGCCCAATGATTTAAAAATCCCTAACAAACTTTACTATTGTAAAACTATAGTCTCAGTGTCAGCCATCTATTGATCCATGGCAAATTCATAACAGGTAAGCATATTTTTCTTTTTGGGTGAAATAAAAGGCCAAAGCTGTGTTAAGCAAACATGGCTTTTTTGCAGAGAAGCAGCACAAATTAATATTAGGCGCATATGCAAAACCCTAAGGAGTGTTAGGCACATGTGTTTTTTTGTTGTTGTGGAGAACGTCAAAGGTAGGGAGGTAGGAGAAGGCCAAAGAAGGGTTATGCCACTGTGTTTTTTGGAGGAGTAGGCAAAACAGTCTTAGGCAATGCGTATTTTGTTGGAGAAGGCCAATTCTGTAAAAGGCACAGGAGCCTTTCATTAGTGGGTGAGAAAGTCAAAGTAGTTATTAAGCAGGCTTGTCTTTTGTCGGTAATGCTGAAAGCCAAAACAGTGTGAGGCATATGTTTCCTTTGATGGCAGAGGAGAAGGTGAAACTAGTTTAAGGGCCCTTTGCTAGCAGTGGAGAAAGCATAAGCAGGGTGAACCTTGGTGGGATGTATTGACCCACTCCACTCTGCTATGTGGCATCACCCTGCCCATTGTGGGGAAAGAAACAGCAACAATGGCGGCAAATCCCTTGTGCGTGCCAGAAACCTACAAAAACCATGTTCCTCAGCACACAAAAAGAGGGATGCACAACCTGCCACCCATGGTGCATGTGCAGTGGAATAGAGCACATCCTGCAGAAATGTGCCAGTGGGTGCCATGACCAGAAAACAGAGTGCACAGAGAAAAGCAGCACTTTTCAAATGAAACCCAAAAATGTGCCTACAAATGACATTTTTTTTAAAAACACCAAAATGCCTATAACACAACACTTTTCAACATTCACAATCTTGCCTGGTGCTAAACGTCATGTCTCTAATGAAGCATTGTGAACATACAAAGTGCTGATATGAAGAGCAAAACATTCATCAGAAAACTGGATTGTCTGAAAACTGACAGCCATGCCAAAATCTGGGTGCAGTACCCTGGGTCGCCTGAATGACAGCTGTCAGAGGAGTACTGAGGAAGCTTCAATTTGACATAAAACTAACTAAATTAGCAAACCTACACAGGATTGTTGCCAAAAAGGAATACAGATTTTAGTTGTGTTTTTGATTCCACAGATTTTAAGGCCAAGAAAGAAATGTATTTGTATGTGATGCAACATATGTGTTTTTTGCTAAATTTAAAAGTTAATTAGTTTGGCTGAAGCTGAAAAACCGGAATAGCAGGTTTTTCTCACAGAAGGAAGGCCTTTCCTCAGCAGAAACTCACAGAGAGGTGTTAATTGCAGGGTTTGCACAGAATCTGGTCTACAAAGGGAAAAGGAACAATGACCATCCTCCAACCCAGGACATTGTAGGTGTGAAAGGCCGGAAAACTGCTGCAGCACAGGAAACTCCTGGCTGACAGAAGCAAATTCCAAAGGAAGGGGTCACCACATGCTCCAAGGAGTGACAAAGACTGACCATTTGGTGTTAACAGGATACGTAATGGATATTTTTAGAAGGTGTATAACTTATTATCAAAAGGGGTGCAAAATCTGAAAATGGCAGATTAATTAACCTAATTTTTAGTACTACCTTTGAAAACTTAGCACAACCGTGTAGCTTATTCTGAACAGGAATGGCAATAAATGTGGGTTTATGGGGTCTGTATTTCCGCTAGAATTGTGAAACTTTATACTCTCATTCCCATGTTGAACACGCACATTTGTGAAAACTTGCATAAAAATTGAAAAGTGGGTTCACAGCGAAACGGGCAAAAATCTGTAGAACGGGGAAACATGATCCCACAGCTACGGGGTTTTGAGGAATAGCTGCTATGTAAAATATGCAATCTGTATATGTGATTTTTCTAGAGGTTGCACATGTGTAAATATGTATTTTGTCAAAATTAGACTTTGTGTTCAGTGGCTAGGGGTGGATTCTCAGCATCATAAAATTACACAATAAAGATGACACTCTGTTTCTCTCTTCCTATCAAAGCAGAGAGTAGACTCTGACCCAATCACCTTTCACAGGGGCGAGCTTAGCTAAGCTGGCCCATAGACCCACTTTGTAATGTCATTTTTAAGGCATAAATAGAGACAGCAGAGAGCAGACAGGGACTCACTGATCCATCCACCTTCCTGATTCCAGCGAAGCACTCTGATCCAGCTTTCTACATCCACCTTTAAATATTCTTCCAGATCCAGATGCCAAATCTCTTGTCAGCAATAGAGACTAATGATTTCCAGCAAGGCCTCAATCCTTAAATGTATTCTCTCCACTCAGTAAGCGCTGTGTGGTGTGAGAAGGCCATTTTGAACCAGTATCCAGAAATTCTCTGGCATACCACCACTAGGCTTGCCTGAGGAACTCGCCAGCCAGCTGATCCAAATACCCACAGACTAGGAGAGCAGATCCTGTGCCAATCCGGTGACCGGCCTAGAGGATCCAGTCCCGTGCCTGAAGTACTGTTTTTCCTAGACCAGATCCAATCCATGACCAGAAGTGACATTCCCATTTAAAACGTATCCAGTGAGTATAAATAGGAAGTACTGTGTCCCATGGTATATTTGCATAGTCTTGTCCCTATTTCCAACCCATCCTATCTTTCAGTCAGAACCAGTATTGTTAGGAGTATCTTTGCCTCGTATTATCCCAAACCCATCCCATTTTTCCTTCAGAACATGTATTGTTAGAATTATCTTTGCGCTGCCCATTTTCTCATCTGAAGAAGTCGGGTTTCCTTATCAGGTGGTCACCCTGATCCAGTGACTGTAATCCCTGTGTGACATTCGCTTCTTCATTATTATCCCCTGTGTAAGCAAACTCATTTGTCATTTTTAAAAGTGCATTTCTATTTTTCATTCTCGTGTCTATTTTTAAAAAATGACCTTGACTAAAACCTCCAAAATTCCCTCAGCTTTTGTGATAGAAACAGAATTTCAACTCCTAATTGTAGCCAACATCCACATATATCCTTAGGACCCAGGTCAGAAGCAGTTAAAAGCTATTTTAAAAGCTATTTTACATGTGTAAACTTTTCAGATTTCTAAAATCGTGGCAAACTTTTCACTGCGCGATATTCGCGATAACGGGAGAATCGCACTGATTTGAAATGCACATAGGACCTTATGATTTCAATTGTTTTCTGCTAACCAAAGCACTAATTGTGCTTGTGCTTGTGTGCAACTATCCAAAGCAGCTCCCATAAGAATTTATAACAATTTCAGCAATTTTGACCATATTTGGTGTTTTTGCCCAGTCCATTCTAAAGACAATCTTAAATGCCATACTGACAGCTGGACAGTCAATTCCGTTTTCTCTTGTGTTTGAAAAGGGGAAAGTGGGACTAATATTCTGTTTGATTTGTGCCATTCTTGAATACCTGCTCTCTCCTCCTATCTCTTTACATTGCCTATTGAGGAGTGTTGCAAGGGGAACTGCTAACCACAGTGCAATCTGATCTGAACCAACACAAATGTATTATTTTCTGTGCTGCATTTCTTTTGCTTATTACCTATTCCTAGTGTACTAAAGATATTATTCAGTGTTCTGTCACCCCATTGGTTGTATATCTATTATATACCCATTGGTTGTATATCTATTAAAACATATTGTGATAAAATTTTGAAGACATAAATACATCTTTACCTTTGCAAACCATCCTGATTCCTGGTTCAATGTGACCGGGGTGGGGTTCCAGGAGAAGGGCGTGATATGAGTGGTATATCGTTCAGAATAATGAACTTTTAGACAATAATAAATAAGGATTTCCGTTGTGCAGTACATGCTGAGCTTTGACTTGGGTGTGTGTCAGATTGAAATCACTTATACCACACATGTGGAGGTGGAAGCAAACTGCCTTTAGAAACCATTGTTTATTGTTGGTGGAAGAGAAAGCTAAAATACTGTTAGGCAAATGTGTATTTTGTTGGTGGAGTAGAAGAAAACATCTGTGTTTGGCACATGTGTCTTTTTGGAGAAAAGGTTGAACCAATGTTAGGTACGAATCTCTTTTTTTTGGCAGAGGAGAAGGCCACAGCAGTGTTAGGGGCACATATATTTTGTCAACAGTGAAAAAGGGCAAAGCAGTGCCAGGCACACTTGTATCATGTTGTCAGAGAAGGCCAGATCAGTTTAGGCACATGTGCCTTTTGTTGGTAGAGGAGAATGCCACATTAATGTGTGGTTCATGTGTATTTTGTTGATTTTCAGAAAGCCAAACCAGTTTTTGACATATGCATCTTGTATTAGAAGAGGAATCTTCCAAAACAGGCACACAGGCTGATTAGAAAGCCACCGTACTGTTGGAAACATGTGTCTTTTATTTGCGTCGAAGAAGGCCAAAGAAGTGTGGACACATGTGTCTTTTGTTGGCAAAGGAGAAGACTGAAACAGTATTAGGCATATATGTCCTTGGTTGGCAGTGCTGGAGGCCAAAGCAATGTTAGGCAGAGAAGAAGCTCAAAGTACAGTTG
Source organism: Ambystoma mexicanum (assembly GCF_040938575.1). NCBI lineage: Eukaryota > Metazoa > Chordata > Amphibia > Caudata > Ambystomatidae > Ambystoma > Ambystoma mexicanum. Next base: position 1,356,327,501 of record NC_090929.1, read on the forward strand.
GAGAAATGTGTCTTGTGTTGATGGAAGATAAGGCCAAAGTGTGTTTGGTACGCATTTCTTTTTTTGGTAGAGGTGAAAGCAGTGTCCGGCAGCATACTTATTTTTATGATATGATAGGGTATTTATAATGCGCTTAATAGACAGAGGTTTCTAAGCATGGACACAGGGATCGAACCAGTGGTTTCTCCGTGTCATCTTGCTTCTTGCTTCGAAGATGAGCACGTTGCACATGAGCTATCCTCCTGAGACGATTTTGATATTTTTGTGAATAAAATGAATCTGCACAAGTATGTTGCAGTATCAAACATGGCATATTATATTATAAGGGGCAGGATAGGAATGTATGAGTAGCTGCAGATGTATTCCTTCTCAAAGAACAGGGACATCTGTCACAAGTAAATTTGGTGCATTTGGAATAAATGCAGTTGTGCATGCACCCCATATATTACTCTTGCATTAGGTGCACCCCTATCGCTCTTGCATTAGGTGGTTATGATGAAGTTTGGGAGGAGAAAGAGGAACGATTGCCTCCCCACAATCGGAGGCCTGAGATACAGAAAAGATGACATAAACTCAGCAGCAGTCAATAAACAATAGGTGATTCTTAAAAATAACCCACATGAGTTTTTTTTAATTATTTGATAATGAAAAGCATGACCAATATTTTGTTTCAACCCCTCATTCAGTATTGAGCCTGTACTGTACACTGGAAGCATTCTTCAGACACTCCCTATGCAACCTTGTGTATTCTTTCTATAAACAGTCTCAGAAAACACATGTTAAATATAGCACACATTTGCAGTCAGTCACATCAATACCATTAGAAACTCTGCCAACAACACCCCTACAGTATCCACTGCAAAGTATACTAATACATGAGGCTTCATCTTAGCCTACAAAACATTGGGCACGTGGAGATATTTTACTGTAGAAAAACAACAACCACATCTTAGCACCTGCATATACGAAATAAAAAGGAACCCAGGTACCAATTTAGAAACCTCTTCCATGTGAGCCCAAAGGGGACTACAACATGCATATACTTGACAAACGTTGACATGTCTGTTTCCCAATCCAGAACTATTGGGAACTGACAAATTTGCACCACCACCCTGTACCATCACAGCAGAGAATCTTATATTTTCACAGATTTTATAAAGCCTTTTTGGTACACTATTTTTGCCTGCAGATCACACAATATGCAGACAATTGATTTCCCCCTCACAGCTTTGACTTTTCAAAGACAACCTTGCTGAACGGTTTCCCAAAAATTGATTTGCCTGCTCCTTTTTTAAAACATGTGGCTCCAGTTGGCTCCTTGAACTTGTTGAATCCGCTGGGGAATTCGGGGAATCCAATACTTCATGTGAACACATCTATAGGACCATGTTCTGGAAGACGCATGAATGGCATTGAACCACTGTGATAGCTGAAACGTCCAATTGACCATGAGTATGCTGGACAGTGATGATGACAAAGATTTCATGGTCATTACTGGACACTGGGTCACATTTCCTTGCACCCGTCATTAGCAAATGCCAGAACATCACCCACAGAATGTAAGTCCATAGCAGGACACCAGCAGCATTGAAGTGTTTGACAGCAAGTCCCACATGGAAATTCATCCCTGGGAGATTTTAAAATTGATTGTAGCCTGTTGGTTCTTTACCCGTGGTTAACAAGTGGGGATTTTGGCAGCTGACAATGGGACTCATTACGAGTTGGGTGATGAACACAGCGGTAATTCCACCCAGAGAAGTTTCTGTTACCGCTGTGCAGTCCATCAGAATTACTGCCACATTAGATGGTGGCAGGAGCGTCCACAAGCAGTGATAATGGTAATTCGGTCGTATGGAATAACTGCTGAAAAGCAACTTCCGATAGTAATTCCAACAATTTTAGGAGAAATTACTGTTATCGCCGGGCACATCAGCGCAAATTACAACAGCGAAATTACCGCCAGTGGAAATAGCATCATAGCAGGACCCATCGGTGCCCTCTTTAAAAATATAATCCACTCTGAATCCCTCATTTCCTGTTACCATCTGAACACAGGGGTACCTGAGAAGATGTCACAGAAGAAAGCCAAAGGGAAGATGTAGCCATTTAGTGAGGCTAAGCTGCCGGTCCTCACAGATGAGGTTGTGGCGCATGCTGATGAGCTATATGGGTCAAGGCACATCTATGCAGAGGAAGTCAGCATTCCGGACAGGGTTACGGCAGTGGGAAGGGTCCCACAGGACAGCAAGGACTATGTTGGAATTACCACAAGGCCAAGATCCGCAGCCTCCCGGTGAAACACTGGTGTGAGGCATCTGCCTCAGGACGCGGCACAGTGGAGCCCTGGTGCTAATTCCGCCAGCAGAATTAGTGCCAACACCTGATTCAGCCATGTGGTAAAAGTGTTGGCAATTCCTTTACCACTATGTTTGCTGCATATAGCCCAATTCGTAATGCGCCCCAAAGGGTCTAATGTTGTAGCTGCACTGAATATGAGCAAAACCCTGCGTATGCTCTGCTTTGCCATGTCACCCATCTTATGGTAACCAACTTCATAAGATAGTATTAGACAATTGATGAAATTATAAGTGTGGCTTGAAGCTTTGTGCCCACTTTAGCTCCTCTTACAGTGTAAGAAATATATTACAAGGCTGTTGTCATGCCAAAAGCTCCTTAACAACCAGCTCAAAAAGCAATGATGAGTCAGTGTAATTCAACTCTCAAATTCCTGGAGTATCTGCGAGCACAGTACAATGAAGTTACTGAATACTGCAATAGCGTGAGCCGGCACCTTAAGAGGTCTTATCTAACATCTATTAAAAGGAGAATGTTGGACAATATGTGACCTTTAATGCAGCTTTTTTAAAAAGAACATCCAGTGGATTAGCCTGTAGTCTACAACACCTACCGGGCTGTTGCTACCAGTGTAACTGGTGGAATTAGAACTATTCATAACAATAACGTAGCGTTACACATCTGGTGATGCGATGCAGAAAGTAGGCATCGGATATAAACGTCGAAATAAGATTCCAACAAGATCCATACATTGCTGTCATGAAGGGGACTATGGAGTGCCTTACAGCAGCATCTTTTTGATCCACAGTTCGAAACCAAGGTGGCAATTTTTAAAGAGAAAGAGAGATAGAGAGAGACAGAGAGAGAGAGAGAGAGAGAGAGAGAGGGAGAGAGAGAGAGAGAGAGGGGGAGAGAGAGAGAGAGAGAGAGAGAGAGAGAGAGAGAGAGAGGGAGAGAAAGAGAGAGGGAGAGAGGGAGACAGAGAGAGAGAGAGAGAGAGAGAGAGGGAGAGAAAGAGAGAGAGAGAGAGGGAGACAGAGAGAGAGAGAGAGAGTTGTGTAGGAGGAAAATACAGGTGGGCACCATTTGAGTGAGAGCCTGATTTCCAGGCTTAGGTATGTACTCAGATGAGATTTGAAAACCTGAATGGAACAAGAAGGGAGGGCCAAAGGTCAGAGATCAACAACCCAATTGCTGCAGATTAGGATTTTGGATGGTATCCTGAAATTCTATTCCTAGGTTAGAGGGCTTGGCAATAAGATTTCAAAGACTCTGTCACCAGTCTGGCTTGCTGTATGCATTAGGGTCCCCACAAGTATTCAGCAGGCCCATTTCAGACCAGATGGGTGGCATATGGTGCACCCTCCTCGATTGATTAGCTGTTGAAGAATTGCAATTTCCAGAGAAAAACAAATTATGGTTGACGTTAAAATTATTTTCTAAAACAAGATGGAACTCCTTGTAGTTTAAACAATTTATTCAAGCACACATATTTCACCTTATTGATTAGAGCACCTTACTTAGTGATGATAGTGTTACAAGAACACCTCTCGTGCAATCACACTTGTGTTACATTCATATCAAGAGAAACATAACATTCATATTTAAAAATATAAACTAACAATAAAACTGGTGTCACATTAATATAATAATATTTGACATAGCAACATTCACAAATTGGATGGTCTTTCTCACTTTCTTTGGATTTCCAACCAGCAGAGCCACTATCATGCTCCTATAACCACAATCACAAACTGGAGGTTCTGCCTCACTTTCTGGTTCTACCAAAGGGCTGACCTACATTTATTTTTGTTTCTGTGGAGACTCAGCAGTATTCATTGTTTCCACTTTTTGTACCCTCTTTCCAAGTTACCTGCAAGAGGGCAGTACAGTTTTGTAGCATGTGCCTCTCTATGGCATACTCCACCACCATACAACTCCCTACACCGACCAACAGACACCAGGCAGTGCAGGCCACATGTGCCAATATGCATCATACTTCCATCTCTCCACACCTGCCAAAATGGAACCACACCTCCACCAACAGACTGGTGGTGCCAAACCAGACCAGCTACTGGCTGGTGCCATAGCGTAGGGCTGTGATTGGCCAAATAGGAATGGTTTCAATCCGTTGGGTGGGCCAGAGTGTTGGAACAATGAGGATCACTTGGAACTACATGTCTGGCAAAGGACTGGCGTCTTACCTGACATTTAGAACACTGCAGTAGAACACATCTTTATGCCGCTTTTAAACTAGTCGGGCATAACTGTGTTACTCAGGGAGATCTTACTTCAGATACCCTGCATGCCTGTCTTTTGGCAGAGGTTGCTTATTACTATGGGCCTCATTACACGGTAGGCGGTGAGCCATGGCGCTATTAGCGCCATGGCTCATGCCGGTAAAATACCGGCACCGCCTTGGCGGAAAGGGGATTTACCGCCCCATTCCAAGGTTGGAGAGGCGGTAAATCCCCTTTCCGCCATTGCCCTTCCCCATTCCCATTACTGCCCCATAGGGCTCTATGGAAATGGGGAAGGTGCTAATTACGGCACCGCAATTTTGCGGTGCCGTAATTAGCTCCGAGGTCCCTTAGCGTGTTGGATTTTAACGCCTGCAAGAAGCAGGCGTTAAATCCTCCAACCCGCAAAGGGACCTCGTAGTACGGCGGTAAGGGTTAACGGTCACCGTTGCCATTAACGGTGACCGTTAACCCTTACCGCCGTCCGTGTAATGAGGCCCTATGGGCCTCATTACACGGTAGGCTGTGGACCAAGGTGCTATTAGCACCTTGGTCCATGCCGGTAAAATACCGGCACCGCCTTGGCGGAAAGGGGATTTACCGCCCCATTCCAAGGTTGGAGGGGCGGTAAATCCCCTTTCCGCCATTGCCCTTCCCCATTCCCATTCCTGCCGCATAGGGCTCTATGGAAATGGGGAAGGCGCTAATTACGGCACCGCAATTTTGCGGTGCCGTAATTAGCTCCGAGGTCCCTTAGCGGGTTGGATATTAACGCCTGCAAGAAGCAGGCGTTAAATCCTCCAACCCGCAAAGGGACCTCGTAGTACGGCGGTAAGGGTTAACGGTCACCGTTGCCATTAACGGTGAACGTTAACCCTTACCGCCGTCCGTGTAATGAGGCCCTATATGTTTTAACACCTAGAAACACTTGTGTACAGGCACGTTATAAATGCCATATCTTATCATATCATATAAATACTTCCTCCATGACAGTCTCTCCTTCTGGCAGAGCTGAGGTATCAAATCCATGGTCAATTACATGGTTGGGTATGACTCCTAACCTGCCTGAAACTTCACAATAAAAACCAGAGACTTCCTTTATCCCGTCCAGAATGGCGGACAATAGTGGAGTGGCCCCCTGTCTCCCCTTGTGCTATCTTCTGCAGCATCATCTCTGGCTCCTCCAAAATATCCTGCAACACCGCCATCACCTGTCCCCTCTCCTTGCCATCATATTGCACCTGTGCATATCTACCTGCTTCTGGGGTGCCACCAGCTCCTCTTTCAACTTTAAGGTCTATTTAGCGCACGTTATGCATGAACTCTTGGAGTGTACATGTAAATCTCTGTGCCCTGTTTACCAATGTCCCCAGGCACCTTGTTACCCAAGGACGTCATTTGGGGGTTACCAGAGGTCACACCTGCGACCCCTGAGGTCTCCATTGTGACCCCTCTTCCCCTCTTGTCTCCCTTGATATCCTTAAAAAAAGCAAATCCTTTTTCTTTTCTTATTTTATTGAAGCTCCTGGGCTCTGGCCTGCCATGTGGCTCTTTGTTTCTGGAGTGGCTACCTTTCTTGTTCAGGCCCCTTGAAAAAAAACAGTGGGTTTCACAAGTGTAACACTTTGAGCAATGACCCTAAATAATAAATAATAACAATAACAAATAATTTGTATTTCTGGAATTCTATAGAATAATTGCTAGGGTTTATTTCAGGCACACCTCAGAGGGTAAGTCACTGATTAAGTCTGTCCTTAAACACCTCAAATTCACAATGCAGACAAAAAATCCAAAAAGCATTTAGAGTAGAGTAAGCATCTCTTTCGGACTATGTATTTTGCTTTTCATATGTTGGAGTTATAGCAGGTATTTTTCTGCCATTGTCTCTGTTACGATCATCAAAAAGACATTCGATCTCAGTGTCCTCAGTCACTTGAACAAATCCTTGTACCTATATATTTGTGTATGGTGTAGAAATGTTTGACAATAGCACATAAAGTGGCCCTTAATTTTAGTGTGCCACAATTAATGTTTTGTTGTAAAGTGTCTATCTTTCTTATCACCATGGCATGCTGTTCAGGATGTTTGTTTGCATGCATGCTGTAACGAGTGCCCAGAGTACGGGATGCCGCGTGAGTGCGCTGTTTTGCCTGTGCTAATCTAAATTCTTTAATACACAGTTATGAACCCTCCCAATGGTATATGTTTTGCACCAGACCTGCAGATGAATTGGCCTGCTGTTAAATCTCAGTTACTAGTTTAATGGTATCCACTACAGAGTGTAATTTTCTTTCTGTCTTTGAGAACATTCAAACATGCAATTTATCATTTTACTTTAGCTGGTAAGATTGCTATAACTGCTAAGATAGCTCAGTGGGTTGATCACTGGTGGCTGCAATGGGTGCGTGATCCCGGCAAGGCCAATTCAGCTTTTCATCCTTCTGATGTTGATAAATGCGAACCAATACAGGTTGAGTGATATTGTATGTACATTTGTTCTATATAAAGCACTTAAGCGTAAGTGCTATATAATAACCCATCATTATCATTTGGCCGTGGACGCCTGCTTACATTCACAGTAATTTGGTAATATGGGTATATACACAGTTATTAACGATACATATAGTTATCCATTCTTGTATGAAATGTATATCACATTATAGTAAGATCCTAACTATAGTTTTCATAGTGTACTTAGGAATAATGCTATGTGAAGCCACTTACTCTTTTGTCAAGTGGTGAAATGTGGTCCATCGCTTCCCATGATGTCACTTCGGGGTGGGATCAAATGACAACAGAGGTCAAGGGTCGTGTGATGCCACTTCCACTACACCTGGAATTTTGGTGAAATGACGTCTCTGTTGTCATCTCTTTACACAACCTTTGGCACAAGGAGTACTTGTCACCCCAAAAAGCCCTTTGTGATGTGCTAGACTTTTACAGGTTCCTCTCATTAGGAATGCTCCCCTCCATTGAGCCAGACTCTTGCAGCTCCACCTCCTCCCACCTGGCCCCCTCTGACAGGCCTGATTCTCGCACCTCCCACTCCTCGAGCTCCACCCCCCTCCTCACAGACCTGGCTAATTACCTCATCCAATGACAAGGAGTAGTCCAGTGCCTCATCTTCTCTCTGCCCCACCCGCCAAGTAAAATGCCTTGTTTGCAAACACACCAAAAATAATTGACTAAAACAAACATGTGGTTTTTGATAATACTTACACAGACAATTGCAATACATTATCAACACTCACCAGCACGAAAACACCGGAAGGTTTCTCAGTTTCAAAGAAGGGTTTCAAAGTTTAACAGATTTAGTGAAAAGAACAGTTGTTACGAATGATTTTTTAAGTAGTTTTTAGGTTACAGCAGAAAAAGAACAGTAGAAAGAATTGGACCTTTTTACTTTTTGATGCTTCTTTGTTTTTTGTTACTGTTTGGTATTGCACAAACGGGAAAAGGAACACAGGAAAGGAAAGGAATACATTACAAAAGGAATGTTGTGTTATTTTACATTTTTTATAAGTTAGCAACAGTTCAAAAGGGAAGATTAGAGAGGGGGCTAAAAACAAATACACAGGAAAAAGGAATTAAACCGGAAACAACAAACATCACATGCACTGAAAGCAATTACAAACAGACAGAAAGGATCAACAAACACCACAAAACCCACAGACACGTAGTACATTTTTCCAAAACAGATAAACTCCCCAAAAGCGCACCAAAACTTCTCCAAATGCAGTAAGTGTAAGCCTACATAGTGGGTTTCAACCAACCAGAAAAACACAGAGGTGTTGACCAAACAAGGTAGGTCAAAACCGCCCAAAAAGGTTTGAGCCCCCCCCCGCACTGTTTTAACGTGGTTTGAGCACCCTTAAATATGACAACCTCTATTGGTGGTTTAAGCAAAGGACTACATCATGGACCATGTGCCAATTAAACAGTGTACGTTTTGCAGATGATGATTATAAAACGCACACTTTGCATGATGTGTTACATATGAGCTTCCTATATCGTTTTTTTTTAAATATATTACGCTAGTTTATTAATGTAACCCAATGAAAAAGTAATGCACGTGAATTTGTGAATATGATACCTGATTTGTTCCCTTGGTCTATTTTGATAATTTTGCTTGTTTTCGTTAACCATCAAGCAAACAATAATGTTCTTCCTAGTTTAGGTTTTGCCGTCACAAGTTTTCATTTTGTTACTCTTTTACATATCCTAGGGTCAGGACCGGCCTTTGGGGGGGCGAGCCTGGGCGGCCGACCACGCCGCCACGCCCCAGGGCACTGTTAGGCCCTACCATGCCAGCTCGGGGAGTCTTTCAAGGGCTCCCCCGAGCTGGCATAGCGGGAGAAGGCGCAGCAGGCGAGCGCATTCAATGACAATAAGGGCTCAGTACCCCAGTGCCACCAAATGTGCCACTCCGCTGTGGGTGCCTTCACCAACAAAAGGCACCATTAGCCCCCACCACGCCAACTCAGGGGAGTCTTTCAACGGCACCCCCTGAGCTGGCATAGCGGGAGAAGGCACAGCAGACATGCGCATTCAATAACAATAAGGGCTCAGCACCCCATTGTCACCAAATGCGCCTCTCCGCTGAGGGTGCCTTCACCAATAAAAGGCACCATTAGCCTGCCACCATGCCAACTCGGGGGAGTCTTTCAAGGGCTCCCCCAAGCTGGCATAGTGGCAGAAGGCGGGGCAGGCACCTCATTGTTAGTCAACGCGCACGTGGCAGCGGAGCGAGGATTTTTAAAAAAAAGTCACACTTCCTGGCCACGCCCCCTGTTGACCAAGGGCGCGTGGGGGAATGGGAGGGGCACCTATTCGCCCAGGGCGCTGCTGCCCGTAAGGCCGGCCCTACCTAGGGCCAGTAACTCAGTTACTGTGATATATTATTGTTTGAGGTAGACTGTGTTGTAAATACTATCACTGGAAACTAGAGAGGAAGTGTGGTTCTTGGGCGTTTGGGTGAAACGTGTTGATTCTTTTGATTTGCAACATCACCTCCCCTTCTCAAACTCCAGCTGACCCGCTTTCAGTCAAGTTTAGCATATTTCACGCCTTTCCTGCCATTGTCCCAAGTGAATAGTGCATTCAACGTACATGACTACACTCGAGCAGTACAAATGAATTTTCTTAGCATTATAACAGACATCACTCTCAATGTACCAACTTTTAAACCAGCTCATCCATTCCTAATGGATATTGTAAATCAGACTTGGTGGGCCCTGATATAATCCAGCAAAATACATAATGCATTATTTAAAGTCAAGTCAGTATAACTGGCTGTTCTTCACTCATTGTATGGTTATGAAACTTGTCTAAAAATAATAGACTACCCCAATATCAGTACTTCAATAATGGTGAAAATTATATTTCTTGAATTTGTTACATGACAACACGTTTATGACTGGCAGTCCAATTCTGTATATTGCTGGAAATGGGACTATTGAAAAATTATTTGTTCATCGCAGCCATAAAGTCCAGGTGATGAAAATATTTGACAGAGAGCAGTAGATTAAACAAGAACACAGTTAAACACCCCAGGGAGTCTGTTAAGCATCAGTAAACACTTTGAAATTCAAACTACTAGAACAAATTGTTAGTAATGTTTGTAATGGAACTGTACTCATTAAATGGTATCTTTGGCGGGGAGCATCAACGGAAAATTCATAAATATAGAAGCAAAAATCTCTCTCATCGTATTCTTGTCTTAACACAGCGCTCGTGTCTTGTAGGAAACCAGGATTTTTGCTGTTGTATTTCTCAGAATACGTCTTGTCTTTTTCCAGCCAGCCACTGAAACAGGATTATGACATCACTGAACTCCCCACCGGTGCAATACATCAGGAGCTGCCACTACCAGTAGCTGCTTATTTATGTTTCAATATATTAGAACATTGGTTTGTTGTTCTGAAATCGAGCATGAAAATGCCAGTGTGAGAAGACAAATCTGTCCTTGAAACTGCGCGCGCATTCAGTGCCCCATTGCAACAGGACCTACACTGTGGGTAGATTGTGTTGCCCTGAATTGAACAAGGAATGTGACGTGGTAGAATTTCTCGAAAATGAGCCCTCTAGTTCATGCATCAATACCATTTCAAGAAGGGCTATTAGATATGTATTAGAAAATAATTACTCTTTTTTTCCTACAGCAAGAGATTTGAAAACTGCACTTTACAAACACTGGTTTGCAGTATTAGGTTTACGCATGGCACTCCCTTTTCTGCTGGGTAGCCACCCCATCACAGTACCCACTCAAGTTTCCATGGAATTCTAGGAGAATCCCACACTTTTCATGCTCCATATCCATGGTAACCCATGGCCTGCCTCTTATCTGGCATGTATAGTCTAATTGTTTCGCAACACTTCATAAAATACCTACTCTACATTGTCCTAGCCCTCCCTTGTGTGGTGGAGAGATGTGAGAGCATTGTGATGAGAGATTTAACATACAGGGATTAACATACATAATCATAGAACACCAATGGACATTCATGTCGTGACACATAGCAAGCATGCTGAAGGTGACAAAGCACTGAAGTGCAGTGACACACATTTGTATTATCAGCATTATATTAACCAATTTATATCAGGTGACATTTGTTACTTGCTGGACAGAGAAATCAACTAATATTTCATTCATAGCACTTATTTAAGGCCCGATTCATGGAAAGGTGTGCATTCATCCTGCAAGGGCCGCCCGCCGAGAATAACACTGTACCAGCCTGCATGCAGAATTTAAAATGCGCGCTGTGCGTATTTATGGAATTGTTTGCGAAAAGTAACAGTATACGCAAGTTGCGGCCGGATTGCCCCGATTCGCCCCAATTCAAAGCAAAAACAGCCAGAACAGCCACCTTTGCGTGCTTCCTGGGTGTGAATAGATGCACCCTTTAAACAGTGCTTGGTGTCCCCAGCAAATAGTCCTGCATCTCGTGGACCCTGTGCAGGGTCCCCCGTAACTATTACTAGCACAATGCATACAATACTTTGTAACTCAGGTAAAACTCAGAAAATCTGCGTGCCAACGTAAACCGTTCCTGCACCCCGCTACACTGCATACGTGCACTGCTAAATCAGATCGGAACCACGGGTGCATGAATGCACCCCTAAATCCGACACCCATCTTACCTCTGCACAGTGATTCCTATGCGCAAGTGTCTGTATGCCTGCCTTCGGGTGGCGGATTGTAGGAGGGCTTTGCATGGTTATTTCCTCACTGAGAGGTTGCATGCTTGGATCCATGAATGCGTATCGCTCCATGCAATAGTGGGCGTGCAATGGACTGCTGCCCACATTTTCCCTTGCTCTTCCTCATTTTTCGTGTTCTGCCCCCTAACGTTCCCTCTCTGCAAGCCACGCCAATGCTCTGCGTGGGGTCTCGCACAAGACACTCAGCTGAACCTGCGCGAAGGCCGCGCAAAGTACAAAAAAGTGTTGCGCATTTGATTCCATGAAACGACAAACGGGATTTTACATGCAGTTTGGCATGCCAAGAACCGAATTTCTGCACAGATAATTCCACAAATCAGGCCCTTAGAGATTGAAATGCAAAGCTGAAGGAGTCGCCCCAGTAGCCACTTTCCATGCATTGGTCAAGGGAGCTCCCCGCTTTTGCCCATGAGACCACCATCTGTGTCAGTCTACCTTGCTCAAAGTAGCATGGAGTGCCCCTGAAAACTTAAAGGCTTGGAAATGACTATCAGTGCAGCTATTTGAGATGCTGACCTTTGCCTTTTTTTCACATAAGAAATAAATTAGTGCTAACATCTCAACAAAGACGGGGGACTTATATCTGTGTGGGAGCGAGGGGCCGTTAGGCCCCCCCATCCGTCCATGTATTCAGTACAGCTTGGATCATGTGCTTCCAATAGTGAGGAATGCCTCCATCGCCCTATGTAATACCATCGTCGGCTGGCATTTGCATAGATGGGGCTGTTGCGCAGGACATGTGGCATCCATTTTGTGCACCCGTGACTCCATCTTTTTGACTAGGCCTCACTGCGATAATACAAAAAGGCTTCTCTTCCCTCTGCAGCGCAGCACACACCGCGCACAGGGCCCCCACCCTTTCTCACTGTGTCTGAAAGCTTCACAGCTCCATTCTCACGCTTGAGCCAGAGAAAATTGCAACAAAAACAAATGTAACATCTCACTCTTCCTCTGAGATCACTGTCCTGTGTGTGAACCGGCTTGAGCCAGGCCCTGTAGCTCATCCATCTCCACAAACCTGCCCATGCCCCCTCACCCTCGCTATTGGAAAATTACTGCCAGTGTAACCCTGTGTTCCTGCAGGTAATTCTCTTGATGTAGCAGATATGTGACCCTGCCATGAAGCCCACCCCAGCATGCCCTCAGCTAAAACCAGACCTCTGTCACAGTATATTGTCTCCCACTACTAACAAACGTCAACCTGCCTCAGGCTCTTTGATGAGTCCAGACCCTCTGTGCAATCAACGTTATCATGCTGGTCAGGACCCTTATCCTGGTACCCCATATAAGTCCCAATAAGTAATGATATAAATACACGAATGTCATTTAGAGGTTTACAATGATTTGCTCAAAGGAGTTGTGATGACTATTATTTAGTGCATGTTTTATTAGGTTGTATTATGTTAGCTTAGCTAGTGGTCACCCTGACTCACAGCGACCTGACCCTCACCCCACCCGGACATAGGCAGATGGACCTTCTGACATTCGCCCTCCCACCAACTGGACATCCAATCCGTACGGAGCGTCGCCCAGTGGGCTATATGTATCTATACTGCCTATCCCATCCTGCACTGGCCTAGTACCCTATGTTAGTTGCGTCATCTATGAAGATGTTTCACTTTATATTGTCATGTAATTGTAATGTTTGCCACAGCGCTCTCGGGCAGCAGAGTTCTCTAGATGCCAATACTAGATAAAATATTCAAACTCTCGCAACCTGTCCTCTTAGCCTTATTCCCTGTTGGGGTGTGTCTTATTTAATTGTATTGCACGTAGTAAGACGGGGATGGGCTCTTACATTTGGTGACCCTGACGTGATTTGGGACAGGTGCCCTGAGGCCCTGTGCTGTGCGGCAAGATCCGGGACGCCCCCCAGCAAAACCATTGCCTCCGCAGTCGACCAGCCTGTGCGCACAACAAGAAGGGTTCCCGGTTACCAAATACCCAACTAAAAACTGCTCGCCGAGGCAGGCCACGGCTTGGTTGGGGTGCGGACCAGATTGTGGATAGACCATGACCGGTGACTCTCGGAACACCCGACTGAACATGTGAGTACCGGTTGTGAAAGTTTCCAAGAGGTAAAGGAGGGGTTGGGTAAAAGGGAACAGGTAACAGAGGTGTAAGACGAAAAAGTTAGGGTCTGTGTGAATGATACTGAGGCTTTTCTGATCTATCCTTTATATGCCCATTAGGTTTCGTGGAGATAAAAGAGGTAAAAGAAGAGTAAGGGATCCTTTCCTGAAAGGAGTAGACGGCGACGCCGCGTAGCATTGTCTCGTCCAGTGTAGGTAAATAAGTGAAGATAAAGAGAAAACAGTAGGAATCTCATATATTTAGTGGACTTGGAGTAGTAATTTAGAATATTCTTTCTCCGTATGAGCAGAATTCTTGGTGAGGTAGCAAGAAGGGAGTAAAAGGTGGGGAGTGAATGAGAAAGTTAGAGTAAGGGGTAACAAACTGAAATAATTAAAAGAGGGAGTAAAGCGCGCAGGTAGTCCATGTTACATGTTACATGTTTTATGTTTTTACGTGCGTAAAAGTGTTACATGTTGGTCTGTTAGTAAATGCCTATGTGTCAGTAAATTGAAAACAATTTAAGGTTAATTAAGAAAACTGACAATGCAATGTGTACGTAAATGAAAAATATTTTGGTTATCTGTAAATGATGAATATTCACAGTTGAAATAATTTACGGTCCCAGTAAAATGGTGTAAGTGGGAAGGTAGTTGTAATATTGTTGATACCAAAAGCTAAAAAGAAAGTTGAAAAGGAGTACTAGATCAAAGAAATTGTTAACCGAGTGCCCGTGTACCTGCGCGCAAGAGATTAAGTGACCACAAATAAGAGTCATAAATGCATTATGGGGGAGCAACACCACTAGCACATATTTGTCAACACCTCCCTTTGTAGAGTGAGAAGATACAGAAATATCACGATCAGTGGGTGGCGGAAATAAAAGGTGACAGCACAACACCCATATGGGTGGAGGGTGGGTCTTTTGACAAGAGGGTACTGGATCTAGTGTCTCACACTTGTTGGCAAGGTATAAGGGAAAACAGTTACAGAACAGAAGGGGGTGTTAGATCTGTGACGAATGTTTGAGGAAGTAGCACCCACAAATGAGGTAAGTAAGGGTACGATAGTTGAGAATGAAAAGGTACTGGAAGAGGGAAATGGGGCCACAAGAGTAGAATGCACTACAACCACCACAGAGAACGACACTACTAAAATATACCCATTGATGACAAGACCTGCGGTGGGATACAGTGAGCTCCAGTACGTGTCCATGTGCCCCACTACGACCACTCTGGCAATGGTGTCAGCCACCGCACCACCCCCATATGACAGGGGAGGGCTCTACGGTCAAACTAGCGCCCCTCCTGTGAATTTAGCATGATTAACCAGAGATTTAGACAGGCAACTTGCACATGCACAGTTGGAGATAACACTGTTAAGAGCATTGTGCGACCGGAGCCAGATGGTGCCAGGGTGAGGGGAAGTGCCACCATTGGCGGTGGTAGACCTCACGCCTCCGCCAAATGTTGCAGGAGAATCAACACCAGCACCACCACAGCCGGCGCCAATACCAAGAGGGCAAGAGCAGGAGTGGCAATCAGGTGAGTTTCTGTTCCATTTAAATGATAAGCCTGTGAGAATAATACAACCAACAACACCAGATAGCCAGCGCAGGGAGAGGCAAGAAGAGAGGGAGCAAGAAGAAGAAGTAGAAGAAGTATTGAGCGATTTAGATGAATATGAAGAAGGGGTAGTGGCGGCAGGGTCTCCGCTGCCATTCCCATTCAACCAAGAAGATGAAAGGGCTGCACCAAATGGCAAGGGAGGTTAAGACAAAGAGTAGGAAATATGCTGGTCAGACAAAGAAGGGAACGGTAAGTGTAACAGGAAGAAAACACAAACTGCAAATGCTGCTAATACATAAAGGGCCAGGGAGGCCACACTACATTCCGTGGGCCCAAATGGATAAGAACAACTTGTAGAAACTTCTCCCCCCACTTTTGGGTGGGCCAGGTATATGGTTACACGCATTCAAAAAGAACACAGCAGGGGTTCCATTAGCAATAGGGGATGTGAAAAGTTTGTTGGTGTCCGCTGTTGGTAATCAAGCAGATGTCGTGTGGGTGAAGGCGGGGTTCCCGGGAGTGACAATGAGTTGTGACCGCCATGATGGATCACCATTCAATAACTTTAGAGCCCAAGTGTGGGATGCATTGCGGAGAACATTTCCAGACATTCAAGATTTACACTTAGTGATGCAGTGCACGATGGGAGAGGAGGAGGAGCCTGTGCAATTCATCCTCTGGGTGCAAGACCTGTGGAGAAGTGAAACGGGCACAGCGTGGGATCAATCCACCGCCTTGTTCTATTTCATAATTAATAAAGGGCTCCCGAAGGAGGTACAGAAGGCCTTGCATAAAATAGCTGGGATAGAAGCCAAGGGCTGGCCTGAAAACCAAAGCATAATTGTACATCATTGTAGGAGGATCAAAGAGAGAGAAAAGAAGATAGCACAGAAAAGGTTGTCAGACGAAGCAAAGTTAGTGCAGAATAAGTTAGTGAAGGTCGCAGCTCTGAATGCAGCAACCTCAACTGATAGGAGCAGTGAAGGGGATGACGGAGTAGGAAACGCACCAGCCAGAATGGCCGCAACATGGGATGCAGGAGGACAAGAACAGTGGGATGGAGAAGAACAATACGGAGGGCCCCAATGGCGAGGAAGAGCAGCAAGTTGATGAGGTGTTTACAGAGGACCATGAGGGGGTTCGGAAGAATGGGAAATAGAGAATTTGGTGGCCCTGGGATGAGAGGAGGATCGCAGGGATCATGTTGGAACTGCGGGAGGTGGGAGCATTATTCAAGAGAATGTAGAATGCGGCCTATGGGTTACTTCCAAGGGCAGTCCCCTCTGGGAAATGAACAGCAATACGGTCATCCACACCCGGGTAGTCCCCATGGGTTGCCTATGGGAGGGGGTGGACAAAATGAGCAATATTACAATGAACTTCAGATGCCACAAAGACAGCAACCCCAACAGCAGCAGCCACAACAGAGGAGTATACAACCACCTAGGGCAAGACAAAATACTGTAGGGAATGCAAACAATAACATTTTTGCAACATCTGCCAATGGTGCACCTGCATCTTTTCGCGGCACAGCGGTGGTAGGAGATAATGTTTTCTCAGTGCCGGGAACTGAGATGTATGCCGATTAGGACAGCCCACAGAGAGTGCTTGCTTGTCCAATGCTATCCACTACCCTGCGTGCAGAAGAGGAACCACTGGTGGGAGCAGAGACAGGAAACAAGCAGTTTTCTTCATGGTAGACTCAGGAGCAGAAAAATCATGTCTCATGGAAGGGCGGTTTCTGCTCTCAGGAAGAAATTTAGAAACACAGGGGTTCTCAGGGGCTATTTTAAAAGTTTCTTACACAAAAGACCTTGACATTACAGTGGGGGGGGGACAGTGCACGCACCCTTACTGTACCATGAAGAAGTGCAAATAAATTTGCCAGGAAGAGACCTTTTGAGCAAATTAAACATGACAATCTCCTTTACTGAATGGGGGATAGTGTGCTCAATGCCAGGAGTGTGCCCCGTACGAGCGATGTTGATGATTAGCACCATGACAAACAAAGTTGCGGGAAGAGGGGTGCCCATTTACATGGACATGTTCATTTATGGTATCAGGTTGTTGGCACGAGTGGTGCCAGAGATATCGAGAGAAGAGTGGCAGGTACCCTCAGATTTTGTTTTTCGTCCAATTGTAAATACAGACATCGTGCCAGGAACCATTTTGTCTATTGATCTAGGGGGGGTTCAGGTCTCAAGCAAATGTATCGCAGTGATAGGACTGGACACACATGGGTGCGAATGGAGAACAGTACTGTGCATAGACCCAAACATAATGTTGCACGATTTAACTGATGGAGAATTGTTCACTGACAATGAGAGTGATGGAGAAATAATAATGGAAATAAGTATACCATGTGACATCATGATCCAACATAGGGAAATACACAACCCACTCATAGCTACTGTCAACGTGCCACCCAAAATATTTGAGAAAGACATGGAAAGGATCCTACCACAGATTTGGACCACAGGTCCCCATGATGTAGGGTTATTGTATGAAGTAACACCAATAAAAATAAAATTGAAGGCAGTTGCCATACCTCCAAGAGTTAAGGAGTACCCACTATCGAGGGAAGCAGAGAAAGAAATTAGAGAGACAATAAACGTACTACTAAAACAAGGGATAATAGTGCCATCCAGTTCCCCATGTAACACAGTGATTTTTCCAATAAAAAAAAGCGAAAGGTGGGGCGTGGAGAATGATACAAGACTTATGTCTACTCAATGACGTCATCCAGAAAGAATTCCCACTAATGCCTAATCCAGCGTCAATATTGTGTAGCATACTTAAAGATTCTACATATTTTATAGTAGTGGACCTGAAGAATGCTTTCTTCTCGATTCCAATTGTCCCAAGCTCTCAGTACCTCACAGCGTTCACGCTAGGGAGGAACAGATATGAACATTGCAGACTACCGCATGGGTATTGTGAAAGTCCCAGCATTTTCAATAGGATCCTACATGAAGATCTCGGAAACATTGACGTAGAAAGCACAATATTACAGTACGTAGATGATTTACTTGTCTGCAGCAAAAGTGAAGAGCAGTGCAGGGCCAACTCTATAACATTGTTGAATTTGTTGGCCACAAAAGGGTACAAGATAGATAAAGGAAAACTGCAATATTGCCTAGTAGAAGTACTGTACTTAGGGCAACTAATTTCCAAAGATGGCAAGAGGATACTGCCCGACAGGGCAGCTGCCATACGACATATGATAATACCAAAAACAGGCATGCAAAAGTTTCTCGGTATCTGCAATTATTGCTGCACATGGATACTTGACTATGCGGCATACACACGCCCACTGCTGCAAGTGCTAAAGGAATCCCAAAAGAATAATGTCCCGATAAAATGGACAAATGAGATGATGACGCAGTACTTCAAGTTGCAAGATCTGATCGTGAATGCTCCAGTTCTCGCAAACCCAGATTATGACAGGGAATTTTATTTATTCTCACACTGCAATGGTACGTTAATGTCACAAATATCAGATTTGTCTGTTATATCCAAGTCGCTCCCCACTCTGTCACCTCCCCTTCCTCCTCACCTGAGGAAATGTCTTTGGAGAGCTTCCTTCTTCTTTCTCTGGTGGCGGATTTCTTTTTTAGGAGATATGGTCTACCACGAAACGACGCCACAATGGTTGCCAGAGTTTCCGGGAACCAGTGGCCCCGGATCCGTGATATCCAGAGGGGAAAAATCCAGAAAGGCAAAAAACCCCAGGAGGACTCACCAAGAGAAGAATCCAGCAGACTGAGATGTCCGGTGAGTAATAAATCCCCGGAAGTAGGCGAGGGTAAAAGATCCGAAGGGCGAAGAGTACTGGCAGAAGACAACAGAGGAGCAGCAGGCAAAACTGTGCTAAGGGGGAAACCAGAGGGGAGAGGACAATCTCCTCTAGAAGGTAAGGAGAAAGCAGGGGAAACCAGACTGGGAGAAGGCGCCGAGGCGGGGGAAGCCCCGTGAGCCGGGTAGGCAGAAAAAGAAAGAAAAAAAGAGAGCAGGGCGAGAAGCCCTAAGGACAGGAGGGGGCTCAGCAGAGCCAGAGCACTGAGCGCAACAACCACAGGTAGCGAAGAGAGAAAGTTGTAACGCAGCGAGCCGGCAGTAACTGGACGCCAATATGCTGGAGGCGGCCATATTAGAAAAAGACTAGACCGCTCTCGGAATACGTCTCAAACGTGGCGGGACACTCCATGGTGACCGAGCCTCCATCGGTGCCAATGACCGACAAAAAAGGGTCGAATGACAGTTAATGACTGCAGTGCTGACACAGAAAACTTCACTAGGCCATAAGCCATTGGCCTATTACAGCATAACATTGGGTTCAGTGATGCAAGGACACTTTGCATGGGAACAAGCTCTCGCTGCAGCGGCCTTCGCCATTGAAAAACGTGCCACTATTGTGATGGGATGCTCAGTGACACTGTAAGCAGAGCACTCACTCTTTGCAATCCTAGAAAGATCCAAATCAACATTAATAACACAAAGGGCAACAGCCGACGAGATAATAATCTCCAGCCCAAATGTCCGTGTGGTCAGATGTAAAACAGTAAACCCAGCCATATTCATTAATGAACCATGCACTGTAGAAGACATGCAGGAACACGACTGTGCTACATATGAGGGAGAGAAGGATGACATCCCCAAAGCAAGTGAAAACGCACTACAAGAAGGAAAAATATACTTTATAGACGGTTCATCATCAATAGATAGTGAAACAGGGGAAATACGTGGGAGTGGCAGTTGTAAGAATGGAAGAAGAAGGATATGAAATAATTATACAAAAACACATTCCTTCTCATTACGCCGCACAAGCGACGGAATTGGTAGCACTAATTGAAGCACTGCCCACTACCAAAGAGTGCACAGTGACAATATATTCAGATTCAGAATATGCCACAACGACGGTACACTCAGGGTTGTCATGATGGAGAAGAAAAGGGTTCCAAAGGGCAGATGGGTCACCAGTAAAACATGTTGCATTACTAAATAAATTAATAGAAACATTAACGGAGCCATCAGTAGTGGCAGTGGTGAAATGCCAGGCCCATACCAACAACACGGATGCCTTCCCATTGGGAAATGCGACAGCAGACGCAGCAGCGAAAGATGCCGCGTATTTCAATGTACCCCCAACAATTGAATGTATTGTCAAAACGCACAACACAGATACATTAGTGGAGGGGTACAGCAATACACCATTAACACAAATAATATAACTGCAAAGGAGAGCACCAATAGAAGAGCAAGAGTAGTGGGTCAAAAGAGGATGCAAGCAGTCGCCAGCAGATTTAATATGGAGACAGGAACTAACTGGGAAGTTAGTAATGCCAGTGGAATTGTTGCAAATAGCATTTCAGCAGCTGCATTTCCCGACACATGTAACTAAGCAACATATTGCACCAGATATACAAGAGCATTGGTTCGTTCCGAACCTACAGGAACATTTGTCAAAGTTTACCATAGAATGTACTACATGTCAAACATACAGTTCAGGAATGACACTAAGAACATTGCGAGGAACATTGCCGTGCCCAGTGGGCCCATTCAGAGAGCTCCACATTGACTATGCGGACATGGGGGAGAGGTGTAATGCGGCAAGATACTTCATTGTGGTAGTGTACCCCTTCTCTAGGTGGGTGGAAGCTGGACCATGCCCCCACCCGGATGCAAAATGCACAGCAAAGTTTTTTGTACCGGAAGTGTTCTCAAGGTGGAGCATTTGTGATGTGATAAGATGAGACAATGGCACACACTTTGTGAATGACCTCTTTAAGGAGGTAAAATTGTTACTAGCTATTTATCACCCGATGGCTAACGGGTTGGTGCAAAAAATGAACGGCCTGCTCAAAAGTAAATTGTCAAAGTGATGCAACACACTCAAAAAGAACTGGGTGTATTGCCTGCCCCTAGCACTGTTCCAACTCAGAACGCAGCCAAGCAAGGAGCATCATTTGAGTCCGCACAAAATAGTGACAGGCAGGCGTATCCATATGCCACTATCTCCATTAAGAAAAGCATTGGATGCGCACAGGGCTGCCACAGTGCTGGGGGAAAAATGTAAGGAATACCTTACACAAATGGCATGCGCAGTGCGTAGCATAGCACGACAGATTGCACCACCTTTTACAGAAAATGCTGCAACAAATACAGCAATGCCAGCGCAAGACAGTCCAGAAGGACCATTGATGCCAGGAGAAAATGTATATGTGCGAAGTTTTGACCGGAGGTGGAATTCTCCAAGATTCCATGGTCCGTATGAGGTGATTTATTGCACACCCACGGCGGTAAAAGTGAAAGGATTGAAATATTGGGTGCATCTCTCAGATGTGAGAAAAGCATGTGATAGTGCAATCCCTCAATGTGGCAAATGACCAATAGTGAAGAAGCAAGTGGGCAGGAAAAGTGATCATGGAAACAGTATAAAATGACAATAGCTAAATTAACAAACAATAGAATACAGAATGTATGTATTAATCTCTCTCTCTGTCTCTCCCTCTCTCTCCCTCTCTCTCTCTCTCTCTCTCCACCCCCCCTGTTTCGTATGAATGTTCTTCTTCTATCCCTCCATCTCTTTCTAAACTTAATGAAGAATACAAGAAACAAACAGTGTACAGGAATGATGCCTACAGATTAAGATAAAATGATGTTAGTATAAGAGCAATGCAATGGAAAAGAAATATAGTAAAATAATATCAAGGTGTGCACACCGTAGATAGCATAACATAGCAGCAAAAAGAAGAATATGTAACATGAAAATAATAATATTAATAATGTAATGAGAAATGGAATGTTTGCTTGTCACTTAACAATTTTATATCGCCTCTCCAGGTAATACAATGACCGAAAGAAGTGCACTCACAGATACCAGCACAATGTTAGTTAGCAATAGGGTGGCTAATAGAATTAATAAATATTACAATTTTGAGTGTGGCCTGAAATATTTCACAATATTATCTTCTATAATGCTATTCTTTATGGCGTGGTACTACATTGTGTTTTTCATTGTGGAGGATATGAAAAAGGGGGGAGTGGGGCACAACTAATACGAGAAGGGTCAATACTTATATGGACAGGGGTAAAAACAATGTGGAGAGATAATTATTCTGCTAATGATTACTCTGCCAATACAAACCTCATTACTTACTACCCTCCCACTTGCTGCCATAAGTGTGAGCAATGACAATGAAACAAACCAATATGATGGTGATTACTTTTGGGTAAATGAACCTGACCTGATAAATGTCAATGCACAGACAACCAGAGAACCTACCTCGCAAGGAACTATAATGCACTTTCATGTTGCTGCTACCCAAGAGTCCCCAGATTTATCAGCTGGGTACACTGTGAATGAACTCAATGACACAACATGGTCAGTAGTGGAGGAGATGGAAAAGGGGGGTGGGAGGGAAAAGTTATGACATATATCATGGTCTTGGATTAGATGAAAACAAAGATCCCCGCCACCACAACCAATCAGACAAATGGTACTCGGATATGAGTGCCACAGCAAAAGAAGCCACGAACGAGAGCTGCTATGTCTGCTCTCTCATACTGCACGCATCAGGCACACCCAAAATACTGCTACCACAAGAAGTACCCTTGTCAGACACTCAGTGTTTAATTCATCTTGTATTATGTAGAATTTGGAGCACCTTCCAGGCACACACAGTCACAATAAAACTTCTGCAGAATGAGAGAACATGCACGAGTAGACGCCAAGGAGTAATTTGCATTAAATAACCATTCTTCATCATAAAAGGAACAAGATACACGGAAAACAAGTGGCATGATGAAACGATCTACTGCAAAGCCGGGGACCTCAGAGAATTCACCAAAGAAAACTTCCAATGGGTCAAAGAAACGTGTGCTCCTGTCTGGTCCCAGCACATTGCAAAACTCACTTGGGTCACTGACTAGAAAAACCCATCAAGACACAAAAATAAATACCACATGAGCTTTGCTTTCACGGAGAAGGGAAGGTGCCTATGGGTGTCAACAAGCAGTGCAACAAAACAGTTATAATTCCAGACATGAAGAAAGGCACAGCTGCACTCATGGATATGTGCTGGGTTTGCAGTAAACAAGCCTACCTGCATCTCCCGGCATCATGGAGAGGTACTTGCGCCCTAGCCACTCTACATTCGCCTCTGATGGTCATCCCAGAAAGTCATATCCAAGGAGGTGAAGGTCCGGCTGGCATACCGGCAGCAGGGAAATCGGCTGGCATATCGGCAGCAGGGCAATCGGCTGGCACATCGGCAGCACCCCAAGTAGCAATAACAGAGCCTCCTTGTATGACCTATTGTCAGAAAGTGACCTAAAAGACAGACTCTCTCGCAAAAGGAGGTCATCAAACTATATCTCCACTGAATCATCTGCTCTTCTTGCCGAGATCCTGCCGAAGTATAAACTCTTTAACTCCACAGAGACATTCTTTGCTTCCCTCTTAACGCCAGGACTCCAGGCTCGAACTAACGCCAAGTGGTTACAAATCATCCGCTGGGAGTTGATCCAACTGGCTAATGACATTGAAGAGGGATTCAATGTGATTAAGGTGGAACTTCGTGTCGTCGCCTAATGACAATGCAGAACCGATACATCCTAGATCTTCTCACAGCAATGGACGGTGTTGTTTGCCGAAAAATCGGGAGCGCATGCTATACATTCGTACCCTCTGAAGATGCAGATAATGGGAACCTCTCCCACTTGATCTCAGCGGTACATAGCCTGGGGGAGAGAATGTCGAAAGAGGGAGGAATAGAACCAAGCAACTGGTTTGACAATATGTCAGGCTGGGTACCATCCTGGTTCAATGCTGTGATTACATTTTTTGTTCCTGTCATCATCTTCATTCTGCTATTTTTCTGTGTGTGCCAACTAGGTATCCGATGCTGTGCAAAAACTATGCCTAGCTCAACTATGATGGTGGTAACGATGGGCCGACAGACAAAGGTAACAACTGTGATAGACACACAAATGCAAACTGGGGAGTCTAACCCACCAAAGTATCGCATGACAGCTGTATACCACCAGAATGGGGACAGAGTTGATAACCTATACCACACTACCATAAAAGAACCAAGAGAGCTGCAATGGTACAATGAGGTATGGGTGGACTCGGATAGGGATGGAGGGATATACATGACATGCACCCCAGATGAATATGCAAGGAAAGGACACAGCTTGAAAAGTGTATGTACAGCATGGATGCCCAAAAAAGGTACACCTGCTTGGGATGAAGCGGTAGCTTAAGCTGAGTATTATTGAAGTGAGAGCAAAAGAGCCAATAGTGTGTTACTTTAGATGTGTGGGAGCGAGGGGCCGTTAGCTTGGACCATGTGTTTCCAATAGTGAGGAATGCCTACATCGCCCTTATGTAATACCAGCATCGGCTGGCATTTGCGTAGATGGGGCTGTTGCGCAGGACATGTGGCATTCATTTTGTTCACGCTCGACTCCATCTTTTTGACTAGACCTCTCTGCGATAATACAAAAAGGCTTCTCTCCCCTCTGCAGCACCATGCACACCGCGCACAAGGCCCCCACTTTCTCACTGTGTCTGAAAGCTTCACAGCTCCATCCTCACGCTGAAGCCGGAGGTAAAACCTGCCCATGCCCCCTTACCCTCGCTATTGGAAAATTACTGCCAGTGTAACCCTATGTCCCTGCAAGGTATTCTCTTGATGTAGCAGATATGTGACCCCGCCATGAAGCCCACCACAGCATGCCCTCAGCTAAGATCAGACCTCTGTCACAGTATATTGTCTCCCACTACTAACAAACGTCAACCTGCCTCAGCCTCTTTGATGAGTTCAGACCCTCTGTGCAATCAACATTATCATGCTGGTCAGGACCTTTAACCTGGTACCCCATATAAGTCCCAATAAGTAATGATGTAAATACACAAATGAAATGTATAGGTTTACAATGATTTGCTCAAAGGAGTTGTGATGACTATTATTTAGTGCATGTTTTATTAGGTTGTATTATGTTAGCTTTGCTAGTGGCCACTGACCCTCACCCCGCCCGCACACAGGCAGACGGACCTCCTGACATTCGCCCTCCCGCCAACTGGACATCCAATCCGTACGGAGCAACGCCCAGTGGAATATATGTATCTATACTGCCTATCCAATCCTGCACTGGCCTAGTACCCTATGTTAGTTGTGTCATCTATGACGATGTTTCACTTTATATTGTCATGTAATTGTTGTGTTTGCCAGAGCGCTCTCTGCAGCAGAGTTCTCTGCATGCCAATTGTAGATAAAACATTTAAACTCTCGCAACCTGTCCTCTTAGCCTTATTCCCTGTTGGAGTGTGTCTTATTTAATTGTATTGCACGTAGTAAGACAGGGATGGGCTCTTACACATCCAATGGCATATGAAGCAGATGTATATTTCATTTAAATAGGGAGATGCAGAGATGAGTTTCAAAGCCTCAGATCCTTCACTAGAATACAAATTTTAATCGTCTTTCGAGCCATCACACTATTTAATAATATCTGTGCCGCACAAAACACACAGAAGCCTAATGCAAAATGGGAAAATGCTTAACTGTAAAGGGTGCATGTTTTGGTCAAATCCAAACAACAAATCCAAACACCACAGTCCTTTCCAATAGACTTGACCTTCTCCCCCAAAAACTCAAATCTATTAAAGGATGAACATAAACTACAAAAAACGTTTTATATGAAAGCCATTCTAGGTCTGAATCATTAAGGTTCGAATGGAAACTGGCAAAGGGCTGACTGAACCAAGGGTAGGTCTAATAGAGGCAGATATACCCTGCAGGGCGGATAGAGTAGGGTGAAGACCTTGAGTAATCTAGAAACCAGAGAAACAAGCTCTTCAAGCAGACCCCATGGAAGTTAAAATATATGGATGACTACCAACTGGACGTTCACTGTAGCTACAGACAGACCCGCCTGAAAGCCCTTGAGAAGAAATTCTAAAATCTTAAAGATATTCGAAAACACTGGATGAATAACTTTGCTGAACATCACTCTTGGAACAACACCTAATCGCTAGGTTTTCCTAGTGATCGCTCTACTGGAAAGCTGTGTTTGCTTCATTGCTTCTTCTGAGAGAACCTGCTTGGTCCTTTTTCTTAGCATCCAGGTTGAGTTGGAATATTCTTTTGTACTCGAGGCTTGGATGAGGGAGCACTTAATTTAGCTATGTGCCAAAATATTACACAAAATACATAGTTATTGTGAATACATGACATAGTACTTTATTATAAATTGATTTGGGAAATAAAGCCTTGTGGAAATGTATTCGCCATCTTACAGCCATCTTTAAACATTCTAGGTTGTCTTGCCTCAGTTGTGACTCTAGCAGTCACATGGCACCATTGAGAAGAAACAGTCAGCCATTTCATAACTGTATTTTAGTGAGATGAATGTCTGAAGAGTGTCAAAATACATATTGCATATGTACACACTATATTATAAAGCATCATATTAGGTACTGACTTTTGAGAAAAAAATAGACATTTGGGGAGTCATTTAGGAAAAAACATGAAGGAAGCAATGTAACTAAAGGGGATTTATATCTTCTGTATATACCCTTATAATGTCAACTTTATAGTTTCAAGGAGGGCACTAAAAAGTACTGTCATGATATGAAAGCTCCAAATTAAATCACTTAAGAGGATAAATCATCACCTTTTGCACTTTGAAAACTTTTTTTAATATATGATTTTATATTTTTTTATGAAAAAGGATTGGAGTGGATACTCACCCAACTTCTTAATGGGGGAATTGAGGTTCTACACATTTTATGCAGGATTTTCTGTATATTGTATTTAAAGACACATTTTAAAATACATCACCATCTGTTAGCATACAGGTATTTATTATTTTTTATTGACGCATTATTTTTTTTTAAAACATCCTCAAACCTTTGTAGCTAAGGTTATGCTTTATAAATCACCTACATACATACACACATACAGTATGTGTGTTTGATTATTTCTGCAGATGCATGTTTTCTTCAACTGATGAAATAATGTTGAGATAATTAGAAACCACATTCAGAATTCTGTGCAACTAGTAGGCATAGTACATCAAAGAGCAATCCTACAGCTAAGTAATCAGCCATCAGTACACCAAAGCACTTCCTCATCTCTATGGCCATACTGTTAAAATTGTAAGACATACAGTGCATCCTGTACGTTCAATCTAATATGCAAAAATGTTTATGTTTTTTAACAGTACATTATGCCTTGCTAATACACAACTTAATTGAAGGACATAGTATGGATTTGTTTTAAAATAAAATATTTAGTGTGGTAATATATCATCAAAGTACAAATGTCATACTGAAAGCAGCTGATCTGTTTGTGCAGGGGCATGCACTATATTGTCCACATAAGTAATGAATGCCCTTTTATTGGCGCTAGGTCCCACATTTCAGTTAATGCAGCAGGTTTAGGATCAGGTTGCACTAAAGCACGTATTTAAAGTTATTGAATATTTAATCCTCTTTTAAATGAGCATATTGTGTGTCACACACATGTTAATCTGGCTTCGCAGTCAGCCTTGTATCCTTCTGAGGTTGATAAAGTGTGTAATATTACAGAAGATAAGAAAAGCAGCTTGTATGGTAGTACTAAAAACAAAGTCGGAATCCAGAATGAAGTGTTATAAAATTCTAATAATTATGGTATCACTGTAGGAATTAGATGTAACTGCTCATACTAATGGAGTTTGGCTGGGTTCTCATCTTGTTAATATCAACATACGTTTCTATGTCTGTTGTAAGGTTGCAAAAGGAGGAGACTGGCATGCAGGTGGCATGGTGATTGCTATTGACCTTTATTAGTTAAGAAAATACATTGAAAACCTAACTTTATCTCTAATAGGGGTTTCTCTGCCTCAACTAAAACACTAAGGGTTCTGTCAGAATGTCCAGGTAAATCAATAGACCACCATCCGGTGTCAAAAAACCCCGCTTCTGCTCCTTATACTTAAAACTAAACTAGAAATAAAAGTAGATCTTCTTGGTCCAGAGGAATTACTCCCTTCCTCTGGTCTGATTATAGAAGTCCAATTCTAGGCTTTGACTTTTTCTTAGGGGAATTACTCCCTACCCCAGATAAAAATTGTCCTCCAATGCAAAAAGGCAAAGTTGAAGCACTTTAACTTGGCAGAACCATTGCCTATATTTTAACATTCTGTATAAAGTCTTTATAACTTTGGGCACCAGGAGAAGGACCCCCTTCCCTGGTATCTTAAAATGAAAATCTGATTCAACCACAGGAAATGACTCCCTTCCCCTGGATTCTTTTCACTTGGTTGCACAATCCAACATCACCAGGGGGAATGACACACTCCCCCTGGTTTTGTGTCACGTAGCTTCAAACACACAGTTCTCAAATGTTAGGTGGATCCATGACCCCGGCTTCCCCTCTCCTTTGATTGGACTCACTTATTATCCCTCTCTACCGAGTATTGCGATGAGAAAGATGACTCATGTTACTTTCTGATATCGGGTACCAGACACTGCTTCTCTCTATGTTCGGTTTGACCTACTTGGTTCACTGTCCCCCAAATATGCTACAGAATGTGGGTCCGCCTTATGAAAGCTTTCATATCGAGGATTCTAAAATGATCGTTTAAAAGAAGGTTAAGATGTCATTCTGGACCAACATTTAAACATGAAGGCACATGTGGGTAGCCTTGTATCTTCATCAGCTTATTATATTAAGTTGTTGTCACACCTTTGACCCTTTATATCTCAAGCTAATGCTGAGACTATTGCTAGAGCAAATGTTAGGTGGCAGATTGATTACTGTTGTAGTCTGTTGTATGGCACATATAAAGAATGGGGCAGTGCAAGTGGTTATGGGCATCACCCGTAGAGAACACATCTCAGCAGCTAGATGCACTTTGCACTGGCTCCCCGTTGACATAAGGCTCCTGTTTCGCAGCCTAGTTAATACTCAGAGATGTCGACAGGGTAAGCTGCTGGTTTATCTTCAGGGTCTCCTGAAAGAGAAAACATATGCAAGAACCATAAGATTGAGTAACTCAGATCAGTTGGCTATCCCTAGGTGTAGGACTGTGAAGGCCTCAAAGGGAGATTTTTGCATTTCAGCTCCAAAATCTTGGAATGACCTGCCATTGGAACTTGGGTGTCTTAAATCCACCGGACTCTTTAAGAAGAAACTAAAAATGTATCTGTTCACATGAACCTTGATCTATGTTATCTGATGATCCTGATCTGAATGCTTCTTTTTGTTGTCTTCTGTTTTATTGTTGTTGCGCCCTTAAGCCCACGTGTGCATGGTCTGCGTGATATAAATATTAAAAGTAAACAAAGTAAATAAATTCAACACAATGAGAACATTTTCTTTGATAGGTTAGCCAAAAATCATCATGTGGTCAGACCCTATCGTGAGTTTATCAGGTTCTGCTATTGGCTATGAGCCAGTGTCAAAAAATCCAGCATTTGAGGAATGTAGGCAGTGAATGATCTATTGTTTTGCCAACAGCCTGGCTGCTTTGTTAGTAAGCATGGAAACTTCACAACACAACTATTATCTTTTACAAAATCTTGAGGAATACCTGATCAAAGGGTCATTACACATTAAAGAAATGCATTTAAGAAACAAATGTGGAATTGTAGATTACAACGGTGAAAGCTATGTCTTTACTATTCACCAAAGAAAAAATAAAGATCTTACTGAAAAGGACAAATCTTACTCTTTAAATTCTATAGAAAAATGTATAAAAAATTGCATGCTAATCTATTGGCCTTTCGAATGGGAAGTATGGTCCTGAAGTTCAAATGTTGTTATATTCTGTAGGAGGTTTTGTCTTTTGAGGCAAATTCTGGATTTTCTGTTATTTTCTTACCTTGGTATTTTTGGCAGTATTTTGGCAGTAAACTGGCCTTATCATTAGCGATAGTTCAGTATTACCCTATTTTGATGATAATATAGTGTTAGATTATATTGGCAGTAATTTTTAGTGGTATCTTATTTTTGGGGTATTTTAGAATTATCTTATCTTTCAGTGATATAGTGGTGAGCATGTCTTTTATACTACTGTTCCATCATAGAACAAATTCTCCCTCATTACAAATGTGACCCACCTTTGGCTAACTGCATGTACTCCGTGGACCTAGCACACCTTTAGGAAACCCAGTGTGTTTATCCAGAATGCCACTTATTGCATGGAACTCATGTTATTGACTTATTTACATCCAGTAACCTATGTGCCTTAGATGACACCTCTATTCAGCATGCAGATAAAACACATCCATACACACACCTAACTGTCTCATCTGCATGTATTTACTCTTTTTATTAACATTGTCCCAGGTGGTAAATGAGGTAACACATTTTTACCACAGTGGTATAACACTAGGATCACCCCTTGACTTTCCCACTGACAGAATGATCATCAGGGGCAAAAATAAAACACAAAAACCAAGCAACAGCCTTGTTCTGTTTTCTTTTTTTATGCTATGATGGTTTGATCACTACCATTATGTTGCACCAATGGAAAGATAAAACAATACATCACATAATCTCATAGTTACATGTTCTTACCAACAGCGAGCCCAGCTCCGACTCTCTGAGAGATAGAAAGACAACAACACATAGCAACATGGAAGAAATGAAAACAGTGTATGCAATTTTTCAGAAACAAAAGCAGCAAGAAAGAGATCAAAATAAAACACATCGCAAAATGAACTTAGTGTGCATCACTCTCGTACCTTGTGCAGAAATGCAGAGAGAAACATGACACATTTCTTTTAAACCTAATTCACTACACTGTCTGCCAATAAGTACAATGCATACCATACATTCTTACGCTCCTCATTTTTAAGACCTGACTCACCAAGGTAGGGGAATTTTGAATCTTTTCCTGATTGAGCTTTATCTGTATGACCTCACAGCTCACAGACACAGCCTTCGGAAGTTCTTCTACTTCAATGCCAGCAACCCAACCCCTTTCTGCATGGATTGCCAGCTGTTTT
The DNA here is from genome assembly GCF_040938575.1 of Ambystoma mexicanum. Taxonomy (NCBI): domain Eukaryota; kingdom Metazoa; phylum Chordata; class Amphibia; order Caudata; family Ambystomatidae; genus Ambystoma; species Ambystoma mexicanum. The sequence goes on from NC_090929.1 coordinate 1,356,358,904, forward strand.
CAATGCTGCATTCCTGGAGCCCTGTCCAGGAAGACACTGACAGCACTTGAGTCTCTGGAAGAACTCAAAACTTCCCCCAGCTCAGCTGATTAAAAAAACCCTGGCTGTCTGTCAAACTCAGATTAGCCTTCTCTGACCTCATCACTAACACTTCTTCATTCCTACCAATCATATTACAAAAATGTCCTGTAACAGCTCTTTCCCCCGCAGAAGAATGTAAAACTACAGTTAACAAGAAACTGTTTCTCATTTATTTTCTCCTGTGCACATATTTCTCCTCTCCATGGAAGAATACTAAATTGAATGAATCTCACTGTGTATAATGAACTGCATTATAATGTTAGAAGAACAGTTAATGGGTTACTGGGGCAAATTAGTATAGGATTAGTTATTTATGTATTTCTAATGCAGTTCCACACAGATTGAAACACCCAAGTTGTACCTATGCACATTTCTGCACTTTAAAATGACAGCACCCTATGCTGCATGCATTTGAAACTAAACCCCATTTTGCTGGCATGCTACTAAAGAAAAGTGTTGCTAAATACTTTTATAAATAATGCTTTTCCAAAAATAATGCTTACTGGCTTGTTGCTGAAAAGCTGTCTTTTGCACCTATTTAGAAAAAGCTGCATCTACATACTAAATAATGAAACCCCCACTTTTTCTTCCCTTTTAATCTGTACACATGTGCTGTTTTTTGCACAAATATTTCATGCATGAATATATCCCTACAGCTTTCAACGTGGTTTCTCACCCTCTTCTTTGGGATATATATGGAATAGAATGTGGAGTTTAAGGTCATATTTGAAAGCAGGGATAGTTGTGGTATTTGTATATCAGGGGATGGAATTTCAATTATTAGGGGCAAGTAGAAAAAGATCAGAAGTGAGAGGCAGCACATAGTGGTTACGAGCCAGCAGCGTTAAGCAGTGCTCTGGAGCATAACATGTGAGGTGAGAAGGAACAGGAGCTGAAAGTGAACAGTGGGGCGAGTACATCAATAGATTTAGAGACTAGTCAGCGGAAATTAAAGAGTGATCAGTGATCCCTGGAAAGCCTGCTGGCATGTAAAAAAGATGTACAGTTTATGGGTTGAAATATTAGTAATTTTATTAAGGAGATAAAAGAGTAGGGAGGGAGTGCCGGGAAAAACCAGTGCAGTAGAACCAAGTTGAATATGTGGTGGATATTGTTGGTAATTAAAAAATAATTAAGTTAACTAGTTTAGAACACTCTAAACAGATAAGAAATTGCATGGTATATTTTCAGATGATGTATATTTAAATGTTATACTATTAATGTTATTTAAATTCTTGACCAACATATTTAGGAATGCATATTGAGATTTCTATCTCACACCAGAATTATGTCACGGATTAATTCACGTGGAAAATAATCTCTTGAAAATGATTGTGATAGCCTCTTTACACCACGTATTGAGTTGGACCTGAAAACTAAACAAATAAGCAATCTAGAGTTCTTGAATATAAACAATCTAGAGTTCTACTATCTTTCCCCAGCTGTTTTTCTTCATACCCTGTGATAACTTTATTTGAGTGCATGTCATCTGTGATGTCATTTTTTACATTATGAGATGTGCATTTTATAGACTGCTGTTATGCTTGCTTTGCTAGCCATAACTGGCACATATATTTGTTTAGATTTGGAGTTGCAATTATAATATCTTTTTAACCAATATGTGTCACAATTTATTCTTTAACTAGAAGCTAACTATATTGCCCATTCATCTTAACGATTGTTAATTAATTTTAAAGGGGTTTATTGCAGCTTGATAACAATAATTGTGCTTAACAAAATATGTTTTTCAATTATTTTCCTTTTTAATGATGTATCTTAATAAAAATCAATGACAACTAGGCAGTGCCTGTAGCCATGCCTTGTGAACACTGTACCTATGTCTGGGCATATGGTCATGCCTCCAGCACCACAAACATATTCACACTGCCCACTGAGTGTGGCCTAGGGTTGTATCAATTAAATACTGTGCTTGTGGAACAGCAAAGGTTCCAACAATGTCCCTTGGCTATGTCCCTGGAATGTAGCTAGGCCATGCCAAGTAGATACTGTGATCCAGGCACAGCCAACACACCTGAGGTAGTCAATGGATGGTGAACATACTCTCTGTGCCTTTTGGGCAAGGAATGCAGCCATCTTTAGAGGAAACTGTGCCCAGGGAAGCGGTTTAGGGCATGCCATAAAGAACAGTGAACACATCCACTGTGTCAATGGGCATGTCCAGTGTCTGTACCCAGTTTAGACTGTGCTTTAGGCCACGCCTCAAGCTCGTTTAATACAATAATAGTGCCCACTGTGCCAGGGGCCATGCACAGGACGCGTGAGCACGCCCAGTGTGCCCAATGTGAATTGGCTACAGCTGTGACTACTGCTCCATAAATACACCCATAATACGCAGAGGACACTGTTCCGAGGGCAGTGGGAACAATGAAGACATTCCCAGTCCTCACAAGGCCATGCCTGTGCCGACCCCCTGCAGAGTTTGGTTTACAGCTAAGACCCAGGAACTATAAATCCTCCCACAGTGATACCTTCGAAGGGCTTGCGTCCATGGCCGACGGACAGTGTGCTTCAGCAGTGAGTTTTTCCATGCCCTGGGCACCACAAATACACCCAACATGCGGACTGGCCACGGCCTGTTGCCATGGGACAATATACCCATGATCCAAGCCAACAGTGGGCATGGCCTTAGATCATGCCCAATGGGCACTGTGCCCAACAGATGCCCTTCAGCAATTCAAATGTCTTTTACTTTATTTATATTTATTTCGGAATGAGCCATACCAACATTTGTATTTACATTGAAAAAGAGAACAAAAATACAACTCAAATTCAATAAATAGTATATATATATATATATATATATATATATATATATATATATATATATATAGTTACATATATAGTTATAATAACGCGTTATATCCATTTAGTACTGTAAACATCAAGCCAAATCAGAGGTGAGAAAGTGCCTCTGTGCATTCCGCATTCCATGTGTAGTCTCAGCGCTGCCCTCGTGCCCAGTATCTGCTCATATCTGCTGGTACTGGTCCCAGTTTCTTTCCTCACAACCAAGCACGATGTATGAGTTCAATGACGGCAAAGACGGTTAACGTGCCAGAAGTTGATTTGCTTACAATTAACCCCTGTGCGAGATGTCTGATTCGGTGTTTTAATAAAATAGGTTTCAGGTACAAAATCCTCAATTGCCTGTATGAGGGGCAAAAGAAAAGAAAGTGTTCTATAGTTCCACCCCCCCACCCCCCGCCAACAGCCTGAATATAGGTCAGATCTGTCATGTGCCAAGTCTGCAGCAATGTCACTAGCGGTGAAGTGCCAAGTCTGTGTCTGAAATATAGAGACTGTGCAGAGGAGGATGTTAATACATCAAGATATGTTTCATAGCCCAATGTATGTTTGCAGTGGTGCTAAGCCACTGCTTGGGTAGATAGATTGAGAAATGTATTCACTCTTCAGTCTGTTATTGAATGTGACCTGTACTACATTTTTAGTGGCATGCACAATCAGATGAGGGTCCAATGAGTCTTCAGGTCTTTAGAGTCAAGTGTCAATTTAATATCCCCGCACAAGGATAGTACCTTACCTCCACCAAGTGATGGCATGTCCACAAACAAACTCCGTATAATAATGGGGATGGGGCTAGCACATTATCTCTGTGTTTTTGGGCCAACTGTCTGTCTAGTGCTAAAAGCTTTGGGAATGTTTGCGATCTTTTTTAGGAATCTCTTTTCGACAACCTGGAATCTAGCAGTTTAAATATGGGCCAAGCTCTCACCCCTTTATGCCGCCTTTGTCATTTGCTTGTGCGTTGTATACCTTCATTGCTGGTGAAAAGGCTCTATTCCATTGATTATTAGCAAATTCGAGGAGCACTTTGTTGCCTCTCTCTAGATTAAGTAACGATGTTTCTAGCCATCCAACTGCTATTGTTCACAAATCTAATGCCTAGGTAGTCGAATTTGTCTACTTGTTCAAGATGGTGTCCCTCAATGTGAATTTGTAATAGATAGTGAACCTACCTGTCAGTTTCTCATCCAAGTTTGTTATCACTTCTTTCAGCCATGTTTTCACAACATGTCCAAAACGTTTCCTATGAGAACTTGAACAGGATTATTTTGTGTTGACCTCCTGTAACTTTCCTCCTGGAGAAGACTTCCTGAAACTCTCTAACAGTAATCAGACGGGATGAGTATGGTGTTTCTGTCCATGGGGATGGGGGAAGTTGTATGCCTCCTGTAACTGCCTTTTTGGGATTTACTGCCTAATTCATAGAAAAGTGTGCAGAGATCCTGCAAAGCCTGCGCGCCGAAAACGACTCTCCAGGTTTCCCTGCGCATTTTTGTGTATTCATGGAATTGTTCGCGAAAGTAACCGTATATGCAAGATGCGGCCATAACGCCTCAACACGCCCCATGCAAAGCAAAGACAGCCAGAAACAGCTACCTTTTCATGCTTCTCGGGCACACACACATGCACCCTTGAAACAATGTGTAGTCCTCCACTCTTTTTTTTTTTTTAAATTTTCTCCATTTCTGCAACTGTAAGGACGGATGAGCCGCTCTTCGCAGCATGACTGCGAGTTAATCTCCACCCGTGCAGCCAAATCAGCTGATCCTTGGTAAACCTGATTCAAACTGATAGCAAATGATGACGGTGTAGCGTCCAACCTTAAAGGTGAGCGCACCCTGCAATCGGCATCTGGGCTGCATATTGCTTTTCTTGTATTATTTGTCTAATTCGTGTGTTCTGTTACAGAGCTCCTCTAAGTGCTCCCGGCTCTTCAAGAGGGCCACTTCAGGATTTGTTTGAGCCTTTCTACTGTGCCTGGCCCAGCTCCCCGTCCCATTGGTTGCACGTGGCTTGAACAGCCACTCGGAGCAACGGGGAGGCTGGAGCCGCCCATTCTACTAAGGCCCATTATGAGGCCCTGCACATTCATCCGTTCTCCTCTTCTGCAACTGTAAGGACGGATGATCCGTGCACTGCAGTGTGACAGCAAGAGAATCTCCACCCACGCAGCCAAATCTGCTGATCATTTGTAAGCCTGATTCAATCTGATAGCAAATGACGACGGTGTAGCGTCCGACTTTAAATTGGATTTTTCTCTCATTTTAATTCATGTAAAGCCCACGAGCGCACCCTGTAATCTCCATCTTGGCCGCATATTGATTTTCTTGCAATATTTGTCTAATTTGGGTGTTGTGTTACAGGACTCCTCCAAGTACTCCTGGCCCTTCCAAGGTGACCGCTTTAGGATTTGTTTGAGCCTGTCTCCTCTGCCTGGCCCAGCTCGCCCTCCTAATGGTTGCCCTTGGCTTGATCAGCCAATTGGAGCAACCAGGAGGTGTGAACTGGCCATTCTACTAAGGCCCACTATGAAGGCCCCTGCTTGCTCCTTGTCCACTTCCAGAATGCTACTGGGGTACCTTTCTGCACCCCATCACCTTGTCTTTCCATGATGCTGCTGCCTGACTCTTGACAAACGTTGGACTACCATGCCATTCTTACAAACTTATGCACGGGTTAGCTCCATTTCTGGATTTATTCTTTCCTTCTTCTGACTCTCACTGTCCTTGCCTGCATCCCGCTGCCATGTTTAAATATTAAACTGCATTGTGTATCCTTCACCCTCTGCGATCACCCTGATCCCCAATTTGTTCTTCAAATATGTTTTGAATTCGGATAGATTTCAATTCCTGCTGTGTCTTGCATTTGGATACATCTCAAATCCTGCCTTGTTTTGCAGTTGGGTACATTTCAAATCCTACTTTGTTTTGCATTTGGGTACATTTCAAATAATGCTGTGTTTTGCATTTGCTTGACTTGCACTGCACTTTGCTTGTTTTTTTCTACCTCTCTGTAACTTGCTGTTCCAGTGACTTCATTCCTCTCCTTGTTTTCCCCCTGTTTCTCTCCCCACTTCTCTCACTACCACTCCCATTGCACTCTCTGTTTTGCCTATCTTCTCCAACTGTTTCTCCATTGACTATACCTCCCTTCTCACTAAGTCTGGTAGGAAGAGGTTCGAAAGGGACGTCTTGGCCTCCAATCCTGGTGTCCCTATCACTGACACCTATTCCAGTGCTTCCTCCAGACAGTACCTCACCGACATCGTCTTTGTCGTTCCCTCGCCAGATCTATACACTCTTCATGTGATTTCTGTGCTCTCTACTGTCTCCTCCTCTCCCATTAATGGTAGCACCCGCTGAGAAGTTCTCATGGCTCCCTTCGATTCCTCTAAAGTCATCATTAATGTCTACTTTTATGGCACTGTCATGGTCCAAGGCCCCCAGGCCAATCACCTCCTCTTTGATAGGCGCATCCCTCACCACATCAATTTCCTCTCATCTCTTGCTGTCCCCTCTTCCCCCCCTTGGCTACCTTGCCTTCTCCTCCCTCCTCTTCTGTCTCTTCGCAGGCTCCTTCTTCACCTCCGCAAGGCGTGCCTCTAATTTGTACCCCTCTCCGGAAGGCCTTTTAGGCTGCCAACCTTCTTCATCTTGCCACTCTCAACTCTCGCTCTGCTGTCAAACACTCCTCTGACAACTGCCATCTCTTTGAAGAACTTGATCTTGTCCTTGTGTAAGACCTTGTGTTTCGGTAAGACCTTTGGTCTTACCGCAACATGGTTCACGGACAGTTATGCAATGAGTTTCGACACTCTACTCCCTGATGGCTACAAGATCCTCTCTGTGCCCCGATCCACCAGGTCCGGAGGGGGTGTAGCCCTGATCTTTCCTGAGTGGAAACCTACGTCTATCAATCTTACTCAGACATACGCCTCTTTCAAATGCTTTGTCTGCAGGCTCTCTCGCTTTCTCCTAGTCACTCCTTCACTGTAGCTACTATCTACCGGCATCCTGGTCCTATCTCCTCTTTTCTCTCTGAGTGGGCAGACCTCTCCTCCTCCCTCATGGCCTCAACCACACAACTCCTCCTTCTTGAAGACCTCAACATTCATCTAGATTCTCCTTCTTCCTCCTCGGTACTCTTCCATTACCTTAGTAAATCCCTCTCCCTTTGTATCCTCCCCTTTGGCCCAACTCACTCTGCAGGACACACACTTGACGTGTTATCTCCTCTGACGTCCCCCTCTCAATCCCTCTTTCTATTCCTCTTTCCTGGATTTATCACTCCCTCCTCTCCTCTCATCTCTCCCTCTCTTCCCCCCAGGCCATGCCTTCCAAAACACTGCCACCTACCTTCTCGGACATCCAGCCTAAGAAGCATGTTACAGTTCAGGCTTGCACAGCCACCTTCGCCCCCCTCCTGCTCGGGCTAACTCACATCCTGACACAGCCCTGTCCATGGTCTACTCCTCCATTTCCGACACTCTTGATGCTCCGCTTGAAGTCCAAATCCAAGTGCAGTACTTGGTATGACTCATACCTAGCTACATTTAAACGTAAGTGTAAGGTGGCTGAGAGGAAATGGAGGGCTTCTTGTTCATATTCTGACAAACTGGCCTGTCGCCGACTCCAAGGGCAATACCGACTCTCTATCTGCACTAAGAAGAGAGCCCACATCCAAGCCTGAGTCTCTGTGGCATCTAACAACACGGCCAAACTCTTTAAAATCTGCAAGGAACCTGCAAACCCTGCTGCAGTCTCTACCTCTTCTGTCACTTCTCAGGCCCTGTGCACGGGCCTTGCTTCTCAATTCATCTCTAAAACCCAGGATATCCTGTCCTCCCTCTCAACCCCTCCACCTCTCTTCCCCTCCCCTTCTTTGAACCCTGACCCTCCTACAGTCAACCCCCCTTTCTCTTCCTTTCCTCTTTTTTCCCCTGACAAGGTCTCTGGACAAGTCTGATCTATGAAAGTCTTGTCAAAACAGATTCATCCCTGTTCCTTCAAAACCATCAAGGACCACATTGACACCATTGCTCCTGCCCTGACTGACTTCTGCAACCTCTCCTTCTCCTCAAGAGTTTTTCCCCTCTCCTCTGAAGTACTCTCTAGTGCACCCTCTTTTTAAAAAAAAACACTGCTGACCCTTCTTGCCCGGCTAACTATCGTCTCATTTCCATCACTCCCTTTTTGGGCAAACCCCTAGAAAAGCTGGCCATCTCGCAGCTCAAACTTCATTCCGATTCTGTTGGCTGTCTTCATGACTATCAATCTGGCTTTAGAGCTGCCAGAAGCATGGAAACTACTCTCATGAACATCCGAGAAGATCTTCTCTCTAACCTTGATTCTAACATCCCATCTGTCCTCATCCTACTCGATCTCTCTTCTGCCTTTGACACATTCAACCATACCATCCTGCTCAATCGTCTCTGTGACAACCTGGGCATCACCAAGCAGGCTCTGGGTTGGCTGACCTCATTCTTTCCTGACTGACCCTCCCAGGTTCAACTTGGGTCATTCCTTTCATCTCTCTTTCTTTCTGCGGTGTTCCTCAGGGGTCTAATCTCTCACCCTGGCTCTTCAACCAATACCTGGCAACTCTTGCCTACCGCATTGCTATGTTCTGTTCCAACTTTCAGTGCTATGCGGATGAAACTGAACTAATTTTCAGTCTCCCCTCAGCCACCTCCTCTGTTTCTCTCATCTCTGACTGCTTATCTGCCATTCTGGACTGGTGTGCTGCAAATGATCTTTGCCTGAATGCCAGCAAGACAGAGATTCTCCTCATCAGCACACTGTCTCCCTCCTTTCCCTTCTCTCTCTGGCCAGCCTCCCTTGGCCCTCCTCGTACACAGGCTAAGAACCTTGGTGTCATCTTTGACTCCACGCTTTCCTTCTCTGCCCATATCTCTGATGATTCAAAAAAGTCAAACTTCCTTTTATACCTCCTCAGAGGTATTCTGCCCTTCATCTTCTTCCCCCAGAAGCTCAGTGTCTCTCCAGCCCTGGTCTTTTCTAGGCTTAATTACTGTAACAGACTCTTTCTAAATCTACCTGCCTCTACTCTCCGTCCTCTACAAATCACCCAGTACAGGACTGGAAGACTTGTCTTTGGCCTCAAGCACTGGATTGTATCTCTACAGCCCTGAAATCTCTCCATTGACTCCCAGGGACTGCAAGAATTCAATAGAAAACCCTTTGCATTGTCCACAAGGCTTTCTGGGGCATGGGTCCAAAATACCTTCAGCTGTCCCTCCATAAATACCTTCCCTCTGGAGCTCTTCGATCCTCTAACTCTAACTCCCTCATGGTCAGTCGTTTTTCAAAGAAATGAGCTGGGGGTAGATCTCTGTCTTCGGCTGGTGCCTCCCTCTGGAATATTCTCCCTGTCACTCTGAAACTTGAGAAGAACCATCTCCAATTCTGGAAGCACCTCAAGACCGTCCTCTTTGCTTCTGCCTTCGCTCCTGCCCTGCTGATCTGCTTTGTCTTGGCACGTGCACCTGGCTTACCCTCTGACTTTCGGGCCCAGGTACCTGCTCACCCTGCCACCCACCTACACTGCCTCTCGCAAATCCTTGCACTGCCGTCTGTGTCTGTAACCATAAAGTCCCCCCGACCCCTGTTTCTGCACTTCCAAACACACCCTGTCTGCTGCCTTACCTAGCACTTGCCTTTTGCTGGCTGCACTATCACTTTTTTTTGCTCCTATTATTTATTTACCTATTTATTTATCTGTCTGTATTCCTTAGCTTAGCACTTTCCACCTCCCCCCTCCCATGCACTTTCCCCTCTCCCCTATCCTATGCACGTGCGTGTTCTCAATGTCAATGGGCCTAGTAAGTAAGATCGTTGTTTTTGTACTCCCTTGTTACCCTCCGTTGCCTTGTCGCACTCTGAAACACGTGTGTACAAGCGCAATATAAATCAAATATAATATCATATCACTTCCATTACGACTTCCGGTGTTGATAAGAGGCCCATTGTGAAGGCCAAACTGAGCCTGTCTGACCCATTGGCTTTAGTTCAACAACCTTGCCCTAGTAACCACAGCAGGCCTCAAAGTCTATAGTCAGAGGTTTGGAGTGCACATGCACAGTTCAGTTCATAATAGGCAAGCGTTGCCTTTGGCAAATATGGGTAGAGGGACACCATAATCAAAGTCTGCTGGAAGCTGAAAAGTAAATAATAAATACATGGGTTAGAGGCACGGGATGACATCATTATTGTTTTAAAAAACATTGCTTTATAACTTGCAAGTGAAGACTTCGAGTCCCACCACTTCATTTCATTGTTTTCCTGTCCCTCTGATCGCTTCGGGATTTATTATTTATTTTATTTCATCGACTGGGGTCTGTATTCTTCCACAGTATTGCAATCAAAGGTCACGCTGCTTCCCTTGAGTGGCGTAAGGGAATAACAGGAGTACTGCAATCCCCTCCTTTACCTCTCATCTGGCAGCATCAGAGGTGTGTGGATTCCTTGCTCTGCATGTGATTATGATTGGGATATGCAGGGCTGGGATTTTAGGCAGGGTCATTGGTCATGCATTGATGGGGCTTGAAGGCTGGTCGATACATAGGGAATGATGAAAAACAGGGTCATCACATGATATTCAGGGCCATTCGGGCTAAGTGTAAACAAAACTATAGGACAATTAATTTCTGAAGTACATGAAAGCTGTCCTAACGATCCACGTCTGTGTATCAACCATTATTTGTTAACATAAATGTAGATTGCTCATTACCAATAGCCCATGGGTGGCAAGGCTTGCCCACTATGTAAACGATAGATGGTCTGGCCCTACAGAACAGTGTGGCTTCGCCCATGGAATGCAATGTCTAGGGCATGGTTACATGCAGTAGTTAGAAACTGCGCAACAAGCATTTGACTTCTCTTGTGTTGCTTGATGCAGCCTGGGATGCCTCCTGGCATCAGGGATCGGACGCTAGCACGCATGTCAGAGGAGGCATGACTAGCTCCAGGCCACAGTGAGAGAATTGGAAGTACATATGATGTGGCTTACACATATGGACCCTGCATGCCAGGGCAGAACTCTTGCAGCCACTGCATGATGCGCAAGGAACACCTGCACACAGCTTTCCTAATGTTGCAGGCGTGACAAGAAAAGGAATCAAAGCGTATATGATGTTGCACGATGTTAGGTGCAAGAAACTCTCTTTAGTCTATGTGTTCAGATATATATTATTCAGTAAAGTATACATTGAAATAATCCCCTGTTAAGGAATTGTATTTAATCGGAACACACTGTACATAACCTTATAATAAATGTAATATGCATGTATTTTATTTAAATCGTACTTTGTCTCTGCCTCTTTCTTCAGCATGGAAAGCACAGTTTCCTCGATCTAGTATAGAACAAACCAATTAATAGACCCCCATTAAAAAGGCAGCAGCTTGATTTCATGGTCATTCCTGACAGAGGTATTACATATTGCATGAGAATGTTCATCTCACAAATGCAGCTTTCCACCTTTATGTAAATGTATTTAGAAATTGAATTTAACGAGGGCTGTTTCACAGAACCGTAATAAAACCCTCCAGATGGGGCACATATCAATTGGGGTAATGACCCTGCTGATGTTAATTGCTGGAGTCTGGCTCTATTTTCCAACCAGAGATTGCCAGGCCTGCCAAGTTTTGCATAGAAGAACAATGGCAGACATGAACAAGCAGCTAACAATGGTGAATATATCAATTGCAAATGCTCCAGCCCAAGGTGAGGTGTCTCAATATTTTATGAGATCTGAACATTTTAGGAACTGACGCGGTTAAATCCTGTATTCAAGAGGCAGGCAGGAAACGAGGACGGTATCTGGGTGTTCTTTGTTTTTCCCTGAAGTCTTCACTGTTAATTATTATCAATGTTAAGCAGCTTTCAACATGTTCATTTTGCCAGGAGAAAGGGATGGCATCCTGTTAATACAAGTTGGCGTTGCTCATTTATTTACATCCTGCTGTAACTTCTTGTGGGAACTTTTTAGCAAGCAGAAGGGTTCCTCTCACGAATTAATTGTTTGCCAGTTTTAGATTTTTAATATCACTGTTGCAAGACCGTTTTTCTTTCCGTGTGTCGCTGTATATGTGCCATGTCAAATAATGGTGTCCTGGTACTTAGCACAGCCTGATAGGCAAATGGTTTTCAATAACATTATTATTTGTTTGGATCTACTGTTGCCATAGAAGACCTAACAGTAACACATCTTCTACCACTTTACTACTTGTCATATTCCGAGTTTGCAGGTCAATTGGATTAAAAAAGCTCAGCACTTGACTGTAGTTTTTTGCTTACCTTGCAAACAATAGAGGATGTACCCTCGTTTGAATTACCTATCATTGTCGTGATTGGGGACTACCTCTGATAACCCGCCATTCACAATTGCACAGATTTACATCAAGTTGCAGTAAATGTGACGAAATACTATTTGGTGATTTTTATTAAATACAATTATGCAGGTAATTCTGTTTCTAAAAGGTGATCCTGATAATCAGACCACCGTTTCATGAACTTCATAAATCTCCATGCCAAAAGCAAAGGTCATACACGTGCCCTCACTGCACAAGTCTCCTGAAAACTGCAGTGCCTGCTCTTCAATGAAACAGGGGAGGTCTAACGGTCACATGTTGATTTCTGAATGCTGTTGTGCCCCAAAGTCACTGCAGCCAGAGGTGACATTTTAACTCAAGCACCTCTGATTCCGAATGTAATAATGCTTTCTTGGAGCTGTTTAATCTATAACGATACGTCAGATCTGGTTATAGCATGGTGACTGTAAGAGCACACAATTATTAAAGCCACAACTATCTGATATCACACTAGTGTCTGCTGTGTGAGCCCAGACCACATATGTGAGGGCAAAGAGTGTTTATGGCTGCCTGGCTGTCTCTACTGATCCCAGTCAGACAATGGCCAAGATGCTGTCTTGCTTTGATCCCCAGGGAGCAAGGGTAACAACTCCCTCAGCAGGCAATAACCCAGGAACCCTGCTTGAAAAGGGGTACCCAAAATGAGAAAGGCCAGCCTCACACAAGGGTCCTGCACACTAAACAACCTTTGAAGTTGCATGCATGGTAAACAGACAGGGTTAGGGTAGTCAGAGAAAATGAAGTGGACCTGAGAAAGTATTTCAACATCTTGCTTTTTCCGAGGAACTCTCTTTCCTTACTGTCCCCTTCATTACCTGCAGAACAAGAAACTCTAGCTATGATGCAAGAAGGCAAGGGTTACTTGTTACAGCAACAGAGATGTGAACCCTTACAGCAGGCTTGGTTTTTGTTCAAACCCCTGTGAAATTTTACTTTCAAAAGGGAGGGTATTCCATTAATTCCTTGATACTTTCCTGGACATAAAGACCAAGGCATCTCTGTATTCCTTTTGTGAATGCAGTCCATTTTCAAAGTCCTCTTTCATAGAGACGAAGACAAGTGAATCCAGGGTGCAGGAGAGCCCATTCCACCAACGATCCTCAGAGAACATTAAGAGAGAAATGCTGTTGATCATGTATTGCCACTCTGGCATCTGCACAGGAACCAGGCTCCAAACTGGCGCTGAAGGAACCCCTGGACTGGGAAGAGAAGAGTACGAATGACTAACCTTGTCCTGGTGCTCCCGGATTGGGATACCCTGCAATAAGAAGCCCAAGAGTAGCTTGAATCCTGTTAGCTAGCTTTGAACTACCTTTGAACCGCATGTAATGCCCTTCGAGCTGATAGAACCTGTGGTGCTATTTTTGACACTTCTGAATCTTCAAACTGCTCAGCTGCATCTTCAAACCAGCTGAGCACTGCATTACACACGCAGCACTCATTACTGCCTCCGTTCAAACACTGGCTCCCTGTTGCAGAAGCCTTTAACTTGCTGCTTCTTCGAGCACCAGTTCAAACCAACATAACCTCACCTTAACCTGACTCAAACCTCATCTCGAACTGCGGGAAGCCACTGTGTCATACATCGACTCCACTGACCGGTAACATTCATCTTGAACCGACTTGATCACTAACCTGAGGCCTTTGAACCACATGATTTCAAACGCCAAATCGAAACACAAAGAGCCCTGTCTTGAAGTCGACTCGACACTGACTCACCACTTGGGCCAATGTAACTGCCCACATTTCACCACAAGGACAGCACGGGGAAAAGGCCAGTTTAGTGATGTCGAACCAACCAATATCAAGAACAAGGTACTGTTGAGAGGCTCTGTCCCCCTGATCCTATTTCTGGGATGGTTTATAGTCATAATGTCGAAAAAAAAATGTCGACAAACAAAAATGTCGAATTTTTTTTTTCAAAAACAATAATGTCGACATCCTATACTTATAATGTAAAAAGTCATTTTTTAGAAAAAAAAATGTAGACAAAAAAATGTCACTTAGAACTATCAACACCTCACCCAACACCCCCCTGCCACCCCCCCACACCCCCCCTAACCACCCTCTCACCCCTCATACTCAACACATTCTAATTATATATTTATTTATTTATTTATTTTTTCAATAAATAAATAACTAAAAAGAGTTTAATTTACTATGGGGGGGGGTCCCCCCCAACCCCCCCCTCACCCAACACCCCCCTGCCACCCCCCCACACCCCCCCAACCACCCTCTCACCCTCATTCTCAACACATAGTAATTATATATTTATTTATTTATTTATTCGATAATTAAATAAATAAAAAGAGTATCATTTACTATGGGGATGTCCCCCCAACCCCTCTCACCCAAGACCCCATGCCACCCCCCCACACCCCCACCCCTCATACTCAACACATCTTAGTTATATATATTTATTTATTTATTCATACAATAAATACAAAATTTCGAAAAAATATCGAAAAATTTCCACATTATTGTTTGTCGACATTTATTTTTCGAAATTTTGACTGTCGACATTTTGACTGTTGACATTATGACTGCCCACCTTTTGGGACCATATTGACGTTTATGTCTTCCTGCTCTTGTTCTTAAAAAAAACATATCCTTCAAAGTGGCATTGCTCACTTGCTGGCCTGACCACCCTGCATAAGGACCCATAGTGCTATGCTCTACAAGTTATGCATTTTGTGTCTTATTTCCAGAAGGCTGGGTTTTTGTCAGTGTTTTCCTAATTAGTCATTTGCAGTCTTGATTGTTTAATAAATTATAATTTTATAGCACCTTGTTTGGACATTCTTTTATTTTAGAGTCCTTGTGCTTTTACTGTCTAGGTTGCTACTGTGAGCACTTCAAAACCCTGCTCTACCTTTATGATTGGGATCACTGATGGTTTAGTAGTAGAGTGCAGCTGAGTAGGCAGTTTAGCCACTGCACACCCCTGTAAATATGTGGATCAATAGTCATTTCATCACAGTAATAGTAACTGGGTTTGTCAGATTTACCACTCTTAATGAGGCTCATAGTCCTACATTTGCATTATGAACATGATGCCCATAGTCTTAACTTTGCAATTCGATCCCCAAATGTTCATGAATGTTTATTCAAAAGGGATGTAATGCTTTTGTGGGGTCCATTGATACACCTATGCAGACATTTTCTCAAGAGCTTAATCAGAGATACTCATATGGATTAATGGCATGCCCATCCTATATTGGTGCACTCAAATGTGTTTTGAGCGTTTGGTGTGCTCCTTGATTTTCTGATTTAAACTCCATTCTGAGATGAAAATAAAGTATGGTTGTCATTTTTCAAGGACACAAGTTAATGTACAAAGATGAAGGTTTATGACAGCGAGACTTGGACAATGTTTCAACACTTGCTATCTTGTGTATCTAGGTTTTAATTGAATGCCATAGTGACTAATAACAATACCAAATAGGTAAAATATTACACTCAAGATACAGGACTGAATAGCTAGACCACTTTTAATCAATGTTTAGAATCAAACAAAGGAAATATTATTATAGAAGGTGAATCTGCTGTATTACTTGTTTTTTGTAGCTCCCTTTGCCTCCCGGCTTGTGCCTTGTCAGAATTCTATTGTGTTTCATATTAAAGTGACAAAGCTACAGTGCGTTGCTGCTCACACTGGGAATATGAGTTAGAATATTGCATGCAGTGACCTGCCCCGGAATGTATGTGGTCTTTTTCAGTTTAAGTTAAAGTGAAAGTCTCACTGAACTTCAGAGAGCATCCAACACTTTGAGGAGCCAACCTCCATGTGTGCCATCCTGTTATATAGCATAATTAGATTGTTATTGTGGTAATGACTGATATCTGTGTGAAAATCGTAATACAGGTGAAACTTTCAATAAGGCATATAAATCCTCCTGGAACTTTTTTCTCAACAAACTGTAAGTCTTTGAGTACCTTAAACCTGAGGTTTTGCAATGGCAGGTCTAAACCTGCAATTTGATTTATAACGTGTGGGTCTCCTTTCATATTGTGTAGACTATACTTCACTGAGCATCTCGGAGATGGGTGTAGAGTTCCCTTTCTATGTGAAATAGTGTTACCAGCACCAACAATGACTGGAATCCTCTCACAGGGCAGGCTAGATCAATCTTTAGTAGCAGAGAATACAAGAGAAATGAATCACTTAGTTTAAAGTGAAAAAGTGCCATATTAATGCATCAATTAATTCATGAGTTGCATTTGGCTTCAAATACCATTAAAAGGGTAAACCTGGGGATGCAGGTAGTTACCTGCTCACCTGCGGGTTAGCCCCGACAAATGGCATGGATTTTGCCACACACTTGGTATATTATTTTAAACGGACCCAAGGACTGGGTGATTAATGTTAAACTCACTGCAAGAAATGCTGAAAGCATTTTAGTAAAATAAAACGTTCTGCAGTCAGCTAAAATGGTGCTTTGCTACATTGCAGCAATGTAAAGCAGCGAGAACCTTTCATCAATCACTTAATATCACGGTACCACATACACTTCACGGTACCACATACACTCGTCCTAAAATCGCATAATCTATAAATTAACTCCATCTTCTAGTCCTCTTAAAATATTCCCCACTGACCACCCCACATTATTTAGATGAAATACAGTACAGATGATCATAAAATATCTCAATGCAAAGACACACAACCTATAAAATAATTACTTAATTAAAAGTCTACAATAAAACATCCTCACTAAAAACAAATTGCAGTGCAATTAAAACACATATCAATTCATCCATTTGTAAAATCAATACTACCCACAGAGTTATATCCTCCTATCTACTTCCGTTTCTACTTTTCCTGTGTATCTAATGCTAGATATTTCAAAAAACCTGACAGTGCTATTTATAGCTACTGAGGTTGGGTGGGCCCTACAACATTGACTCCAAATAAAATGATCATTAACACAACTGAAATCCGATCCCAATGTCTAAATATAACACATTATTAGAGAAGAAAGAGCAGTACAATGAATACAAAGATGTCTCAAAGTTTCCACTGAGTCCTTATCACAACAGAATCGGCAATACACATCCTTGGCATCAATCATTCGGCACCTCAGTAGTACCTCTTTAGTATTAGGAGGTTCCATCTGAAGCATATGATAATATCTCTGTAATATCGATTCAGGAATAGATTCAAATACTGTGCAATATCCTCTCTTTTTGTGTTCTAAGGGTAAATCGACAAGGGAGGATAACTTGTGGAATATATGCAGAATATTTGCCCAATCCCACTGCTACAATGCAGTTTTTACTTGTGATGGATTGCATCGCAGATCTATCAAATTACTTCCAATTTTCTCCTATATTTTATTATAATGGTCACACATTTTCTTAAGAAAATTAGCCTTACTAGTGATCACGTGCAGATTCTATGATCATATATTGTGCATGAACATGATAATATTGATGAAAGTATTACTGCGAAATCATTGATTTATATATTTGTCCAATCTTATGCTGTTAATAGCATTGGATGAGAACTGAAAGGTCTTTGTGCCTTAATATGTTTTTTTGGGATAAGGACTGCAACAGTCCTTTATGCCTTGAAAAGGCCCATGTCTGGGA
The DNA here is from genome assembly GCF_040938575.1 of Ambystoma mexicanum. NCBI lineage: Eukaryota > Metazoa > Chordata > Amphibia > Caudata > Ambystomatidae > Ambystoma > Ambystoma mexicanum. The sequence goes on from NC_090929.1 coordinate 1,356,376,792, forward strand.
GAAACATAAGCACATGCCCCAATTGGATAATGTTGGCACTTTTGTAAATACACAAGATATACGGACTTATTAATAAATGCACATGGTACAAGGATATCTTTGCCGTATCTTAGCAGTTAATTCAAAACCTAGAATAAGGGTACGGTACACTACCTAACTACCTATGCTTTATCTGATTATATGAAAATCAGATAAAGCATCTGTCTGTGACTAACAGTCCATGTTAGGAGTCTGCAGCTTAAGTGTTTTGTTTCACAAAACTGAACCTTAGTGAATTTAACAATAAAACAGTTGGCAGGTGCATTGCTTAATTGTATTGTATTGTATTGTACTTGTCATTTATATAGTGCCTTCTACAATTAATATAGTCTCAATACACTGCTAGAGGAAATGCCCTCGGAGGACTGAGGCCCAGAGTTTTCGAGGTCAAGGAGTAAAATGAGTATGCTGTTACAGATTTGTAAAGGGACTTAATTTCCCATGGGGGCTTGGCAAGGCAGGCCTTTGACATGTCTGCCTTGCCAAACTGGTTCTGGAGTCTTCAAACATTTTCTTTTTCCTTTTCTCTCTTTCTTCCCCAGAACCCAAGTCCTTTTGTAAATAAATATAATATACATTTAAACCACCCCAGACCCCCACATATAAAACTGTTGCTGTGCGAATATTGGGATGATTTTACATTTAGCTTTCAAAAGAGCAGTTGTCTTGCTTTTGCAAAAGCAGATTTCACACGTGTTTTTATTTCAATTCATTTTGAGATTCCCAATGTGGTTTCTGTAGAACACATTTTCTTTGGCATTGACTTTCTGAAAGCTTTTTATATCACTAGTCAGTTTCTGTACACAGTGATATGCTTGGAAATGGGTTCTTTGAAACTGACACTTAGCAAGTGAGAGAGAGAGCATCTTTTGAAGTACTTTGCGTGAGTTAATTTGTTTCCAAAACTAAATTCAAGAAGTGTTTCAGTAGACATCCAAATTCTTGCCCTTTCAAGTGGTTTTCCAGCACATCAGCTGCTCTGGGAATGCTTTTGCCTCACCTCTTGCTACTCAGCAGAAATAAAACATGCCAGGAGGGGCTTCCTTGAAGGGCACAAGCTTTGTGGAAAATTAATCAAGAGCAAATTTCAAAGCCGTTCTTGGGAGTCATGTGCGCAGCTTTAGTATTCAACGTGACAGAACCAAAAAAGGTAATGCCGTTCTGAGCAGGGGTCATTTTCTGCTGGATTTAGATGAAAGAAGCCAATGGAGCCATTCTTTGTAGTGGCAGTGTTGAAAGCTTGCCACTCCTATGCCAGGGAAAGAAAGCACAGCCGCTTTTGGGTGCAATGTGGAAATGTGTTTTTTGTGTAGGTGGTTTCTGTTGGGGCTGGCAAATGTACCCCAGATGTCCCCCCTCCTGCTCTGCAGTAACTTCTTGTTGAGGGAGAGGGGGCAGAGTGGGGTTCATCTGGTGAAGTTCTTCTTCAAGAAGCAACCTTCCTTCCGTCTTTCGTTGGAGGGTGTGGAGTGGTGCCCCCTTTCATTTTTTCCCTTTCCAGGTCCCCGGGCAGGTCCTCATCAGCCTAGGAGGTAATGATGTTAATAATCTAATAGGAGATAGATAAAAACAGGTTTTAGAATCTTTCACTATCTTCCCGGAATAATTACAACAGCTGAACAATGCATACATTTTCAATTATCAGGGAACTCTATCATCAAACAAATTACTTAACCAGGCAAAGACATGATTGGACTTTTACACCATGGTTTCATTATACATTTTTGCAGTAACAATAAAGAAAAATACCCCCTGTTAGATAGATATACCTATGGACCTACCTATTTCCTTCTGCTTTTTCTTTTTTTTCTTCTCATTCTCCAGATATCTCCTCTGCTTGATTTTCCTTTGGCTCATAAATCAGCTGCAAAGTGTGTCTGGGGTGACAACTTTTAACTGATTGATGTGGACCCATGTCACTCCTGACTGCTCTCATTTGGGGATCCGGATCCTGTAGGGCCAAGCCTGGGATGGTGACCTTCTCTCCACTTTTGAACTTCTGTTCGTGCCCTCCCTGTATCACAAGTGTAAAATGAATAAAACAGACACTCCCTGGACAGGTAATAAGGCACAAAAGAGCAGGCTGTGAGAGTTGAAGGAAAAGTGTATCTAGATCTCTGAGAGCGCTCTGACCACATCAAGGTTACAACACATTTATATAGTAAATTGACATCTTTAACATATGAGGCTACGTTGGACCTGGATTGGTCAGCCAGGGTGGTGTCTTAGGTGTGGGCATCATCTCTTCCTCCGGGTTGGTTGCTTGGTTGGCGGGAGGATTGACGTCAGACATCCATGCTCTGGATGGGTGAAAGTAAATAATAGTTGATCAAAAGACCCTCAGTAGTGTATCATGTCATTATACAAATCACTCAAGAGTTTATATCATCTACAACATTTGGGTTATACAGGTCACAGGTTTATGGGCCTTGACCACTATAATACTGTCATTGAACTATAGGGTTAGTCTCACAAGAATCTCAGGTATGTGGCACTGCAGCAGGGGTCTAATGTTAGTTGGGGGTCTGTTGGGTGGGCTTCATAGCATGGTTGGCAGTCTGGCACATGAAAGGAATGCCTTGCAAGGACACAGGGTTAAAATGGCAATAAGTTTCAACTGGCGAGGGTAAGAGGGCAAGGACACTTTTGTGGAGATGGACAAGCTATGTGCTTGGCTCATGTTGGTTCACATGCAGGACAGTGATCTCAGAGGAAAAGGGATGTGTTACATTTATTATTTGTTGCAAGCAGCTCCGGCTGCAGTGTGAGAATGGAGCTGCAGAGTTTTCAAGTTGGAGTGGGGACGAGGGTGGGGGCCATGTGCTCCGAGCTACTGCAGCGGGCAAAAGGGAGAGATGCATTTTGTACTATCGCAGTGAGGCCTGGTTACCAAGATGAAGTCGAAAGGGGGTACAAAAAATGGATGCCCTGTGTCCTGCTTGGTGGTCCCATCTACGCGAATGTAACCCAAAGTTAACATTGCATAAGGGCGAGGGGCGTTCCCACCACTAGAGGCACTTGGTCCGAGTTTTGTACTGAGAAGTGATGATGGCGAGGGGCCCATTGGCACCTTGCTCCCACACATACCCCCCTTTTGTTACATCTAAAGTAACAAATATTTCTACTTTTTATTCTTTTCATTCTCGCTTCGGTAGTACTCAGCCTCTGCCACAGCCTCGTCCCACACGGGGGTGCCTTTTATTAGCATCCACACTCTGCATACACTTCTTAAGCTGTTTCCTCTTCTGGCATATTGGTCTGGTGTACACATTAAGTAAATTCCTCCATCCCCATCTAGATCTACCCATACTTCTTGGTACCATTGCAACTCTCTTGGTTCTTTTATCATTGTATGATGCAAATTATCCACTATATCCCCATATTGCCTGTAAATTGCTGTCATCCTGTATTGTGGTGTAGTGTATTCCCCTGTTTGCATTTGTGCATCCATCATGGTAGCTACCGTTGTCGGTCGGCCCATTGTTACCATCACCATAGCTGAGGTTGGCATGCTTTTCTCACAACACCGTAGTCCCAGTTGGCACACACAGAAGAACAGGAGCACAAAGACGATGATGGGGATCAATATTTTCATTGCCACATTTACCCATGAAGGTATCCAGCTGAACAAATTGTCGAACCATGTGCTTTCTTCTGCTCCTCCTTCCGCTCTCATTCTTTCCCCTATATTGTGCACTGCTGTTATCACATGGGAGAGTGTCCCGTTATCAGCATCTTCAGTTGGTACGAATGTGCAACATGCCCCCCCAATTTTTCGGCAAACACCGCCGTCCATCGCCGTGAGGAGATCTAGGCTACATCTGTTTTGCATTGTCATTAGACGCAGCGCGCGGAGCTCTATTTTTATCACGTTGAACCCCTCTTCAGTGTCGTTGGCCAGTTGAATGAGCTCCCAGTGCACTATCTGCAACCATTTGGCGTTCGCGCGTGCTTGCAGTCCCGGGGCAAGAAGTGAGGCTAAAAATGTCTCTGCTGATGAAAAGAGCTTGTATTTCTGCGGGATCTCAGCAAGGAGTTTCGATGATTCGGATGAGATGTAATTGGAGGACCTTTTACTTCGTGTCAATCTTTTGTTTAGTTCATATTCTGACAATAGTTCATATGATGGAGCTCCTGTTCTTATTAGTTGGGGTGCTGTCGATGGTTCAGCCGATTGCCCTGCTGCCGATATGCCAGCCGATTGCTCTGCTGTCGATATGCCAGCCGATTGCTCTGCTGACCCTTGGAGATGGCTTTCTGGTATTACCATCAGGGCTGTGTGGAGGGTGGCCAGAACACAAGATCCTTTCCATGATGCGCGGAGGTGCAGGTAAGCTTGTTTGCCGCAAACCCAATACATATCCATTAGTGCAGCTGCGCCTTTCTTCATGTCGGGTATGATTACCGTTTTGTTACATCTCTTTGTCTCCCCCATGTTCACTTTTCCTTCCCCACGAAAACATAGTTCATGTGGCACTTCTTTTTGTATTTTGATAGGTTTTTCTAATGCTGTGACCCACCTTAGCTTTGCGACATTTGCGACCAGATGGGGTCACATACATCTTTTATCCATTAGAAAGTGTCATTTGATAGGCCTCGAAGTGCTTCTGCTTTGCATTCAATTGTTTCTTCGTGCCATTTGTTTTCTGCATATCGCATCCCCTTGATGACAAGGAATGGTTCTTTGAGGCAAATGACTCCTTGGCGTCTGCATGTGCACGTTTTCTCATCCTCCAGCTTTTTCAATGTGACGGTGTGCGCCTGGAACGTGCTCTTATTCTGCATAGAACCAGATGAATTAAACATTGGGCCTCCGACAAGGGCACTTCCTGTGGTACTAACATTTTTGGTGTTCCTGATGCGTGTGGAATGAGTGAACAGACGTAGCAGCTTTCATTTGTTGCTTGCTTCGCCGTGGCACTCACGTCAGAATACCATTTATTTGATTGATCAGGGAGGCAGGGATCTTCTATTTCGTCTAACCCCAGGTCGTGATAGATGTCGTATCTTTTCCCTCCCGCCCCCCTTTTTCTCTTCCTCCTCCCTTCCTCGTTATTGTTTTTAACCCTTTTGTAATGTATTGGAAACAATCTGTCCCATGTTGTATCATTACTATTCAATATGGCATGTGTATCGTCATCAGTAGCAGCAATGTTGTATGAGGTAGGGGGTATGGTTGTCTGTGCATTAATACTAGTGTTAATTAAATCATTTGTCCAGTAATAATCTCCATCATATTCGTTATATCCATAAGAATTACTCATATTTACATTACAACGTAAAACTGACACACTTGTTGATCCTACAGTGATGTATTCTGAGGGTTGCATCACATCTGTTTTGTTGACATTAATCTCATGTGACTCTTTCTATATAGTCTTTACCCCAGTCCATATCATTTGCGATCCTTCTCATATCATGTTAGCCCCGCTTCCCCCCCTTTGCATGTCATTAACAAAAGATAAAAAGGGTATAATACCAAGCTGCGAAAAACAACATTACTGACATCAAAATTGCAGCGCATTTCAAAACACATTCAACATTACTGAACCTTTTAGCCCTAATGGCGACCCTATCACTAACTAACATTAATTCGTTCTCCCCGATTGTAGGTCGTTGGGCCATTTTTCACCTGGAGGGGTGATACAAATTCGTTAAGTCACCACAATATATACACGTTTTACATTCTTGTTCAACTTCATGTTTAATCATCATTTTCAGTCATGTTTGTTCTTTACTCTATTGCACATGTACTTTTGCTATAGAGATAGTAATCGGAACGAAGGTGGGAGATAGAGAGGAAGAGATAGTTGAGGTGTATAGACAATATGTCGGCCAATTAAAGAGGAGAGGAGGAAAACACAGAAAAGAAGGAAGGAGGAGATAAGCCATGCAGAACAAAATACATAACATCACTTTTATCTCTGCATATTCTCTTTACTGACAATTTTGTTATTTGTTTTCAACCTCATTTGTGGTTCCAATGGCGCTATCTGGCTCCTCCTGGGGGATTGTACTATCGTGTGCCCTCCTCACATCGGATAAGTTCACCCAATACTTCAATCCCTTTACCTTCACCGCGGTGGGTGTACTATAAATGACCTCATAAGGGCCATGAAACCTGGGTGAATTCCACCTTCTCACAAAGCTGCGGACATACACATGTGCTCCTGGCATCAGTGGCCCGCTTGAACTGTCTGTGGCCGGTGTGGTAGTATCAGTCGCCACATTTTCAGTTATTGGCGGTGCTATTTGTCGCGCTATGCTGCGTACTGCGCGTGTTAACTGGGTTAGGTATTCCTTGAACTCTTCCCCCAGCACTGTGGCAGCCCTGTGCACATCCGAGGCTCTTCTAATCGGGGATACTGGCATGTGTATTCGCCTCCCAGTCACAATTTCGTGGGGGCTTAGATGGTGGTCTTTACATGGTTGCGTCCTGAGTTGGAACAGTGCTAGGGGCAAGCAATACACCCAGTTTTTCTTCAATGTGTTACACAGCTTAGATACCTTACTCTTTAATAATCCGTTGATTTTTTCTACCATCCCATTTGCCATTGGATGATAAATCGAGCATAGTTTGTGTTTTACCCCCAAGAGTGATGTCACTTCCTTAAAGAGGTTATTCACAAAGTGCGTACCTTTGTCTGATCTAATGACATCGCATATTCCCCATCGTGAAAACACCTCCTGCACAAGGAACTTGGCCGCACATTTTGCGTCTGGGTGGGGACATGGGCCCACTTCCACCCACCTTGAAAAGGGGCACACCACCACAATCAAATATCTTGCTCCATTACACCGCTCTCCCATATCAGCATAGTCTATGTGGAGCTCTCTAAATGGTCCTGTTGGTTGGGGCAGGGTACCGCGCAGTGTTCTTAATGTCATTCCTGAATTATATGTTTTGCATGTTATACATTCTACAATTAATTTTGACAAGTGTTCTTGCAAATTGGGGATGAACCAGTGTTCCTGGATGTCTGTTATTTCTAGTAACTCTATGGTCATTACAACCTTTCCTGTTGTCTCTTGCCTCCAAATGAGATCTGTGGCTGATTGTTTACATCCCTGTTTGCTCCACAGTTCTTGCTCCTCTTGGGGCGCTCTTCTTTGTAACTCTATTATCTGCGTTATTGGGGTATTATTGTATGCTTCTTCTTGTGGATCTGTAGTGGTTGCTTTTGCAATGCATTCGAGCGTTGGTGTCATATTGAAATACAAGGCCTCCTTCGCTGCCGTGTCGGCTGCCACGTTTCCCAATGAGATTGCATCTGTGTTGTTGGTATGGGCTTGGCATTTCAACAATGCTCATTCAACAATGTTGCATGCTGTACTGGAGAACCGTCTGCCCTCCTGAATCCTCGTCTACGCCACCGTGACAACCCTGAGTGCACCGTGGTAGTTGTATAGGCTGAGTCTGAGTATATTGTCACCGCACAGCCTTTGGCTGTGTGCAGTGCTTCAATCAGGGCAGTTAATTCTACTGCCTGTGCTGAATAATGGGATGGGAGGCGCTTTTGCACAATCGTCTCATATTCATCTTCCTCCATGCGCACTACCGCCATTCCGATGTGTTTTTGCCCTGTTTCGGGGTTTATTGATGCTGACCAATCTATGAAATATATTTCTCCCACCTGTAGGGCATTTTCGCTTGCTTTCGGGATGTCATCACCTTCCCCCTCATATGTGGCACAATCCTGTACCTGTATGTCCTCTGTCGTGCATGGCTCTGTAATAAATGTTGCTGGGTTTCACTGTTTTGCACCTCACAACATGTACGATTGGGCCTTGAAATTATTACTTCATATGCTGTTGCTCTTTGTGTCGTTAGTGTTGATTTTGATCGCTCAAGGATCGCGAACAGGGAATGCTCCGCATACAGCGTTACTGAACATCTCATGACAATGGTGGCGCTCTTTTCAATCGCAAAGGCTGCAGCTGCGAGAGCCTGTTCGCACGCGAAATTCCCTTGCATTACTGGATCTAGTGTCCCACTGTAGTAAGCCAATGGTTTGTGACCTATTGTGATGTTTTCTGTGTCAGTACTGCTGTCATCAGTGTCCCATTGCAGTGTGAAAACAAGAAAAATTCCCACTCATAATCTGGGTTCACGAGGACTGGGGCGTCAGCAATGAGGTCTTTTAATTTCAAATACTGTGTTATCATTTCATGCGTCCATTTTATTGCCGCTCTACTTTTCTGTGCCTCTTTTAACGCTTGTAGTAAGGGGCGTGTGTATGCCGCGTAATCAAGGGTCCATGCTCGGCAATAGTTACAAATGCCAAGAAACTTTTGCATGCCTTTCACAGTTTTTGGGATTATTATGTTGCGTATAGCAGCTGCTCTGTCTGGGAGTATTCGCTTCCCATCTTTTGATATTAGCTGTCCGAGGTATACAACCTCAGCGAGACAGTATTGCAATTTCCCTTTGTCTACCTTGTATCCTTTGGTGGCTAGCACATTCAGTAGTGCTATCGAGTCTTCTCGGCCCTTTTCTTCTGTATGGCTACAGACGAGTAAATCGTCTACGTACTGAATGATAATGCTCTCTACATCTATGTTTCCAATGTCTTCCCGTAACACCCTGTTAAAAATACTGGGGCTTTCACAATACCTTTGCGGGAGTCTGCAATGTTCATACCTGTTGTTCCCTAATGTGAACGCTGTCAGGTACTGGGATCCTGGGTCGAGTGGTATGGAGAAGAAAGCATTCTTCAAGTCAATTACAGTGAAACATGTTGATTCTTTCGGCACACTGCACAATATTGATGCCGGGCTAGGTACTAATGGGAACTCTTTTTGAATGACGTTATTGAGTGGGCGGAGATCCTGGATCATCCTCCACGCCCCTCCCTTTGCTTTTTTGATCGGGAAAATCGCTGTATTACATGGGGAGTTTGACGGCACTATGATGCCTTGTTTCAGGAGTGCATTTATGGTTTCCCTAATTCCCTCCTCCGCTTCTCTTGATATGGGATATTGTTTACCCTCTGCAGTATTGCACCTGGCTTGAGTTTTATTTTTATTGGTGTCACCTCATGCAGTAGCCCTACATCGTGGGGCCCTGTGGTCCAAATTTCAGGTGCTACCCTTGCCATGTCTTCCTCAAATATAGTCAGTGGGGCTTTAATGCTAGCCATCAGTTGGTTATGTACCTCTCTGTACTGGATCATAATATCACATGGTATACTTATTTCCATTATTATTTCTCCATCATTCTCACCATCAGTGAATAATTGCTCGTCTGTTATATCTCGTAGCATTATGTTTGGGTCTATGCATAACACAGTTCTCTACACGCACCCATGCGCGTCCAGTCCTATGACCACATTTGCTGAATATTTGAACTGCCTCGATGTCTATGGACATTATCGTGCCTGGCACAATGTCTGTGTGTGCAATTGGGCGGAATATGAAATCTGATGGTGTTCTCCATTCTTTTCTCGTTATCTCTCGCACCAACTTGTGCTAACACCTTGATACCATAAATAAACATGCTTATATCAATGGGTGTTCCTTGCACCACAACTTCGTTCATTACTGTGCTGATCATCAACATGGCTCGTACTGGGCATGCTCCTGGTGTTGAACACACTATTCCTCGTTCTGTAAACGAGATGGTCATATTTAATTTGCTTAACAAATCTCTCCCCAGCAAATTGATTGGCGCGTCTTCATGATACGCGCGCACGGTTTTCCCCCCACCATTATATCAAGATCTTTAGTGTAAGGAACTTTTAAAATAGCCCCAGAGAACCCCTGTGTCTCTAAATTCCTGCCTGAGAGTGGAAACCGCCCTTCCATAAGACATGATTTCTCCGCTCCTTAGTCTACCATAAAGATAAACAGCTTATTTCCTATCTCTGCCCCCACTAGTGGTTCCTCTTCTGCACATAGGGTGGTGGATAGGACTGGACATACAAGTGTTCCCTGTGGGCTGTCCTAATCTGAATGTCTTTCTTGCCCAGGCACTGAGAAGACATTGGGCCTCATTACACGGTAGGCGGTGGACCAAGGTGCTATTAGCACCTTGGTCCATGCCGGTAAAATACCGGCACCGCCTTGGCGGAAAGGGGATTTACCGCCCCATTCCAAGGTTGGAGGGGCGGTAAATCCCCTTTCCGCCATTGCCCTTCCCCATTCCCATTTCTGCCCCATAGGGCTCTATGGGAATGGGGAAGCGCTAATTACGGCACCGCAATTTTGCGGTGCCGTAATTAGCTCCGAGGTCCCTTAGCGGGTTGGATATTAACGCCTGCAAGAAGCAGGCGTTAAATCCTCCAACCCGCAAAGGGACCTCGTAGTACGGCGGTAAGGGTTAACGGTCACCGTTGCCATTAACGGTGACCGTTAACCCTTACCGCCGTCCGTGTAATGAGGCCCATTGTCTCTAATCACGGTCACGCCACGGTATGGTGCGGGCTCACCGTTCGCAGATGTTGCATAGCAATTATTATTTGCGCTTCCCATTGCATTTTGTCTTGCCATAGGTTGTGGTGGTGGTTTCTGTCCTTGCTGCACCTGAGGTTCGTTATAGCATTAGTCTTGCTGTCTCCCACTTCCCATCGGTAGTCCATAGGGGCTACCTGGGTGTGGGCACCCCCAACCTTTGTCCGTTCTCCATGGGCTGTTGCCCCTAGAAATACCCTGAAGGCCCCTTTCTACAATCTCTAGAGTAGTGTCCCCATCTCCCACAGTTCCAGCATGACCCTTGTGGTCCGCCTCTCATTCCCTGGCCGCCAAATCCTCTATTTCCCATACCTCCAAACCCCCCTCTCTGGCCACGGTACCCACCTCTTCCTCTTGCTGGTCTTTCTTGCCACTGTTGTCTGCCGTTGTGCTCTTCTCCGTTCCAGTGCCCTTGTCCTCCTGTGGCACACAGTGCTGCTATTGTTGCTGGTCTGTTTCCCGCTCCTTCGTCCCCCTCGTTTTCTCGGTCTGTGGATGCGCTGGCGTTGACAGCGGCAACCTTCACTAATTTGTTCTGAACCAGCTTTCCTTCGTCTGCTAGCCTTTTTTGTGCTATCTCCTTTTCTCTCTCTTTGATCCTCCTGCAGTGGTGCACCATTATACTCTCTATTTCAGGCCAGCCCTCGGCTTCTATCCCAGCTATTTTGTCCAAGGCCTTCTGCACCTCCTTCGGGAGCCCCTTTTTGATGATAAAAGAAAACAAGGCGGTGGACTGGTTCCACGCCGTGCAAGTTTCGCTTCTCCATAAATCCTGCACTGGTAGTATGAATTGCGTAGGATCCTCGTTCTCCTCCATTGTGCACTGCATCACTAAATGTAAATCTGGAATATCTGGAAATGTGCGCCTCAATGCATCCCATACTTGTGCTCAACCGTTATTGAACGCTGATCCATTGTGACGGTCACAACTCATCGTGACTCCGGGGAATCCGGCCTTTTCCCACACTGTGTCTGCTTGGCCACCAATTGCTGACACTAATAAGCTCTTCACATCCCCTATCGCTAGCGGCACTCCTGCTGTCTTTTTCTCCAAGGCGTGTATCCATTTCCCAGCCCCTCCCGACAGTGGGGGGAGGACCTTTAGCAAGTTGTTTTTATCCATTTGAGCCCATGGAATGTAGTGTGGCCTACGTGCTCCCTTATGTATCAATGGCCTTTGTAACTTGTGGTTCTTCCCTACCTTACTTACCGCACCTTTCTTTATTTTACTTACCATCATATTTCCCCCTCGCTGTCTTAATCTACCCTGCCATAGTGGTGGCGATGGTGTATCTGGGTACCGGCGGCTTGGCAGTGGGTACCCGGTCTCGGCAGCTGCCTCTTCATATTCGTCTAAGTCACTCCACACCTCTTCTAGTTCTGATTCTTGCTCATTGTTTCCTTCACATCCTTCTCCTCTTTCACTGTCTGGGGCGGGTGGGCGTTTAATCTTCACGGGTTTGTCATTTAGATGAAACAGGAACTCCCCTGACTGCCATTCTTTCTCTCGCCCTTGTGGTATGCGTGTTCCTTGTGATGGTACTGACTGGCTCTGAGCTCGCTTGCGCCACTTCCCCTGCTGTGCTCAATGCTGGCGTTAGATCCGCTATGGATAATGGTGGCACCTCTCCTCCCCCTGGCAGCATTTTGCCCCTATCGCACAATGCTCTTAGCCGCGTTATTTCCATCTGGGCATGCGCTAGCTGGCGGTCTAATTCTCCAGTGAAGTGTGACAAATTCACAGGGGGTGCGCTTGTTGGGTCATACAAACCTCCTTTATCATAGGGTGGTGGTGCTGTAGCAACTGCTCCGGTTGTGGGTGCGGGAGTGGGACATGCTGGTATGTACAGGGGCTCACTATATCCTACTGCTGGTCTTGACATTAAAGGATATATTTTAGTTGTATCGCCTTCAGCTGTAGTGGTTGTGCACTGCCCTTTGGTGTTCCGCTTACCTCTTCCTGCGTTTTCTGTGTTTCGTTCGTTCTTTCTTTATTTACCTCTCCTGTAGGCGTAACTTCTTCAAACATTCGCCAGAAGTCTAATACTTCCCTTCTGTTTTGCAGTTTTTTCCCCTTATACCTTGCTAACAAGTGTGTGGATACTAAATCTAATACTCTTTTGTTGAATGACCCACCTTCTGGCCAAATTGGCGTCACACTGTCCCCTTTTATCTCCGTCAACCATTGGTCGTGGTATTATTGTATTTTCTCACTATATAACGGGAGGTGCTGACAAGGTGCTAGTGGTGTTATTCCCCCCATGACGATGTGTTTCCTTTCCTCCCTTTGTCTGCACTTACCTTTCGACCTCCCTTTTCCCTTAATCACTTCTTCACTAGTTGGATAATGCACCACGAGAGTTTTGAACTGAGAAGTGATGATGGCGAGGGGCCCATTGGGACCTTGCTCCCACACACTTCAACTGCTACGGTAGCAATGGGGCTGACCGGAAGGCTTTCTTTAGGATTGCCAGGGCTCTGGGGATTACCTTCCAGTTGGGACCGGGCTTGGCAATTACTGGGATCCAAATTAATTTCGAATTGGTTGAGAATGTTGCTGCCTAAGTAAAAGGCAGAGGGAACACCTTGCACGATCCAACAATTATGCTCTATGCTAAGCAGAAGATGTTTGGAACAGGGATTTTCCAGGCACTATACCCACTGATATACTGACTCAACAGCGGGAAGGGTCTGGTCTTTTGGGAGTTTCCTGAACAACGCTTTGCTGATGAAGCTTTCTCCACTATTCAGGCCAACTCTGCCGAGAACAGACTCTCTCCCCTCATTTAACTGAATAGGGAGGAACAGCTGTTCTCTTATTTTCTGAATCTCAGCACAACTTTGAGCTGGTTTTTCATCACTTTTGACTACAGGATTTGGATTTTCAGATTAGAGATTGGTATAACATTTCAAGGTATTTCCTTCCAGTGTGGAATGCCACTTGAAACTGGAAGGAGGTTGATTTTCAAGAATGGATAGGGGTTCCCATCACCAGTTTGTTGTCCTACAGGAATTACTGTAATGTCGGGTATTTGATTACTTTGGAAATGAAACTCTATATGATCAGATTTGTGTTCAACCATGTGGCATGAGCCATTTAAACTGACATAGTCGATGCTTTATTTTAATTTTATTGTCCGGTTTAGAGGACCTTATTTACACGGTCTATCAGGGGAGAAAACCTCCACAGGAGGTCATTACCTAATAGACATTGGGTCCTGTTAAGAGAGTCTCCACACCATCATGCAGTTTCATAACATTTATTGGAGCAAACGTACACGACAGCAGGCACTGCCAAGAGACAAACTCCAACTATTACACAATTCCAGAACGTAGCAACGTAGATAAACATTCCTAATTGGAACTAAATGAGCTCAATATGTTGCTTAACCTCATATGAAGTATTAAACACACTTAATTACATTAAGATAACATGTCAACAATATATATGAACTATTAACTGTTTTGAATACATGGATTCATATTTTCACACAAATGCTAATCATAACAGGTCCCCTCTGGAGTCACGACTATAACCAAGTGCTTCACATTATTTCTCTCAATTTTAATTTCCAGATCTGCTGTTTCCTCGATGGGAATTTCATTCCCGTCAAAGTTCTGGAGTTGTCCAGGAAGAGGGGTGAGAGGGGTTCCTGAATTTAGCTGCTCAAAGATCCTTTTAGACAGAAGAGTGGCTTGGGATCCAGTGTCTGCCAATGCTAAAAATTCACATTGCCCTTGTACTCAGACAGGGGACTCAGAATCTACCTTCTTTCTCCTCTAATGGTAAAAGGTAATGGGCATTTTGGGCAAGCTGGGCAGTTAATTTCTTTATTTTGGACTCCGATACTGGGATTTTGGACGGTTTTCTGTGTCAGAGTCTGGGAATCTGAAAACAAAATTTTGCATTCTGATTTGGGGAGTTTCAGGCTCCCCTTTCTTTCTTGATCCTGTGCTGCCCCCCGCCCCTTCTTGGAGAAGGCCACCAGGAATTAATTTGGGGAATTTGAGAATCGCCTTTTTCCTCTGGTTCTGTGCTGCCCCCCCTTCTTGGAGACAGTTATTACAACCAGTTTGTGGGGAGGATCCTTCTGTGATCATTACATTCATTGGATAATCATTTTGGGGTTCAGGGATGGGTGATTCTGAATCAGTCCCCACACCTACTCATTCTGGTCTCTTGGGACCCATTTTTCTTTGGGAGGAATTCCCCTGTCCCTGAAGGAGAAGACTTTCTTCCAGAATCCTCCAAGGATTCTTCCCCATTAAAATGTAGGACACTGACTTTCTCCACAAAATGGGCCTTTTTGGTTTCTTTGTTTCTCCTACCCACCCTCTGTTCCCTGGATTGCAGATTTTCGGGGGTAAGAGATTTTAGTTCTGGTTCTGGGGTTTCTAGGGGCTTTTCACAGGTGAGGAAGGAAGATTCCTCTAGGTCTGTGCACCCCACTTCCTCCTGTGCCTCCTCCTCTGGAGCCAGTGGATTGTCAGGGTTCTCTCCCTGTCATTATTCTGGGGTGCCAGAGCCTTGATTTGAGGGGTTCTGAGACACCATGTTCATCTGAGGGTTCTGCTGATCCCTCAACATGCGACTGAAATCCTGAGTTACGTTCTGGACCTTGTGGGATATATTTACCCACTCAGCACTACTCCTATCTGTAACCACGTTGCACTTCAGCAGAAAGAGCAAAATGGCTGCGCTGGCTCCTTTAAGAACCACCTTGCATCAAAACTGCATTTGGCAGCTACAAAAGGATGGCTGCACTGTTTTGCCAAGCACCTTTCGGCACGATGGAACAGGGAGCATCCCAGGAAAGGCCGCAGGGTGTGTTCTTGTGTGTACTAAAGAAGGGGAGTGAAAAAGCAGCACTGCTTCGCTGCAAGCCCAAAGTTTCCCATTGAAAAATGGAAATATTTTACATTTAAAATGATGCCGTCTGATTCTCTTTTCCTCTGTTCCTCACCACACCACTTCCATCAGTGAGGCCCTGACATGCCCATCCATATTCATATTGTGCTCCATCAGAAAGAGCATTATTCCTGTGTCTATCAAATCTGAGAAATCAAAAGAAGCTTTACTTTCAGCTGCACAGAAAAATGCTTGACTTTTGGCCTACAAAATATAAAAAAGCACTGCTTTAACACAAATCCTCGCTCTCTGTGCATATGTCAATTTCAGTGGACCTGTTTCTTAAACAGATTGCTGTATGAGAGAAACAGGCTGGGGGCTGCAGAACAATGTTGGTTAGTCAGATGGAAGCGCAAACCTTTTAAAAGAAAAATCCCAACAGCATTCACCATGGGTCAAAATGGGCTTTTGCGAACCAAAACAAAATGCCTGTTTTAAAAGTACAATGTTGAATAAAACATGTCCTGGCCTAGCACTGTAAAGGGGCTTTGCTGGGAAACATATATGGGATGTTTTATTCAACAGGCTTGCTTCTGATTCAAAACAAAATAAACTAACATAAAGAAACAAACGTTTTTGTCTCTACTGGGAAATCAGCCCAAACAGTTTTCTGCCATGGCTCAAGGGACATTTGGCTGACAAGAGTGGACTAACACCCGAAAGAAGGAACCACCGCCTACCTGTTAACCGCTACCTTTGAAAACTTTGAGTAGACCAAGACAAAGAAATGTCACACACTCGTCAGACATTTGTCTGGGCAGAGGCCTCTTAAAATAGAGATTCTGGGACACTTAGGTGAGAAATAGGAAATCACACGTCCTCAGAACTTCTACTCGGGAGCTTCTCAAGAGCAGCCTGGGAAGTATGCCCTTATATGGTGGATAATGCTGACCATTTGGTTTAAACAGCTATTTTAGCTTTTCAGACATTTTTCTCTGCAAAAGGACTTCACAGTAAAGTAAAACGTTAACAGTTTAAATGTATTGTGTGTTTTTTTATTTAAAACGTTGTAGCTTTCACTGCCATATTGGGAACAGAAATGGCAGAGAATGGGATATTCTGAGGACAGTGTACATTGTGCCCTTTTGAAATTCAAAACTGACATGCCTTATGATAATCTAGACATGTATAAAGTTACAGAATTTTAGGCCAAAGATTTCTCACTAAAAACGGCAAAAAATTGTTAAGCAGAAGAAACAAAGTCCTACAACCGTGAGAATTGGACTGCCATGCTCTGCGTAAAATATGTAATCTAGCTATGTAATTTGTTCAAATGCCACAAGTGTAAAAATGTGCCATTTATGTCAAAACTGGGTTGTGGCAAAGTTAACTGTGGGAGGTTCTGGACATAGTAAACCCACATCATAAAGATGATGTCATGTCTCTTAAGAATCTAACCATCTGACTGCAAGGTGGTAACAATCAAATCTGACCAATCCAGTTGTTTAGAGGTGTTCCCCGCTAAGCCTGCCCCACCATATAATTCTATGATGTCACCCTGCCTTATAAATAAGGATGGCTGACATAACTCTAGACTCTCCTGAATTTCCAGTGCCTGCGTATCCTGACATTCCAGATCCACCTTTGCAAGATTCCAGACTCTTCTGCAAGGCCAAAGCATAGCTGATCCTATCCAAGCAAGGCCAAAGCATAGCTGATCCTATCCAGCAAGGCCTTGATCCAGAAATCCCACTAAAACCCCATAAGAAAATCCCACTAACTTCAGGGAGAAAGGGGAAACGTGGCTGAGCCCGCTTTGGGATTCTCCAGGTCCGCCTGCTTGCCCTGTTTACCCGGTCCATCCCGCTGAGGCATCGCTGTGCCGTGACCAGACCTTTGCCCAGCTGTCTTTCGCCAGGAGAGCCCGCTATCTGGTGACCCGAGCCTTGGAGTCTAGAACCCGGTTGGCTGTTCTTAATCCCAAATCCAAGAGCAGATTGTGAGTATTTCCCCTCCCAAAGCAATCCATAGCCTACCCCATGTTGATACTTTGTCTTTCTTCTATTCTCTAAGTAATCCTATCCATGCTGATAACTTGTCCAAAACTGTTAGAATTCTCTGTTTTCTATGTGTACCCTGTCCTTGTTTTTCTAGTGTTACCTCAATTCTTTTATTCACCTCATCTTGTAACTCCTTAGCAATATATGGAATAATTTAACTTAATTCACACATAGATCTGAATGCGGGTGAAAGGGTTAAGTTGCAAATTAACCTGGGATCGTACCTTGTCTTTGTTCAACAATCTAGTCTTAATAATCTAGTTTAAGTAACACTTTTCCTTTTTTTTCAAACCGATTTGCTCTTCTTAATTGCTTCATTTTACCAAAACCGTATCTCCTTGTATCTTGCAAATCTCGTCCAGTTATTCAGCTATAGTCACTCTTTCACATTCATATTGTTCCTGTGATTATTCTGCACTCCTGCAGTGAAACGCTCACCGAGTCCAGCTCCTGCTCATCTGCTTCTCCGGCGGCCTGATCCTGAAGACCTAGATCTGGATTCCATTTATAACCTGGTAGAACAAGAACATCATTAGCGAGCAAGAACACTTACCTGTAAAGTAACCAGTCTTGAATCCATCCTGCGCTTCGCTTACCTCGCCCATTCCCGGAGTTCACGACAACCTGCAAAGGTAAAGAAACAAGGAAAGCATTAATAACAATTCTTACCGGGGCAAACAACAAGTCCTGGCAGCACCCTGCGCTTCTCTTAACTCTCCCATCTCTGGGTTTCGCCGCAACCTGCAATGGAGAAGGAACAAGGTCAGCATTAACAAATTCACTTACCTGGGCAAGCAGCGCTTCGATCGCTCATCACTCCGGAACATCATTGCAACCCGTACAAAGAATGAAAGGGAACACAGGTTAGCAATTAACACCAATAAACAGCACTCCGTGCATCAATAACTCACTGTGGTCTTCACCATCGGCGCGGCAACTCCAATATCGCAACCATGCTTGTGAAAACAAAAAGAGACATTATTAGAGAACAGCGTAGTGGAGCAAGACGCAGAGAAGACAGAGAAACCAGAGGGAAAGAAAGAGACAGAAGACAGAAAAGACATTAAAACTCAACTGGAAGACAGCAAGCACAGTCAGAGTCACAGCCGGTCTTGACCCGACATAAGGGCACACGGACCAGTGAAGCAACTAGGTCCACGGAACACCCGCACCAACTACGCGCCTCTGCACAGAGACGCAGGACAGAGAGTTCAACGCACAACAAATCTAAGATTAGCATTAACCCCAAGGGAGGGGATTTGGACCAGAGGGAGGTGGGAGTCCATCCATCACAGAACCAGTATCTTAACCCTCCATTCTCCTGTTATAGGCACTACCCAACGTCTTGCACATAACCAAGCAGAGAGGGTCTGGGATAGCGCTTAGACCTCCATCAAGTATCATTTGGCGCCTCCATGGATACCAGGTGAGCGTAAGAGAACGCAAAGACTCAATTAAAAACATCCACCTGGGCGTCATGGAAACATCAGTGAGTGAACAACAAGCCCAGCTTCTGGGAGAATTACGGGCTGAGGTGCACTGCCCCCGGCAAGAAAACAACGCCCTTAGGAGGGAGTTGATTGTCACCAAGGACCGCACAGATGAATTAGCCAGACAATTAATCCAAACACAGGCTAGGCGGGCTCCATTGCCAGGAAGTATTCTGTCGGTTCCAGCCACATCCGTCAATCCAGTGCAAGTGGTCCTCCCTGGGGCAGTTCCTTTGGCCCCACCAGAACGTTTTACTGGGGACCCAAGAAAATATGCAGTATTCATGAACCAGTGCCACCTCCATTTTCTTTGTAGACCCGAAGCCTTTCCTGACGATCAGTCGCAGTTTGCCTTTGTTCTGTCATATCTGAGTGAAAGTGCCATAGCTTGGTCCATACCGTTAGTAAGCCAGGATGACCCACTCCTGCTGGATTTCAGGGGATCCCAACAGGAGATGGAGAAGCTGTTCGCCCGACATACCCAGCCCCAAGCTCTGGATAACGAACTTCTGTCCCTCCGTCAAGGCAGCCAAGAATTGTTAACATATATTGCCACTTTTAACAGACTTGTTGTTGAAAATGGGTGGCCTGAGGAGAAACGAACAACGTTATTCCATCAAGGATTATGAGGGGAATTGAAAGACGTCCTAGCTCAGGTGGTAAACCCACCAAAAGACTGTGCAGAGTTCATCAACCTAGTGGTTCAGCTAGACCACAGGCTGCAACATCGAAGGACAGATTGATCCAGAACAGAGAATCAAACTGTGTATGTATGCTCAAAAGAGAACATTCCATGTTCATCAGAAAACACTTCGGAACCCATGCAAATTGGGGGGGTACCGAGCTCATTAACCAAGGCTGAAAGAGACAAAAGGAGACAACAGCAATTATGCCGGTACTGCGGTAAATCAGGTCACTTCCTCAGAGAATGTCCCGTAAAACCACCCAGGAGAACGGTTGGAGCTACAGAGAAAGAAGGAGGAGATTAAGAGTCAGAAAACTTCCAGGCCCGGCAAGCGTAGAGGTCCATTTGTCTAGTGAAGGAAAAGAACAACAGACCTTGCCCTGCCTGTGATTTTGATCAATCACCAACAACCATCTTGGATGCATGCTGTGGAGGCATACATAGACAGCAGAGCTGTTGGTAACTACATAGACCAAGGCCTGGCAACAAGGATGGGGCTTCCACTCTGTCAGAAAACAACAACTGAAAACGTCACCGCTGTCGATGGCACAGAGATAGCTTCTGGTCCTGTAACTTAACACACAGCAGAATTGACCCTTCTGTGCCAAGATGGACATCAGGAAGCCACTGCCTTCGACCTTATCAAGGCCCCTCAGTTCCGGGTGATTCTAGGGATGCCGTGGTTGGTGGCTAACAATCCTAACATCGACTGGCGAGCCAAAAAATTAGCCTTCTCCAATGAGTGTGCTCATACGTGCTACCAAGTGGAAATGCCATCGTCTGACCTAGAAACACCTGTCCAAGATAAAGAGGTGTTATTACTAGGTGTAACAAGTACACTTCCAAGCGAATACCACGATTTGCAAGACGTTTTTCA
Source organism: Ambystoma mexicanum (assembly GCF_040938575.1). Taxonomy (NCBI): domain Eukaryota; kingdom Metazoa; phylum Chordata; class Amphibia; order Caudata; family Ambystomatidae; genus Ambystoma; species Ambystoma mexicanum. Next base: position 1,356,397,241 of record NC_090929.1, read on the forward strand.
AAAAGAACAGGCTAATACCGTACCCCCTCACAGGCCATATGACTGTCAGATCGACCTCGTACCTGGTGCACAAATCCTGTGTAGTCAAATGTATGCACTCACCGAACCTGAAAATCTTCGCTTGAAATCATATCTGGACCAATACCTGACAAACGGTTTTATCCACCCGTCCAAATTCTCAGCAACCTCGCCCCTATTCTTCGTACCCAAGAAGGAGGGGGACTTGAGAACTGCATCGACTACCGCGCACCAAACCGGGTAACAGTTAAAAAACATTATCCTCTACCCCTTATCCCAGAACTGCTGGACCAAGTCAAGGATGCACAAATTTACACCAAATTGGACCTCAGGGGGGCAAGCCATCTTGTGCGCGTAAAGAAAGGAGACGAATGGAAGACTGCCTTTCGTACTAAGTATAGCCTGTACGAATATCAGGTGATGCCCTCTGGGTTTTTTAACGCTCCCACCGTGTTCCAGTACTTCATGAACGATGTACTATGGGAATTGATCGACTTATGTGCCCTAGTTTGCATCGACAACATCTTGGTGTACTCGTCTTCTAAACAGGACTATGTCAGGCACGTTCGCTCCATCCTTGCAAAACTTTGACAGCACCTGCTATATGCCAAACCAGAGGTGTCCGGATAGATATGAACAAAGTAGACACCATCCTTAGCTGGCCATCACCATCTTCAGTCAAAGGTGTCCAAAGTATGCTCGGCTTTGCAAACTTTTATTGCCGATTCATCCCGGGTTTTTCCCAGATTGTTCACCCGATTACTTCTTTATTACAAAAAAACAACAAACTGTTTCAATGGACAGAAGATGCGAAAAAGGCCTTCCAGGAACTCAAGAAACGATTTACCTCAGCCCCGGTTCTACGACACCCCCACCCAGATCTCCCATATGTAGTGGAAACGGATGCCTCCAGCATGGCAATGGGAGCTGTTGTTATCCAAAGGGATCCCGAAACAGGCCAGTTACATCTCATGGCCTTTTGGTCATGAAAATGTACTACACCTGAACTTAACTATGCAATAACAAACAAGGAACTCCTAGCAATCAAGGCAGCCTTTAAGGCATGGTGGCATTACCTTGTAGGTGCCAGACATACCATCACAGGAATCACCAACCATCGCAACCACAATACCTCAAGACGGCAAAGACTCAATCATCCCGTCAACTCCGATGGGCTTTATTCTTCACAGAATATGATTACATAATCACGTATCCAACCTGGATTCCAGAACAGAAAAGCCGACGCCCTGTCCCGCATGGGTATTGATGAGAACAAATATTCAACCCCAGACCCGGGGGCCATTATTCCAGGTGACAAACTACTAGGACTTACAACAAGAAAGATGGAAGGATGTGCTGTGGATAGCCGAATATGCCTACAAAAACTCACTACACAGCAGAACCTATCATCTGATGGTAGGCTAAGGCCTTAGCCTTTTGATCTGCTATCAGGGCTTGACTTACCTCTATTACCTTCTCTTGGGCTGCTACCTGACTCTGGAGTCCCGTGTTCTCTTCAAAAAGGGCCCCATTGTCTTTTTGTGCTGCCTGTATTGCCTGGGAACACTGAGACCATTTTTGTTGCAGGAGATACATCTCCTGATTTTGCAATTTTTTAGCTTGGTTGTTCTCTTCTAGATCACCTTGTACTTGTCTTATGTGCCCCTTTAAGCTTTCAGATTCATTTCTTAGGTCAGGTGGTCCCAAAAGGTCTGACTCTTTTTTCTGCAGGTCTGTTGCACACTTCTTGGTATAGGGAATCTTTTTCCTGATACAGGATGACAACCTGTTCAGTCAGGACATCATTTTCTTGCTTGATAACACTTAATTTCTGTCGTTGCTGGTCAAATTCTTTTTGAGAGTTGAGTTTTTTAATAATTAATGTATTACTTTCCTCTTCTAATTTCTCAATCTGTTTTTGTAAAGTGGTTATCTGCTCTGAGCACGTTCTGTTATATTTTAGTTGTTGATTCAATTTCTGTTAGTCAACCTTTTCCTGACACTCCACTTTTAATGCATCTAATTGGGCCTTTTGCTCTGAGTTGGTTTGTTGCTGTACTGCCAACTCCTCTTTTAAATGCTTGATGTGATTTTCAAATTCTACCTCAGGATTTTGGCTCTTTTGCTATTTCTCTCCTACTAGTTTTAATTCACTCTGGATTTGGTTAAAGAGCTCGGACTTCTTTTGCGCAGATTTTGCACTTTACCGATACTTTTCTTCAATGACCATCAGGTGGAAATATATAAATGCGGTAAGTGGGACCAATTTAAGCTGCTCCTCTTTGATATTCTGAGTTATATAAAACTCAGTCAGGGCTTGATGCAATAGGCCACTGTCCCGCCACACATACATGTTTATGGAGCTGACCTGTTGCATCATGCCTACTAGCCAGGCCTCCTGCTCTTGCTCTGCCCATTCCCCTCTAATGAATAGTTGGGACAGAAGGTGCTGCCTAGCCATGTTTATCCCCACTGTGGTCATTATGAAGAGTGTTCTTCCTTTATTAAATTATTTATATAAGGACAAATCTGTATTCTGCTTTTGTCTAGTTCAGGGTTAATTTTACTTTATTTTTACACACAGGCCTGATACTTCGGTTCAGAGTTTTTGGATGGCACTTTTACAGTGTAACACGGTTCTGTAACCACAAAAAGTATCACTACATTTTCTGGGTTAGCATGCTGTGTTAAGCTTTCATGGGTGGAAACACTTATTTCAATCCCAGCACGAGCCCCCACTGTGTTATGGATTTAAAGACATGGCACACTCCAGACCAGGACTCTTTCCACTGGTGAGGGATCTGGTGCACAATAAAAACGCTTTTAATTTATTGATTTCGGATTCTGCTTTGAGAAGGCACCTAACCCGTCTCGCCCCCCACCCCCTTGAAAAACACCCTGAGTCGCAATGGAGCATGAACCAGGCAGGTATGTAATAATCCAATTTTTATTTATTTTTAAATTCAAATTCAAAATCAAACAAATCAAAGGTAGGGCAGCAATCAACAGTGTTGTCATAAAATACAGAAAAATCTTATGATACACTTAATATAACTTTCTGACATTTGACACATAAGTTTAAATGGATGTGGAAGCAAAGTCACATTTTGGACATACTTATAGATGGCACAACTGTTAGGCACTCCCCCTGAAACAATCCCCCAAACACCTGCTGGCTAAGTTTTGTGTGGGTAGAAAGTAGTGGCAAGGAGTCACAAAGAAGAGGGAAAAATTGGATTGGAAATTCGACCTGCCACCCCAGAATGGGAGGCCAAAACAACATGAAAAACACTTGAAAAATGAGGAAATTGGCACTCTGAAATCACTGGATAATTAGAGGTCAGTTTACATGTGTGCGGTAGAATGGACAGGACAGGAATTTGTGTGGCTATACTAAAAGGCATGAAACCTTACAAGCTACAGGGCAGGGAACTACAACAACATGCATGCAGGTACGAAAATCGACTTTGGGAAGGAAAGCAATACAGCAAAAATCACACGTGGCAGAATTGCAATTTCTTCTTTTTCACAGATTTAAACAAGCAAACAGCTAAGGAAATGAGTCAAATCGAAAATCCTTTTTTCTGATGGGGTACCAAGGCACATAACAGGTAAGATACTAAAATGAAAGGATGACTTTTTATAGGATGACAGTATGGGATTCCTTATAGGAAAGGTAAATCGGATTTTCAAATGAAAACAGTTTCACAGGCAAACTCGGTTTTGTTAACAGAAATGATTTGGTCTACCGAGGCTGTATTTTATTGACTAGATCAGTAAAGAAAGACACTGCACACAAGGAGGTTAATTTACAATGTTAACCAATTTGCACCGCGTTCCTTTTTATATGGGAACTAATTACTTTATCTAAAAATGGTACTAAGGAATTACACAGATTGCTGAATTGATTTGAAAAGAGTTAAACTAACATAAGGAGACTAACACAGATTCTTCTAAGGACAGGATAAAACAGAGGATGCTGACAATCTGTGAAATTACTAGGGTTTCTTATAGGATTTTTATGGGATTTGGACAGAATGCAAGATAACAGAGTGGTGTATGCAGCTTTTTTATGCTGGGGATGGTGATACTTACAAATGCACTGGAGTTTGGTTATTGGGACAGCTTAGCCGGGTCTCTGGACAGCGAAGCCAGGGTCTGGTCACTGGGCAGTGGCTGGGATTTCCTTTATGGGAACAGCTGGGCAAAAGGGGTGTGGTCTCTGTATTCTTTCAAAGGGGATCAGCGGCCTCTCCTCTTTTCTACATGGATTAGTAGTTCTGCCTGGACCTAGATGGATGGTTCTGCCTGGATCTAGATCAGGATACGTGGTTCTGTATCAGTGGTCTGCCTGGATCTGGATCAGCTACCTCTAGATCTGGTTCTTGAGTCTTGGAATCTTGCAGGGGAATTTTGAATGTCTGGATTTTTGAATGTCGCAATTCTTGAATGTCTGTGTCCTTGAATGTCCTTATGTCTCCTTCCTATATAGGCAGGATAACATCAGAGGATTTTTACAATGTGGGCAGAAGTAATCTGAACATACCCCTTGGAGGGGATAGTTCAGGCTATGGGTGTCCCCTCCTCCCTGAGTGTGGATTGGTTCCAGGGAAGTGACATCAGTTTAAGTGTGGGTGTTTTATGACTGGCTTTGCTTCACCACAGTTATTTTTACCAAAATAAGTTATGGAACAAAACCCTTATATTTGCGAGCGTCACCATTATAAAAATCAGATAGGCAAATCCCATGTTTCACAAGCAATATTCTGGTTCAAATGCCCAATCTGTGCGATGCTGCTTCGCCCTTTTGGCACTTTTTTGCAATTTCTCATGGAAAACAGTTTATCTAAAATTCTATAAATAGCTACACATAAGCCTAACAGTGTCAGGCATATTTTCTTCAAGTTACATATCTTTCCCATTTACGCTTTTCCCAGAAATACCTTTTTACTGCTGTTAACGTCCACCACCTGTCAGAAAGACCCACATGGTATTATTTTACTTGTGGAAAAATTACATTAAAACTGTCATAATTTCACATTACTGCTTCTTTAGATTGCTGAAATAAATGTCTTAATGTAAAAAGTATGTTCAATCAAATGGGCTGGATTTGTCCCCATATGTGGGTGGTCTTTCCAACCCCCAGCCAAATGCCTTTCCCTGGTCAGTTTGCAAAGGGGTTGCCATGAATCCCCCTTTGAAGTCCTCCAGTTTGAATGAAAGGGACTGCACACTTCTTTGTGATGTACTAATTTCCCTAGGTCCATTGTCCCCTACTGGGGAAATGCCGGCCAGTCTGAGAAGCTCGCAAATTTCCACACCTTGGCCCTTTCACATTTGTAAAGGGGCTTCCTTAGCCATGGGGCCTGGATACCTTTGAAGTGCCTGCCTTGTCAAACTGATTCTGGAGTCTGCAAACATTTATTTTCTTTTTCTCTCTTTCTTCCCCAGAACCTGAGTCCTTTGGTAAATGAATATAATATACATTTAAACCAACCCAGCTCTACTCATGTAATACTGTTTCTGTGTGAATATTGGGATGATTTCACATTTAGCTTTCAAAAGATCAGTTTTCATGCTTTTGCAAAAACAGATTTCACATGTGTGTTTATTTCAGTTCATTTTGAGATTCCCAATGTGGTTTCTGTAGCACACATTTTCTTTTGCTTAACTTTCTGAAAGCTTTTTATAGCTCTGGTCAGTTTCTGTACACAGGGATATGCTTGTCAAATGGATTCTTTGAAACTGAGACATAGCAAGTGAGAGAGAGAAAGAGCTTATTTTTGAAGTACTTGAGCTTTCCAAAAGTTTGCTACTCAGCAGAAATAAAACATGCCATGAGGGGTTTCCTTAAAGGGCACAACTTTGTGGAAAATGAATCAAGAGCAAATTTCAAAGCCATCTTGGGAGTCATGTGCACAGTTTTAGAATTCAACATGACAGAACCGAAAAAGGTGATGCTGTTATGAGCAGGGGTCATTTTCTGCTGATTTAGATGAAAGAAGCCAATGCAGCCATTCTTTGTTGTGGCAATGTTGAAAGCTTGCCCCCCCTGAAACAGGGAAAGAAATCACAGCTGCTTTTGGGTGTAATGTGGAAATATGTTTTTTGTTGTAGGGGGGTTTCTGTTGGGGCTGGCAAATGTACCCCAAATGCATGTGTGCATTTGGCAAAACCAGGCTTTCAAAAGGGCTGGCCAAGCTCTGGTAGAGAGCAACCCATGAGGACAGGAATGTGGGAGGGTGATGAGAGGAAGCAGAAGATGGCGTGAGTTCTATAGACTCGGTATGTGTCCAGCATGCCCAAATTTGTCTTAGCTTTGAGCTGCAGTACATTCCGATGTGCCTTTCCTTCCAGATTGATTCTGGGGATGGTACTTGATTGCCCTCCTGCAGTATTGCACGGTGGACCCCTGTTAAGACTGATTTTCTATACTCTGGCCTGGGGGTACAAATGTATGGAAGGTCAACCTATATTGTGACAGGAACAAATCTGGGAGCTGTAGCCAAACCAGTTCAAGTTAGCAGTGATGAGCGGTACGCCAAGTCTCAAGAAGTGGTCAGTTTGTAAAGGGTCCACAATGAGTACACACAATGGGAGTCATAAATTACATTTAGATAGTATGCATTAAAATAAAAACATTTATTTATAGCCAAACCACACTATGAAAAATGACTACTAACAAGTCGAAGTACCACACAACACTAATAATAGACTACATATATACAGTCACTAGAGTAGGGCATAATACAGATCAAACCCCTGTAAAGGAAAGAATAGATTAGTTTATGCACTACAGATCCACAGAGAATTAGCCTAGCTTCAAAGGTCCTTAACTACGTGGTCTGGGCGTTATGCCCAAAAGTTCAGGAACAGTGCTGACAGTTTTTAATGCTGGAATAAATTAGGGTAGGGTCTCTGGAGTCCAATGAAGGATTCCAAGGGTTAGAGGACAAGTTATTCTAACTAACAAAATTGTCCCCAACTTTCAGAAGGCTTGCACGAGCAAGCAATGGCAAAGCTAAAGTGTTGTGAAGGTTTTCAAAAAGTTAGTAAAACTTTTAAAGGGAGTTTAGGGGCAGGTAAGAACCACTGTAACTCACCCCCATACTCTGATTCTTCACAGGAGGTGATCTCTGGTTGGTGTCTCGGGCTGGTGCAAGGACTCTCTGTGGCCGAATGCAGCCAAGCACAATGCAGGAACACTCTCAGGACTGGACTCGACTGTGAGCTGTTGAGGATGGTGGTCACAGCAGCACAGTGACACATTGGGACTCCCTTTTGTGGTTGGATTCTCCCTCCTATCTTGAGTCCCCTGGGTGCTAGGACTCCAGAATTTTGCTGGGGTAAGTCTCGCAGGAGATGCTGAAAATCCCCAAAGCTCCAGGCCTCAACGAAGAACGGTGATGTCAGCAGCATGGTAGCCCAAACTCAGAGCTGGTCAGCCACAGGGCAGTCCTGGGGCACATTCAAAGGCTCTTCTTTGCAGGGTACTGCGCAGACGTAAGGAATGGATGTTCCCTCCACTCCACGTGTCACAGGTCCCTTGCAGGACTGCTGAAGATCAACAGTAAGGCAGTGCTCTTTCAGGACAGAAGTAGAAGTTGGTCGCAAGGCTGGTCTCTGGTCTCCTCACAGGTCTTACTGCTGGACAGGAGTCTTAGTTTCTCCAGGATCACTCCAGAGTGGGTGCAGGAGTCCTCTTCTTATCCCAAAAGCCAGTTAAGAGCAGAAACTCCCACTAGCCAATAGCAGAAGTAGCATCACACACACCGCAGGAGTGGTACAGTCAGGACCACTGGCAGGAACACTAATGCATAACACGCAGACACACTGAAACCAGTTTGTGTATTGGGACCAGACAGTCCCAGAACACATCCTGCCAGCAAACACACATAGCCCTCCGGTATCCCGCCAAAAGCCTCTGCCTTCCCATGCACTGGAAGTCCATATAAGGATGTTTCTGGCCTCACAGGCCAGGAAGAAGGCTAAAAGATAAGACGGCCAAAGGACTAATGAAAAACCTTGTGGCATGGGCATGTTTGGTCACTAGCCACAGTTAGTAGCCAAAGGCAGTGAACACAGTAAGGCTAAAATGAAAAGCACCAATAAATGGTAAAAAGTCACTGCTGCCACCTGCTTGTCCATTTAGCACACCTAGAGTGTTAGTCTAGGGCAAATGTAAAAGTGTACCCCATTGTACTGCATTGTAAATTCATAAAAATATACCACAAGTGATAACAAGTTACAAAAACTAGTAACAAAGTACTTAGACTAAGAGAAACAATGTTTCCCAGTACTGACAGCCTGAAGGACATGTCGGTTTCCCCATAACAGATGAGCAAGAGACAGTATAGAGAGTACAGGTCAGGATCAAAAATAAAAGCAAAAGGTTTGTGGGTCCATTAAAATGGACCAAAAGATGCAGTAAAGAGAAATCTTTCCTAACAACCTCCACCTGGCCCACTGGTGTGGGACACGGCCATGGCACATGTCCTCCCCTGACAATTCCCTGCAGTGCATCGTAATCTGTCCAATTGCAGTGGAAGTGATTCTATCACAACCACGTTGAGTGCAATAGTCACAGTTTTCAGTCCATAGCTTCCCATACTTATCCAACATGGCACAGCACTCTTCATGTCACTTCACTCAGTTCCATTACCGTCCCTGCTCTGAAAGAAAGGGAAAGGAACAAATTAGACAAAAAGCAGCAAGATATCATTGTACAGGGGAAAACCATAAAACAATCTAAATAGACATTACAAAAGAAAAAAAGCTTTTACTAAATCAGCCCAAGGTAGGGCTGCTGTTGGTTCACCGAGTGATGTTACAACTGGATGAAGAAGCTATTTTCCAACAACTGTAGTCAATACAGGTACTAAGAGTTCTAGGGGGAAATCAGTGGTAATTAGGGTTGTAGCAGGCTAAGACTCACAGAATACATTTCTCACCGACAGCTATTTCCCAGGACACCACTACAACTACTCTGAGCACTGCATCATGCAGGGGAAGAAAATGCAGGCAAGGAGGGGAAAAGTACAACATCCATCATACCTCCATTTCTTTCATTGGGCCCTCCAGAGTGGTATATAATCCTTACTCTTGGGTAACCTGGTCGAGAAAGCAGTGGATTCGAGGCGTTACTGTGCATGTCCCACAGGTGAGAGCGTGACACAAACACTTGACCTAAGCTTCTCACAGTCCCCCACTAGCAACAGTCTGTGCCAATTTTCTTCTGCTTACTGTGACACATCGAGGGAATTCATCTCTACGGCCCATGGGGAAGCCTCTTCCTCTCAGGCTAGGGAGATGAGCCCGGTCTGCAGTGCCCTCCTTAGGGGTAGTGGAACCTCACCAGGGGAGACTCTGCCTTTCGGGACATGGAATTACGTTCCCATGAGGAAGTCTCTAGAGATTATCGCATACTGAGGTGTTCCACCACCACAATGACTTCTAGCAACTTGGACGAAGCAATACAGAATAGATACCAGAATCTTGCAGACAAGAAGCATGTCCCTTTAAATGTTAAGGACCATACACTGTGACGAGTGGGTTAAATAATGGATGCCAGGCATAAAGAGAGGAAAAAGGTATAAAGAAAAATTCAGCTCAAGCGGACAAGACTGTGCATTTAAAACTAACTTGAAGAGAGACAGAGAGAAAAACAAACTGAAGAGAGAGAGACTGGAACGCCAGAGCCAAGGTGCCAGTCGAACACGAGAAATCCCAAGACGGGAATTGGAGAGAGACGCTCAGGTGCCAAAAGCCAGGGCACCAACCGAGCAAGAGAAAGCAGTGGGATAGCATCCCACCATTATGTGGTGGCGAGACCACAGGAACCCTGTGGTGGATAGTCAGTCACCGCAACTTTGCCAAAACCGCAGAGCAGCAGCAGACACGCGGTTTCTGGCACCTTGTCAATGGACAAGGAAATCACCAAGAGGAGAGAAAACCAAAAGAGAAGCTGTACAGGCTACAATGAACAGATACCAGAGAAGTGGTCACAATGCAACAAGGCTCACGGAACTGTTCCCCCACGGAATAGCAATTAACAGGGGTAATGAACGTAATGGGTTGCCAAGAAATAAGATGCATGTTATGAAAATAACTTCACCAGTAGAAATCACAGCATAAAAGTCCCATTTATGTAAATTACTTTAAACTACGGGAGAAAAGAGGAAATAATAATATAAGAAAAAGGTATAATACCCAGAGAACCTAATTGTGGATAACCTTACCCTAGGAAATAGAAGGAAAGCTAAACCAAGATATACAAGAAGAGAAAATAAATAGGAATAATTACGGTGAATCTGAATCCTTTCCTTAATTCTCAAAGACACCATTAGCCTGAGGTTGATACACAGAGGAAAACCTATGCTCAATGCCTAATCAAAGAATGATTTGTTTGAACAGCTCATTTAAAAAATGTCGTCCATTGTCAGACAACAAAACCTCACACACACCCCATCTTGGAAAGACTTCATGCACAAGGAACTTGGCAGTGCATGTGGCATCAGGGTGTGTGCATGGACCTGCCTTGATCCATCTAGAAAAAGGGCATACCACGACCAGTAACAGTTACATGTCTGCATCAGGTCTACATAGTCTGTGTGTAGGTGCTAAAATGTGTCTTTGGGTCTGGGAATTGCTCCTCTAACTATTCGCAAAGTGTGTCCTGCAGTAAACAGATTTGGTGAAAACCTCTTTTCTGATATTGTAGCAGCTAGACTCTCTCAAGTGACATGCGCGGGGTAGTGGATCTGTTCCAATGCTAACCTCAATAATGCTAAAGGCATTACTGGTTTATCAGTGTTATCCTCTCTCCATATTGCCTCAGTGGGGGATAAACGACACACCCGTTTCTTCCAGAAATCCTTCTCTTCTTGTGGTGTTCGCCCTTGAATCTCAATTAACTGGACAATAGACAGCATGTTTAAGCCCTTATTTACCAACATATATTGTCCTGTCATTTCTTTAACACTTTCTATTTAAAAATGTGAAATGGTTGTGAAATAGGCTGCCTTTTTGACTTCTAAATCTGCAGCTTTGTTGCCATAAGATATTAAATGTGCCCTTTTGGGACGCCCTGCACATATTATGACTGCTAGAGTCAATGGGAGTGCTAGTTTATGAATACGTTTATTCAATGGGATGCATGTTGCACTGGAGTGCTGTCTGCGCGGAGGAAGCCCCTCCTTTTCCAGAATGACCAAACTGTGTGTACAGTTGACATCACATAGGGAGAGTCAGATTACACTGTCACCTCTTGATCTTCGAGTCTCTGAAGCACGACGATAAGTGCCACTAATTCTGCAAACCTATGCTGAGCAATACGAAGGCAATCTCACGGTTGTTACTACTTCGAGTTCACCCTTTCGGTTCAACTTTACTACCGCTGATCCAGTATGCCTTTCACCGGACGTCTGATACATTTTTGAAGAACCATCAATAAAAACAACTGCCCCCTCTGTAAGGCATTTTCTCTAGCTTGGGGAATTTCATTATAGTTTTCAGTATACATTGTGCAATCATGTACATAATCACCCTTGCTTACTGGTTCAGTGAGGATTCACTGTCTTATATCTGACAATTTTCATTGCAGGATTTGATATAATTACCTTGCATCGTGATGCTCTTTGTGTGGTCAATGTACTTTGGCTTTCTCTAAATTGAATAATAATGCATGCTCAACCAATAATGTAACTGAACACCCCATTGTTATATTTGAAGCTTTTTCAAGTGTGAATGCAGCTGCAGCTTATGACTGCTCACATGGATAATTCCCTTTTAACAGGATCTAAAATCTCACTATAATAGACTCATGGTTTATGTCCATGTCCTTATGTCATTTTCTGTGTAAGGACTGCTGTCATGACTTCTCCATTTGAATATGAAAATACATAAAATTCCTCATGATAATCTGGAATTCAAAACATAGCACCTGTACTGCTCAAATATTTTAATTCTTCAAATCCTTCAGTCATTTCCTCTGTCCATATTATTTTATTCTTGACCTCTTCTGTTTCTTTAAGCTCTTTAAAAAGTAGCCAAATATATGTACTGTAATCAAAAACCCTGCCCCTGCAATAATTACATAGGCCGAAACATTGTTGCATTTCTCTCATGTTTTAGGTTCTGAGGTCTTCATAATTGCTTCTGCTCTTTCAAGTGTCACTTTCCTCCCCTCATGAGAAATTAAAAAGGCATTTTCCTAACATTATTGCAGCTTCTCTTTGCCCACTTTATATCCTTTCTCTGAGAGGATAGTCAAACTCTTAATTGAATCTTCTCTACATCTTTCCTCTGTCTCAGTGCTCAGTGCACACCAAAATGTCATCCACATATTTAACTATTGCACTTTTGAGCTGAACATTACCTAAGTCCATCTGGAGGACTCTATTAAAGATTGAAGGGGGCTCACAGTACCCCTGGGGCAAACAAGTATGTTTCAGGCACATTTTTCTATACGAAAAGGAAGTCAAATCCTGTGAGTCTTCATGGAGGGAAAAGAAACGCATTCTTTAAATCTATGACTGTAAAATATTTGGCCTTAGATGGGATGTTGCACAATATTGCTGCAGAATTTGGAACTAAAGAAAACTAAGCTTTGACTATATTGTTTAGAGGGTGAAGGTCTTGTATAAATCTCCACAACCCCTCCATCAGTTTTCTCACTGGGTGCAAAGCCGTATCACACAGAGAATCAGATGGTATAAATGTTCCTTGCTTCATCAAAGTGGAAATGGTCTCAAATATACCTTCATTCACCTCTGTGAACATGGGGTATTGCGTTGCATGCAGCAAACGTGCTCCTGCTTTAAACATGATTTTAACTGCTCCTACTCCTTTTAATAGATCCACATCACATGGACTTGTGGTCCATAAAATCATTGGCATTTTCTCTATCTTCCTGGGAAAATAATGGTTTATTTCTTAACAATGCCATTCTCTGCAGTATTTCCCTATTCTCTACTTTAATCCAATAAGTAAGACTTATTAAACATACTAATTCATCATCTGAGTACACATCCTTAATCAACTCCTCACCTGTCAAAAGCTGTCAGCCTATATCCTTCACTGAGGGCTATCACTGTTCTCCATCATCTGTCCCATGAAGAATGACCCTTTCCTCTCTGAGCACTGCTGCTTCTAACTCTAAGGGGATATTCTGCTATACTTCATCATCCATAGGGATTTCTCGTCTGAACAAAAACTCATCAGGTATTCTTAATAGTTTACCTATCAATCTGGATAACCACGATAATAAAACAGTCACTCCATATAAAAATACTTCTGGATCCAAAGGGACCCCTCGTAATGCTTTCTGGCCTGAAAAAGCTAATATATACTCTCTCACATTCATATAATGTATCCCTGGAGCGGAACACACTATTCCTTCATCAGTAAAACATATTGGGCCTCATTATAATTATGCCGGTCCGGTAACAATGGAGCCGGTAAGCCTACTGACACCTTTGTTACCGGACCAGCACAGTACGACTCGGGTCCTGTCCCGCCTGACAAGGTCACACCTGGCGGGCTGAATGGCACCCACCAGCAGAGTTTCACGGAAGCACCAGCACCGTTGTTAACGGTGCCAGTGCTTTTGTGGTCCCCTGGGACTCCATGGGAATGTGGACTTACAAAATGACCGGCACCTGACTTCCCTGTCACCGGGGTCATAATACCGCAGTGTTAACGGGAGGTCAGGTGCCAGTAATTTATAACAGGTCCGGTAGAAACCTGCCGGTATTACTGGCAGGCTTACCACCAGACCCATATGAGGCCCATTGTCATGTTAAGATTCGTCATTAAGTCACGCCCTAATATGTTAACCGGTGTTTGCCTCGAATATAATAATGGCATAGACATGTTGTTTTCTCCTATGGATATTGGTAATTTGTCTGTAAAAGGAATTAAACTTATCTCCCCAGAGAATCATGCCTGTGCATTCATTGCAATACCTGACAATGGCTATTTCCCCTCATGGACACAGGAACGAGTTGCTCCAGTGTTCACAAGAAATGAATATGTATTGTCTCCTATCATCACCTTGACCTTTGGTTCCTTTTGGGTGTCTGGTGTCACTGATAGTACTGAATGCATCAGGTCGCTCTATGGGCTGTCCTTTTGTGGATATAAATTCATCCCTGTACCTGTGAAAGGATTTCCCCCTACCACAGTCACACTCCCTAATTTGGGTGCAGGTGCTTTCTGGACCCATGTAGTCATATTCTATTGTGGCACCATAGCCTGCTGTGTTTGTGCTTGCACCTGTTGTACCTGCATGGGCACTTGCTGTGATTGCCCTTGTGGTGATTGCATTTCTAATGGCACTTGCTGCATTTGCTGTGATTGCAGCGCATAAGTCTGAACGTGCCTGTGATGTTGGGCATAATATTCCTGTGGTTGTGTAATATATTGCAGAGCAAAACCCATCCCCCCTCTCGGAACTTGCCAATTTTGTTGCATGCCTGCTCTGCTTCTACATGTTCAGGCTATGTGTCCTATTCTTCTGCAATTCCAGCATTGTTTCAGCTGTCTGCCATTAACTTGAAGTGGGAGAATGGGAGAAAAGACTCCCTCCCAATCTCCTTGCGACCCTGGCCCAGAGGATCGCGGCCCAGACACCCACCACGAGATGAATTCGTCTATCTACCAGATGACCAAATACCCTGGTTCAAGAACATACGGATGTGCCCACCAGCCTGCCCACCAGCCTGCCCTACTCAAGCCGACACCTGCGGCATGGATGAACTCGACTAAGCCCTCAACAACAAGCACCTACATCGTTAGAGATGCCATGACGACCTAGCCAACTGTCAAGAACACACGTGCAACCATGCACACTGGACACGCCCACACCAATCCACACGAAGAATATACTCAGTGCTATGACATAGGTGACGGATACACCCACTGACGCGCATCTTTATTATTTTTCACATAGGTTTTCCGAAATCCAGAAAAGCAAGACGCACAAAGCACTCGTTTACATGCTTGCTGACGCTTCTCCCGACCCTTGCATCGTGATGTAAATACAACGAAGACATGATACTGCCTATGAAGCCATGTGACACCACAACATAAGTGCTGTGCATTACACATCCCCACCTATGAACCAGGCCCAAGTAGGCCGCAAGCAAGAGCCACCATGGACACTGAACGAGCAAGAGTACAAGTGCTGACCATGCAGAACAAGCCCAGTGAGAGCTGACAGCCAAGGGAGCGATGTTGCAACTCGTATGCCACCAGCCGACACCAAGGTCACACCTGTAAGCAAAACCAGGCACGCAGAGGCAAATACAACTTTAAATGTGCAGAATTCTGCCTCAGCCACGGTCTCTCCTCACGTGACCAAGCCAAACCTGACAAGGTGCCAGACCCACAAGGGAGAAGTCACCTGGGTCCCACGTCTGGGACACAGGCTGCAACAATGAAATGACCCAATGGACTCCTACAGCGATGGGAATGGTCTGCTCTCAGGCCTATGAGCAAATCCACGCATTGTCTGCACGAACACATTGTTACATATTGTTGCAAATGACAGGTACACCGCGAGCTGGGAACAACGATGGTCCCAGGCTGGGGGGCTCGCGAGTGGACCAATCAGAACATGGGGGCACTCATTAATGACGCCACTAACATTAGCCAATCATTAGGGGTCTTTGTGTAACAATTTTCAAGTATCTAATAGAAGGGACAACCCAAGTATACCACCTGACTGACCCTCAACCACTAACAATGTTCTCTATATGTATGCTATACTAACCCTACCACTCGAGGAACCAATCCAGAGTGGCGATAGGTTTTTTGCTAACTTTCCCAGGTGACGCAAGTAGCGCGTACGATCCTAGACCCATCCCTGCCGTTGTTCAATAAACAGCAGAACCACCTTGCTTCTTGTGTGTGTCTCATACTCATTTTTTGGGAAACACGGGAGGAGTTGGGGCCTCCCAGCCCGGAGGTCTGCGGAAGGCCCAGCCGACCCCGGGAGAAACTCCCCGACAAGTTGGAGGCACTGCTGAGATCTGGTTACGATCTACCTTTTTATTTTTTCCGAGTACTCTCGTTGCGAGGAGGCCCGGCGGCGTGGCCCCCTCTGCCGCTGCCCCCTTTTTGAGGACTACAGGACCATCGCGGAACTGCGAGAAGACCGGACAGCGCAATCCGGATATTGGCCCTCGGGAGCCGGTTGAGAAGTATCCCGCCCGCGGTTGGCAAGTGTCCAGACGTGGTCCAGACGAGGGGAGGTGGCGAGCCGCTTGGAGGGGTGCACGCAGTCGAGCGGCCCTGCGTCAAGAGAACTTGGTGAGTATGCCACACCCAACAAGCAATGTGAAATTGTGAGGGAGGGGGGAGGAATGGAATAAGGGAGGTGGGAGGTGTTACCAAGGTGTGCTGCGAAGATCTGATACATTAGTGTTGGCAGTGAAGTGAATGGTAGCTGGACAAGCGTGAGAGCAGTCCGCTACGCTATCACTTGCGGCCGCTCGTAGACACTGATTGGCCTAGGTCGTGACCACCTGTAAGGGTGTGTGTGTGTGTGGCTTCCTACGAATTGGCGATTATTGATCAATTAGTAGATGAGGATCCCTATTGATCGAGCAGCGAAACTCGATAGATAGATGACGTTTTCCTGTAGGCGGTAGCTAACTGGTTGCCTAATACGGAAGATAATTGGCTGGTTAAGCCCTCCTGTTGAGGGGGTATCACACGCGAGACGACGCAGCGTGCGCAGTCTGATTATATTATTGGTTACCTTGTTCCAGGCGTGACAAGAAGACAGCTGTGGGGTTAATGGGGACAAATAGCAAAACTTATTTCGAGCTTTCTGAAGTGTGAAAGATCTTACCGATAGTTTCAGAAGAGGTCGGTGACGTCACCCGTAGGGCTCTCATAGGATACCTCGACCACACAGCATTGTTGAAGAGTGGTGGGGAAGTGAATAGTGGTAAGGGGGTGGGCACGGAGGTTAACGGAAACGTTAAATCGGGGCCAGGTGGAGAGGGGGAAGTGACCGTGCACGGAGAACGCCGGCCACAACGAGTGAGGAAGGAGGAGGAGTGGTGAAGAAAAGTGGGACGGCTGTATAAGCACGTCATATAGGGCACGCAGCCGCACGGGGCTACGTGCGCCTTGGCCGAAGGGGGCCGTAACGGTATTAAGGAAGACAAACAAAGACAGAGAAAAGACTACATACTTGCAAGAGTTATATTTGACTGCTTTTTCTTTTTAGCGGACGGTCGCAAGTCCCCAAACTACGGGGCCAGGTAACACATCTGCAATTGTCATATTTCATTGAGTTTATTTTTAGACAGGTAACGACTACTATATTGAAGGGAGCTAACAACACAGTGCTACCATGTCATACGGGATAGGATCGGGAGGGTGGGGGAACACCCTCACTACCCCGCTACAGCATATATGTAAAACACTGTCACCCCATAGGAAGAAACTGATTAAATACAGCATAGAATGGACACAAGGGACGGACAATAAAATGACGACACCCTGGCCGCCTAACGGCAGTTTCGACCCATATGTCCAACACTCGCTACTGACACATCTGCATAACACATACAAGGGGAAGAAGTTGACGCACCATGTGGAGGTGTTTAACTTATGGAGGATGTTCCAGGGGTCCCGACCAGGACCGACCGGAATGTTCACTGTGGGGGAAATAAAGGAGGAGAAGAAGATTAAGGAGGAAGAAGAGAATGGGGAAAAGGAGGTTGAAAGCACACAGTGCGCGGTAAGAGGACAAGAGGGGGGGAGAAGCTTAGTAATGTCAATGAAGCAGAAATAAAAAAGGAACGGACCGACGACATGCCCTTAGCGAAAGTAGTGAAAAAGGAGGAAGGGGGCTTATATCCTGTAATGGAACTACGAGAAGTGGTAAGGCAACAACTAACGGCGGCTGAGGGTTATTCGAACCCAGCATACAGCCCACCACCATATACAGCTACAGGTGGCTACATGGGGGGGGAGGTGACGAGTGCGGTAGGGCCAACTTATACGAAGATGCCCGCAAGGGAAGGGAAGACTAGTGAAGAACAAATCCCAGTCATAGGACACGACGAGTGGGTAGCTGCGCAAGTGTTATTAAAATTGCGAGGGACATTAACGGGAGAAGAGAAGGAGGTATTAAGGAAAATGAACGAGGATGATGAGAATAAGAGTGAGATGAAAGGGGAAGGAGGAAAAAGGAAGGAAGGGGAACTGTTACGGGAGGAGGAGGAGATTTTGGAGGAACGATTGGCAGAGTTAAGGAATGAGCAAAACGCCCTGATAAAACAGCTTGAGAGGGAGGAAAGAGAGAGAAGGAGGGAAGGAAGGAAAGTAAGAATGAGTTAGAAAAAATGAGGGAACGAACTGAAGAACGGAAGAGGGAAGCTGAAAGGATGAAGGCGGTAGCAGAGAGGGTATCTCGAGCAGCGCAGCGCGACAGGAAAAGGGAGGAAGAAGAGAAAGAAAAGGAAATGGAAATATGAAAGAGGAAAATACTATCAGAAACCACAAAGAAATACGAGGAAGGGAGGGTAATAGAAAGCATATTAGAAAGGGAAATGAGAGAGATGGGAGAGAGGAAGAAAGTATATTGGAAAAGATGAGTAGTGAGGTAATGGAGGAATTAAAAAAGAAAAGAGAGGAAATAGGCGGAGAAATAGTAGAGAAAAGAGAAGGGGAAAGACCAGATAGGAGAGGGGAGAGTGGGATAAGGAAATATGTACGCAGGGACACAGAAGTAGCAACAACATCAGCACAAAAGGGAGCAATTGGTAAAGAAGAAGTGGGGGGAACGGATCTAATAGATTTAAAAACAGTGACAATTAGGGGGAAAAAGACAGATTGGGGGTTGTCGCTCCTGGATGATTTTTGCAGCGAGGAAGAAGAAGGAATGGGGGGAGAAGGAAGAAACGGCAAAAGGGAAAGCTTAGACTAATTGTACATCACCCGCACCAACAGGGAATCACCATGGGCTTGCAGAAGGAAGGAAGAGCTGGGGGGAAGTGAGGAAGGAGAACAAGGAATGGCGGGAAGGCAAACACGTGCAGCTACACCCTCATCATCCCGTCCAACATATCAACCCACACTCGCTCCCGAACACATACCCTACGCCGGCAGGCTTAGAGATCTCCCCAGACGCAGGCAGGAAGAATGAACACACACGCCCACATCAAATAAAGGAAATAATAAAAGAAGGGGAAGAGATGAAGGGGAAACAGCTATGAGCAGGGGAAACATGGACATAACAGATGACGTAGACGACACAGAAGAAGAGGAGGGGTATACGGACTCAACACCGCGACACCCGGGGGGGGCAGATAGGACACAATCTAATGCCACTTTTGGAGAGAGGGGGGGTTAGACCACAATACGTCCCTTGGAAGCATGCAGATAAGGAAAATAAAAGTGTAGGCTCCCATCACTAAGTGGAGAGCAGGGAAATGGATATATGAGATGGAAAAACACACTGCAGGACAGAAACTAGCAGTAGGAGACGTGAAGGGCCTACTAATATCAATATTAGGGGATGCAGCAGATGACATCTGGAAGTGAGCAGGCTTCCCCGGGGTCACAATAACGAACACATCACATGACGGGGCACCATTTGCGAATTGCAGACATGCATTATGGCAAGCACTGACGGTACAATACCCAGACACCTCAGACATAGGAGCAATTATGTCACGCAAGATGCGTGAGAACAGAGATCCTGTTGATTATATCCAGGAGATTCAGGAGAAGTGGCGCATGGAAACTAGAGAACAATGGGACAAGACACCAGCAATATTTTATCACATACTAATACAAGGGCTCCCGGAGGCAGTACAGAAACAATTGAAGAACGTAGTAGGGATGGAAGCAAAGGCTTGGCCGGAAATACAACTGACAATAGTACACCATTGTAGGACGTGGCAAGAAAAGATGAACCAAAAGGAAGAAGATAGAAAAGCGGAAGAGGCTAAATTAGTGCAGAAAAAATTGACTAAGTACACGATGGAAGGTGCACTAATAACTACACCTACAACAATGATACCAAACCCCACGCAAGTAGTGGCTGCACAAGATCCCTCCCAAATACAATCACCACAAATTATAACACAACAGCTGCCACCACCCCCACCATACACGGCTAACATGGGAGGAGGATACATGACATCAGGAACTGGATGTTATAATAACATCAGGGGAAGGGGAGGAATGATAAGGGGGAGGGGATATGGCTATGCTGCACAACAGCAAGGGGGAGGATTCTGAAGCTTCTACCCCACTGGGCAACCAGTATACCAGGATAATTCAGGAAATTTTTCCATGGCAGACAAGGGAACCACCTGTAATTTGGATTTGTGGAATGTTAGGACACATGTCACGTACATGTAGAATGAGACCCTCCACACCAGCATGGGGGGAACAAGGACAACAAGGGCCTACAAGGGAGCAGCAAGGTTACCAACAGCTGCAGGGGCTGCCGCAGGGCAGCACGCAGCAACAGTTAGTAACACAACAACAGCCACAGACATATTCACTACCACAACAACAGGTAGCAATAACACAACAACACCAAGTGCAGCCAGTGCAGCAGCCCACTCAAATACAGGACCATAGGGTAACCTCCACCGATACACAGCTACAACAAACACAATTGGGAAGGGTGGCTGTCCTGGGATACAACCCTTACAAAGGAAGTGGTCAATCATTATACCCACAATAGGACAGCCCACAGACGTCCTTGGTGTGTCCCATCCTGTCGGTAACACCTAATAGTGCGGAGGAACCACGCATTGACGTAACGATAGGTGACAAGAAATTATCATTCCTTGTTGATACTGGGGCAACCCGGTCTTGCATAAGGGAAGGTAAATTTAAGATGTCAGGTGAGGCCATGAACACCCAAGGATTCTCTGGGGCTAGGGGGTTGGTTCCCTTTACTGATAACATCTCCTTATCTATTGGAGATTATGACATTTCTGTCCCGCTCTTGTATTCAAGGGAGTCTCCAGTGAACATACTCGGGAGGGACATAATGAGCAGGGTAAATATGACAATCTCCTTCACGGAGGATGGCATACTTTGTTCCACTCAAGGAATAAACACGCTCACTGCATGACAAATACTGCAAGCATACTGTGGACAGACAGTAACTAGGGCTGAGCAAGTGGACGGCGAACTGTTCCAGTACGGAACGGACATGGCATTCGCCTGGATGCCAGGAATAGAAGGAAAGATCTGGAAGAGGCCATCAGCATATTTGTTCAGGCTGAGACACCAGCCATTGAACCAGAAGGGAAGGTGATTTCGGTGAGCATCGAGAGTATTATAGCAACTGCTGATTATATCGTAGTTCATGCCCAAGACCGGGAAGGGAGAGCATGGAGGGCAGTGGTAGCGCTGGCTGAGGGATGCAGGCTTACCCAGGTGTCCGATGAGGAGCTCTTTACAGAAGAAAAGGAAGAGGGTGAAATGGCATTCATGATGAGTGTGGATAAGAGTGACATATAAGCAAGTGGCACAGAAAATTGCCATGGCACTTGAAGCACCCGCATCTACCCCAGTTCCCTTTTACGAGGAAGATATGGCAAAAGTTCCAACATCTCTGTGGACAGCCAGTCCCTATGACGTGGGCTGCATAAAGAGTATCGGGGGAGTAAGAATAAAGCTGAAAAAGGGTGCAATACTCCCTAGAGTGAAGTAATACCCACTATCAAAAGAGGCAGATGAGGGCATATACAAAACAATAACGGCCCTAATAAATAATGGCATACTGGTACTGGTACCATCAGAATCACCATGTAACACGCCTGTGTACCCAGTGCGCAAAGCTAAAGGAGGGTCTTGGCATTTTATCCAGGACCTCAGACCCTTGATCAACATTGTGGAAGCAGAATACCCCACAGCAGCAAACCCGGCCACAATATTATGTGGAATTCCAGCAGAGACCTCACGGTTCACAGTGATTGACCTCAAAAATGCCTTTTTCTCAATACCCCTGCATCCAGATTCACAGGACTTGACAAGCTTCACGTATAGAAACACAAAATGGAAACACACCAGGTTACCACAAAGGTACTGCGAGTCACCCTCAATTTTTAACAGAGTAATACAGATGGACTTGGGAAACGTCGAATTGGAAAGTACGGTGCTGTAATATGTTGATGACATAATAATTTGCAGCACAAGCGAGAAAAGGTGCAGGGAGGATTCATTGAAAATGTTGACAGTATTGGCGGAAAAAGGTTACAAGGTAGACAAAGAAAAGTTACAGTACTGTCAGGAACAGGTATTATACATTGGTCAACTAATATCCAAACGCGGAAGAAAGATTGCACCCCAATGAACACAAGCTATATCAAACACGCCACTACCACAAACAGTGAGGGAGCTGCAGCAGTTCCTGGGATTGTGCAACTACTGTAGAGCATGGGTTTTTGATTACAGCTCATAAATAGGACCCCTACTTGAAGCATTGAGAGAAGCACACAAAGG
The DNA here is from genome assembly GCF_040938575.1 of Ambystoma mexicanum. Classification (NCBI taxonomy): domain Eukaryota; kingdom Metazoa; phylum Chordata; class Amphibia; order Caudata; family Ambystomatidae; genus Ambystoma; species Ambystoma mexicanum. The sequence continues at coordinate 1,356,419,750 of NC_090929.1, forward strand.
GGACAAAACATTGGGGTGGACAAGGGAAATGAAGGAAGCAATTGACGAGTTGAAAAACGCAATATCAACTGCTCCGGTACTGGCCACCCCAGATTATGAACGGCAGTTCTTTAACTTTTCACATTGCGACTCAGCAGTAATTAAAGCAGTATTGGCTCAGAAAACAAGCATGGGACACAAGCCAATAGCGTTCTACAGCGGTCACTTGGACCCTGTCATGTTAGGCCATTTCCCTTGTGAACAGAGTCTCGCCGCAACTGCATTCGCGGTAGAGAAATCATCATCTATTACAATGGGGTGCCCAACCACACTATTTGTGGAGCATGCACTGTTTGCAATATTGAATAAGCCTAAGTCCACACTAACCACGCAGAGGGCGTCAGGTTATGAGATCATTTTGTCTAGACCTGAACTGTCAATTTTCAGATGTAGTACAGTTAACCCCGCAAGGTTTATTGCAGAAGTTATTGAGGAAGGTGATTATGCTCACGATTGTACGCAGACTATCGAAATGTATTCATGCACTAGGAAAGTTGAAGGGGATGCACTCAATGGTGGTGAGATCTTGTTCATTGATGGGTCATCGACAATAGACCAAAGTGATGGGATAAGGAGAACTGGAGCAGCAGTTGTAAAGATGACAGAAGATTTGATGTGTGTCCCGGTGAAATGTGTACAGTTACCACAGCATTATTCGGCTCAAGCAGCAGAATTGGTTGCACTGATCTTGGCGTTGAAGGAAAGCCTTGACAAAAAGTTACTATATATTCTGATAGCGCATATGTCACATCAACTGTCCACTCAGGGGTGATAAAATGGCAGAGAAGGGGGTTTAGGAGAGCTGATGGCACCCCAGTGCAACATGCTCTCTTGTTAGCTGAATTAATTGATCCCCAAGAAATAGCTTTGGTCAAATGTCCCGCACACACTAATGAAGAAGATCATGTCTCAAAAAGGAATGAAACAGCAGACTCACATGCCAAACATGCAGCGTATTTTGGTAAAATATGGAACCCCCCAGAGTCAGAGAGAGGGAGAGGGAGGGGGGTGGCTAAACAGATGTTGATGAAAGAAGGGTACACCCATCTCCCAGCCACACAGATAATGGAATTACAGGCGGCCGCACCAATGGCAGAAAAGGAACTATTGATAAAAAGAGGATGTACGTTGTCCCCAACTGACGCACTGTGGCGTCAAAGTAACTCTGGAAAGGTGGTCATGCCATTGGCACTGTTGAACAATGCCCTGCCCCAGCTCCATCACCCAGCTCATACAGGAAAGGAAGTAATTGCAGCACGAATTAGGGAAGACTGATTCTGCCCTGAGTTAAATTCTCATGTAACAAATTTTATCAGCAATTGCCTTACATGTCAAAAGTTTACGGCCGGTCACACGCTGCAAGTGATAAAAGGTACTATACCCCGGCCAGAAGGACCCTTCCTGCACATTCACATTGACTACGTTGATATGATCAATGTATGTCAAGGAAATAGGTATATGATTGTAGTGGTATGCCCATTCTCCAGGTGGATCGAGGCCGGACCCTGCTCACATGCAGATGCGTTCAGAGCAGCTACATTTCTAGTGAGAGAGGTTTTCCCTAGGTGGGGTGTGTGTGAAGTGTTGCGGTCAGATAACGGCCCACACTTTGCTAATGAAATGTTTCAGCACATCACGTCTTTGCTGGGCATTAAGCATAAATTTGCGTGTGCATATCACCCGCAGGCCAATGGTGTATGTGAACGCCTGAATGGCCTATTGAAAGAAGAAATAGAAAAGATACAGCAAACAACCAAGAAGAGCTGGTTGTACTGTCTTCCGCTAGCTCTATTTGAGCTAAGGAATAGGCCAGGGTCTGATCACCACCTCACTCCTCAGGAGGTGGTGACAGGACGTCAAATGCGCCTTCCTCTAACGCCTACATCGAGAGCATTCACAGACTATGAAAACACTGCAACTGTTCTTGGTGACAAAATGTATCAATATGTGTCTTCCTTGATTACTAGTGTAGCATTTGTATCTCAACAGCTCGAATGCACGCGGGGCGGGTCTAAGAGTTGTCAACAAGAAGCCACCAACAAAGAATTGGAAAAGGAAGGACTAAGCAAAATTGCTAAAGGTGACCATGTGCTACTCCGCAACTTCAATAGAAAGTGGAACGGCCCACGCTTTTCTGTTCCTCATTTGGTAGAAGAGGTAGCTACCAGAGCGGTGAAGTTGCAGGATAAGCGTGCTTGGAATCACCTACACGACGTGAAGATCTACAAACTCCAGACCCGCCCTAGCATTACCGACAGGGCCATTGGAAGAACAACGACAGCATCAGCTACAGAGAAGGAGACGTCGACCACAGCTGACGACATTAGTGTCACTACACCCGATCACCCCCCAGAGTCCCCAGAGACAAGTACTGAAATAGACACTGGACACTTGCCCACAGCCCATCCCATGGTCACGAGATCGAAAAGTAAACAGACTTCCGCCAATTGAGCCCCAAACCCCCAACCCCCTAAGGTCACCCCCAATTGAAGGACATTGTTTTGTGCACACACACATGTAAACACTTGTATGTTTTCTCTTTTTCTTCTCTCGCACATGCAGGTAACGTATGTAATTGTATTGTCAAGAAAATAAGTAACTAACAGTGTACATTGCCCCGGAGTAGATGCTACCCACGGATGATAACAACCCTGAAGCCCTATCACACCAATTTGTATATCATATAAGAAGGCCAAAGTACCTAAAAAGAAGGAGGGTATGCGTATATTACACCGCATTTGTTTTGGCCATAGAACAATCATTTCCCCATCTTCACCAGCACTTACCTGCTCTAAGTGATAGATCACTAAGGTTGGCGTGGGAACAGCTCTTCGCCTGGGCACTGAACGATTACTTGATAGGGAGAGCTTGATAACAACAACTAACAATAATAACAAGCGTATTGAGAATTTTCAGGCGGGCAACTTTAACGTCGCAAGAATAAGCTGCCGGACTGCAGCAAGGTAAAAGCAAATGCCGGTGAGACTAGCTTTTGTAATAAAAATGATAGGAGTATTGGTCATCACTGGTCTATTGGCTGCCTCTGTATAGCAGAAAAGTTACGCTATAAATATTATGGCTGCACCCAAACCTAACATACCCCCTCCCACGGCTGCAACAGGTGTTACGTCAGGTGGTACTAGCGACCCTCCGCATAAGGGAAATAGAGTTAAACGCAGCACATACTCAGATAATAAGGGTATTGATAATTACATAACAGATTCAGCACACGTCTCGAACAACATGTGGTACCAGCACATGACCCAAATAGGTAAGCAGACAACAGAAGACAGCTGTTATGTTTGCTCATTGATCCCATACGCCATGAGCACTTCTCGAACATTCGTCGCCACAGAAATAGAAGAAAAGACGGCTCTATGTATAGTACATCTGGCACTATTCCAAACGAGAGGGCGATTTCAAGGAACGGTGATGAGAATGGAGTGGAAAACGCGAGACACATACCAGTACGAAAACAATTTCTTCAAGTCATATTTGAGTTACAACAAGAGCAGTTTGCATGCTGAAGCGTTCAGATACATGACAAGTGGCCCTGAAAAGGGAGAAACGAAGAAAGTAACACTACAATACCTACCATGTGATTGGTACGCCACTGAAGTTCGTGGTACACAAGGCTGTTGGGAAAGGCCACTGGTAATAATAACAGGGAAGGTATACATGAACAATGAATGGGACATAGGAGTGGTCGGTAGCAACATGGTAACAAGAGAAAATATTACCACCATAAAGGAACACAATGACAGATGTTGGACGACATGGGGCAAGTACGTACCCATGCTGACCTGGATGGAGAAGGATGAAGACCCAATGAGCATACTACCGCTGACCGCGCCCAAGTTATACTACCAACACAGAGGAGATGTGGAGGTGGGATACAACACCAACTGTGGAAGCGTGTTAGAATTACCAGAGGGGGGTGCTGGAACGGCAGCGATAATGGATCACTATTGGGCCTGCGGAAATAAGGCATATCACACCCTGCCCCGTTGTGGAATGGTATATGCACAATGGTACACATCAATGTACCATCGCTAGTGGTGCCCCAAAAACATGTGAATATGGCCAACTTCCCCAAGATGGATGAAGGGAACAAGAGGAAGAAGAGATCTGTACAATCACAGGAGAGAGAGAACAACAACAACAACAATAATGTCCTAAACAGGAAAAAGAGACAAGGAGAACCCCTAACAGGAAACTACCTGTGGGGAAGGTCGGAAACAGCACTCACTTCTATCCCACCAGAACACAGGTTATTTAGCAGAGCTACTATGTTCTTCTCATCAATAATACACCCTGGACTACAAGCTTATGCAAACGCTAAATGGCTCCAGATAACTCGATGGGAACTAATGATGACCATTAATTCAACAGTAAACGGATTCAATGCAATAAAAGAGGAACTGCGAGCAGTGAGAATGGTAGCACTACAGAACAGATATGTATTGGATCTCCTCACAGCGATGGAGGAGATACCTCCTATTTGCTGAGGGTTTTGAACTCCACCTCATCCTCCTACTCTTCTGGGCCCATTTCCTCTTCCCTTGGCTAATAATTGTCCTCACTTTGATCTGTGGGATACACTATGTTGTTCTGCTCCACTGATTGCATCTCCTGCGTCACCCCAACTTCATCACTCATCAATACCTCTCCTTGGATGGCTATTTTTGACAACTTGTTCCGGACTAACTTTGCTTCCTTCTGCTTTCTACTCTCGGCTTTCTTCTTATTCTTCTCCTGCATTAATTGGCAGTAATACATGATTGTCAATGTTATTTCTGGCCAGGCTTTGCTTCCATTCCCACCTGTTTCTTCATTTGCCATTGCACTGGCTCGGGCAGTCCCTGACACAAAATATGGTAAAATAATGCTACTGTTTTATCCCACAGTTCACGCGTCTCAAGGTGCCATCTCTCTTGAATATCTTGAATATAAGCAACAGGGTTTTCATCCTTCCCCATTTTCCTAGTCATAATCGCACCCATATCTGATGCGCACCTGCTCTGCAAACATTAAATGGTGCTTCATTGTGTGTTGTGTTTTGTGCAGTCACATCTGCATATCCTTCTTGCTTCCAAATATCTCCAGCTCTCTCCCCTATAATGGCTGCTAGGAAGCCTTTCATGTCACCTATAGCTAACGACATTCCTGATGTCATTCTCTCTAAATCATGAATCCGTTTTCCTGCACCGGAAGTTAAACTCAGTAATTTACATCTTAAATTGTCTTTATTAATTTGTGGCCATGGTATTTATTGTGGTTGTCCCTCCCCGTTCTCTAATCAATTACATTGTGAAAATCCTGATCAATAATCATACCTGCCTAGACTTCTCATCTTCCAGGTGGGGCTAGTCTTGCCCATTTGTCTGCATCCTGGTAGTGCCCTTAATCTGCTTACATAAAGTGGGGATACATCCCCTGAACTACGCTATCATGCTTGTGGTTGCTCAGTATAGAGTATTGATTCTGGTGTTCTTTCTTTGGGGTCCTCTAAATATGACCATTTTACCCCTTTTTCTGCAATCGATTCTTTTGAAAATCCACATGGCCCTCCATTCGCGCTCTTCTGTTTTCTTCCATTTCTTTGTCTGACATTAGTATGCCCCAGCTTGTATGACTATTATCTTTTTTTTCATCATCAAGATCTAGTCTACTTAAAAACAGCTTTCTATGCTCGTCTGTTATAACGTCATCCAACCTACCACCAGTTTCCTTCAAACAAGATCCTTCCGCATTCTCTTGGGTTTTATGCCCTTCTTTATCCCTCATTTGCCTATTTAAATCCCCAAATATGTACCCATTGTCTTCTGTATCTCGCTCATCAGCACTTGCTTGTATTCTTGCTATTCCTTGAAGCTCCCTGTGGTGCTGTTGCAACACTCTGTCCTCCTCAAGTCGTTCTTGTGCTTCGATTGGCAGTATGCTTCTATGATATAAATAATCCTGTCATCTTTTAGCCCCCTATTTCTGTTCAATTCTTCTTCCATTCTCCTCATCTCTCTTAATTCATCTTACTCTCATCTTCTTTACAACCTACGTTCTTTTATTCTTTCGCCTTTCTATATCCTCTTGTCGCTTCTCTTCTAGTCTCTTCTTTTCTTGCCTTGTGCCTTCTTTGTTTTTTCCTTTGCTCACATTCTCTTTCTTTCTCTTCTTTATATGCTCTCTCTTCTTCCTTTTCTTTGTTTCCCTATTCTTCTCTCTCTTCTCTATCGCGAACCCCATCAAGGCCCTTATCATCCAGCTTGAGTAATATCTGTCCTCACGTCCATTCACTCTGTACTATTGTTATTACCCTAGCAGTGTCATTTAATTCTGCTTCCTTGCTTTTTCCTCTTTCTTCATCAGTCTATCTTGTCTATCCTTCCTCTCATCACGCTGTTTACATTCTTCGTGTGTCAAGATATATTTGTGTTCTCTGTTTTTACTCTATTTCACATTGTCCTCACTTTTATAAGTGGGGTGCTTTTCTGTCGGAATGATGTACCCCGCTGCTGCTTTCAATTCCTTTAAAGGATAAAATCCCTGCTCCTCTATCTCTACAATCTACTTTTTAGGAGGGGAAAGGGGATCTGAAGGTGTTTTATCCTCCCCTTTATGCTGATTAAGCATCCACTCCTCTACTGCATCTTCTTTCTCACTCTTGTATATCTTCTATAGCTCTAAAACAGCCAACCTGTTCTGTAACTTCTTTCCCTTACATGTAGCATGCAAATATGTCATCATATGTTGCAATACGGTTTTTGACAATGAACCCTCCTGATGCCACAGCATGATTGTCTTATTAGTCATGCCTCGCATCCATTCCGCATGATATTTCCTTATCTTATCTGTGCATGTTGGTGTTGTCCTACATAAGTGAAGAAGAGGAGTGTCCCCCATGGTGAGAAGTCGATTTCAACTGTCCATACTTACCCAATTCTTTATCCTTCTCTTAATGTCAATTTGAGCAGGCACCATCAATTGCCCCTCAATTATCTGAAAATCAAAATGTGTTATCTGCTTTTTAAAACTCTACACAACAATGTTCTTTTTGTTCCTTTGTTTAAACTTTCTTTCAATTTGTAATATCTTGTTTTATTGTTGATATTTTAAGACTCTCTTCTTTAGTTATTTATAATTTTCCTTTGATTTGTACCCTCCTGATTGACATCAATCTCTTGATTAAAAAATCTTAATCACCTTAATTCTTTACTCTTGTTTTATATTTACTAGTTTAAACACAACAAAGGCTTTATACTAACATATCATAACCCCATACACATGTGCACTTCTTTAATATTTTTTTGTACACCTTTACTATCTTTAGTAAATGTATCTCATCTCATTCTTGCTCCATTTTAGAGCTTTGCACTCTTCTTGCTGGCCTTGCCTCAGGAATCCTTAACACCCCAATTTGGGGTCTTTTTGGTGCATACCCTTCCTTCCACTTGGAACCGGGAATCAATGTAATTACGCGTTTTCTTTATAATACCAAAGATCCTGTTTCCTTTTACATTAATATATATATATATATATATATATTTAAATATATATATAACAACCAACAAGATGTAATGTAACTTCTGTTCGGCATGTAACCACCAAGCTTTTTCTTTCCTCTGTAACAAGCAAGAATTTCTGCAACAGCGACACAATGCCTAAGGGCTGCTGCATGCTTTAAAAATGCTAATAAATAAATTATATATATATATTTAGATAGCAAAAAAGACAGCGACAGCTCCCTGTGTTGCCTTCGCACTCACAGTAGTCCCTCCTTTCACATCCGTATTCGCAGGGGTGTATCCCAGTCAGCCAGCTTCATTGCAAAAGTGGTGAAAATTGTTGTTAATTGTCGCTTTATTAAATAAACTCATTGAAAATCCAGAAATAATTGTAGAATCACCAGTGAAAAAGACAGACAAAAAGACTCCAGGGAGTCAACCAACGTGTTTCGCCGTCAAGGCTTTTTCAGAGTTGACTCTATGAGTGTGCACCATTGTTATGTACTGTCTCTATGGTATGTGTTGAGACTAGTCCCTCTTCTATCTTTCGTATGTGGTAATCTCTATGTTTTGTGTAGTTGAAGAACTAAGGTGGGTGCCATCTTGGTCTGGCGGTGGTCTGGTGGTGGGCCTATATGAATCTATGTATTTCAATGGATCTATAATATTTGAGATCAAACTAGCACAGTGTGATGTGGCTGAATTATATACTTATTTATGCAGTGGCATGGCTGCAACCATTCAAGATTTAAAGTGCTGCTGTGTCAGTTCATTTCATAAAGTGCCAATATGCTTAGGCAGCATTACTATATCAGCACCTCAAAACTGTAGTCCTACTTTTTTAAATTGTTGTTTATTCACGTGTATACTGGCCATGTTATGTATGTTGGGATGTTTACTCTAGTAGCCATCTGATTTATTAAGTGCTATTGTGCTTGTGTAGTAGGTCAGGTGCCGGCATGTTGTTGCAGCATGTACTGTAATCGTATGGCTGTCTATGTTTCGACAGCCTAAAGGAATCTAAATTGATGTTGTGCTTGTATAGTACATAAGGTGCCATAGTGCTGTAGCAGCGGTGTCATGGTATTGATGCCCTCCAAGTGCTGTCCATCGTGTCATGGATTTGAACTGGCATTGTTTACATGTCTTTGTTCTATCAGACTTAATGGTTCTAAAGTGCTCATGTCCTTATGTAATACATAAAGTGCCATAGTGCTATCGCTGTAATGTTGTGGTATCAATACCCTCAAGTTCTTGTCCATTACATTGTGGTTTACTATCAAATTGTCACATACAGGCATGCCTTGGCAGCATTTGTCATATATTCCTGACAGTATTGCTATATTGGTGTCTTGGGTGATAGTGTATGCTTCACGGGTGCACAGTCATTGTTTCTGCAAGGACTACTCCATTATCGACCACATGATTTAAAAAGAGGGAATACATATCAATATTAGCAGCACTGTGAAGTTAGGTTAAAAAATGTGTGATATATTCAAAATCTCTTGTGACAAGCAACACTTAACACCATTAAGAAAGCTTTTGTGGACCAATATCCTCTGCATGTGGTTTGGCTTTCCTTATATATAAAGCAATTTAGAAAATAAATTTCAGTGAGCTAATAATTCTTTTTCATGTCATCAATTGACTGAGACATGGGCCGTAACTGCATGCATGGTCTGGGATTATAGAAGACTGTGATACAATGTAGTTCTTGCTTGTGACACTGTCGTGTGTGGGTCAATTTTGATGTCAATGGCATGGTGAATTGTTAATCCCCTAGAAAAGTATACATCTCTTCATCCAAATTGTTTCCATTCAGAGGCTTTCGTGTTTAGGTCGAGAATGTACTATGACTCTCGTTGGCGTAGTTTCCTTTCTCGTTCCATTCCTCGTGGGTGGTTCTCAATTGTATCAATGACAAAGTACCTCAGTGTCGACAGGTCTCTCTGGTGGATCTCTTGGAAATGCTTTGCCAAAGTGTACATGTAATCCTTGTTGTTTATTGGTCGGATATGTTGTAAAACACGTATTTTGGCCATATGTTTGGTAGTACCTACATATCTCCTCGCAACTGCATTGAATAATGTATATTGCAAATAGGCTGTCACATGTTAGATGTTTCTTAATTGATGCTGTTTCCTTTGTTTTTTGTTTGTATACTGTGTGACATTTGGGCCATATCTGCATGCTTTACATGTACTGCATTTGAAGAATCCCACTATGGGTCCTGTCAGCCCCTGCTTTGTCTTAGATGTTGTCTGGTCTCTTTGAAAATGCGAATACCCTATCTTGGATCGTATCGATGCTGGTTTGCGGAACGTCATATGTGCTCTATCTTTCACAGATGGAGAAACACCTGGGTCATTTTTCATAATTTTCCAGTGGGTGTCCAAGATTTTTCTCATTTTCATAATGTTTGTATGGTATGTGCTGATTAATCTTATGGCATTCATGGTGTCCTCCCCTGGTTGTTTGTTCTATAGGAGATGTTCCCTTCTTTTCACTTTGGGTTTGTCATAAGCCTGTTCTGCTGTGGTTTTGGAATAGCCTCTCTTTTCAAACCTCCTTGCTGTCAATTTAATGATTTTGGGACTCAGATTCTGTAGAGCAGTTTCTGCAGGTCCTTATCATCTCTCCGTATTATGATGTTCAGATTGTTGTTGAAATTGTCAAGAATCTCTGATTCTTCTATGTATCTTTTGTTGTGTACACGTGGAGGAGCCCGCCTAGCCAGCCGTTTTAGATCTCCGAACGCAAGGTTGTTGAAAATCTCTATACTGACACTGTTGGGAGTTATAGGATTGAATTTTGACTTGGGTTTGAAACCACTGTCCTTAGTGAGGTACGTGTTGGTGCCACAGTGAGTTAGGTTGGTATTGTGCCACATTTCTTCTGTATCTGTAATGTTAAGGCCTGCCACCTCCATGTTTGCTATGTCTTGTAGTGTTTTTAACGCCGGGATATCTTTGATCAGGAGTCTGGTTGGTCTTTCCTTCTCCTTGTCCTTATCAGTACTTTTACTCTGGGGTTCAAAATGTTAGATCAATCTCAATTTCCGCGCAAATTTGTATAGATCAATGTGTGTTTGTGCATAATTTAACCTCAACTTTAGGCAGTAGCTTAGGCCCTTTGACAGTACAGTTTTTTCTCGATCGTTCAGGATTCTCATGCATAAATTGATTATTTTCATTTCCTCTCCAATTAATTCTTGGTCCCCTTCTTGTTTTCTTGTTCCCATAGCAGTTTGTCGTCCTTGTGGCTTTGCACTCCTTGGTTGTTTTTCCTTTTCTCCTGCCTCACCTTGTTTTCCTTTGATTAGCCCTAGCTTTCAACTTGTTTTCTTTTGGAAGCATCAGCAAGTTTGTGGTTTTCTGCCTTCTAAGTGCAGCAATCTCATCTCATCAAAAAAATGTAGGTTTACAGGAGTTTGTGCTTTGTCACTTTCTGATGTAGCTGCTGATGAGCTGGTTGGGTCTTCTGAAGTGGATTCCACTGGTGTTGTTTTGTTTTGTTTGTTATCTTTGTTTGTTTTTCTTACTTGGCCATCATTTTTTGCAAACATATAGATTCTGCCTAGTTCATAATCTTCTTTGTCTCATAAAAATGTTCTCTGTTTCCATTCTTTGATTTCCTTCTCATGCCCTTTTAGAATAATTTCCATCTGTGTTTTTAGCATTTGTACGTCTTTACCTTGTTCTCCTGTGTAGATCGTTTCTTCTATGTCTTTTATCAATTTATTATCCTTTCTCTGTCCTTTTTCACATATCTCACCAGCATTTCAATGAATTTGAAGGAACATACATTGGTGGTTTCTGCCCATTCTGTTAACTTTTCCGAGTCTGAGTTCCCATATGATGGAATGTTTACAATCTTTAATCCCCTTGGGAATCTGTGCATATCTATGTGTTTCTGTAAGGATGTCACTTCCCACCCATTGGATGTTTCTTTTATGTGTAGTTTTTCTAGTGTCATCATTTGTTACTTCGCCGTTTTATTTCTTGTGTCATCTGCAATGTTTTTTTGATATTTTGCTATTGGTCTTTTTTCATTTTCATGAATATGATGTTGCTTCCATCATCCTTAGAGCCTCTTTGTCTGTCATGTTGCCTGGCGATTGTTCCTTTAATAGGTTCAGGTCGTAAAATCTGGTAGTTGAGTCACCGACTAATAGTGTTAGGTGCTAGTTGTGTTCACTCTGCAGGTCAATGTTGTAAGTGCCTTGTGGAACTTCTCCTTTAGTTTTGTCTGCAGTTGTTCAGTGTTATTCTCCTGCTGTTGGAATCATGGATACATATATATATATATATATATATATAAAACATGTATATATATATATATATATAACATGGCCACAGTAGTGGCCATGTAGTTATGGTTAAGTTGGTGTTTCCATAGGAAGAGCACTTTTTGGGTGGCTTATAACTTCGCTCCCCCTGGACGAATCCTCACCAAACTTTGCAAATAAAGTATATGGCCCACTCTGGATTTATTTGCAAAGTTTGGTGAGGATTTGTCCAGGGGGGGAAAAGTTATAGGGGGTGTCCCAAAACTTTTTTTTCCCATAGACTGAATGGGAAAAAACTTTGCGCATGGCTTCAGCCCGAACCGCTGGACGGATTTACACCAAATTTGCGGCAGGAGCGGCGGCCTGGTCCCAAAAGCGTGCTTTTGCAAATTTGGTGTAACTCCGTCCAGTAGTTTTTAAAAAAATGACCAAAATGTAAGGCAAAAAAATTAGTGATATCTGTGTTCGCTTCGTGGACGGACTTCCCTGTTCGCTCCGCGGACAGCACCCCGATTGGCCCAGCGGCTTGCATCATGTCCGCGGACATGCAACGTGTTCGGTGATTGGGCGGCGTGGTGGTGGTGCGCGTCCGATTTTCTGTCGCGCCTGCCATCTTTCATTTGCGGATGTCTGCAGACAGCGCGGTGAAAGTTTGTTCAAAATGTGTATTTAGTAGAGTGTTTTGGTGTGTAGAAGTCTTTGGGGACGATGGGGGAGTATGAAATAGGTTCAAAGTTGTATTTTATTTATGTGCTAGATGCTTTTGTTGTGTTCGATTTGTCTGCGGACAACACGGCTGTTCTGGAATGTTCGTAAATAAACAAAATGGATTCGGAGTCAACTTGAAAGTGTTCTAAGAACACTCTTGGGGTCTTGGAATGTTTGCAGGGGGTGTCCTGGAGACGTTGTCTGTATTGTTCGTTGGCAAGTTGAAAATGATTTAAGAACAATCGCTGTGTCCTGAAATGTTAGTACATAAAGAAAATGGGGGTGTCCTGAGGACGCTGTTTGTATTGTCCTCTGGCAAGTTGAATGTGTCCTAGGACCTTCCCCCTGTCCGCGGACATAAAAATCATTGCAATGCTTGCATCTATGGGTGTGATATGCTGCAGTGGTTGTGGCCAGGGTATAGAATGTTGGGTGCATGGCCATTTGGCCATGCACCCAAGAGTGTATGCCCTGGCCACAACCAGCGCAGCATATCACACCCATAGTGGCTTTTAACTTTGGGTCAAAAACTAATATATAAGGAACAATGTTATAAGCTTGTATGGGTGTGATATGCTGCGATGGTTGTATTTATCTTGTTATACGTACTATTTGGTTTAGTAACAGGAGTCCATTTTTTTCTTGTTCATTTCTGTAATAAAAGAAAATAGCATGTTAGTATTAGTATTTTATAATGACTTATTACATTGTACAATCAACATTTTCTTCTTTTTATTGACCCTCATATTTAGTAGATTACAAACCAGAGTACTGTGCAATTTGCAAAGTTTCTGTGTTTGTTGCTAAAATCATTGGGTCTGTGGGAGAAAAAAAATCCATGTTGGATTAAAAAAAAAACCTTTTTCTGTTATGCTACAGTTTATTTATTTGTTTGTTTTCCGTGTTTACTTGTTCTTTCTGCCTAATGCTTTATGCACTGGATTGTTTCAGTTTTTGTGAGCAGTAAGATATTAGGTATTTGTTTGGATATTGTAAAATTTTGGCCCAGTTAGATACCAGTAGGCGTATTCTAACTGTTTATGTTTTGATATAATTTCGTGGTATTGATTTATCTGTTTGCATATTTGTAAATTTTGGGACAGTTAGATACCAATTGGCGTATTCTAACTGTCTATTTTTTGCTCTATTTGAGTGGTATTAATTTATCTGATTAGTTGTTGTAGAATCTTTGGGCAGTTAGATATGTTTTGAAATATTGTGACAGTTTATATTTTTTTACTACAAGTGTACTTAAGGTTTAAGTATAGTTCAGTTATCAAATTTTGGTTTTAAGAATATTAAATACGCATTTGTAAGATTAGCTGGTAATCTCTGCTTTAGAGTAACGGTACTATCATTACATTCAAACCATCCACATTCTTTTTATATATGCAGTGTACTGCCCTGAGTTGGTTGTGGCTCCTGCGTGGTAGATTATACCTATTGTTGTGAAGGTTTTCCTACCAAGTGATATTTGACCATGTGTGAATCCAGTCAGCTTGCAGTTGTTTTTCGTACCATCTGCATTGTAACGTAGAAGCATCAGTATTACGTATTTACTATGTGTTTGTATTAGTAATGTGGAGCGATTATCCGAATTGCAGGTAGAACATAATGTACCGTGGTTTGCATTTTGTACAAGTTGCTGAAATGGAACGGATTCACAATTAGGTATTGATATATAGACAAAGCGCTCATTGGGGATTTGTTCTTGTGTCACATTGTTGCAGAGAGTGCATGTATGTTTCCACGTGTATGAAATCTGGAGGATTTCATTTATAGGTATGTTTTTGTTTTCCAGTACTAATAGTAAGTACAAATGAAATTCTTGTGGATCTTCCTGTGATTTTATAGTGAATTTCACCATTCAAGCACAGTAGTCCAATTCTTGTCTTATTCCATGAACAGTATACGGGGTGTCAGGATTGTTTTTTGTGTTTCTATGAAGTACTAACATTTGCATACACAATGGGTCTCTAAAGTGTAAGTAAATGTTGTCAATAATTGCTGGTATTTGAAATAGAATATTGATTGCTACATTTGCATAGCAACTTACACCTATTTCATTTATAAGTTTAAATGGACCAGGCAGCTCTGTATCTGAGTGTTTTTTTTTAGTTTGTCTTCCTTCTTTGACGAAGTACTTGGTTTACTTTACCTAATTGGTTCTTTTTTGCTTGTGGTACTTGATGAAGTTTTAGTGTCTTTCAGTCTCTTTGGAGGATTTGCAGTGACATCCTGTTGCATTTCTGTTTGATTTCGTTTTCTTATAGAACATTTTCCTTTTTGTGGAACAGGATATGATTGTAGATGGGGGTGTATAGTGAACAAAGTCTATTGTATTCTAAAATGCAAGGAATATCAGCGTTTACTTTACTTGTATCAAAGTTTATTAGAAATAGATCGTCAATTGTACGTAGTGGTGACATTGCTACGTAGCTCATGCCTTCTTTAAAGACTGTGTTACCAATGTCTATCATTGCTTTGTCTAGAGTAAGACCTTGTGATTTATGAATGGTGACTGCGTATGCAAGAGTTAGAGAAAATTGTTCTCTGCGTACATACATGTCTTTGAAGAGAAGGAATCGAGCTGTTGAGCGTCCTATTCTTTTTACTTCTGAAAGTTTGTCAAAGAAAATATTGACAAACTGAATTTTGTTGTCACGTGGGTATGTTTGAAAGCCAACAACTGTACCCAGTGCTCCATTAACTAGAACTTGGTCCACGTCAAGGTTACGTTTAAGCATAACTCTGCAATTTAAGGATAATTTTAATATCTTTTCCAAGCCTGCTGTGTTTGAGATTGATTTTTCTAAACTATTTAGTCTTGCTGTGGCTTGGTCACACATGGGTAGTGTCATTCCATGTACATCTAGTTTGTCTGTGGTGCTAATTTCCATAATTGGTTGCATTTCTTTGCTTAACATTATTTCATTGAATTTGAAACAGCTTGCAAGAGTTGGCATTAAGGCTATACAATTGACATTTGTGTGGGCTAATTGTTCCATAACATCTGTAGCACATGCATTATCACCATAAAGTGCATGGTTGTGCCGGTTTTTCAATATTGCTTCTGCTTCTCTAGAAAGTATACCAACTCTGATACTTTTTAAAATGGTGGCATAAGTGAGATCTGCAGATTGGCGCATGTTTTCTGTTAATTCTCTGTATTGGAAATGTTGCCAAAGGTTGACATTTCCAACAGTTTTACGGCAGAGTTTGTGTCCTAATGTTTTAAAAATAGGCTCACCTTTTACAGGTGTCAATTGAAGAAGATCTCCGAAAACAATGATGTGTTTTCCTGCAAAGAACTCTTCATAGTTCGTTTTGAGTACTTCTTGTAATCTGAGGTGAATCAAAGCCAACATTAGGTTGTAAACCATGCTCACTTCATCTATTAGTAGCATTTTCATTTGTTTCAATACTCTGCGTACTTCCATTGCAGCTTATGCAGAAAGTTTGTAATAATCTAACTTGTTTTGGTGTTCTACTGGCAGGAGTAGTAATCAGTGTAAAGTGACACCACCTATGTTGTAGGCAGCTAAACCTATGGGGGCAGTGACAACAGCTGACAGTTTGTTGTTTGTCAATTGTTGAAGGAACTTACTGATGATTTTGATTAGGAATGTTTTGCCAGAACCAGCTTCACCACTGACATACAATAGTACACGTTTGTAATTTTGGCAGGTGCATTCTTTGTTTTCATGGTGCACACCATGTGCAATTTCTTTTGTTATTTCTTGAAAAATGCTATGTTGCTCTTTGTTTAGTTTTGATTGTAGTGTAGTTAAGTCTTCTTTATCTTCATAGTGACACATGGTGTTTTCTACATCTATCATAGCTAATTCTGCCTCATTTGTTATTAGTGGTTCTCCCAGTGGTTCTTGGCTTCCTGTGACAGAAGGTTGACTACTGTCAGGAGTGTCCTTATCTAGTTGGGCCTGGAGTTCCTCTTCATGTTGATGTTCATTGTGCAACATTGTTTTGTACTGTGCAAAGTTTACATCAGTTATACTGCTTTCATTGGCTTTGAAAGCGTCTTCATATGAGTCATAGGTATCTAGTATTTCTTCTTCTCTTCTCCATGGTTTGAAGAGTTGTAGCAGGGACATGTAATATATTTGGTTTGGTACTTCAGCTGAATGCTTTGAAATTTTAGTATTTCTTTTTTGTATGTGTGTAGTGAAAGGTTGCCATGTGCAGATTTGTTACAAAGTTGGTTGACAGCTAATTCATCTTGTAAGTGGCTTTCATTTCCAAAATATATTTTCTGTATATACTCGATTTCTTCTAGTAGATCTTTTGGTGTACTATATAGAAGAATGTTATTTAAATTGGCTAGTCCTAGAGCAGGACTTTTTGCATAATACAGTTTATAAACTAGACTTCTTATAATTGCATGATGTGTTGATATCCTTTTGATATCATGGAAGGTTGTTTTGGAAGTAGCTCCTGTTATGCAGGCCAACGAATGTCCTTGCAGTCTTGTGTGCTTGCGTACTGGACAGGCATCCATACTTTGCAATATTTTAATTTTGATTTTGTCTTTGCTTTTCACATATTGATTGAGGAATAGGCGTAAAGAGTTGAACATTTTTTTGGGAATGTTACACATTGACGTGCATGGCCATGTGTAAATTAGATGTTCTAATTCAGTCGAATGGAAGGGTAAATCTAAGTTTTCAGGGCATATTTTTGTAAGAGTACTTCTTGTTCCATTATGGTATTATTACCTTTTTCATAACCTCGACCACTGCTATGTATGGCAATTGTATTTGTTTGCTTTTGTTTGTACGCTTCTTCATTAAAGTATGGTTTTGTGCTTGTAGTGTGACTCCATTTACCTCCACAGATATTTAAGAAGTTATTTCTGTTCACATTTCGTTTATTGAGTAGTCTTTTTTGAAATTTAGTTATTAGTTTTGTTAGTGGTTTAATTCTGTTTAACACAACAATAAATAAGTTTCTTTTGAGAAGAATTGCACTGTCTATCAACGCTTCTAAGATTACTTTCCTACGATAGGTTTGAAGTGTTGAACCTGGTTTCTCTCCTGTTTTTATCAGATTTTGAAGGACCTTGTGACGGAACATTTTGGCTAATATACTTTTCTTGGTATGCTTACTTTGTACTATATCAAGATTTATAGAAGACGCTTTATTTGTAGTGATAGTTGATTTTCTGTTAATAGTTTTTTGGGTTGTTTTACTTTGTGATAGAGGAGGCAAAGTTTTTGCACTAGAAACTTCCTCTGTTTCACAACATGACTGTATTAGCTGTTGTGTTTCAACGTTTTTTACAAATTCTGCTATAGATGGGTGTTTATGTTGGAGACTTTTCTTTTCATTTGCTCTACTTCTGCGTCCCTTTCTATGGAGTTGCTTTTTGGTGGGCATTCTTTAGTGTCTGTTGAAAAAAATACAGAAGGTATGGGTTGGGGTTTTCTGCAATGCATGTGTGTTGTGTGCATGATTGTTTGAGTAAGATGATAAAGATGTATGTAATGGTGTGTGCTTGTGAATTGGGAAGTTGAACTACTAGGAATGGCTATTCTTCAATTAATGTCTTACTAAACTGGGGTTCAGATGACATAAAAAAGTAACCCGGTGGTGTGGAGAAAAATAAATAATATAGGTAAAGCTATACAATTAAAACAGTTGTTTGTTCTACAGCATCTACATTCTAGCGGCTGAGTTGGGTAATTTGTGTGCCGAAAAATAGGAATTTGAGGGCCATTCTGACAGGAGATCACTGTTTAAGACGGGGGGGATTTTTGGTCAGAATGGTGCAGAATCTCTATTTTTAGGCACAGAAATACCATGAATGCACCGTACAGTGCGTGTGAGTTATAAATCAAATATTATGGTAACAATCTACTTACTTTTTTTCAAAAATGAGTAGTTTGCTTCTTAGTTGTTCTTTGTAAATCAAAATCGGCTCCTTCTATTCAGGAGAATGGGCTTCACTGCAATTGTAAAAGAAAGAAATTAGTAATTTGGTTGCTATGTAGCACTGTTTTCATTTTAGACATAGATTTTTTTAAATTGAAATGCTCAGCGCCTTCCTGAAAACCATTAAAACTATATTATGACTAAGAGTAGGAAAGAAAATATCTTTACTATAGTTTGTGGAATTCATAATCTACCAACGTATGCCACTATTCTTGTAACTAAGCTTTTTCATGTAATAGTGAGACATTGTCATCATAGCTCTCAACCATGTGTGTCGCAAAGGTGGGTGAAATCACCTGATTTTGTTTTTGGCGGGTGAGACGCCCATTGGAATGAATGGGCGTGCAGGAGGCTTGGTGGGTGAGTCAGTCCTTTACAAGGCGGGTGACACCCGCCAAAAGCGTGTGAGTTGAGAGCTATGTGTCATAGCCTGCTTTTGCATGTAACAGTGAGTGAATGTCATAGTCTGCTTGTCCTATATAAATGTATGTAAGTACTTATATAAACGAAAAAAATTAAAACCAATTATGTGTTTGTACAAATATTATTGTTTGAGATTTGATCATAGAGTGTGTATGTTATTTTGTGTGATTATATGTCGTGTATATATTTTATTTCAAAAATGTTAGTTTAATAGTATTTTCATGCGTGTGTGTGTATGAAGAAATTAAACGATATAAAGGTTTGTAAGTGACAGGTCATTTTAGGACAATGAAACAATGATCGTCCATTCATTTTTCAGATTATAGAAGGTAAAAGTCGGTTAGAAAATGTGTTCATGTACTGTGTAGAAAATATGCATACCTGTACTTTCTGTTCATGTATATGGATATGGACCAAGCTGCAAGTAGAAATATTGGAGATTTGTATAGTATTTCTCGTAGATCGTGGTTGTCAATGGTATGAGACTTGTACTCCGAGAGATACACCGTACATTTGTAGTGCTGCTCTATGATGATGCAGTTACATGTAGAGTTATTGGATTTGATTGGTGGATGGTCATGTGATTGCTTAGCTACATCCAATGAGGGAATGGCACAGAGAGTGAAATCGAAATGGTAGAAGGGCTGTACATGTTACGATACGTTCGCGGACATGGCGGTAGTTCTAGGGCACTGCGTATTACATCCGGGGAATTTGGGGAGGGGAGGTATGGAAATGAGATTGGATGAAGCAAGGGAATGGTCAGTAAAGTTTAGTGAGTGTGTTGTGCTAGGAGAGGTTTTCTCAGATATTGTTTTTGCAGAGAGAAGAACAGATAGCTATGGCTGAGTGTTTCAAAACACATATTGTATGGATTTTGGGAGACTCGTGGATTCATTGGTTGAAGGTGCATGCAGAAAGCTGTGGAGTACCTATAGATCTTGGATTCCCACATGTGGAAGTGCGCAGGCATGGGGTGCGTGGAATGAAGTGGTTGGACTTACTACCTCTCTGTGCAACTTTGAAGATAGAGGAACATCCAGACATAATTGTAATTCATTGTGGAGGGAACAGTTTAGGACATGTGTCTGGAATTTCTTTGCAATTTGCAATGAAAGAAGGACTTCAGAAGATAATGGACATGTTTCCAAACTCTAAAATAATTTTTTCACGGATTGCGCAGAGACAAGTGTGGCTTCGTTCTTTCTCATGTGGTCCACAAATGGAGAAAGCAAGGCGTAATGTTAATAAGGCTGTTTGTGCTTCCTAAGAGATTTTGGCATGTCCTCTTTTAACAATGAAAATATTTTGTTTCGTAGTACATACATTTTTCGCAAAGATGGAGTCCATCTTACTTATGCTGGCAATCAGATTTTTCTGAGAAATGTACAAAATGCATTGTGACCTTACGTAGTTAAAATGTTTTACATTCAAACACCTCCCAAAGGCTCTTTTCAGAGCCACCACTTCCTGTTAGAGAAAAATGCATTGGTTTCAATAGGGTAGCAATGCAATTGTTTTTCTGTTTGCGGACCGTCCGCAGACTTTCACGAAATGAAAATGGCTATGCTTTATGTATCTTCACTTCTATTTTTTAACTGTGAAAGGTGACTCTTAAAAAGCCTTATTTTTTTTTTGATTTTTGTTATTTTGTATTTTTTTTGTTCTTTTTTATACACAACACACTAGGAGAGGAGGGAAAGAAGGGTGAAGGGAGGGGGACACCAATCAAAGGGATAAGAAAGGGTGAGATGAGAGAGGAAGATGTAGAGTGGGTTTTATTTGGGTAGTGAGCAGTTCTTCTGGTGCTCTGAGACGATCGTCTCAAAAGCACTCCGAAGTCGCTCCCCCCTGCAGAGTACTGTGTCACAGTACTCACATACAACTGTGACCCTCAAAAGGTAAGGGTCATCAGAATTCTCTATGACCTGTGAGGCAGCTTGAGGAAGACGCTGTCCCACAGAGGTGTTCCTTGTGGTGACAGGATCAGGAACGGAGGATGAAGTAGAAGCAATCAACCTACTACGCTTCTCGCAAGGTACAACCTTGCGAATGGCCCCAGTGTGGAATGAGCGCAGGTGTCGCTTCATGGTAGTGGTCCCAAAGCTATACGAACCATGCTTCCCTCGACTGAGTACCATTTTGCACTCATTACAGGTGACACGCTTCGCATGAGACTTAGGACCGTTTTCATGAACGGAAAACAACCGCCACACCCAAGATTCACGCCGACGGTGGGTAGAAGGGATTTCCTCTGCCTCATTCTCGTCATCCTCTTCTTCCTCCTCTGTATCCTCACTCCTGATCCCCTCTTCAGGCCCTTGGGGAAATGGTGGTGGTGGAGGGGGTGGGGGTGGTGCTGAGGCAGATGTAGCACCATGTGGTAATAGTCGAGCCATGGATGTCATAGGCTTGGAGATGGAAATCTCAAAATCCGCAAAGTATGCAGCAAAATGCAGTGTGCTCTGTGGAATAGTCAGAAACACAATGAGAATGTGCTCTAGGGTGTGGTCTTATATCGGGGTGCTTGTGCGCGGGTCGCGGACATGCGCGCCGTCCGCAAGACAGATCGAACATCAAAAAAGGTTCAAAAAGTCACAAAAACTATGTGGAAAGTTAGAATTAGTATGTGGGATTTGTGGTATGGTGATTATTTAATGAGAAATATTGTGGATTACTTGGAAATGTACTTTTAAACTGGTCGGGGACACGAACAGTGTCTGCATTTAGAGCACGAGATGAGCGTGGGCGCGGTCACATGATTGTTTTGTGAGCATGTTCGCTAAGTTAGCGGTCGTCCGCAGGACACCCAATGTACAGACATTGTTTTGCGCATGCGTGTTGATGTTCTGCGGACAGTGTTCGGGTCCTGAACTAATTAAAGTGCGTCACATGTAAAACGAACAGTTACGGACAGCCGTTTGTTCTTAGCACAGTTTAATTTATTTGCTAACAATACGGACAGACATAGCGTTTCAAGCACACCTCCATTTTCGTTTATTTACGAACAATTCAGGACACCGCAAGTGTTCTTAGAACAGTTTCTGCTTGCTATCGAAAACTACGAATAGGCATAGTGTTCTTAAGGACACCTCCATTTTCGTTTATTTATGAACATTTCAGGACGCTACGAGTGTTCTTAGAACATTTTCAACTTGCATGAGAACATTACGGACAGATGTAGTGTCCTCAGGACAGTTACATTTTCGTTTCTTTACGAACATTTCCGAACAACTGCGGTGTCCGTGGACACCTAAATTGGTTTTCTCACAAGGAACTGAAAGTAATTACAATACAATATAAGAAAAGTAACTTTATTTCATATATATATACAATTATGACTGGGAAGGTGGGGCAGAAACGGAAACAAAAACAGGAGAATTAGGGATTTCTAGATAACTGGGATCAGGTGAAGAAGGGAAGGAAATCTCATCGAAACGCTTTGGTCCATAGACAGGGTTTGGGGTTAACTGCGTGGGACAGGGTGAGGGGGGAAAAGTGCTGGTTGGACAATGGTGTGCTGTTGGGGGTTTCACATAATTTTCCACAAAGTTTTTCAAATCTATAAAATTTTGCATAAGGTCGTACATTTTTTGATTAATCTGCTGTAGAGTGATATCCTCTGATTGTTGTTGTGAGATGCTTGGAATTTTTGTATGGTCTGTAATAAAAAAAATGTATATGTTAAATGTATATAAAATAATATTTATTAATTTGTTTATATAGTAAAGTGTGTACCATTTGGTGGACTATTTTCTACCATTTCCTCTCGTGGGAAATGCTCCTCTAGCCAGTCGAGAGTACTACACATTTCTGTGAGAAAACAAAAAAGTAATATGTTTTTTTTTTTCTAATATAGAAAGTTTATAAATATATGAGTAAAAAGAAGTGCACTTGCTTTGTCTGGGAAGATATGTAATCAGTAGTGTATACGTCTGGTCTTTCTGTTGGTTGTGGAGCGTCTGTGAGGTAATTATGGTGGAAGCCACTTTATCTTCTTTTGGTATATTCCATTTTAAAACATATTGTATTTACATGAATGTTTAGTGTGTTACATGTATGGGTAACATTTTTTAGGTATTACTACATATACTTTGTATGTGTGCTGCTTTGTGAATTTGTTAAATGTTCCTATGTTATGATATAACTATTACACATACCTCCGCAGAGTTTTTAGGTGGTGGTACTGTTGTCCAAACATGTCTGCGGACCATCAAATTCAGTAGAAAGGGTTCGGTATGTTCCATATTATATGTACATAAAGTCAAAGTTATTATTGTTAAGTTGTGCTACTAAAAAACTATTAAATTCAGTAAATAAACGTTGTTATAAGGGACATTATGGTTAAGTTGCGCTACTAAAAACCTATGAAATTCAGTAAAAAAACTTTGTTAAAGGGGCGTTATGGTTAAGTTGCGCTACTAAAAACCCATGAAATTCAGTGAAAAAACATTGTTAAAGGGACGTTATGGTTCAAAGTAAAACCGAAAAACCCCTGAAATTCGATAGTTATGGTAAGATAAGCAACCATAACTTGCGCCGCCACCGTGCACTGCTAACACTAACACCCAGGACATCAATGATGACATCACAAATGTCATTGATGACATCACTGATGACCTCACATGTGCATTTACCTTTCATGAAAAGTCTGTACAAGGGATTCTTAGTGTAATGTTAATAAAAAAAGTGTCAAAGATTATTGGAATAAATGTCAAGTGCTAAACAGTGCATTATGCTATGCATTGATATAAATAGCATTCTATTATTAACTTCAATCCAGTATACTAAGGTACTCATGTAGAAACATAGGCATTGTGTGCAGCATACATGATGGAGGTGCAATATTCATAAGCTTGCCATGTTGAATATTGAAATGATAACTGTTTTCATATTAGAGTTTTGCGTACAGTGAAACTTGTGATAAGTAGGTAATAAAACCCACTTACTACATAATTGAATTATTATACACAAATCACAAAGAGACAACACCATATACAAATATGAATATATACAAGGGAATTGAAGTAGGAAAAAGAAACAGCAATAGTAGCAGAAAGTGTTCATAACCTAACTGATTACCTTTATGCAGAGAAATGATTGCTCTGTTTCAAAGCTGTTACTCACCCTATCTATATATATCACATGATGTGTCTGGACCCTAAGGAAAATAGTGTGAGTACAACATATAAAAATATGAGCATATACAGGGAAAGTACAGTAATAAAAAAACATCAAAAGTATCAGAAAGTGCTGATAAATCTACTGATAATTTTAATGCACAAAAAGGATTCTGTCTTTCAAGGTTGTGACTTCTCCTATGTATATGTTTCATATGATATGACTGGACCATAAGGGAATTATTCTAAGAACATACTTGAAGGATAAGTCTACGAATATAGTAATTTACAATTTTTAGTTCCTGACTGTTACTGAAGAAAATCATGTGGCCTAGATATGTCAGGAAAGGAAAAAAGGGAGAGCCAGCCACGTGATGGCTTCAGTGATGTCATCAATGGCATTTGTGATGTCATCTTTGATGTCCTGGGTGTTAGTGTTAGCAGTGCACGGTGGCGGCACAACTTATGGTTGCTTATCTTACCATAACTGCCGAATTTCAGGGGTTTTTCAGTTTTACTTTAAACCATAACGTCCCTTTAACAACATTTTTTCACTGAATATATATATATATATATATATATATATATATATATATATATATATATATATGTATATATATATATATATATATATATATATATATATATATATATATATATACATAATGACTGATTTTAGTAGATTTTATATGACCCACCGATATATGAGCTGCAATATTGTTACATGTTACACTACCGATTGATTAGGAGTGGCTAAAACAAGAGGTAGCAAGTGTGATTTTTTGATTTTCTTTTCTTTCTTTGATTTCTTTAATCTGATTTGTAATCTGTTATTTCGAATTTGTAAAAGTTATTTTGGACCTGAAAACAAATAAATTAACAAAAAGAGGAACTGCCTGGAAAGACAAGCTATTACAGCCAAGTGTATTTACCTTAAAGGGAAAGGCATCTTTTCGTACGCTGGAGCTTTTGGTCTGCTCAGGAAGAGAGCTTCAGTCTCTCTCATTTGTTGATAGGGTGTGTTACCATTGCCCTGAATGATCTCACAAGACATTTCGGAGGGTTAATGCTCTTAGAGCTTGCCTGCCTTAATTGGCTTGTGCAGTGAGCACAATTCAAGTCTCTAACACTAGCTTGTAATGAGGCAATAAGAGTATCCCCTGCTCCGAGGCAAGGACTAAGGCCCTCCATTCGACTGAATCAGAACATCTAACTTACACATGGCCATGCACGTCAATGTGTAACATTCCCAAAAAAATGTTCAAATCTTTACGCCTATTCCTCAATCAATATGTGAAAAGCAAAGACAAAATCAAAATTAAAATACTGCAAAGTATGGATGCTTGTCCAGTACGCAAGCACACAGGACTTCAAGGACATTCGTTGGCCTGCATATCAGGAGCTACTTGCAAAACAACCTTCCATGATATCAAAAGGATATCAACACATCATGCAAGTTTAAGAAATTTAGTTTATACACTGTATTATGTCAAAAGTCCTGCTTTAGCACTAGCCAATTTAAATAACATTCTTCTACATGGTACACCAATAGACCTACTACAAGAAATCGAGTCTATACAGAAAAAATATTTTGGAAATGAAACCCACTTACAAGATGAATTAGCTGTCAACCAACTTCGTAACAAATCTGCACATGGCAACCTTTCACTACACACATACAAAAAAGAAATACTAAAATTTCAAAGCACTTCAGCTGAAGTACCAAACCACGTGTGTGTATGTTGCAGCAGAACGTGTTATAAAAGTAACACAAAAACTATAGACCTTTCATACAAAATAGAAGACAATGAAGATTCTAAATGGTTTGAATTAGCTCTCTACCTTATAGCAGAAAACACATACGAAATAACTGACCACATAATACTTTGCAGTTACTGCACTACCAAACTTGACAACAACCAAACTCCTTCACGTGCTATCTCAAATAACTTGGAATTACATCCACTACCAAAACTCCTTCAACAACTTAATTTATATGAGAGCATTATAATTCAAACAGTTCATCCATTTCAAGCAATAATACGCCTTCAACCAAAAACTGCAAAATTACCTCCCTCTGAATTAGTGAAAGTTATTCGTGGAAAAGTAGTGTATTTACCATTAGATCTAAAAGAAAATGGAGTACCTACAAAAGACAAAAAAAATTGGCAACAACTGGTAGATTTCATAAAGTTAGGGAAGCCCTGCATTATCTCAAAGAGAATAATGATTATTACAAAGAAATTAATATTGAAGAAAACTTGAAAGATACAACTGAAATAATTCAAGAGACACAAGAAACTGGTCAATTTGAGCTCCTAGATCCTGCTACAATAGCAAACACTTTAGACCATTTGACAAATTAACCCATTGCACTCTAATGACACCATAGAAGATGCACTGGAAACGTACCAAATGCGTCAAACAAAAGGATCACCAATCAGCATATGGGAAAAAAGTATAGAAGCACGTGATTTTCCTCTACTCTTTCCTGCTGGCAAAGGAGGAAGATACGATGATAGACCAGTTCAAATATCAGCATCAGAATATCGCTCATTACGAATGTATTCTGAAGATCCCAGATTTAGACAAAATGTGGAACACATATTCCACCTACTCTTTGAAAGTGAACTAGCCAATTTATGTTACGGAGTTGCACACATATTAAAATCAGGATCACACTTTCAAAATATGACAGCCACACAATTATTACAAAAAGTTCAACAAAAAGATGAGGTTTTACAGGCAAATCTTACAAATCTATTAGCAAATATGTGAGGTACTAAAGAGTACTGGTTTCGACGCCATCAAGATGTACGTTGCATGATCAGAAACCTTGGCCCACCCACTTGGTTTGTTACATTAAGTTGCGCAGAATATGCATGGGAAGATTTACATGCTTTCCTACGCATATCAAACGAAAACAAAACAAACATAGGTATACTAACACCTGGAGAACTTTGTTCTCAGGATCCTGTTAATGTTTATAGATATTTTCACCATCGCTTCATTGCTATGCTACATTTTATTTGTAATAAAACTGTTCCTCCCCTTGGAGATGTGCACCACTTCTTTTGGAGAAAAGAATACTAAGCCAGAGGAGCGCCACATGTCCACATGCTTTTATGAATTAACAATGCTCCTAAATTTGGTGAAGACAGTGATGTCACTGTTTTACAGTTTATTGAAAAATATGTCACTTTTGAAATTCCGTCAGCATCCACAAATAGTGATCTTGTCACACCGATGCGGCCATGGAAGCTATGGGCAAGATGGAGGCGCTATTAGGACTCTACGGCTTGTCTCTTAGCGGTCTAGCCTTTTTTTTGCTACGGGCATATATCGAAGCCACGCCCCATGCGAGTCGCGTTGCAACTCGCTTTCGCTGACTTTTGTTTTGTTCCTTCCTAGATTTCCTCCAGTCTCAGCATTTCCCCTTTTGCTGCTATATATTTCCTCTGCTGCCCTTTCCTGCTCACCGGATCTTAGTTCTTTTCCTTTACCTTCCTTGCATATCACTCTGTTTACATTTTCCGGCTTTGTCTAGTTCTGTTTCTGCTATCTGCTTCGTGCTGCCGCAGACCTGCCTTCTCCGGCGGCTGGGTTCCGACTTGTCGACTCCCGCCCGCTCGGGGTTACTTTCACTACATCTCCGTTCTCTCGCTCTCTCACTCTCTCGTACTCAAGCTCACTCATTCTCTCTCACTCTCTCTCACTCAGACTCACTCGCGCTCTCTCGCTCTCACTCACTCATTCTCTCTTGTGCTCTTTCTCGTTCTGACTTCTGGCTCTCTCTGATCTTACCTGTTTCTCCGGTAGTACTATTCCCGTGCTTACCCGTGTGTATTGCGGAAGTCCTCTTCAGCGACTCTTCCTTACCTCTCCTTCCCGGGCTCCTTCATCCAGAAAGGCCCCGCATCAGTGCCGCTATCCTTTGGAGTTACAACCAAGATCATTGTAGAAAGTCCTCACCTGCCTCTGGACCTTCTAATCTACCCGGCCATCGTCATCTGCAGCTACACAGGGTTTTTTCTGCCTTTCAGGCTTTTTCCCTGTTTGAAGGAGCGGGCCCCCCAGGGTTCACTTTGTTTGTTTTATTAACGGTCAAAGTGGCCTCGGGAGGAGACCGCCCCTATCTCTTTGAACGTAAGAAGGGGAAAGGATCTCTAAAGAAGGAAGGGGAAGAAGAGAAACCTCCAAAGGACCGGAGAAGGAGGCAGAAGGTACTCAGCCACAGTGAAGATCCAGGTGAGGTGATCCCTGGGAAAGGAGCCTTGGGCAGTGACAGTTCTTCATGCAAAAATCTTACAATTCCAAAGACACAAATGTGGCAAATATTGTCATCGCAAATACAAAAACAAAGGGAAATACTACACCAAATGCCGATTTGGTATCCCTAGACCAGTTACAAATACAGGTCAAGTGAACAACCTCATGTCTTCAGTTAGACATAGTGTTAAAGGTAAATCACCTAAAAATACATATTGCATAAAAAGAAAAGAAGAAGAAAAATATATCAATGATTACAATGCAATCATTGCCCACTTGTGGAATGCAAACATAGATGTGCAGTACATTGCAGACAATTCTACTGCAGATTCACGATATGTCACAGCATACTTAACCAAATCAGAAAAGACAGAGCTCCAAGACCTCTGGACTGACCTGTCATCAGATAAAACAGTGTCTCAGAAATTATATAGCTTGGGCATATAAAATGCTGTCCCATAGGGAATGTGGATCCTATGAAGCAGCTGATCGATTAAATGGTACTGCATTGTATGGTAAATCTGCAAATATAGTATGGCTAAGTCTTGGTCCAGCTAAATCTAGAAAAAGAGTTCTAAAATCATACGAAGATATAGAAACAATAGCCAAACATGATCCCAACAGCCAAGACATTTTAAAAAACAATTTATTGGACACATACTACCCAAACAGGAATACCACTTTGGAAACCATTTGTCTATACCACATAGCCCAAAACTACACATACAAAAATAATATAAAACCTGATGAGCAAAACCGTAAATACAAAGTGACAAACTGTGATGGCAGCTTAGTAAAACGCACCAAACCAAATTTAATTAATCATATCAAATTGTCATTAAAGACTCCTCAACATAAAGAAATATATTACATGTCCCTGCTACAACTCTTCAAACCATGGAGAAAAGAAGAAGAAATACTAGATACCTATGACTCATATGAAGACGCTTTCATAGCATATGACAACAGTATAACTGATGTAAACTTTGCACAGTACAAAACAATGTTGCACAATGAACAGCAACACGAAGAGGAACTCCAGGCCCAACTAGATAAGGACACTCCTGACAGTAGTCAACCTTCTGTCACAGGAAGCCAAGAACCACTGCGAGAACCACTAATAACAAATGAGGCAGAATTAGCTATGATAGAAGTAGAAAACACCACGTGTCACTATGAAGATAAAGAAGACTTAACTACACTACAATCAAAACTAAACAAAGAGCAACATAGCATTTTTCAAGAAATAACAAAAGAAATTGCACATGGTGTGCAACATGAAAACAAAGAATGCACCTGCCAAAATTAAAACCTATAGTATTGTATGTCAGTGGTGAAGCTGGTTCTGGCAAAACATTCTTAATCAAAATCATCAGTAAGTTCCTTCAACAATTGACAAACAACAAACTGTCAGCTGTTGTCACTGCCCCACAGGTTTAGCTGCCTACAACATAGGTGGTGTCACTTTACACTGATTACTACTCATGCCAGTAGAACACCAAAACAAGTTAGATTATTACAAACTTTCTGCAGAAGCTGCAATGGAAGTATGCAGGGTATTGAAACAAATGAAAATGCTACTAATAGATGAAGTGAGCATGGTGTCCAACCTAATGTTGGCTTTGATTCACCTCAGATTACAAGAAGTACTCAAAACAAACTATGAAAAGCTCTTTGCAGGAAAACTCATCATTGTTTTCGGAGATCTTCTTCAATTGACACCTGTAAAAGGTGAGCCTATTTTTAAAACATTAGGACACAAACTCTGCCGTAAAACTGTTGGCAGCATTGGAAATGTCAACCTTTGGCAACATTTCCAATACAGAGAATTAACAGAAAACATGCACCAATCTGCAGAACTCACTTATGCCAACATCTTAAAAAGTTGGTATACTTTCTAGAGAAGCAGAAGCAATATTGAAAACCCGGCACATTCATGCACTTTATGGTGATAATGCATGTGCTACAGATGTTATGGAACAATTAGCCCACAAAAATGTCAATTGTATGGCCTTAATGCCAACTCTTGCAAGCTGTTTCAAATTCAATGAAATAATGTTAAGCAAAGAAATGCAACTAATTATGGAAATTAGCGCCACAGACAAACTAGATGTACATGGAATGACACTACCCATGTGTGACCAAGCCACAGCAAGACTAAATAGTTTAGAAAAATCAATCTCAAACACAGCAGGCTTGGAAAAGATATTAAAATTATCCTTAAATTGCAGAGTAATGCTTAAACGTAACCTTGACGTGAACCAAGGACTAGTTAATGGATAACTGGGTTGTTGGCGTTCAAACATACCCACGTGACAACAAAATTCAGTTTGTCAATATTCTCTTTGACAAACTTTCAGAAGTAAAAAGAATAGGACGCTCAACAGCTCGATTCCTTCTCTTCAAAGACATGCATGTACGCAGAGAACAATTTTCTCTAACTCTTGCATGCGCAATCACCATTCATAAATCACAAGGTCTTACTCTAGACAAAGCAATGATAGACATTGGTAACACAGTCTTTAAAGAAGGCATGAGCTACATAGCACTGTCACGCCTACGTACAATTGACGGTCTATTTCGAATAAACTTTGATACAAGTAAAGTAAACGCTGATATTCCTTGCATTTTAGAATACAATAGACTTTGTTCACTATACACCCCCCTTCTACAAACATATCCTGTTCCACAAAAAGGAAAATATTCTAAAAGAAAACTAAATCAAACAGAAATGCAACAGGATGTCACTGCAAATCCTCCAAAGAGACTAAAAGAAACTAAAACTTCATCAAGTACCACAAGCAAAAAAGAATCAATTAGGGAAAGTAAACCAGGTACTTCTTTAAAGAAGGAAGACAAACTCCAAAAAAAGCAGTTAGATACAGAACTACCTGGACCATTTAAATTCTCAAATATAGTTGGTGTAAGTTGCTATGCAAATGTAGCAATGAATATTCTATTTCAATTACCACCAATTGTTGACAACATTTACTTACACAGTACAGACCCATTGTGTTTGCAAATGTTAGTACTTCACAGAAATGCAGCAAACAATCCTTTACAACACGTATGGTGTTTATGGAATAAGACAACAATTGGACTACTGTGCTGGAATGGTGAAATTCACTATAAACTCACAGGAAGATCCACAAGAATTTCTAATGTACTTACTATTAGTACTGGAAAACAAAAACATACCTATAAATGAAATCTTCCAGATTTCATACACGTGGAAACATACATGCACTCTCTGCAACAATGTGACACAAGAACAAATCCCCAATGAGCGCTTTGTCTATATATCAATACCTAATTGTGAATCCTTTCGATTTCAGCAACTTGTACAAAATGAAAACCACGGTAGATTATGTTCTACCTGCAATTCGGATAATCGCTCCACATTACTAATACAAACACATAGTAAATACGTAATACTAATGCTTCTACGTTACAATGCAGATGGTACGAAAAACAACTGCAAGCTGACTGGATTCACACATGGTCAAATATCACTTGGTAGGAAAACTTTCACAACAATAGGTATAATCTACCACGCAGGAGCCACAACCAACTCAGGGCACTACACTGCAAATATAAAAAAAAAATGTGGATGGTTTGAATGTAATGATAGTACCGTTACTCTAAAGCAGAGATTACCAGCTAATCTTACAAACGCGTATTTAATGTTCTTAAAACCAAAATTTGATAACTGAACTGTACTTAAACCTTAAGTACACTTGTAGTAAAAAAATATAAACTGTCACAATATTTCAAAACCTATCTAACTGCCCAAAGATTCTACAACAACTAATCAGATAAATTAATACCACTCAAATAGAGCAAAAAATAGACAATACGCCAATTGGTATCTAACTGTCCCAAAATTTGCAAATATGCAAACAGATAAATCAATACCACGAAATTATATCAAAACATAAACAGTTAGAATACGCCTACTGGTATCTAACTGGGGCAAAATTTTACAATATCCAAACAAATACCTAATATCTTACTGCTCACAAAAACTGGAACAATCCAATGCATAAAGCATTAGGCAGAAAGAACAAGTAAACTCGGAAAACAAACAAATAAATAAACTGTAGCATAACAGAAATAGGGTTTTTTTTTTAATCCAACAAGGATTTTTTTCTCCCACAGACCCAATGATTTTAGAAACAAACACAGAACTTTGCAAATTGCACAGTACTCTGGTTTGTAATCTACTAAATATGAGGGTCAATAAAAAGAAGAAAATTTTGATTGTACAATGTAATAAGTCATTATAAAATACTAATACTAACATGCTATTTTCTTTTATTACAGAAATGAACAAGAAAAACATGCACTCCTGTTACTAAACCAAATAGTATGTATAACAAGATAAATACAACCATCGCAGCATATCACACCCATACAAGCTTATAACATTGTTCCTTATAAATTAGTTTTTGACCCAAAGTTAAAAGCCACTATGGGTGTGATATGCTGCGGTGGTTGTGGCCAGGGCATACACTCTTGGGTGCATGGCAAAATGCCATGCACCCAACATTCTATACCCTGGCCACAACCACTTCAGCATATCACACCCGTAGATGCAAGCATTGCAACCATTTTTATGTCCGCGGACAGGGGGAAGGTCCTAGGACACATTCAACTTGCCAGAGGACAATACAAACAGCGTCCTCAGGACACCCCCATTTTCTTTATGTACGAACATTTCAGGACACTGCAATTGTTCTTAAAACATTTTCACCTTGCCAACGAACAATACAGACAACGTCTCCAGGACACCCCCTGCAAACATTCCAAGACCGCACAAGTGTTCTTAGAACACTTTCAAGTTGACACCGAATCCATTCTGTTTATTTACGAACATTCCAGAACAGCCGTGTTGTCCGCAGACAAATCGAACACAACAAAAGCGTCTAGCACATAAATAAAATACAACTTTGAACCTATCTCATACTCCTCCATCCTCCCTGAAGACTTCTACACACCAACACACTCTACTAAATACACGTTTTGAACAAACTTTCACCGCGCTGTCTGCAGACGTCCGCAAATGCAAGATGGCGGGCGCGACAGAAAATCTGACTGTATATGTAACACACCAGCCGTCCAATT
The DNA here is from genome assembly GCF_040938575.1 of Ambystoma mexicanum. Classification (NCBI taxonomy): domain Eukaryota; kingdom Metazoa; phylum Chordata; class Amphibia; order Caudata; family Ambystomatidae; genus Ambystoma; species Ambystoma mexicanum. Next base: position 1,356,453,172 of record NC_090929.1, read on the forward strand.
ACATAATATATGCAACGTAATGCAATATACCAAAATAAAATAATTATGCCTCCAACAGAATTATCTCACACAAACTGCACAGCAAAAATCTGCATTACACCTATGCAGCAGTAACACCAAAACTTAGCAAGAAAATAGTGAGTAAACTACATTTATTTTATATATTTATAAACTTTCTGTATTAGGAACAGTAAAAATAATATATATATATATTTATTTTTACACAGAAATGTCTAGTACTTTGGAATGGCTGGAAGAAAATTTTCCTTGTGATGAAATGAGTGAATACAGTGATACTAATGGTTGACACTACACTTCTCTATATAAACAAATTATTACCCATTACTTTATGCGTACTTGACAATTCTTTTTTTTAAACACACCATACAGACATTAAAAACAATACAGAAACAGAGACTTTAGAAAATCATCTGCAGCGAATGCAGCAAAAAATGGATCTATTAAAAGAATAGTGTGCTCAGAAATATTATTGTCCCAAGTGTTCGGGTATGTGCTTCTAAGCATACGTTGATCGATCGTACAAACATTTCCTATGCACCTTACTGTAGTTTCCTCTTTTTTACACATGCTAAATCAGGCCCCAGGGCGTGGCCATTTTGTGATATTCTTATCCATTGCCGCATCGCCCAAGGTGACTGCCCTGGCAGCACTGATTCATATGCCCCGCCCCTGAGGCTGACATCACCAAACCTAGTGATATTCTCTGCCTATCTCCAGGATGTTACTATACAGACATCATCTCACAACACAGCGGTCCCAATTATGAAAATAAAACCATACTTTTAAAGCACATAGCAAAACTGTACAATTTGTAAATTACTTTTATTTCACAATTGACGCTCCAAGAACATACGGCGATTGCCATATTCAAGCAAATAGGTAATTTTTTTCTTCATTCTCGATCCACAAATGTTCATTGTGAGTCATGCAGTGTTCCTTTTGGGTATTAGAAGCGCATTGGGCGCATGGTGAATCGCAAGGCTTTGGCATCAACTTGGCGCTAGGCCACTGTAAATGATGTTAAGTTGCTCCTTATCGCTGGTACTGCGTAAGGGCATATTGGCCCGTGGCGATCGTCCCAAAAAAGCCTCACTGTGATCCACCCATTCACGTGTATCTGCAGCTGACGGTTAAAAAAACGTCAGTTGGTATCTGGAATCCATGACAATCGCCAAAAGCCAAAATGTAGCTGTTTAAAAAAGATAACAGAAATGTGTCTCAGTAGCCGATCTTTATTACAGTTTATCATTTTAACCATTAACTTGGCCCCATGTTACAACTATTGATAAACACGGACGTGAAACAATGGGAACACAGAGAAAACAACGTGGAAAGTACTCTTCAATTTGCTTCAGAAGTTGGTGCTATTGAGTATGGTCAGCTCGAAATGGGATGCAGAGGCTGATGCTGCAATCACGGAGCAAGCTAAGGCCAAGAAGAACACATAGGGGGTCATTCCGAGTAGGGCGGTACGGGTTAATGGTCACCGTTAACGAGACCCGTGCCGTTAAACCCTTACCGCCCTATTCCGAGTTCCCTTTGCGGGATGGTACTTAACGCCTGCTTTTTGCAGGCGTAATAAAACCAACCCGCAAAGGGACCTAGGAGCTAATTACGGCACCGTAATTTATGGTGCCGTAATTAGCGCCTTCCCCATTCCCATTGAGCCCTATGGGGCAAAAATGGGAATGGGGAAGGGCCCTTGGTGAATGGGGAATTACCGACCCCGCCAACCTTGGAATGGGGCGGTAATTCTGCCATTCACCATGGTGGAGTCGGAAAGATAACGGCGTCAACCAAGGCGCTAATGGCGCCTTGGTTAATGCCAGGGTCGGAATGAGGCCCATAGACGGAATTTGAATTAAATTTTAGCGTTGAATTACGCGTTTTTGGAACCTTGGGGAACCCACTAGTGGACTACACGCATCTCGATGCTGGACTGCCCATGTGCCCAAGACAAAGCCAAGTACACACACAAGTTGTAATTGCGTGTCGTTGGAATATACCACAAACAACAGCTGAGTACAATGTAACCCACCAACAATGGTCGTCGAATGATAATTTGACTAGTTTGTCTATAAAATCGTCGAAAGTAAAACTTACATAATATTCAGCATTTCCATTCCATCAGCGTAATGCAGACACTCCGTTCAGGTAAATGAATTTTCATAAAATCAAATTACATGTTCCTTTGTCCAGTTTTGGAATGGTGAACCTTATCATATTTGAAAGTGTTACACCCCTCCCTTCATGCATTCCTTTCAGAATCCTCCCTTTGTTTCAAGGTCGAAAAACAATTGAACCTTATACTGTGTACGATGCGTGGGTTTGCTCAGCTAGGAAACAAAAATTCAACAGCGCTGACCTTTACTCAAAATGGAAGCCGATAGCTCTTCAGACCATAGTGGCATTACATTTCTACGGATTTATTTTGTTCCTCCTATTCACATGGTAAATCATGTAAACATTTTTCAAAGGAGCAAGTCTCGAGCCCTGACAAAATGTACTTGTATGAGACTATCCGAGCAAACCCTGCTGCAACCTCCTCCAGCCAGGCCGCGGTCCCCTGATCCCAATGACCACAGTTATATATTAGAGGCCTATAATTTTACAAGTGTGTTTGTACTATCCCACTTTCGGTCAATAGAGAGATGAACGGTGTGGGCGTCTTGCCACCTTAAAAATACAGAAACATAGTAAATACGTAATAGTAATGCTTTTATGTTAGAATGCAGATGGTACCAAAAACCACTGCAAGCTAACTGGATTCACACATGGTAAACTATCACTTGGTAAGAAAACCTTCACAACAGTAGGTATAATCTACCACGCAGGAGCCACAACCAATGCAGGTCACTACACTGCATATATAAAAAAGAAGTGTGGATGGGTCAAATATAATGATACCAATATCACTGTAAAACAGAGAATGAGAAGATCTGCAACCTAGCTCAATAAAGCCCACCCTGCATCTTCCTCTCTCCACCTGCTGAGGACAAAAAAACAAAACTATCGTCCCATATTGCCCTACTAAACCAGAAAAAATAACCTTGGCATTTGGAAGTATTTTCATTACTGCCTGAACCAAATGTTCCAAATCTGCCAACAAAGTAGGGGCACTGGCATACCCTAAATGCAAAGCACCACAGTGCAAAGCAACTACATGTGGAATGTTTACCCTGCCCATATCTCCACAAACGTGTACAGTTCCCTGCACATTGAAACCAGGCACAGTGCTCCACACCACCTCCACTCCTTCAACATCAAAATTGTTTGCCACATTCCTACATTTAGCATAGTACTCCAAACCATGCACAAACACATCTCCAACCACCAACACCCTAACTTTCTCCAACTTTTCTCAACCTCTACAATCTTCACTACACACAGCCTCTCTTTCAACACAAACCACAACATCAACATCTGATTGGCTGATCCCTACAGTCCCCTTTCCATGCTGCATTTGCTGAGAGACCCCAGATGTGCCACGCCCTGCCCGCGGACACCCGCGGTGTACGCGGAACACGTAACACTGTGCCAGCCCTTCTACCCTTTCCACTTCACTCCCTGCACCATTTCCTCATTGGCTACTGTTAATCAGTCACACAATCATCCACCAATCACATCCAAGAACTCTACATCTAACTCTATCATCACAGATCAGCACTTCAGATGTACTATTGATCACTCTCAGTACAATTCGGCTGTCACTGCAATGGACCTACAGCAACAACTACTATAAAACTCCCCAAGATCTCGACTTGCAGATTCATGCACATCCACATGCATGAACGCAGTCTACAGGTATGAATATTTTCTACACAGTACATTCATTTCTCCCATCTGCTATGATGAAGTGTCAATTGCAAACCTGTCTGCTCTCCAAATTTGTGTTTCCTCACACAGCTATCTAAAAAAAATGTTATTTCATATTAAAAGATGGGAGAAATAACAGTATAATTATGAAAAAGGCTGTCCAGTGTGTTATAAAATTACACGCAGTCAGGATGAGTACATGCATCTTCAATCAAGCACACACACAGACAATATCATTAGAAAGGCTCCCAGCTCAAACAACACCACTGCCTCTATATGAAATCCTTCTGCTTTATTTCCCACACCTTCACAAATGCATACATTGCATGCTTTTCTGTACAATCTCTGCCATTTACCGTGTAAAAATAGCAAAAAATGCATATGATTATTTCTTCTATCTCTTTACATCCAATAACATAACATTAAAAAAACAAGTGTGTGCTATACGTTTACTATTATACTAATTTGTAAAACATATAAAACATGTTCAACTAATTGATTCTAAATAAAATATACAGGATGGACATAGGCAAAGGAAAGTGAATATGCATACTATGCTCAGTTGTAAGAAAACACTACTACTACAAAAACAAAAAAAACAATGGGCCTCATTACACGGTAGGCGGTAAGGGATTACCGGCACTGGTAAGGGCACCGGTGCCGGTAATCCCTTACCGCCCTACTACGCGGTCCCTTAGCGGGTCCCTGCCCTAACGCCTGGTTTTACCATAGATATCACTAATTTTTTTGCCTTACGTTTTGGTCATTTAAAAAAAAAATACTGGACGGATTTACACCAAATTAACAAAATCACGCTTTCGGGACTAAGCCGCCGCTTCTGGTGGAAATCCATCCAGCGGTTTCAGCTGTAGGCGTGAGCAAAGTTTTTACCAGGCATGATGGGTGGGACGCCCTAAGGGACTTCAGAGCTAATAACGGTAGTGCAAATTGTGGTACCGTTATTAGCTCCTTCCCCATTCGTATTGAGCCCTATGGGGCCTCAAATGGGAATGGGGAATGTTTCCCGGAATGGGGACTTAACGGGTCCTCCAAGGTCGGAATGACCCGGTAAATCTCTATTCTGGGAATATGGACCCGGAATGTGATAAGGGGGTAGCCATGGCGCTAATAGCGCCATGGCTACCGCCTACAGTGTAATGAGGCCCACTGTCTTCATTAACAAAAGTGCTATAAACACACATATTCACTAACTTCTTTCTTTTACAATTGAAGTGATAACCACTCTCCTGAAAAGCAGCAGCATCTGAAGTATGCACAACGACTTAGAAGAAACCTACTCTTTCCATACAAAAAAGTAAGTACAATACTAACATAATGTTCTAACTCTTACTCAAACACACTAGCATTTTAGTATTGTAGAACAAAGAAGTGTATTAACCCATTCCAATTAGATGTAGTATTATTGCTTCCCCTTACCAGTTGCATACTTTATATTGTCATCTCAAGCCCAGTATAGTAACACACAAATACAAGAATAACCTTCCCAACTTGATGTTGCTACCCATTGCACAATCACACACCTCCACAATAATTTTTACCATCATACTCAGACACTCATGCACAAAGCACGCATACACTGCACCACACCCCAAACTAAACTTTATTTTTTTCTCCAACAGACCCCAAAGAATGCCTACCAAAAAGCAACTCTGTAGAAAGCAACGCAGAAGTAAAGCAAATCAAAATAAAAGTGTCCAGAATAAGCATCCATCTCTAGCAGATTTTGTACAAAAAGTTAAAATAAAAAAGCTAATGCAGTCGTTAAGCGAAACAAAAAAAGCTTCCAGTACAGAAACTTTGCCTCCTCTATCAAAATGTAAAATGAAACAGAAAGTGATTAACAAGACTTCAGCTACCACTACTGCTAACGCTACACCTAAAAATCTTGATATAGTGGCAAATAGCCATACCCAAAAAAATATTTTACAAAAAAAGTTCTGCCAAAGAGTCCTTCAGAACCTTATAAAAACAGGAGAGAAATGATGCACAACCCTTAAAACCTACCGTCGAAAAGTAATCCTGAAAGGTGTCATAGACAGTGCAATCCTTCTCAAGACGAAGTTATTTATTTTAGTTTTAAACAGAATGAAACCACTAACAAAACTAACTACTAAAGTACAAAAATGACTTCTCAATAAACGGAATATCAACAATAATAGCTTCTTGAACATCTGTGGAGGTGAATGGAGTCAATCCACAAGCACAGAACCATATTTTAATGAAGAAGCATATAAACAAAACCAAACAAACCCAACTGCCATACATAGCAGTGGACAAGGGTATGAAAAACGTAATAACACCATTATGGAACAAGAAATTCTGCTCACAAAAATATCCCCAGAAAACTCAGTATCACCTCTCCGTTCTACTGAACCAAAACATCCAGTCTACAAATGGCCGTGCACATCAATGTGTAACATTGCCAAAAAATCTTTCAAATATTTGCTTAAAGTCCTGCTTTAGCACTAGCCAATTTAAATAACAATCTTCTACATGGTACAGCCAAACAACTACTGGAAAAAATAGAGCTTATCCAGAGAAAATGTTTTGGAAGTGAAAGCCACTTACAAAATGCATTAGCTTTACAAATAGCAACCTTCTATTAAACACATACAAAAAAGAAATACTAAAGTTTAAAAGTAACTCTGCTGCAGTACCAAACCATGTGTGTGTGTGTTGCCGCAGGACTTTTTATAAAAGTAGCACAGAACTGTAGACATAATGTACAAAATAGAAGACAGTGAACATTCCAAATTGTTCCAATCAGCTCTCCACCTTATGGCAGAAAACAAATATGAAATGACTGACCCCTTAATACTTTGCAATTACTGTACTACAAAACTTGACAACAAACAAACACCTTCACGTGCTATCACAAATAACTTGGAATTATTCCCACTACCAAAACCGCTGCAACAACTAAATTTATATGAGAGCATCATAATTCAAACAGTGCACCCATTTCAAGCAATAATACACCTGCAACCAAAAACAGCAAACTTACTTCCCTCTGAATTAGTGAAAGGCATTCGTGGCAAAGTAGTTTATTTACCATTAGATCTCAAAGAAAATGTACACACTCATACACCACAATCCAAAATGTTTACTTCCAAGGGTATCTTATGACACAGTCCTGTTACAAACTCTACAATCTTAACTGCATAGCCTAGCCAAAACTTCACATACAAACTCTACAAATGAAAAAGTACACAAACGTTTGGGTTGTGGATATTTGATGGGTGTTTGATTCTATGGGTGTGTTAGGCTGCGGTGGTTGTGGCCAGGGCCTAGAGTCTTGGGTGCATGGCCTTCGCATGCACCCAAGACTCTAGGCCTTGGCCACAACCACTGCAGCATAACACACCTATGCTACCAAACATTTTGACTGTGGTATATGGGCTGCTTATAGGGGATATTAATTACAATCAATGCATTTATTATGTCCGTGGACAGCCGCGAAGACCATGGACATGGCAAACACATCAGGGGCACCTGCCACCTAAACAAATACAGTATTTGACCCATCTCTTACTCCCCAACCCTCCCCAAGCATTCCTGCACACCAACACACTCCCCAAAATTTCATTTTGCCTCTGTTCGCCGCCGCACTGTCCGTGGACAAGATGGCGGGCGCATTGAAACAATGTGACGCACCTCACACCTCACTCCAGCCAATTGGCAAACATGTTGCGTGTCCACAGACATGATGCAAGTCGATTAACCAATCGGTATCCTGTCCGCGGAGCGAAACAGGAAAGTGTGTCCGCGGAGCGGACATAGATATCACTAATTTTTTGCCTTACGTTTTGGTCATTTAAAAAAAAAACTACTGGACAGATTTACACCAAATTAACAAAAGCACGCTTTCGGGACTAAGCCACTGCTCCTGCCACAAATATGGTGGAAATCCGTCCAGCGGTTTGAGCTGTAGGCGTGAGCAAAGTTTTATCCCATTATGTCTATGGGAAAAAATACATTTTGGGTCTCCACCTATAACTTTGCCCCCCCAGGACCAAACCTCACCGCCCTTTGCTAAAGAATTCAGAGTGGTCCATATACTTTTTTTGCAAAGTTTGCTGAGGATTCGTTCAGGGGGAGCGACGTTATAAGCCGCCCAAAAAGTGCTCTTCATATGGTATTAGCAATTTAACCAGAACTACACGGCCACTACTGTATATATATATATATTCACTAGAAAAAACTTTGTTAGAGGGACATTATGGTTAAGTTGCACTACTAAAAACCTGTGAAATTCACTAAAAAAACTTTATAAACGTGACATTATGGTTCAAAGTACAATCGAAAAAAACCTGAAATTCGACAGTTATGGTAGGCTAAGCAACCATAACTGCCCGCACCACTGTGCACTGCTAACACTAACACCCAGGACATCAAAGATGACATCACAAATGTCAGTTTTTTCTAGTGAATTTTACAGGTTTTTAGTAGGCCAACTTAACCATAACGTCCCTTTAACACCGTTTTGTTACTCAATTTTACAAGTTTTCAGTAGAGCAACTTAACCATACCGTCTTTGCAATAACTTTTGCAAAGTTTTTTTGCTAAAGATGATTGGTTTACAGTAGTGCCACGTAACCATAATGTAAAGCAACTTCTGACTTATTTAAACACCTTGCAGAGAATACCACTTGACAATATGCTGGTGTACAGCACAGTAACGTGTCCCAGAATCCGTTAAACACTTAACAGTAAAATGTGTGTCTCATGGACAATGTGGAAACAGATTTTATATTGATGTAGGAATGTCCACCTGCAACATTTGCCTTGCACAGCGCCAACACGTATTGGTAGTTAGCCATTAACAATGTAGTACACATTGCATACTTCCAGCAAAAGTTTTAGTTACCTGAAAATGACATCAGCTAAGGCCATCCCTCCTCCCCAAGAAACAGCAGCACTACTATAATGAAGGAGCATGACAAACACTGCCCCAAGCTTAGAAATAACAAATGCACAATATTTTTGCACTGGCCACCCACTCCCCCATATCACTGTTTGATCCGTCTTTCCTCATTTCCATTCGCAAATGGCCTTATTAGCTGTACTACCAAAAAAGAAAGCCATCCGTTAACAAAGTAAATGTTGTGTTAAGAACCGCCTTTCACAGTAAAGGACATAGACGCAATAAGATTTGACAATAATAGTATAGATGTGCAAAGCATTAACATGTGCTACAGAAAAATAGGATTTCTGGTTATAATCCGGCCCGCCGCGGCCGGATAACAAAACAAAATCCTTTTTCAAGATGGCCACCATCGAAACGAAAGGAGGTTGTTCCGTACATAGCCCCTCTTCACTTTCCATGACAGCAAGGAAAAAGCAACAGTATGTACCGTGACGCAGAACCTGTAAATATACATACAGCGACATATAATGTGGTACTTTACATTTCGAAATGATACACATGATTTTAAAAGAAAACTGTAAGATTTTAGAATTTGGAAACTACTTTTATTTAACAAACAACTGTCAGAGATCAAAGGACTAATTCCATTTCCAAATAATTTGTAGCAATGAGTCTAAGGCCGACATTGAAAATGTTCATGGAGAGACACATGCAGTTAATTTCGCATACACAAAGTAAGCGTTTCTTTTAACAATAATAGTATAGATGTGCAAAGCATTAACGTGTGCTACAGAAAAATAGGATTTCTAGTTATAATCCAGGACGCCGCGGGCCGGATTACAAAACAAAATCCTTTTTCAAGATGGCCACCATCGAAAGGAAAGGCGGTTGTTCCATACATAGCCCCTCTTCGCTTTCAATGACAGCAAGGAAAAAGCAACAGTATGTACTGTGACACAGAACCTGTAAATAAACATACAGCGACGTCTAATGTGGTACTTTACATTTCGAAATGATACACGTGATTATAAAAGAAAACGGTAACATTTTATAATTTGGAAAGTACTTTTATTTAACAAACAACTGTCAGAGATCAACGGACTAATTCCATTCCCAAATAATTTGTAGCAATGAGTCTAAGGCCGACATTGAAAATGTTCATGGAGAGACACATGCAGTTCATTTCACATACACAAACAATGCGTTTCTGTTAAAGCACCCGCTTTGTTTGCACAGGTATTTCCAAGACGGCGCCATCACTGTTGCCTTACACCACCATAAATGATGTTATGTTGTTCCTTGTCGCTAGTTCAGCATAGGGACAGAGCGGCCCTGGCCTGTCATCCCATAACATTATAATGGATAGGCACCCGGTCAACGGCAGTTGCAAATGTAGCTAGGCGGAAAATGTAAGAGAAAATCTGTGTCAATACCCAACCTTTAGGAAAAAATTCCAAAACAGAAACAAAGATTTGGAAAGTACTACACAAATGTAAGTGGCCAAACATGACATTTTAAAGAAATATTAGAGTTGACCATGGGTACATTTAATGACACCCTACGAACGCAGATAAACAGCACTCGCCGTAAGGGTTAAAAAAAGGACAGCTACACAGTGAGATGGTAATTCAGTTATGAAGGCAGCATGAATGGACAAGCAACAAAATATTACATGTCGTAATGTTGCACAAGATCAAAAGAACGTTTAAACTGATACACAAAGCTATGCGGGCAAGCATAACATTTGAAAGAAAAAGAAATAACGGTCACCAACGGTGACTCTAGTCATGGCCTGCAAATGCGAACAATGTACACTCTCTGTTATTGGAGGAAAATTACAACTGGACAAAAATTTAATACTTCAGTTACATTGTCACAATTAGTGTAAAGTCATCAAAATTAAACGTACATCATCTTGACAGCCTCCATTATTTTTGCCAAAGTCAGACAGCAAACTGTTTGCATCAAAGAATATTCGTGAACTGATATTTCATGTTCCTTACAAACGTTTTTAAAATATAATCTTATCAAATAGTATTTTTTTCCAAGCTTTCATTTCTTGCGTAGCTTTTAAAGTTTCCCTTTCGCTCAAGGTCAAAAAACAATAGCCCCTTATGAATTGACTTGGATGAGTGGGCCTACTGAGCTCGCAACCAAAACAGCAAATCAACTGACCTTCATTCAGAAGGCAAATACATTCTCACCTTGCAACAACATATGAGCATCCTATCATGAGAACCGCTACTCCCATATGCCGCGTAAACCACTGTTTCCATCAAACACTCCAGGTGGCCGCCTCAGATTTCAAAACATAGGATGCCAGTCCGACTTCAATATTAATCTGAAAACATTGTAACACAGATGCAGGCATTGGTCACTGTGCATTGAGCACCAACTTCTACTTTACTGTATGAATTTGGTGGCAAGAAAACACCACTTTTCCGCGGCCACATTCCATTCCAACCTAAGTAAAGCTCACCTTCAGAAACATTACTTCATAATTGTAACAAGTGCATTTGTGTCTTGTTTTGTATGTGTTACCGGTGATGTCTGTGTGCACCAAAACAGGAACAAAATATGGCAGAGGCCGCAAAGAAATCTGACACACTTCACGCTGTTCCACAACCAATCAGTGAAAGCACCACATGTCCGCGGACATGACGTTACGGATTAGCCAATCGATTTCTTGTCCGCGGAGCAATCAGGGAAGTCTGACCACGGAGCGGACATAGATATCACTAATTTTTCCAGACCTACTTTTTATCGTTTTAAAGAAAAGTACAGGACGTATTTTCACCAAATTTACAAAAGCACTCTTTCGGGACCAAGCCACTGCTGCTGCCGCATATTTGGTGTAAATCCGTTCAGCGGTTTGGGCTGTAGGCGTGCACAAAGTTTTTCCCCAAAGTTTTTCCCCAAATACATTTTGAGACCCCCCACTACTGTGGCCGTGTAATATTACCTTACATATCATAAATGCTTAAAGTAAATGGATTGTGTATATAAAACATGAACTAATCATAGTAGTCATCAAAATTACCGTAACATAGACCACAGTTTACTCATAGAGGGCAACCCTGTAACATCAAATCAATTAGAATTAGGCAGGTGTTTTTTGATGACACACCATAACCAGTACAGAGCAATGTGTACACTTTTGGTCTCAGTATTGTGGCAGTAATTCCAAAATTATTCCTCCTTTATCGACTCATAGGTGTGTACCATTCTGCCCACGATGGTCATCAGTGATGTTACAATCTCACACGTTACATCAGAGAAGCCATTTTGCAGAGCTTGAGAAACGTATTATCAGCTCAGACATTCTGTGGATTCTATGTTACAAGTCCACAGCTGTCCAAATGCAGAGAGTTCAATGAAAGAAACAAAGTTTAAACAGTATTCTTCTACAGCACCACCCCCATCCACACTCAAACCCTCTTCGACTCATTCTCAAACCACTTCCACATCATAGCCCTAGAAATAAACATCTTCATCATCACTAAAATAGCAGTGCTAACCCATCCCTCCCTTGCGGCCTTGACTGAGACATTACAACAGCCTGCCATCCTCCCACTCTTCCCATCCTTCTCTCTAATCTGCGCCCCTGAATTTGTAAAACTACTAGCAGCCGCGCCTCAGGATCAATTGGAGACTGCTGTCCCTGAACTCTTCTAAAATACATTCTAACCTCAACCTGTGCTGGGGATGTTGCAAGATCAATTGTCAACTCATCTCTCCTGTCTGGCATCTTTCCAGCAGAATTCAAAGCCTGCTACATCAAGTCACTCCTCAAAAAGCCCTCAAACAGCCCATTTTTTCTGACCAACTACAGACCCATCTCTAACACCCAATTAATAGCTAAACTAATCAGCAGAACAGCTTACTCACAACTATGCCCTTTTTACCAGAATCCAACAAGATTCTTCACCCCACCCAATCTAGTTTCAGACCCTTACGAGGAACTGAATCATGCCTACTCTACATCTAGGATGATCTTAAAAGGCACACAGACTCAGATGTCTGCACCGCCCTAATTCTTCTCAACCTCTCAGCAGCCTTCGATGCCATTGACCACACAAACCTCAAGGATAGACTCCACTCTATCAGCATCCGGGACTCAGCTCTGAAGTGGATATCCTCCTTCCTCTCCAACAGATCCGAAATAATACACATGGGTCCTTTCTCCTTGACTCTCCACCAGTTGCCCACGGACTGCCGCGGGGTGCCTCTCTATTCACTCTGCTCTTTAACCTCTACCTGAGCCCGCTACCAGTACTCATTGGATCCCAAAGCCTTACTTGCTACAACTACGCAGACACCCAAATCATCTTACAAATTCCAAAGGAACCCATTGCCACATCCCTCGATCTCACATCATGTCTCTCAGATATTGAACACTGGATGAGTACCAACCACCTCCTACTAAACGCAGGAAAAAAATTGATTATGCTCCATGGTAGGACTGCTCTCTTCCCCCAACCCACCCCGTGGCTACTCTCTTTAGACACACCCCCTCCACCTTCAAAACAGTAAAACAACCTCAGATGCATTATGGACGCAGACTTGACCCTATCACGTCACATCAACTCAGTGAAAAAGAGCTGCTACCTACACTTGCGCATTCTCCATCACATCTTTGCCTGCCTGACCTTCCCAAACAGAGTTTCCATGATCGTTGCTATCATACTTTCACATTCAGACAATGCTAATGACCTATACCTGGGGGCCACTGCATCATAATTAAGGAAACTCCAACGGGTTCAAAACACATCTATGAGGTTTCTCCTAGCCCTATGCCCTATAGAACACATCTCACCCGCCCTCTGTGTCCTTCATTGGCTTCTCATCGGGTGACTATCCACCTTCAAGACAATGTGCATCACCCACCAACAGAGGTCCAGAATATCTGCAGCATAAACATAAACACTGTAGGCCTAGCAGAATACTCAGAGCAGGTGCAGCACTTCTCCTTGTCATCCCAGTAGCAAAATCAATCAGAATAGAGCCTCCCCCTTCTCAGTCAAAGCCCCCACCATCTGGAACTTGCGCCCATTCACCATCTGATGCATAGAAGATCACCTTGCCTTCAGGAAGTGTTAGGATCTATCCCCAGACAACTCTGTTATTGCCAGACCATCTCTGGCAACCAACGTGGACCCATAGGTATCAGGGTGCAGTGAAGCATTTCCTGAAACCCTCCATTCTGAACAAGTTGCTGATTCCTGCCATGTAATCCAATGGCTTAGAATAGTTCCTGAGAATTCCAAGATGGCTGCCCTTATGCCCCTTTTTTAGTAACCAGAGCAGCGTTCTAGTATTTCTTAAAATGACCACCGGGGAACGTTATGACATTCCGATCTGCTCCCTCCCGCAAACAGAGTAAAGCGGTGAGGCGAACGTTACAGCAGCGTCTCACAAACTGCCAAGACGCTTTCTTCGCTTGCCCACTCTGTATGTATGCCTTCAGGTAAACTAGGTATTTAGCAAAAGTGCAAGGGAATGTTCTGAGGCTCTATGATTGTGTTTGGTGCAGATCACGTTACTCGCTCTGTATCCATGCCCGGTGTGAACTAAGGTTAATGCATGTTCACGAGCACGTTTTACCACACACACATTGTTTCCAAATTCTTGTCCTGGATACAAAACAACAAGTATTCAGTTGTTTTTAATTTTTGTAACTCTCCAGAAAGGTCTTACTCAATCCAAGTTGTCCTGCAGTGAGATATCAGGATTCTATCCTGTGAACGAAATGGTCTGTGACTAAACAGACAATTAGCCATTCGAAAGGTTCACGCATAACAGATCAGGAGATCAGGTACGCATACGCTTGATTCACATATCTGAAAATGTTTCCACTGTTTGCATATTGGGACTTCCTAGTACATACCTTACACCTTTGTCATTACTGAAGCTCCTGAGTCGGGTTTTCCAATTGCTACCTTAGAAAGGCTGCGCAACCAGTAAGATCCCTCTGCCTTGTTGTCAGTCTTCTTATTCCTGTGTAGCACAGTCAGGAACGGAAGGGTTGGCACCATGGTGGCGGTTGCCTAATTCCATGGTTCCCAAGGATCCTGCCTGCAACAGGGAACCGGCCAGACCGGACAGATTGTGGGACATTACGTTACTCCTTCTCCATGGAAGAAACGGTAAAAGAGTTAACCATCACACTCCAGAAGCTACAGGCTGAGGTTAGCACCGCGAGACAGGAAAGTGCAGTCATTTTTCAGACTGTTAGGAAGTCATGGTATCAACAGCAGACACAGACACTATAGATGCAAGTTTCAAAAATGTGTATTTTATATTTTGGTTAGGTTGGAAGAGTTCCTAACTGGCCCTAACTCTGAAATGAGAGTAGTCTGGACCATTAACAAATAACAAATAAGTCCCAGTCGGTCTAGTCAAAATAAAAAGACTTACACTAACAAAAACCTAACCTCGCCCTCCTTCTCAAATGACAAATGTTCAAAGGGGAAATAAAAAAGGAAAAATAGTGTCTTAAAAGAAATGTCAGAATGGCTTAGGTAAAAACACAACATTCTGCGATGTTTGCCTTCTCGCATGATGGTGGCATCGTTTAGCCCGTTACCAGTGGTCGAAGTGTATGAAAAGAAATAGTGGAACTATGTTTCCTGCTGGCCTGCAACCCACAAACCCCATCGCCAAGCTCCAACTCATGCGCAATATAACCCCCCCCCAAACAAATGCGCCTGCTCTTTAAGGGAACGTTTAGTGCACTGCAGTGCAAGCTTCAACTTCTTCCTACACTTCCATTCCGGAATGTTTTTTTTTTAAATAAAAGTATAGGAACAGTAAATCTAATTTTTTTAAAAAAAAGTAGAGGAACAGCTCCCAACCGCTCCTGCCCACTTCGACCGCTGGTCATCAATTGATCTTTTTTCTTATGTAGGCCATTTGAGTAGAAGGGTTGGTAGACAGAAGAGAGCGGATCAGATGTTTCAGGCCTCGGGTAAGCATATTTTAAGGTCTGCTCGTTTGACACACAAAAACGGTTTGCTTTTTTGTAAAAGTCAAAGGTTTTTCTGCACATTTATAAATCACAATTTCCCAAATCATTGTTTTGGAAGTATTTCATGCTTTAAAATACAAAAGACAACCCCAGATTGCTAAATTACATCCATTGGTATGCTGGTACATATAAACTTCCCTTGATGATGGAGGAAATGAAGCTAGAATCATTCCCATTTTGCGTAACACCCTTCTATAATATTTCGTTTTTAAAAATTGTCATGTTTGGTAATGTGATTTGTGTACTTTCCAAGTCAGTTTTATAAAATGAGATTATTTTAGTTCATGGTAAGAACTGGAAAATAAAGTGTTCAAATGCAGGAATTGCAGAGTTGGTGCACATCACAGCTTCACCCCTTAACCAATGTGTGATCCTGGGCTTCTCATTTAATCTTGTATTGCCTAGCCTCTCAGGATTCCCAGTCCCTAAACCTTTCAAAGCTGTGAGCCCTGCAGAGTGATTTCCTTTTCAGGAGAAGATCTTCAAAAAAGCCTCACTCATGGTTTCACTGGCTACAGTGTTTCTTATACCATAATAGTGAGCATTGATAAATTGCACACTACAGGCACATGTTTCTTTGATCTCTAATGACAATACTATTTGAAAACAATGTCCCACTTCTATGCTCAGTGTCTGGATACAGACACCTTCCTGGTAGTTTATATTCTGCATCCACTATCCATGCTATGGTATGTGTAACTCCTTCCTTCCTTCCTTCCTTCCTTCCTTCCTTCCTTCCTTCCTTCCTTCCTTCCTTCCTTCCTTCCTTCCTTCCTTCCTTCCTTCCTTCCTTCCTTCCTTCCTTCCTTCCTTCCTCCCTCCCTCCCTCCCTCCCTCCCTCCCTCCCTCCCTCCCTCCCTCCCTCCCTCCCTCCCTCCCTCCCTCCCTCCCTCCCTCCCTCCCTTCCTTCCTTCCTTCCTTCCTTCCTTCCTTCCTTCCTTCCTTCCTTCCTTCCTTCCTTCCTTCCTTCCTTCCTTCCTTCCTTCCTTCCTTCCTTCCTTCCTTCCTTCCTTCCTTCCTTCCTTCCTTCCCTCCCCATGCTTGAGCACATTTGCATTCTGCGAGGCAGCTAATGTGAGTTCTCTGTCCATTCTGGGTTTCATGTACCTGTTACATACGGTCCTGCATTAATACTGCGGGCTGCATACCTTCCTGGACGCTATTGATAACAAGTCTCCCGTATCTATTCTAGAACAGAAGTAATCTCTTCGTAGACTGCTAATGTTGGTCTTCAAATGCTACTTGTTTATCATTCTGATTAGAGCAAGAATGAAGAGGGTAAGCGGGCCTAAAGGGAGTAAACATGCTTATTTTGAATCTTTGGTTTGGTGAAGGCGGGCCCCAAAGATGGCCTTGCCCTGGGCCCCAAAAGTGCTTAAGATGGCCCTTCCCAGTTGGACTTTGAGATGTTGGGGAACCAGGAGCTGGATACTGCTACTGTTAACAGGACATAGGATCTTATCCAGAACTGGATGCTCATCAACTCACTTGCTCTCAATAGCAACAAAACCGAGCTGATGGCTCGGACCAATGGTTAAAAAAGCTGGACGCAAAATACAGTCATTTCAAAATGGCCAACTGTTACATTCAGGTTAGCCCCTTTGTGAAGATCTAAGGGGCTTTCCTCGACTCATGCGGCAACATGAAAAAGCATATCCTGCAAGCTAAACCCTCCTGTGTTTATGTCAGTAAACTGATGAGACAGATTAAGCACTATTTATCTAGAAGTAATTTCATTATTGACTTCTTATCTGGTTAATACATCAATCGACTATTGTAATAGTCTACTGGCTGGCACTTCTAAAAATAATGTGAAAACTCTCCATGTAGCTCAGAAAGGAGCTGTGATAGCAGTGTGTGGACCATATTACAGAGGCAAGGAGATCTCTGCACTGGCTCCCTGTGTGCCATTAAATATCCCACAAGATTCTCACTCTCTTCCATAAGTGTATATTGGGTAAGGCACCAAAGTACTTGATAAAACGCATACACAGGGCCCCTATCACGAGAACTGTATGCTCCAATGGATCCAACAAACTAGCTACCCCATGATACAAGTTAGAAAACGTGTGTGGCACTAGTTTTAACATGTGCACACCATATCTATGGAACCCTCTTCCAAATAGCATAAGCATGTCATTTCTCACTACTTTTAAGAGGGCCATAAAGACTCAAAGGACTGGGTTTCTTTCTCCTTAGTCTGATTGCTGGCTTTTGATCAGGTCTTCTACTATGTTTGTACGTCATTTGTCTCTCTCCCCGTGCGCACTGAGATGTTTGGGAATGATGCGCGATATAAGAAATGAAAAATTAATAATAATGTTAGCTGGAGATTGGAGCTGGATAGCTCCACATCCCTGCAGCATAAGGAACTTAGCCCATCAAAATCTGGCCCTGTGGGACTGTTACTTAACTTTCCCACAGCGGGTGTCAGGCATGTTGAGGGCAGCCCAGAGAGGTAAAATACATTGAAGAATGTGTATGGGTAGGAAGTTGTTCCTTTAAATAAGTTTGGTAGTGCTGAAGTGGATTCAGATGGTGTAACAGGCACTGTTGCATTCAGTATCAATGGATGGCAAAGTTAAGTGTAAAGGAATTTTTCATTTGTATAGTGCCTTATCCCATTGATACGGTCTCAAGGCACTGTAAAATGAATGCGCTTGGTGGACCGAAGTCCAGGCTATGTGTGCATTTTAGCCAATACGAAGGTGGGCAGGGGTGGCCAAGTTCCTGCTAGCTACCATATCAAGCTGGCATGTAGATGAGTGCTATGAGGTTGTCTGGAGAGTATGTGAGTGCATGAGACTCATTTTGTGTCCCGCTAGACCACATTTTTGTCGTGGTGGATAGCTGCATTCATATGGCAGAGGTGCTGTATGATGTGTCTTAAAAGTGATGTGTGATAGCAGTTGCATGCGGGTAGGTGGCCTTGCCTTCACCTATTTTCCATGAGCATGGAGTGTGATACATACCTGTGTGTTCTGGCTGGTTTCTTGGTTTCCTAGATGTGGCATGGATACTGTCCTGCGGTCTGCTGGATCCTTTTCTCTCCATTGCTTGGTACATCTCATGGTGGGTTCAATGCTGCCCCAACCTACCTGAGAGGTGGTTGTATAACCCAAAGTGTGGCATTGGTTTGTCAGGATGCAGGGGAGAAAAGCCAGGTATTGAGGACGTTTCCAGAAGGCAAAGTGATCCTCTTAGCATCGGACGCTAAGGGGAATTGAATTCCAGATTGAGGGTGCTTGGACGTAGAAGGGGGATCTCCCTATTCTTGTCAATTTGAACAGAGGGATAACAAGGAGGAGTGCAGTGCCTGATTGTAGGTTTCTGTTTGGTTGGTAGCGGATGAGTTTCTGTTGAGGTTTTTCTGGGCCTGTCTTGTGGAGGGCATGGTTGCCGATGCACATGAAAGTAGCCTGACGCCCAGCAGGGAGCCAATGGAGGACACGGGTGGAGGGTGTGATGTGCTCTACTGGGTCCAAGGACCAGGAGGAGCAAAGCTGTGGTGAATTTGACCC
Source organism: Ambystoma mexicanum (assembly GCF_040938575.1). Taxonomy (NCBI): domain Eukaryota; kingdom Metazoa; phylum Chordata; class Amphibia; order Caudata; family Ambystomatidae; genus Ambystoma; species Ambystoma mexicanum. The sequence continues at coordinate 1,356,472,445 of NC_090929.1, forward strand.
ATTGGAGCTTTCTGAGTTGATATGCAGGGATGCCCAGGTAGAGGGAATTGGTGTAGTCTAGGCAGGGGAGGACGATGGCCATGATTGCAGTGACTCTGTCAGGGTAAGAGAGGTAACAGAAGATGCATCTTAAAATGCAGGGACGTAGAGAGCAAGATTTAGCCACAGAGTTAATGTGATGTAGAAGCATCAGATCAGCATCCATGGTGCATCCCAGGTTTTTTATTGCATTGGGTGTGGCAAAGTTAGGGTCTAGTGAAGATGGCAAAGAGGTAGGTTGGGGGAAGAGAGCCGTTTTCCCACAGATAATGATTTTGTTTTTTCTGGGATTGTGGAGGAGGTGGTTAGCCGTCATCCAGTGGTCGATGTCTGAGAGGCAGGATGCAAGGTTGGGGTGAGGGATGCAAGCAGCCTTATGTTTCTTGAAGATGATCTGGGTATCATCTGCATAGTTGTAGCAGGTTACGTTGTGTGAGCGAATAAGGCTCATGTGGAGGTTGAAGAGTAGGGGGAAAGGGAGGTGCCATGTGGGACCCCATTGGTGACAGGACAAGGGGGCTCAGGTGAAGGGAGGAAGGATGGTGATTTGTGATCTGTTAGCAAGGAATGAGGAAATCCACCTTAGTGCTGCATCCCTTATGCCAAGATATTGGTGTCTGTCAGTTAGGATGATGCGGTCGATGGTATGAAAGTCAGCTGAGAGGTCGAGGAGAATAAGTGCAGCACAGCCTTCTGTGTCTGCAGTGCTTTTGAGGTCCACCCAGATTGAGACTAGGGATGACTCAGTTGTACAGAGGGGTCTGAAGCTAGAATGGGTGGGTCAATGAGGAGGTTGGATTCAGTGAAGAGTTTGTTTAGGAAGCGGTTGTTAGAAATAGGTCTCTTGTTGGCTGGAACGAGATGGTCAAGGGAGGGTTTTTTGGGGAAGGGTTTGATGTGTGATTTCTTGAACACTGCTGGGAATAAGCATGGTGTGAGGGAAGAGTTGACAATGGGTCTAATGATTCTGCCTACACAGATTGAAGAAAAGATATGTTTGAGGAGGGCAGGAGGGCATGGATCTCTCCGGGATCCAGATGGATGACTGCTGGCAAGTAGCTTCAGGAATTCAGGTAAAGAGATGGGAGAGAAAGAAGAGAAGATGGGTAGAAGGGTTGGGTGGTTGGCTGGTGTTGCAGGAGATCAGGGCTGGATTGTTGCTAGTTTCACATCAATGGCTCAATTTATTTCTACCAATATTTTGTTGAAATAGCCCAAGAGAGCATCACAGAGTGTTTGGGAGAAAGGGTACATGGGGGGACCTTGAATTCTGAGATGATCTGAGATGATCTTGTGGAGTTCCTTGCTGCTGTTAAGGGCAGTGGAGATTCTGTTCCAGTAGAAGGATTTGTTGTCTTGTAGACATGGATGTGGCGAGCATAGGCAGCTCTGTTATGAGGAGATGGGTCCGCCAGCCATCTGCGTTTCCTGGATGTGGTTAAGTGTTTTGAGGGTTTTAAGAGAACGGGTGAATCATCTAGAGGAAGGACCTTGTCTGTGCTAGGCCAATCTGGAGGAGGTGAAAGGTATAATGGTGTTGGAGGGCCATTGGTCAAAGTGGCTGATAGAAGGAAGAGCTCCCTGCCTGGAATGTTATATTTGGCAGGGTGAAAATCAAGGAGTCTTCCAAGTCCAGAGTTACTATGATCTGATTACACAGTGGGAAGTGGGAGGACGGTCCGGTGTTAGTCAAGGGACTAAGAGGGAAGGGATTCAAAAGCTAGGAGAAGGTGGCTACGTGGTCCGTCCATGTTAGTGGTTGTAGCAGAGTATGGAGATAAGGTTGGAGGAATGGAATATTGCATCTGAGTTATATCCTGCAGTGTCTGTGGTGCCTGATACCAGTTGAGTCATGTTGAGGGCTTCCAGGTTGTCCCGAAGTGGTTATGTCATGGGGTTGTGCGTGGCCATATGTTGAACCATATGTTGAGTTCTGCTAGCATGGAGAGAGAGGGATGGGTGACCAGAATGGTCACTAGGGAGTCTCTTAGAACATTAGCAAATTTCTGTTGTAGCTGGGAGGTCTGTAAAAGCTATGAGTAAGAAATGGGTTGATGAGAAATTTCACTAGCAGAGATTTGCAGTCTGCATTGGAGGCTTGTTTCACAGAGTGTGAGATAAAGAGGTGAGATTTGTGGGGGATGGTGATCCTGTCTGCTCCACTAGTTATTTTGTGAGTGAGGTGTTCTTAGCCTGGGAGGGAGGCTGCATGTGTGATGGGTCGGAAGTCATCAGAGAACCAGGTTTCTGTGATGAAAAGGATGTCTGGACTTTCCGAGGAAATTAGGTTGTTTACGTTGTGTCCGTTTTTGGTGACATATCTGGCATTAATGAGAATGCACGAGAGTAGGTGGGGGTGGGGATTGTTTGTGCCCAGAGAGGTGAGTGGTGAAGGTTCAGTGAGTTTGATGACAGATGGTTATGGAGTGGAACCCATGGCAGGGGGTGCTGTGTGAATAAGGGGGAGGGTAGGGAGTGTAGGCAGAGTGGGCAGGGGGAAAGAGAGAGAGGTAGAAGGGGGCTGATGGTGGAAGGCTCAGTGCCTTTGAAGATATGGTGGGTTGGGGAGGCACTATGTATTCTCTAAGTGTGTGTAAAGAGTGCTTGTGCTGTATGGTTCATGCGGGAGGTCTGGAGTGATGGAGAAGTGGAGGGAGAGTGAGAGAGTGAATTAGAGGTGTGGAGTCAGGGGAGGGAAGCGTGGCTGGAGAACGTGCAGGACAGTGACTGGGGCTGCCGAGCAGGGTTGTTGATGAATGGAGATGGAAACAAGGGAAGGTTGTAAGGTCAGAGATGACGCTGGGTTTCTGATTTCCCCCCCGAGTGTCAAGAGTGCACAGGAGGGGGGCGTGGCCAGCAGCAGAGCTATGTAGATGTGAGCCCTGTAGCTCCCGCGGCCGTAGCAAATATCCTGTGTAAATAGCCTGCTATGAGTTGCAATCCTGAAATAAATATATATTTTCCAGAAGACAAAAGCAGCGGGCTTAGGCAGGCAAATTTCCGGCCCAAATCGCAAATTCCTGGGCGAGTTCGGAGACCAAACAATGCGACCGCGGTGAGGCAAGGACAAAATGGCCGCGCCCGATAACACGAAGCCGAGCAAAGTGTTGCCGCGCTGAAGAGGACCCACGACCTGCGACTTGAACCCAAAACCCAAAGAACGAGAGAACAGCTAGTCACGCAATGAAAGGGCCAACAGGACAGCATCACCCACGCAAGTTGTTGAGCACCTCCGGTGGGAACCAACCTGCTGCATACGCACAAGCAGAATCATCCTGGACACCCATAATGTCTGTGGGGAGAAGCGGCACTGCATTGCGACTGCGGGCAATGTGATGCGGCCCCACCACGGTGCGGAATCCTGAACGATGCCTTACCGCCAAGACCTTCATGCCGCAGTAAACAGTGAGCCAAGAGGTGAGCAGAAGACCAGGGTGATACCACGAAGAGCAGACGTTCCCTGCATCGACGAGGGACTTTCACCCGGCGACCCGCCAGAGGGAGTGGATCTGGAGACAATCGTGGACCGGTGGCAGCGTCTTGGAGCCCCCTCCCCACCCCTTGCACACATGAAGGGCCTGAAGAAGACAGAATGAAGGTAGTGCGTGGAACCATCAGCCAAGCGGAGAAGAGCGGCCTGGTAGGTGCGCAGTTCGTGTTGTGTTTGTTAGGGTCCATTGCGGGCTGTCTGGGGGACTGCCACAGAACTCTCCACTGCTCCGGCCTGTGGGTGCATGTGGCTGGGATCCCCCCTGTGCTGGCCTGTAGTGCAGATGGAACGGACACCTCGAGGTGGGGACATAGCTATGGCGCGGCTGATGGCCCGTGTTAGCCCAATTGGTGAAGTTTGAAACTCGGACCAATATCTGTCGTATGAGGCCAGGTGCTGCCAGGGCGGTGAAGAGGGCGCCAAAGGAATCCCTGCAGTGAGACGAACACAGGAGCCACAATGAACACAGAGGGAGAAAGCCACAGGAGCAAACAGTGATCAGACTAAGGTGGCCACAAGAACTAGAGTCCGGAGAAGATCGCCAAAACTGAGGGTTGCGCCAGGCAGTAAGGGGATGAGCTGTAACCCTCTCCCCAGAGCAATCACATTGCACTTAAATCGGGTGCGAACGACCCACCCGAAGATCCGGCCAACAAAGGTGGGGTAAAGACCAAGGCACCAACCTAATGTCACTGGAACGCTGAAAGTGGACCCAGGCACCACCCTTGCAAAACCTGAGATTCACATTAATCCTGATACACTTGTGCAAAGCAAGGAGACAAGTGACCACACGACCCTGATCCTAGAGACCACGGGGCAATGGACTGACACCGACGACCACTGGCACGGTCCACCGCCCGTATCATCCTGAGCCCCGGGACACCGCTGACCCGGAAAAGCGCAAAAGGGACATCACGAAAGCCGGCCTCAACACCAAGGCAGCACCAGTCCAGTCAGAGATACCCCATCAAGGGAGCCCAAAATGGGCAAAGACAAGTCCAAAAAACTAATCTCCCAGAGCAGGATAGTTCAATTTACTACGCCGACAATAAGCGGCCAGCTGGAACAAGATCAGACAGACATCATGACGGAAGCAGAGGGCACAATATTGTTAAAGGACATTATGGCAGCCATAGCAGACTTGTGCGCCTCCATGGAGCAGAAAATGGACGGCATCAGCATAGACGTATCCCTCCTCCGGCACGATCTCCAGAAGCTAACATCCCGTACTGGGGAGGCAGAGCAACGCATATCTGGGGCGGAAGATGGGCTACGGAACGTAGAACAACAGTTGGCCAGAGTCGCGACACGCCTGAAAACCATGGAGGAGAGAGTAGATGAAAGTGAGAGAAGATCCAGGCATAATAAAGTCCGGATCCTGGGACTACCGGAGAAAACAGAAGGACCACACATGGAATTATCCCTGGAGCAGTGGCTCACAGACATGTTTGAAGGGAAAACGTTTTCCAAGTTCTTTTCAATTGAACGAGCCCACCGCGTACCGACGGGCCGCCCAACGCCAGGTGCCCCACCGCACACAGTGATAGCCAAGCTATTGAATTATCTGGACCGCAACGCACTGCTCCAGACGGCATGGGCAAAGGGCACTCTCATGTACAATGGATGAAAAATAGCATTCTTTCCAGATTACACCAGGGAAGTACGGAAAGCCAGGCAATTGTTTGATCATCTCAAAAAACAGCTGCAAGCCCTGAATGTGAAATACAGCCTAATGTTTCCAGCCCAACTTAAAATATACAATAAAGGCACAACGGTCCACTTCACGCACCCTAAAGATGCGTGGAAGTGGGCAGAACAACACATTGAGGGAGACTGGACTACGTCAAGAGGCAACAGAAACAGAGCCCTCCAAGCCCGGCCAAGACATGAACCACCAGCACCAGAAAAAGTTCCACAACTGCAGGTGGAGTAGTATTGACATCTGAAGCATGAACAATTAGGAATCTTTGATATCCTGATGAGCGAGGTTAAAGGTACTGGAAACTGATGAATTGTCATACACATGATTATAATAGCCACGGAGAGACACACACACAAGCGGCTAGCCCGGGCGGAAGTCCCCCCTTCCCCTGGAATGTCACCCCATGTCTTCGCAACGGAGTGAGGTGGGAACCTACTCACAAACTGCTGCGAGTAATCAGTTCTTGTTTAATTTGTGCTTGAGTTATAATGGGGTGACAGATGCTTCAGTTGGGGGCGAAGTATGGGGAGGAGGGAGTTGGGTACATGTTTAAAAGATGGAGAAACTCAATAGAGCACCAACACCTCCGAGAAACAGGTGCTATTCACATACAGATCATTGTTCCTTGCCACATGGCGAATGAAAGCTGTGCCCCCACTCAGGATGGCCATGCTGTCATCCACAATCATGAATGCTTAAATGACCCCGAAAGACACTAAGACCCGAGCTTTGAAGCTCCTTACCTGGAATGTGAATGGCCTAGGAAACAGTCTGAAGAGACGACTAGTACGATGATTCCTAAATAGGTACGGCCCAGACATAGTTTTCTTAACCGAAACCCACCTAGCAGGAACAACCAATGCGCTATTTAAACGCTCCAATTATCGCACAGCAATACAGGCAGTCTTCACGATGGGAGCCAGATGAGTAATAATACTAATGCACAAAAGACTTCCTTTTACCCTTACAAAAGCGATACAGGACACGGGGGCAGTTTCATGTATGTTACGGGCACTCTCTGGAACAAAACAATTTCCCTGCTGGCAGTCTACACGCCGCCCACACTGCAAGCAACACTAATAGAAGACATCACGCCCTTGCTGGTCAATGACACTTCAGATATCTCAATCCTGGGGGGAGATCTCAATGATGTAATGGACAATATACAAGACCAAACACATCTACGCAGTAGGGACCCTAACCGCCGAACTAATTTAGCCACATTTGTCGAAGCATTTGGTATTAGAGATGTGTGCCACGACCTACATCCTGGGAAAAAGGAATACTCCTATCACTCTGGAATACATGCATCACTGTCGCGCTTAGACTACTTCTTTGTACCAGCAGTAATAATACACATAACACAGGCAGAGTATCTCCCAGGAGGCATTTCAGTCACCCCTCCTACTCATGTCAGTCATGACATATAAACCAATCCCGCCACCGGTATGGAGACTCACTAGCTACCATCTAGGCTCCCCAGAGCTGATAGAACATTTACAAAACGCCAGCACAACATATTTTGAGCTAAATGAAGGGTCGGTGGACTGCCCTATTACACTATGGGAAGCCTACAAACCTGTGATTCAAGAAGAGATCATCTCCTGGACTGCAGCACAAAGGAAAACATATCTGGAATCACTAAAGGTGGCAGAAGCAAACGTTAAACAGGCAGAGGAGACACACCTAGCCCAGGATTGTCCCAACACAAACAGAGCTATGATCCTAGCCCAACAAAAGCTACAAAGCATTGCATTAGATACCGCCAAACAGGCACATGGGGAAATGAGAGACAGAATTTATGAAACAGGCGACAAAGCGGGGAAGATGCTAGCGTGGCTCGATCGTAGAGATGAGGGACACAATCAAGTAAGAGCAATCATGTCCCAAAATGCAGAACAGCGGCTATCGCAGAAGAGTTTGCGAAATACTATGAAAGGCTATACAACGCACCTGAAGCTCCCCCCGAAGCCTCCATATTGGAAGAGATCACTCTTCCCTCCCTAAACGTCGAACAAGTCGCTAGCTTAGAAATGGAAATCACGGAAGACGAGATAATAGCAGCCATGATGCAGCTCCAATCCGGAAAGACACCCAGACCGAATGGCTTTCCCATAGAAACTTGGAAAAAGATAGGTGGTAATGAGCTGGCCCCACACCTACTCAAAATGTATCAACAAGCTGCAAGCAAAGGGAGATTACCAGCGGATTTAAGGAAAGCAACAATAATTGTAATACCAAAAGCAGATAAACCTCCAGATAAATGTGGCTCATACAGACCAATATCTCTAATCAACAGCGAGGCGAAGATACTGGCTAAACTGTTAGCAACATGCCTACAACAGGTCGTAACATCCTTAATTCATCCAGACCAATGTGGCTTCATGCCCGGTAGATCCACAAGAATGAACATACGAAGATTACATCTAGCTATTGAATGCGCCCAAACCCTGAACATCCCTTTGGCAGTACTCGCAATAGACTTCGAAAAGGCATTCGACTCAATCCACTGGGGGGCACTCTGGGCGATCATGCACAAGATGGGATTCGGCGAGCGATTTCTATCCTGGATCCAACGGCTGTACAATACACCGTTGGCTGAAGTCAGAGTAAATGGCTGGACGTCACAAACCTTTGCCCTGGGAAAAGGGATGCGGCAAGGCTGCTCACTATCAGCCCTCCCCTTTGCACTGGCCATGGAGCCGTTGGCCCAGCTGCTGAGGGATTATGTACGTGGAAAGGCATCCCGGGTGGGTCAGGGTGGGAGGTCAGAGTCTCACTATATGCAGACGACCTATTGATATACCTATGAGACCCCAAAATGACATGCCCCGTGGTAACTCACCTGTTACGAAAATATGGAACCTTTAGTGGCCTGAAGGTGAATTGGTCCAAATCCACACTATTTGCACTGAACCAACTAGGCGATGAAGCCCCTGAGCCTTGCCCATATAGAGTTGCCCCTGAACACTTTCGATATTTGGGCGTCCAGATCACAAGAAATCTTAATGACTACATACTCAATAATCTACGACCCATCACAGAATGATTCACAAGGGATGTACAGCACTGGATGTCTCTGCCCCTGACCCTCTTGGGTCGGGCTGCACTGTTTAAAATGTTAACACTTCCCCACTACCTGTACTTACTACAGAATGCCCCACTGCACATTCCGATGAAGACGTTCCAGTAAATAGACTGTGCACTTAGGAAACTCCTGTGGGGTGGTGGACATCTGAGAATAGCTCTTCAAACATTGCAAAGGTCAATATGGGAAGGAGGCATTGGTCTGCCAAGGCTACGGACATACTACTGGGCCAGCCAAATGGCAGTGATAAATGACACACTACATGCCGAATCCACACTACCACATGTGAGAGCATCACCTCCCATGGCATTATATGCAGCGACACCCAGATCAACCCTCTCGGGATATGATATTGCAGACATCCGGTATTTGAGCAGAGTCACACGCTTTTATAGGCTGGGGGGACAAAGTTACTCCACTACAACCGTTGTGGAACAATAGGAATCTCCCTGAAGTGACTAAACTGCCAAAATGGCCAGTGTGGACGAAACAAGGCATAGAAAAAGTAAGAGACATTATAGTAGAAGGAACTATCAGACCCTTTGATGATCTAACTTTGACCTTCAACCTCCCGGAGACAGAAAGGTACCACTACACACAGCTCCATCATACACTACAACAGCATCTCCCTACCCTCTCTGACATGCCAAATTGTACCCCATTGGAACAGAACATAGTTATAGAGCATATTCAGGCGAAAGTCACCACAGTAATGTATAGTGTTATCACCTCCTTTGCTACGCCAGAACTGGTACGATTAAAGACAAAATAGGAAACTGAAGTGGGGGAGATCATGTCGGAGGACTGGGTCCAGATCCTAATGTACCCCCGTGAAGTCACCATTTCAGCTAGGCTTCGTCTAGTACAACTGAAGATATTGCAAAGAATGTACTACCCTAGGGTGGCCCTGTACCGCTGGGGTAAAATACCTGAACCTAACTGTTTACGCTGCCGGGGGGAAGAGGGAACCTTCTTTAACATACTATGGGAATGCCCAGCAATTAGCCATTATTGGCAGCAATGCTGCGACATCTTGTGTAGGGTCCTGAACCAGACGATTCCCAGAGATCCCAAACTGTTGCTACTGGGAGTAGACATCGAGATAGATATGTCAAGATATGAAAAGCTCTGCTTCATGACTGCAACAGTGATAATCAAAAGAAACATAGCACAGCTGTGGGGAGCAGCGGACTTGCCGCAGGCGGGCCAGTGGATTACGGACGTACAAATTTGCATTGCAATAGCAAAGAGGGTATATAAAGCCTGGGGATGCCCCGAAAAAGCGGACAAGATTTGGCAATGCTGGGAAGACACAATGTAAACTCCTGATCTTTTGAACTTCTGATACCATGACACCATGGGATGGGGAATATGGGCATTGCCGGGAGAACCTGTTATAAGATATATTGTACTCTGTATGTGATCTATTTGAGTGCGTAATCCATCTAACGTTATTGTTCTTGTTTTTAATATCTGGCCCAGAAAGGACCAGTGGTTGTATGTTATAAAACCAATAAAATGTGATATTAAAAAAAAGAGTGCACGGGAGGCGGTTAGTGCCGGGGGTGTTCAAGGTACTGTTGAAGAGTGAAGAGAGATTTCACTGGGTTGGGAGAATCGAGGGATGTGATGGTGTAAGTAGGGGGCCCGGCAGGAATCTTGCGAGGTTTGCAGAGATGAGAGGGTCAGGGTGTTGCAGATTCTGTGTTTGATGGGAATCTTGGGTGCCTGCAGCATATGTGTGAGGGTCGGTGTGATGTGGTTGGGAGAGAAGGGGGCTCAAGGGAGGGAGGGGGCCGAGTGGGAATGTTAGGGGCAAGGTCTGTGGGTGGCACAGGGATGTGTCTGAGGGGGGAGTGCTTCACCTAAAGGCTGGATGTATGGAGAGTATGAGGGAAGGGGGGCGTAGGCAGGTGGGTTGATGGTGGTTCTGGTGTGCCGAAGTGCTCTGATCTGGGAGTTGGTTGACATGATGGATAGTCTGTTGCATTTGAGAAAGAGGCAGAGTTCAAGAGGTCCCTGGAATCAAGTCCACGGCTACAATGAGATTCAATGCAATGGCTACACTCAGAATGCAACTTGATTTAACAGAGTGGCAACTTACGAAGTGTTGCTAGTGGTCGAACAATTCATGAACAGCCAGAAATTGTTGCATAAAGAATATTATCAATACATATCCTTATGATTGGATTGCAGATGTCAAAGCATCACAAGGATAACTCTATTGTAACATTTTTTTTCTCTGCTGGGACAGACAATATTTGCAGAGTGCATGCTCAAGGAAAAGACACACATCTCCAGACTCCAGGGCAGTAGTTTGTAATCACTGCATTTCACCTTATTAATGCGGCTAAATATGGAGTAGCATAGTGTTCCACATTCAGAGATATACTGAGGGTAGCGGTTCAGAAAGTTAGGCAGCACTTCAGCAGCAGATATCATTCAGTCACAGCTCTGTAGAAAACACAAGTCAATAGTGTTTCTCACTCCTGCCTGCAAGGAGAGGTTTGTCCAGCATTCATCAGGAAAATAGTAGACATGTTCACCTAAAAGAAGATTAGTTGGTCCTTGTTAATATGTTTTAATAGTTTTAGGTTTTATTTATGGGAAACAGTTAAAATGAGTTCTAATTAGCAAGGAACAAGTGTTTACAGAGTTGTACCGCCTTTAGAAAGACTCAACACTCTTCTAAGAATATGTTACCTGAAGGTGTCATATTCATATAACAGATGATTCCTGGTCCATAATAGATATTAGTACCCGGCGAGAGTCAAGCAGAATGCAACACGCATTCTGATCAGCTCACGCAGGGTCGTTACCCAGCCGAGAATCCCTCAATTCTTGGTCGGTATTCCAGCCTCCTTATCCACGTTGGGGGGCATGGCAGCCCCTCAGCCAATGAGGAAGCTCAAAGCAGGCCATCCCCGATCCGAGCCTCCCCACGGCTGAGAGGCTGCCTTCGCCCCTCGCCGCTGGGGACTCAGGTAAGGATTTTATTTTTCCTCCCCTTTGCTCCCTCCTCCCTGCCCTCCCCACACCACTTACCTTTGTGCTCCTTTGTCCACGGTGGCGGACGATGGCAGCCTCCAGCCGTCTGGAGACTCCCCGCTCCGCACCTCCACACGGCTGGAGGTTTCCATCGTCCCCCACCGGAGACGGAGGTACGTTTTTTTTTTCCCTCCCTCCCTTCCGCCCTCCCAACCTCACTTACCTTCTTCTCCTTTTTTTCGAGAGCGGACGCGCTGGAAACACTTCTGTTCCCAGCGCATCCACTCCCGATGGCAGCCATGGAAAGGGAAAACGGACTCTGTTTTCCCTTTCCCGGTGGCCATTTTCTTGGTTGTTTTTTTTTTCAGGACAGAAAAAAATGCTTTTAGTGCCCCGGTCACGCACATATTGCAGGCCAGGGTACTAATAGCTATATGACCCTCGCGGCGGGGGCATTACTGACTCAGGTAATGCCTCAGGGCCTTTGTTAAGGCCCTCGCTTCACTTAGGCCTATAACTATGGGCCACGGGGCATTACCTGAGTCGGTAATGCCCCCGCCGCCAGGGTATATTGCTTTAATTTCACTCTGGTTTCTTTTCCTATTAACTAGACCTCAATAGTTACAATGGTACACATATTGTTATACTTTCTATCTAGTCCCAAGTCAAGTACAGAATTCAGTCAAACTCCTCCCACAAAGTCTAATACTGTAGCAGTTCCACAATAGAAACGAGTCTGACGGTACAGTTAGGAAATCATGTTCCCTACTAAATAGCTTGGCTACTCAAGAGATGTCAGAAATATATTAGTTGGCTAGCAATAGTAGTGCCAAGTCAGCAGAGACCTTGGAAGAAGTAGGAACTGCTGTTTAAATGCCTCCCTGTGTCTACAGGTATACACTGGATTTCCATGGCAATGCTCCACAAATCAAAACCATAAAGCCCTATCCAAGGTGGCAAACATTCCTAATATAGACTTGGTCAATTGCTCAATGCATAGCAGGAGCTGAAAACAGGACATTCTAGAAAGTCATGGGCAACTAGGCCTGCACCAGACCCTGCAGTAACTCAATGATAAGAATCAGCTGAGCAATTTATGGCCCCAGAGGAAAGGCACATGCACAATAAGGACTTGTGAAATTCAGTGCTTGGTGTAAGTTTCAGGAGGTGGCAGACAGATAGTGGAGATAGACAGTGGCAGAGAGAGGAGTAAAGTGGGCAAATTGCAGGTAGAGGATATTGAAGCAGCTAACAAGGTGTGTAAGGAGTAAGCTTGGAATAGTGTGGAAGACGGGTTGAAGAAGTGCAAGTAGGAAGGCGGGAGGAGATTAAAAGGAGCTCTGAAGTAGATTAAGTAGGAAGGTTGAAAGAATTGGGTAGGAGGTTGGAAGCAGAGTAAAGAAGATGCGTGGAGTAGTCTAAAGGGAGGACAGATTGGGACTAAAGGTGAGGGTTGGATGAGGCTACAACAGAGGGGATAGTTTATTCTGCTAAAGAGTCTTGCCCATCAAGTGGGAGAGTATATTCTTTTACAGATTCTCCTCTTCAATGGACAGAGTTTATTCTGATACAGAGGGCCTCATTACAAGTGTGCCTTTCCGGTAACAACGGTGCCGGTAGGCTTTCCGGCACAGTGTTACTGGACCGGCACACTATGAGTCTGGGGGCGGGTGCTGTCTTGCCCGCTAGTGTTATGTTATGTTGTTATGTTATTTTTCTTATACCACGCCAAAGCCCGTAGGCATCTAGGTGCCGAGAGACAGAAGACGGCAGCTACCAGTGAAGAGAAAAGTACTAATAGAAGAGGTAAGTCTTCAAAAGTTTCCGAAACACAAACAAGTCCCCGGTTTTACACAGAGTAGCTGGCAGGGCATTCCAGGCCTTGGCGCCTTGGATATGAAATGCTCTGCCAAGCCCACGGGTTTGTTTCACGCGGTGATGGGCTAGTAAGAGATCTTCCGCTGATCTGAGTCTTCTTGTGGGTTGGTAGATATTTATAACATCTTTCAGATAGCTTGGTGCAGTCCCATGAATACATCTATGGCAGATGGTAAGTAACTTAAACCGAATGCGAGCCTCAATGGGGAGCCAGTGTAGTTTTATTCTGGCAGCAGTAATCGGTTCAGAACTTTTCATCTGAAAGATGATGTGGATGGCTTTATTTTGTACTTTCTGGAGTTCATGAAGATCAGCTTTACTTGCCCCACATAAGAGTGCATTACAATAATCCACACGTGGTAAAATGACAGCTCTCATGAGTTTAGTGTCAGACCTGGCAGGCAGAACGGCACCCACCCGCAGACTTTCACGGAAGCGCCAGCACCGTTATTAACGGTGCCGGTGCTTCCGTCTTCCCCATTCCCATTGAGTTCTATCGGACTCAAATGGGAATGGGGGTTAACAATTTACCGGCATCTGACTTCCTGGATCACTGGGGTCGTAATTTACCAGTGATTTGGGCAATTAACCCCCACTGTTAACCCGCCGTTAACCCCCTACCGCCTTCCTCGTAATGAGGCCCAGTGTCTCCACCATCAAGGGAGAGGTTTTATTCTGCGACAGAGTTTACCTTTCAAGGGGGAGAGTTTATTCTGATACAAAGTCTCCCCCAACAAGAAGGGGAAGTTATTCTGTTACCGATTCTCCTCTTCAAGAGGCAGAGTTTATTCTGATACAGTGTGTCCTCTTGACGGGGGGAGAGTGTTTACTGATATGGAGTCTCCCCCTTCAAGGGGGATAGTTTATTCAGCTACGAAGTCTCCCATATAATGGGAGTGTTTATTCTGATACAGTGTCTCCTCCATCAATGGGGAGAGATTATTCTGTTACAGAGTCTCCCCTACAAGGATGCATGTTTATTCTAATAGAGAGTCTCCCCTATCAAGGGCGGGGTTTATTATGCTACAGTGTCTCCCTTTCAAAGGGGAGAGTTAATTCTGATATAGATTCTCGCCCATCAAGGCAGAGAGATTATTCTGCTACAGAGTCTCCTCCATCATTGAGGAGAGTTCATTCTGATACAGAGTCGCCCCCTTAAACGGGACGAGTTTATTATGTTCACAGAGTCTACCATTTAAGGGGAGAGTTTATTTTGCTACAGAGACTCCCCTTCAATGGGGAGAGTTTATTCTGCTACAGAGTTTCCCCTTTAAGGGTAGAGGTTATTCAGATACAGAGTATCCCCATCAAAGGGAGAGTTTATTGTGATACAGAGTCTCTCAATGAAGGGTGAGAGTTTATTCTGATACAGAATCTCCCCATCAAGGGGAGAGCATATTATGATATAGAGTCTCCACCATCAAGGGAGAGGTTCTATTCTGCAATGGAGTTTACCCTTAAAGGAGGGGAGTTAACTCTGATATGGAGTATCCCCCTTCAAGGGGGACAGTGTATTCAACTATGGAAACTCCCCTACAAGGGGAGTGTTTATTCTGATACAGAGTCTCCCCATCAAGGGGGAACATTCATTCTGCTACAGTGTCTCCCTTTCAAAGGGGAGAGTGTATTCCGAAATAGATTCTCACCCATCAAGGGGGAGATTTTAAGGAGGAGAGTTTAGTGTGCTGCAGCGACTCCCCTTCAAGGGGGAGAGTTATTATGATACAGACCCTCCCCCATAAAGGGGGATAGTTTATTCTGCTACAGAGACTCTTCTTTAAGGGTAGAGTTTATTCTGAAACAGAGTCTCCTCCATCAAGGGGGGTGTTTATTGTGATACAGTCGCCCCTTCAAGAGGGAGATTTTATTCTGATACAGACTCTCCCTCATCAAAGGAGTGGCTTTATTCTGATTCAGAGTCTCTGCTTAAAGGGGTAGAGTTGATTCTGATACAGAGTCTCACTGTCCAATGGGGAGAGTGTATGCTGATACAGAGTCTATCCTTCAAAGAGGGGAGAGGTTATCCTGATCCTGATTCTCCACTCATTGGAGAAAGTGCATTCTGCTAGAGAGTCTCCCCCAACAAGGGGAGAGTTTCTTCCTTGAAAGAGTCTCCCCCATCAAGGGTGAGAGTGTATTCAACTATAGAGTCTCCACAATCAAGTGAAGAGTTTATTCTGCTACATAGGGGGTCATTAAAAGGTTGGAGGTAGCGGCATGGCTACCCCCTTACTGGTACCGGGTCTGGGTTCCTTAAATGAGAAATTACCGGGCCATTCCAACCTTGGAGGAGCAGGTAATTCCTCATTTAAGGAACCCGGACCCGGTACCTCCCCATTCCCATTTGAGCCCCCATAGGACTCAGTGGGAATGGGGAGGGTGCTAACAACAGGCCCGTTAATAACAGGCCTGTTGTTAGCACCCTGGTCTGCTTGCAGGACCCGCTAAGGGTGCCTGTTAATGCCCTTACCAGGTCCTGCGAGCAAACCTCATAATGCGGCAGTAGGGGTTTAATGGGGCCGGCAGCTCTACCGGCCCCGTTAAATCCCTACGGCCAACCTTGTAATGACCCCCATAGTCTTCCATTCAAGAAGGAGACTTGATTCTGATATGGAGTCTTCCCCTAAAAAGGGGGGTAGTCTGCTACAGAATCTTCCCTTCAAGGGGGAGAGTTGATTCTGATGCAGAGTCTCTCCTTCAAGGGGAGAGTGTATTCTGAGCAGAGTCTCCCCAATCAAGGGGATAGTTTATTCTGCTCAAGGGGTAGTCTGCTACAAAATCTCCCATTCAAGGGGGAGAGTTTATTCTGATTCGATGTCTCCACCATCAACCGAGAGGGTTTATTCTGCTACAGAGTTTAGCTTTCAAGGGGGACATTTTGTTCCACTATAGATTCTCCCCAATAGAGAGGATAGTTTATTCTGCTACAGTCTCCAATTCAAGGGGGAGAGTGTATTATGATACAGAGTCTCCACCATCAATGGGGTGATTTTATTCTGCTACAGATTCACCTCTTCAAGAGGCAGAGTATTTTGATACTGTATCCCTGCCATCAAGGGAAAGGTTCTATTCTGCGGTGGAGTTTACCTTTCAATGTGGAGAGTTTATTCTGATACACAGAGTACCTCATCAAGGGGGGAGAAGTTATTCTGATACAGTGTCTCCACCATCAACAGAGAGGGTTTATTCTGCTACAGAGTTTAACTTTCAATAGGGAGAGTGTATTCAGCTATCGAGTCTCCCCAATAGAGGGCAGAGTTGATTCTGCTACAGTTTCCCATTCAAGACGGAGAGTTATTCTGATATAGAGTCGCCTCCCTCATCAAGGGGGTGGGTCATTTCTGCTACAGAATCTCTCCTTCAAGGGGGAGAGTTTATTTTGATACAGTGTCTACCCATTAACAGAGAGGCTTTATTCTGCAAGAGAGTTTACATTTGAAGGAGGAGAGGTTATTATGATAGAAAGTCTCCACCATCAATGGGGTGATTTTATTCTGCTACTGAGAGGCGGAGTTTATTCTGATACAGTGTATCCTCCATCAATGGAGAGGTTCTATTCTGCAACAGAGTTTACCTTTCAATGTGGAGAGTTTATTCGGATACAGAGAGTACCCCATCAAGGGGGAGAGGTTATTCTGCTACAGAGTCCCCCATTCAAGGTGGAGAGGTTCTTCTGCTACAGAGGCTCCCCCATCAAGGGGGAGAATGTATTCAGCTACAAGGTCTACCCTTCAAGGGGGAGGGTGTATTCTGATTCAAAGTCTCCCCCATCAAGGGAGAGAGTTTATTCTGAAACAGAGTCTCTCTTTCAAGAGGAGAATGTATTCTGATTCCGACTCAACCCTTCAAGGAGGAGAGTTTATCTGATACAGTGTCTCATCTTCAAGGGGGAGACTATATAGTGATACAGAGTCTTTCCTTCAAGGAGGAGAATTTATTCTGATATGGAGTCTTCCTCGAAAAAGGGGGAGGGTAGTCTGCTATAGAATCTGCTATTCAAGGGGGAGAGTTGATTCTGATGCAGAGTCTCTCCGTCAAGGGGAGAGTGTATTCTGATCAGAGTCTCTCCTTAAGGAGTAGAGTTGATTCTGGTACAGAGTCTGACCCTTCAAGGGAAGGATATATTGTGATGCAGTGTTCCCTCATCAATGGGGAGAGGTTATTCTGATCAGAGTCTCCCCCTTCAAGGGGACAGTTTATTGAGCTCTAGAGTATGCCCAATCAAGCAGAGAGTTAATTCTGCTACCGATTCTCCCATTCAGGGAGGAGAGTTTATTCTGATATGGAGTCTTCCCCCCACTACAAGCTGGGGTGGTTATTCTGCTACAGGATTTTCCCTTCAAGGGGGAGAGTTTATTCTGACACAGTGTCTACACCATCAACTGAAAGGTTTTCTTCTGCTACAGAGTTTAACTTTCAAAGGGGAGAGTTTATTCGGGTATAGAGTCTCCCCAATCAAGTGTAGAGTTTATTATGCAACTGAGTCTCCCATTTAAAGAGGAGTGTTTATTCTGATACAGTGCCTCATCTTCAAGGGGGAGAGTATATGCTGCTATAGAGTCTCTCCCATGAAGGAGAGAGTGTATTCTGACACAGAGTCTCTCCTTCAAGGGGAGAGTGTATTCTGATACAGTGTCTCCTCTTCAAGCGGGAGAGTTTATTCTGAGGCAGAGTCTTCCCTTCAAGTAGGAGAGTGTATTCTGCTATAGAGTCCACCCTTAAAGGAGGGGGAGAATATATTCTACTACAGAGTTTACCATTCAAGCGAGAGATTTTATTCTGATACAGAATCTCCTCTATCACAGGGGAGAGTGTATTCTGCTACACAGTCTCCCTTTAAAGGGTAGAGTTGATTCTGGTACAGAGTCTGCCCATTCAAGGGGAGGATATATTGTGATACAGAGTCTCCCCTTCAAGGGGATACTTTATTTGGATACAGAGTCTCCCCCTTGATGGCGGAGAGTTTATTCTGCTACAGAGTCTCCCCATTAAGGGGGAGAGTTTATTCTGTTACAGAGTCACCCCTTCGTGGGGGAGAGTTTATTCTGACACAGAGTCTCCACTTTCAGGGCGGGGGGGCTTTATTCTGCTACAGAGTCATCCCTATCAAGTAGAGGGAAGTTTATTCTGCAACAGAATCTTCATTTCAAGGGGAGAGTTTATTCAGATACAGAATTCCCCTTGCAAGGAGAGAGTTTATTCTGCTACAGGGTCTCCCCCATCAAGTGGTGGAGTTTTTTCTGCTACATAATCTCCCCATCAAGGTGGGGAGTTTATTCTGCTACAGACTCTCCATATGAAGGGGGGGAGTTTATTCTGATACACACTCTCCGCCATGAAAGGGGAGAGTTTATTCTTCTACAGAGTCGCCCCTTCAAGGGGAAGAGTTTAATCTTATACAGAGCCTCCCCTTTCTAGGGAGATCATTTATTCTGCTACAGAATCTCCCCATCAAGGGGTAGAGTTGATTCTGCTACAGAGTCCTCTCTACAAAGGGAGAGTTTATTCCGCAACCGTGTCTCTTCCCATCAAGGTGAAGGATCAACAATATTTCATTGCAGAATAAAGTCTCCTATAGGAGACTTTGTTATAATGTGGGTTGAATTTGTGACACCGCCTTGATTTTGGTAACTCTGTACTCGAAGGCTCATCCTCTGCCAGTAGCCAGCTAGGACCCCTTCAAACTTAGTACCCCAGAATATTAACTGTAAACTTCCGTAGACAACTAGTAACTGTTCTGACATTTATATATAAAACACTTTTTTACTTTAATGGTCAAGTAGAACAAACTTTTTTCTAAGTCTGAAATGTGTAATTCCCTTTGAGCAATTGTATATATTTCATCCTTCTTAGCATATTGTACTCTAGCATCTTGAAGCGTCTTTTGTGCTTGATGGAATTAAAATAATAAATCATAGACCAAATAACCAGACAGACTCAAAGAATATGGCAAAGTACTACTGCATTATCAGTTTAATAAAGCAGGGCGATCTGGCAGATATCGGACTTATGCTTGCACACTCACACAGTAACTTCATTACATGAAAGTCTTATACCCCAATATACATCCTCTGGTATGTTATTCTACGTGGCAAAATGCAAAAACTATTGAAGGGAGGGATTGGTTAAGGAATCATATCTACTTATATATATTCACGGAAAAAACGTTTATTTATTTATTTACATTTATAAAGTGTGCAGGCAGCCCTTAGGCATCGAGGCGCTATTACATAGGAGCTTAGTTACAATACATGAAAGCTAAGTTACATTTGCAGATGGGTGAGCAGATAGGGTGCAAGGTTATGTGTTAAATAGGGTGAAATGGCGACACAGGTTACATAGTGTGTGGCTAATCGCATAATGTTACAACACTTAGGAGAATTGCATAGTTTTGATGGCTTTGCAGAATGCCAAGTGAGAGGGTTCTAGTCTGAATGCAAGTGGGTGGGCGTTCCATTGCCTGACGGCGATGAAGGGGAAGCTGACTCCACCCCCTTTGGCATGCTTGACTCTAGGTAAGGTCAGCAGGTTGGCATAGGGTGTTTTAGTGGGTCTAGAGGGAGGGTAATTTGACTCTAGTGGAGAGGTAGGGAGGAGCAGTGTGATGGATGCACTTGTGGGTCAGTGCAAGTGTCTTGAAGAGGGCATGTTCGTGCACAGGCAGCCAGTGGGCTCCCCTTCTGGGAATGCCTATGGCAGCACATAGGACCTTATTTTGGACAATTTGGAATTTGGCCAAGTTTTGGGTGGAAGTGCCCATGAGGAGGATATTACAGTAGTCCAGTCTGGACCCGACTAATGCTCTAGCGGTGGTCAGGCAGTTGGCAGTGGTAAGGAAAGGTTTAGCAGCGTTGACAGGTTTAGTATAGTAGGCTGCAGATGAAGCAATGGTGCTAACTTGTCTGGACATTGATAGGCTGGCCTATAAGTAGGCTCCTAGGGCCTCATTACGAATTTGGAGGTAGCCATTGTGCTATTAGCACCATGGCTGCCTCCAAACCAGGCTCCATTACCGGATTCCTGCAATGAGGACTTACCGGGTCATTCCGACATAGGAGGACCCGGTAATTCCTCCTTGCAGGAACCATTCCCCATTCCCATTGAGCCCTCATAGGGCTCAATGGGAATGGGGATGGAGGTAATAACGGGCACATAACAACTGGCCCGTAATTACCTCCCTCTTCTCCTCGCGGGACCCGGAAAGGATGCCTGGTTTTACCTGGCGTCCTTACAGGTTCCCGCAAAGGGAACCTCGTAGGCGGCACTCCCGTAATAAAGGGGGCGGTCCCGTACCGGCCCCCTTCATTACGGGAGCACCAGAGAGATAATGAGGCCCCTAGTGTCTTTCCTGCCTGTGAGAATGGTATGGCTGTGTTGTCAATATTGACGGAGGAGTATCATGTGTCAAGTTTTTTTAGATTGTCGGTGCATCCTAGTAGGAGAAGGTCAGCCTTCTTGCCATTGAGGCATCGCCACTTTCCGGACATCCACGTGTGAATGGTGGTGTAAGTGGTGTTAAGGGTCCTGGCATCCTGTTTGCAATCACTGGACAGAGGAAGGAGGACTTGAGTATAGTCGGTATAGTTGGTGTACATGATGCCAAGTGAGCCCAGTGTACTGAAGAGGAGCCTGGTGAAAATGATATATAGTGTAGGGGAGATGCAGGAGCCTTCTGGTACTCTGCAATGGGTGATGGCTGGTTTGGCAGCCGCTTGGTCGGAAAAGACATGCATGGCTCTACCTTGGAGGAAGAAAGAGATCCAAGCAACGGCAGTGTCGGAGAAGTGTGCCACGGATGTGAGAATTTGGCATAGTAGCTTATGATATACCAGGTCAAAAGTGGATGATAGGTCAAGGAGGAGGAGCAGGGCGGGTTTGACTGTGTCTCTGATGTCATCGATTTGGTTCTTAATGTCAAGCAGGGCATTTTTGGTTCCATGACCAGGGCGGAAGCTGGAATGTCGAAAGTCTAGGACATTGTTCGATTCTAGGAAGTGTTGGACTTGTAGGTAAGATGCTTTGTCCAGGATTTTTATTAGGAAGGGGACAGTGGTTATAGGTCTGTAGATATTGTGGTTGTTCAGGTTGACGGGTGTTTTCTTTTAGGAGGGGGCGAATTCAGGCAAAGGAGGCCTTAATGAAAGCGATGAGGAAAGGTGCAAGTGTGTCAGCGCATTCTTTGATCAGGGTGGCCAGGCAAACATGACCTTTACACATGGATAGTTTGTTATTCTTCATGAGCAAGAGGACTTCTGATTCATTGATGTCCCTGAATGAGAAGAGGGCTGTGGCCGGGCATCCAGTTTAGGAGTGGGTGTGTGAAGTGGTTTGGGGGTTTAGGGGCACTTTTGTTGGCAAGGATTCTAGTGTGGAGCATGTCCAGCTTGATCAGCATTGCTGTTTGAATGCCTGAGCACCAGGCTTCGTCTTTGGAGATGGCCTGAAGGGGCGGGGGGCAGGGGTTTCAAGTTCCTTGAAAATAGCAAATATTGTCAGAATTGGCATTGGTAATTCTGGTATGTATGGAGTTGGCTTTGGCCAGGATGATTGCTTTCTTGTATTCCTTGGAGAGTTGATTGAATGCCTGTTTGGCTGATTCAGGTGGTTTCGATTTCCAGGTGGATAGGGCTACCTGTTTTTTGGTGTGTAAATCCTGCACTTACAGGGAGAACCAGGTGTTGGAGTGTTTGCTGGGTTTGTCTTTCCGTGCAACTAGGGGCGCAATGTCATCCACTGCTTTAGTTAAGATGAAGTTGAGAGTGGAGGCCAGTATTTTATTTATTTATTTTTTTGCATTTTTAAAGCGCTCACACAGCCCGTGGGCATCGAGGTGCTGTTACAGGAATTTTTTTTTTTTTGTTGTCTTATTTGCTTATTTATAACGCGCTTAAACACCCAGAGGTTTCTAAGCGCGGACCCGTGGATCGAACCTGTGTTGCTTCGTGTTGTCTTGCTTCCAAGGCGCGCACGTTGCCGCTAAGCTATCCTCCCGGGACGTCAGGGTCGTTAGAAAATGGGGGAATAGGGCTGGAACTCGAAGATGTGGGATGAGTCTGTCTTTGGTGAGTAGGCATGCGCTTCTGGAAAGTGAGGGGGAGAGGCTTGGCGGGCTGTTTCTGATGATTGGAGAGGGATAGAGTTAACTGCATGAGGTGGTGGTCAGTCCAGGGGAAAGGAGTGTTGGCAGTGATGACTGGCGGTTTATAGTGATATTTTCGAATTTAATAATTTCGCATGCATTAATTTCAAATCAAAAATGCCAAAAAAGATGTCGAATTTATTTATTTATTTATGTATTTATTTATTAATGGGGGAGTCCCCCCAACTTCCCCCTTTTTTTAATAACTCATTTTGACTAGCTAAACCCCAAAAAAACATATAAAATAAAAAAAAAATTGGACATTTTTTTTTAGACTTTCTTTTTTTCGAAATGAATGCATTTGAAATTATTCATTCGACATTTTAACTGGACACCATGACTGGCGGACAGTTGTGGTGGGCTGGCCAGTCTAGGGTCCAACTTTTGATGTGTGTAGGTTGCGAGATAGAGTGTTTGAATCCTTAAGTTTCCAAAGCCTTAGCTAGGGACTTGGATGGGGTATCTTTGGGGTGGTGAAGCCCTAGGTTCAGATTATCTCCCAAGAGGATTCTGGAGGAGGTCTTTAGGTTGTCAGAGAGGAGGTGGGTGATAGTAGCATGGAAGTCTGCTAGAGGGCCAGGGGGGCATTACACTATGTAGAGAGTGATGGTGCAGTTGTGGGAGATGTTGAGTTTAAGGGCTAGTGCATCGCAGTTACTTAGGGTGGACTTTTTGACCTTTCGGATGGGGATGGACTCCTTGGAAATGAGTGCTACACTACCACCTTTCCATAGCGGCCTATCTTGTCGGAAGATAGTGTAGCCAGTGGAAAGAGCAAGCGCTAGAATGGGTCCAGATGCTTTGTGCAGCAAGGTCTTCGTCATGGCAAGACATTGAGGTTTTGGGTGGTGATTAAGTAATGGATCTCTACTCCGTGAGCTGCTAAGGAACATACACTAATGAGTGCACAGCCGAGTCTGGTTAGAGGGGGAAGGGGCGTTTTTTAGGTGTGTGGCGGCTATAGGGCTGTGGTGGATGGTGGCTGGAGGCTTGATTATGGCATCGGAGAGCACTGAGGCAGTGGGGCATATATCGCCAATGGCAACCTCGCAAACAAGCAGGGTGGCAGCAAAAGGTGGCATTGTGGCAACTGGGAGTCCATCAGAGGTCACACTGGTGGGCATAAGCATGGAATCCTCAGCATGAAGCAAGGGGTGGTCGGGTGTACATAGGTTGGCATATTTTTACATGTTTTTTATTAGCATCATGCGACATGGTGATAAGGTGGTGTGCCTTGATAGGAACATCATTAGATAAAGGCATAATAGCAGCAGTAGGTAGCGTGGAGCATATATTACTACTCACAAAACATGTGTGCGGGATAGAAGTATACCTCTGCTTGGAGGTAGTAGGGAGTACATCCGTAGTCACATAGTTAGGTACAGGTATGATAGCATGAACGGGCGACAAAGAGGTAGTTGAGCATACATTGTTAGGTCCATAACAGATGGGCAAGGTGGCACCAGTGGGCAGTGGGGTGGAGTTATGGCATACATTGATATCATTCCCAGTGAGCATGGTGATAGGGTTAGGCACCATGGTTGTAGTGGGAGGAACAACAGTGTTGACATTACCTTGTGTGTTAATGGTGGTGGCAGTGGGTGACAAGGGGCAGGTGTTATGGGTATTAGTCCTGGCGGCGTAGTGCTTGTGCCAGGGGGTGGCAGTAGTGGCCTGAGCATTGAGGGTTGAAGTCACAGGCAGGTTACGGGTAGGGGAGTTGGGTGTGCGGAGGGATGTGGTACTGGCCGCTGTTGCCTGGACTTTAGATGATGGGGGAGAGGCAGGGCGCAGTGTTGGTTAAACGTCTGATGGGATAGTGGTTTTCCAATGGTGTGTGGTTTTAGGTGCCATGGTGACAGGCTGGGTTCTGTTACCTGGCCTGTGGTTACGGTTGGTAATGTTGATCGGCAGCGAGTGGTGGGATGATGGGCAGGTGCGTGCACGCAGGTGAGCAAGTCTAAGGAGGTCTTTTGGCCTGGGATTAGGCAAAGTTGGGCTATAGTGGAGAGTACTGTGGTAGGTCCCAGGTCATTGTTAGGCTTGGCGAGCAATGCTCTGACAGTGGATCCGAGGTCTTACTTGTGCTACACAGCAGGGCCAGGGCGATGTGTGGCGAGGTTAGCAGGGAGGTACCATGGGAGGAGGTGAGGGCCTAATCCTCTCTTTTACTGCGCTGATCCATTAGCGGGCAACGCATGTGCTGCAGCCCGTTAACTGCATAGGTGGTGGAGCAAGTGAGGGCTTGTGGGCGAGGGGTTGCTCTGGGTGTCAGGGTGATAGCTTGTGGAGGGTCTGTGCGGCCCCTCCACACTCCAACGGGTTTAGACAGGAGCCAGCTGGGAGGGGCGGCTTTCATCTGCCGGCGCTCCTAATTGGTTAAAACGGGATTGGTCAACCAATAGGATGGCAGTGGATGCAAGCAGCTGATCGGGGCTGCTGAAATCATGCGGTGGCCATCTTTACAGTGCAACAAACACGCGTGTTTCAATAACATCTCCAGGGCAACAAGCCCTTCAACAAATCCGAATGCTTGTTTCTGAAGCTGCAGGGTGAATTTTTCATGCGCAATGCCAGTGCTCGGCTAGAGATGGGGTGGGCATCCGATGGCCAGCAGCAGAGATTAAAATAGCCAGTAGCCCTACCTCATGGCTGCGTGGCTGTGGCTGTGGTGAGGGTGTGCTTCTTCATTGTTAAAGGGATCTTATGGTTAAATTGCACTAATAAAAACCCATGAAATTGAATGACAAAACTTTGTTAAAGGGACGTTATGGTTAAGTTGCACTAATAAAAAGCTGTAAAATTCAATGAAAAAACTTTGTTAAAGGGACTCTATGGTTACAGCTAAAACCAAAAAAACCCATAAATTCACCAGTTATGGTAAGCTAAGTAACCATAACTCACGCCACAACTGTGTATGGCTAAGACAAATACCCAGTACATGAAAGGTGACATCACAAATGTCATTGATGACATCATTGATAACATCAGGTTTGACCTCTAACCATAATGTCCCTTTAATAAAGTTTTTTTCATTGAATGTCATGGCTTTTTATTAGTGCTACCTAATTTGCTACAACTTAGTAATATCATAATTACCCCAATATAGCAACATTTTGAATGTTTCACCTTAAAACTTTGCCATTCCCCAACTTCTAGCATATTTTTTAACACTTTTTGCTTTTTTTCTCTACTATTTTTGTGTTTGCGAACTTCTAACCTAATTGCGGACTTTCCAGACAGTGTCTCATGACCACGCACTTGTGTGCGGCATGATGATGTGTTCGTAAATGCATCCGCACTTTGCAAACGTGTGCGTGCTTCACTAACAGTCAGAAACTGCATTTCTGAGCTCATCTAGGAACTTTAAACCTACACTTCTTCTTACTCATTATCCATCAACAATCTAGCACACAGCAAATACTTGGAAAAATATTTGGAAAACTGCTATTTATCTTAAAAATGGCAACAGCTAGTGTTGTCCCTCCTCCCCAAAAGCCACCACCACCAGCTGGAGGACGTACACAACGAAAGAAGCGCAATACTTCAAAAGACACTCAAGAAGGCCAGGAAGATGAGGTAGAAGAAGTGCCTACCTCTAGCACCCAGAGAGAATCATGGTTGTGTCAGTTCTTTTCCACATTTGGAAATGTAACAAAGGCTAAAGCTACCAAAGTGAAATGCAGTGGGCTGTACTCCTACAGGGCCATCTCCATGTGGCGTCTCACCAAATTTAATCACTGCAATGCTCTCAGAAAGGTTGTTCTTTTCTTAGAAAGTAGTATGCTGTCTTCCTCTACCTCAACTTTCTCAACCAATGCAGTAACCACACAGCCTACTTCCGTGGGACATAAAATCCCACCAGCTTCTTTGCAAGTGTTAAAAGAGGCAGTTGATCCATATCTTAAAAAAAAAACAGTACTGCAACACACCACTCTGCAGGGTGAGCAATTTGGAAGTGCGTTTGAAGCTTCAATCAAGGAGCATGGGAAACACTGCCCTCTACCTTAGATTTAACACACAAGCAACATCTTCCCCAGTCCACCTGCCCCTCAATATGCGTGGTTGGTGCACCTACCCTCATTTCCCCCCTCACCTTACTTTCTGGCCTTTCCTGCAACAACAAAAAAAGAAAAAGAAAAAAAACATTAAAAAAGGTTCCATTCGGACCCACCTTTCACAGTTAATAGATAGCACTAAAACAATAGGTTTATAGACTCCATCTACTTTACATTTTTCAGAAAAATAGTTAGATTCAATAAGATTTTCCAACATCCACATTAGCATTTTCTACTATGCTAATGGAAATAATGGACAATTGTATACTAGAGAAAAAGAAAAAAGCACAGAAACAAATTTCTGTCTGAAATTCTTCTTTCTAGTACACAATAAACATCATAATCCATTGCCGTTCGTAACTATCCACAGTCTCTGCATTCCCCTGTCTAGCCCATGCCTTATTCTAAAACCCGTATTGCACATGCACACCATCACACAAAACAGCCCTTCTACTCTTTTTACTGTTATGTTTGTTACACTTCCTCATTACCTGCTTTAAACCATTCACACATATACCCACCAATCATTTTTTTAAACTCTATATATAGCCTATCACCATATTAAAGTTCCACCCACAAACTGCCACTTAACAATGTTCTACACATTTTTTCCATCTACATTTCCTCCCTTATGTATACCAGAAAATTGTACATAGTGCTCCTATAAATGCACATGTGCATTGTGCAGTGACAGAAGTACATATATAAAAGGGGCAGTATGGATGGACAAGTTGGACAAGTGCTCATTGGAACCCAGGAGGGAAGTGCCAAAGGATCCTAAGATGGGAGGCCACTAACTAACTGCTGGGGCAGAGGAGTCCCAAGGGTGGGGTTCATCTTAACCGTAACGTCCCTTGAACAGAGTATTTTCTGTCAATTAAATAGGTTTGTATAAGTGACAATTGTTTCACAATGTTACATCACTGTATATAACTTATTAATAATTCCTCTTTTAATGTATGTGAAAGAACTATAAACCTCCTTTAACAAACATATTTTTGCAACGCATACTTATGTGAGTCGCTATGAGCAGAGCATACCCCAATAGCCAAATCAGAAAAGACATTTGTCTTTGCCAAAGGCCAGGCCCTCTGCTCACAACAGAAAAGTTATATCGCTATTTTCTGTATGTACGTTTCGACAATTTCAAAAAAGTAAAACACAGGACAGATTTCCAAAAGCATCCTTTTAGGTCCTTGCTGATGTTCCTTGCACAACTTTGCTGCAATCCCTTCCAGAACGCTGGACTGCAGCTGCAATCAGAATTTGTTTTCCCATTTCAACCTAGAGCTTCAGCCATGCTGCATGCCTCCATAAGTAACTCAGAGTAGGCATTTGCCCTTGCTGAGGGTCAAGGCCCATTGACTGTGCACCAAAATGATATCACTATTTTTTGGGCTTACATTTGAACACTTTGGAAAAATAAAACACGGAACATATTTGCAACACCATGCTTTCAGGTCCTTAATGATGCTCTTCACGTAGGATTGTTGTCATTCAGTACAGCACTTCAGGCTGTAGCCAACACAAAATATTTCTTCTGACTCAAACCTAGGGTTCAGCCATGCTGCATGACCCAATAATCAAATCAGAGTACACGATTATCAAGTAATTGCAGGGTGGTAGAATGGGTAGATCACTGCGCTTCATCTAGGACTTTAAATACAATACCCTGCTTCTGGTGATGGGGCTCTTTTGTAAAGGTGCCCTTCCTTCTTCAACTGTTTTGAATAGGAGAGTGAGCCCTGTTCACCTCAGCACTGGGCTGTTCAATATGTAACTGTTGTCGTAATCAAGCAGTCTTCAAAACCATTCCTAATGCTATATTTATTGTCAGAACTCAGACGATGTAATTTGACTCTCTAGAGTCTTTCTTAAGGCATATGGATTGTGGGCCAGTCATTGCTGCGAGGTTGTGGAAATGAGTCCAGCATCCAATCCCAATATCACGTACCACTAGGGTCACTAATAAGGGTTGCCAATGATTTCAAGGGGTGTCCTGGTGACTACGTGGGCACCTGGTTCAGCCTGCATGGTAATTATCTGCTGATTAGCATTATCTCTATGCAGCGATAGTTACAGCGATCTGTTGATGCAATCCTGTGCAGCACTTTGGGCTGTAGCCACAAACAAAATGTTTGCCACAGACAGAATGTATTGTCCCATTCAAACCTACCCCGATTTTCATAAACTTCACCACATAGCCAGACCCTGGTGTCCATGCCCACTATAACCCCATTGCCAGTCTCTCATGGTCATAGCCAGTAGCAAGATTATCCTTTGGCCATATCTCAGACAATCTGGCCGCTGGCCATGTCCACAGGCCATGACTCAGACAATCTGGCCACTGCCCATGGCCACCGGCTATACCTCAGTCACCAATGGTATATTGTTATTTTTTGCACCTACATCATGAAACTTTAAAAAAAATATGACACGGGTCCTCATTACGAGGTAGGAGGTAGCCATGGTGCTATTAGCACCATGGCTACCCCCTTACTGCATTCCAGGTCCGGGTTCTCGGAATAGGGACTTACCGGGTCATTCCAACCTTGGAGGACCCGGTAAATCCCCATTCTTAGAACCATTCCCCATTCCCATTCGAGCCCCCATAGGGCTCTATGGGAAATGGGGATGGAGCTAATAATGGGCCTGCTAATAGCGGTCCCGTTATTAGCTACCTGGTCCCTTAGCGGCTCCCGCTAAGGGCGCCTGGTAAAACCAGCTGCCCATAGCGGGACCCACTAAGGGACCTCGGAATACGGAGGTAAAGGGTTACCAGCACCGCCATCCTTACCGGTGCCGGTAACCCCTTACCTCCAACCTCGTAATTAGGCCCATGGACACATTTGCAAAACCATGCTTTCAAGTCTTGTCAATGCTCATTGCACAACTTCCCTACAAATCCATCCCTGTTTTAAAATGTATGTACATAAAATAGTCATATAACTTAGCTCCCAGTTGAAAAAATCCATTCAGACTTTGCAGAAAAATTCAAGGTTGCGTCTATAATTGTTCTGAAAAACTTTGTGCACATTCGTCAAATGGCAACAAAGTTATAACCCATATAAAATGGTAAACCCTCTCTCATATTTTGCCCCTTCTTGACAAATTCCCACCAAACTTTGCAAACACATTCAAACCTGGGTCTTAATTCTTTTTGCAAACTTTTGTGCAGATTCGTGAAAGGGCACCACATTTATAAACCTTTCAAATATTTTGGGCCCCCCCGCTGTAATTTTGTTCCCTCTTGACAAAACAGCACTGAACTTTGTAAAACCATTCAAGGTCACGTCTAGAATAATATCACAAAATTACATACAGTTTCATTAAGTTGTGCCATAGTTATATGCCATCCAAAAACTGTGTTTCACCAACCCAGTAATGCAAAAATATGTATCGATGCCCCCGAACATCTGTGATGTTTGCGAACATTACAGGGCTGTGCCTGAGCCACTTGCAGACATCGGAGATGAAAAGCTGCTCGTTTTTTTTTGGCTTTTGAGGCCATCTCCCACCCCATCCTCATCACCTGGTACCTATCCAGAGATTGTTTCATTAGTTTGATAAGTGCAATGTGGTGTTTTTTAATATGTTTTTACTGCGATGTTCGCGGACAACAGGCATTGTCTGCAGATCCAACATGGTGGGCGTTTCGAGAACAATTACGCACCCCACGCTTTTTAACATCCAATCAGCGGCTGCCACCGATGTCTGCAGACATCAGGCCACCCTCTGGACCAACTGGAGTTCGGTCCGCAGACTGAACAGGGAAGTGAGTCTGCGGACCGAACCCAGATATCACACATTTTTTGTACCTACTTTTTGGGTGTTAAAAACAAAACTACTGGATGGATTTACACCAAATTTACAAAAGCACACCATTGGTACCAAGTCGCTGCTCCTGGCGCAAATTTGGTGAAAATCTGTCCAGTCGTTTGAGCTGTTGGCATGAGCAAAATATTTTTTCCATTGAGTTTATGGGAAAAAAACACACATTTTGGTACCCCCCCTATAATTTTGGCCCTGCTGGACGAAACTTCACCAGACTTCGCAGAATCAATCTTACGGGGTCATATACTTTGTACGCAATGGTTCATGAGAATTCTTCCAGGAAGGGCCAAGTTATAAGCTGCCCAATAAGTGCTCTTCCTAAGGTTTGAGCAACTTAACCATAACTACATGGCCGATACCACAGGCCGTGTAATAAGTATTATTGCTAAATTGGCTACCCCATGTCTGTGCAGCATGCCTTGAACTACCTCTAAATGCATACAGTACTGATTATGATGGACAAAACATCAGGCTTTTGGCTTTTACAACATTATACGTTAGGTTGTCTCCCAACCTCACTGATTGGTTGGCATACTATCCCAAACTTGGACTTTCAGCTCCTTTGCAGCATGTCTATGAAAAAAACCTTTTTGAATCCCATCAGACTAAACCCCATTTTCTCATTCATCTGTCATCAGTGGGCCATCAGCCAAAATCTTCCAGTTGTAGTTGACCTTGTTACTGCTCGCTGTTCTGAAACATTCAAGGGAGTATGAGAACACCACTATCTTAGCTTAATGCTCTAATGAATAGTCTGTTTTGTTTTTTTTACTTCTGGGTCACGTGTGAGTTGACCACGAATGTGTCCATTTCAGCCTTGCATTTACTGCTATTTGATTTAATTATGCAAGGTGTTGTTGCTCCTCTTGGCCTCTAGAGGCTTGTTCACTCTATCTCATATGAACTTTATACAATTTTAACTGACCAGCAGTTTGGCTCTCACAGATGTTTTCACCTTCTTTCATCTAAGAAGAATGTCTCAAGTTCAAAGCTTATCCATGCACTCCCTTTGTGCTCTGTACGTATCCTCTAAGAATAGAATCTTCACTATGGCCCAATCTTGACTCATCGTCGGGTCTGCTTAAAGGGCTATCTTTTTCATGCCTTCTAATTCTTACAGCTCCGGCTAGTTTCGGAGGTAGCTTAGTTATTTTCAGTGAAAACCGTTGTCCATTTTCCTAATATGGCCCTACTTGCCATGTTATATATTCCTCTATAGCAAGCTTCTATATGTTATCTTTCTACCTTGCGTTACTGCGTATTTACAGTTATTTGTCAATAAGTAACTTTATTTCTTTTTAGATTCATGATCACTTTAACTTCAGATTCATGTTACTCTTAGTACTTCAGTTACTTCATTACTTAGTATTTTCATATCGCTTTGTCGGGGGGAAATTCTGCCGGGGTCGGCCGGGCCGTCCGCAGACCTCCGGGGAGGGAGGCCCCAACTCCTCCCGAATATCCCAGATGAGATAGAGTATGAGACACACGCAAGAAGCAAGGTGACTCTGCTGTTTATTAGACAAAAACGGCAGGGATGGGTCAAGGAGTGTACGCGTCCGTCCTGACACACACACAATAGTAGGGCTCGCAGGCCCTTTTTACCTTAGTATGACGCGCTACTTGCGTCACATTGGAAAGTTAGCAAAAAACCTATCGCCACTCTTAATTGGTTGCTCGAGTGGTAGGGTTAGTATAGCACACGTATAGAGAACAATGTTAGTGGTCGAGGGTTAGTCAGGTGATATATCTGGGTTGTCCCTACAATTAGATACATGAGAATTGTTACATGAAGACCCCTGATGATTGGTTAAAGTTAATGGCGTCAGTGATAGGAGCCCCATGTTCTGATTGGTGCGCCCGCGAGCTTCCCAGCCTGGGACCATCGCTGTTCCCAGCTCTCGGTGTACCTGTCATTTGCAACAATGTTTCACTATGGGTACGTGCAGACAATGTGAGGACTTATTCATAGCTGGAAGGCCGACTACTCCCACTGTCGCAGATGTCCATTGAGCCTTTTAATTGTATCTGCTTATGTCTTGTAACGAGAGATCCAGACGCTTTCTTCCTCCTGGGCTTGGCATCATGTCAGGTTCGGCTTGGTCACGTGAGGTGGGACCGTGTTTGAGGCATAATTCTGCACAATTAATATTGTTTTTTCCACTGTGTGCCTGGTTTAATTTGCAGGTGTGACTTTAACGTTGGTGTGCGGCGTGCGAGGTTGCAACATCGTGCCCTTGATGGTTTGCTCTCGGAATGTGAGCTTGCAACATTGCGACCTTGGCTGGTTGCTTCGCCGGGCTCATTCTGCAGGATCAGCAACCTGACTCTTGTTCTTTTAACGTCCATGGAAGCTCTTGCTTGCGGCCTACTTAGGCCTGGTGTATAAGTGGAGCCGTTTGGTGCACAGGCGCTTTAGGTTACAGTACCATATTGTCTTATGACCAGTATCGTGTCTTCATTATATTTCTCATTGTGGCAACTGGTTTTAGGAGAAGCGTAAGCAAGCTCTTTTAGATGAGTTCATGATGCGTCTTGCGTTTCTGTATTTTGAAAGCCTATGTGGAAAATAATAAAGATGCACGTCCGTGAGTATGTCTGTCGCCTACGTCATAGCACTGAGTATATTCTTCGTGTAGATTGGTGCGGGAGTGTCCAGTGTGTATATTTGTACAGGTGTGCTGACCGTTGGCTAGGTCGTCATGGCATCTCTAACGGCGTGTAGGTTTTAGTCTAGTTGGTCCGTGCCGCAGGTGTCGGCATGGCCAGTGCGGGCTGCTGGGCAGGCAGATGGACACATCCGTATGTTCCTGTACCAGGGTATTTGATCGTCTGGTAGATGGGCAAACTCTTCTCGTGGCGGGTGTCTGGGTCGTGACCCTTTAGGCCAAGCGCGAGAGGTGAAGGACGGGAGCCTGGTCTTCCATTCTCCCACTTCAGCTTCAACATAGGTTCATATATCTTCTTCATGACATCACTTTGTCCTCATCAGATTTCATTTTAACGTCGGTCCACGATTTCTATCGACGCATTCTGACACCCTGGCATGCGACATCCTTCCATGCGACATCCGTCCACACTTTCAGTGCAAGGGTACATTCTGTATGGCTTTCTGAGTGCATAACGCCTCTCATACACTGAATGTGGTATAGTAACGATGCAGGGGGTCCCATCTATAGCTCTTCTCTGGCTGTTCCAATATGACGGTGGCGAGCGGGCACTGTCAGGATAGTGCCTTCCTGCTCCTCTACAATATTAAGCTTCTACTTTGCCAATAGTCTTGCATAGTGTAACGTATTCTTTATTTTCCTAATTTCTTTATCAAGATTTTAGATATTTGTTCTCTTTGGTTTATTTAAATTGTATTAGTATGTGGATTGCATTCTATCTCCTCCTGCAGGCCCTAAGCATTGAAGCCGATCAAGCTACCAGGTGGTGAGCGAAGCATTACTTGCTACAGGTTTGTTGGAGAAGAGCAATGACCAAGAGCGATGCGTGCTAAGGTATCAGCCGTCAGTCTCTCTCCTGCCACTACCAGGCCTTTGACATCTTCCTTCACAGCAAGGTTTTTTGTACAAAACATATATCAAAACCAGGCGTCCTTAGCGGATCCTGTGAGCAGACCAGGATGCTAACGGGCCCGTCATTAACGGGCCCGTTGTTAGCATCATCCCCATTCCCATTGAGCCCTATGGGGGCTGAAATGGGAATGGGGATGTACCGGGTCCGGGTTCCTTGAATGGGAAAATACCGGGCCCTCCAAGGTCGGAATGGCCTGGTATTTCCCCATTCAGGGTACCCGGAATGGGGTAGCCATGCTGCAAAAAGCGGCATGGTTTCCTCCAGTGT
The DNA here is from genome assembly GCF_040938575.1 of Ambystoma mexicanum. NCBI lineage: Eukaryota > Metazoa > Chordata > Amphibia > Caudata > Ambystomatidae > Ambystoma > Ambystoma mexicanum. The sequence continues at coordinate 1,356,506,510 of NC_090929.1, forward strand.
CGTAATAAGGCCCTATATCTCCACTGAAAAAAACAGGAGAAAAACACACCATCAAATATTCACGTTCGTAAATATTTTACTTCCATGCGTCTAACTTTATGGTACATACCACGTTTAATACAAACATGGTATCAGGTTTTTCAGTCAATTTGACCATCGATGTATTGCTGACAGCAAACATCAAAAGTCATGTTCTTGGATGATGGATCTGAACTGATTGTTAACTCACAGGCAAACTGCACAAGGAAAAGCAAGTTTTGGCTTGATTTAAACAATAAGTCGCAGTCGTGGGAGGATGTGTTCACTGCCTGCCTAACGAATGTTAAGTAGCGCTCTCTTGTTCATGTAAATACGGCGAATCCTGCATATTTCAAATGGGCATTATGTAAAGTGTTGAGTTGTGCAACAAAGGATGCACCAGCATGGGAGGAAATAATTGTCTGGCGGCACTAGGGGAGCTGAAGAGATGGCATTGCCTGCCGTTTTAGATGTGTTTATAGTCCCTCCCGTTGTCATTCAAGCTGCTCCTGCTTCCCTCGCCCAGCCCTCGCGCCGCCCCCCTGTACTCTTCTATGGAATTCTCGTGAAGGCATGCAACCCACACCCTTTAAGACACTCGCTAAAGGGAATAAACAAGGTACAGTTGTGGACATCAAAGGCCTGCACATTTGTTCACTGGGAGAAATGGCAGTTCAGCTGAGGGACATCCAGTCTAATATCTCAATCTCCCTAAGTTCAGACAGAGAGGAGGGACAATTCATTTTTTATCCGATAATTAGAAACCGAAGACAGTAGGAGCTCACGCTAGTGGGATTTTTTTTCTGCTTTGAGAATGCAGACGAAATAGTGGTCCCATCTGTTGTACACTGGCCGCAATCACTCAAAGTAGCCAGCAGAGTGAAGGCCTCCTCCCTCCAAACTGACTATCTTTGATCTGCACAATATCAAACCAGAGAAAGCCTCAGTAGGATGGTAGGCAGGCAGCAGGCACCACGGCAGCCAGTGGTGGCATGTGGCTGAGGGCAGGCACCTTACCTCTGCGCGCTACAGTCAGCCCCCAGTCTGCAGCGTGACATCAAGGCAGGACCAACCGACCAGCGCTTTAATTAGGAGGCAGAAATTATAATATTATGTTAAAGAACAAAGAGTCTCCAAAGAAAAATATGTGCCGCATATCTGACAAAGATAAATTGCATTATTCAGAATATTCCTGATGAAATGTTACATTTTGCAACTAATTATCAACCTGTTTCATCTCCGGACCAGCTGGGCATTTTTGTGTATGCAAGACCTGCCTCACCAATGATCTTAAGATGTCACGGTAGCGTTTACATCTTTTATTTCAAGACCTAAATTACTAGGAAGTAGCTAATGCAATTCACTGCTGTGAAGAAAGGCTAGTTTGCCGAATTCTATCCAAAGTGATCTTCCTCTAATGAACTTGCTTGGACTGTGAGTAATGAGGATGTGTCTTCATAAAGTTTAAAGGAGATCTTTTTAAATGCAATTGCTAAAGCGAGCCAGGCCTGTCGGATACATGCCAGCGTATGCATTAACGACTTACTGAAGTTAATAATGACTATAATGCAGGATTTGTCCCGGGGAGTGTCTTTTAGGATTAGCCGCTATGTGGATGCACTCTAATGCAGTTGTCAGCCATTTTAGCATGTGCGTTATGTCTTATGGTGTACAACAATGGCCACTTCTGCAAGGGAGATAGCTGGGACCGTGCCATGATGAATCACGCGCCGTGTGACAGTGAGGACACGGGTGAACACAAAAGATATTGCCTAATGAAGGCATACATATTCATGTAGATATAAAAAACATATTTGCATAGCATAGGTTATCCACGTGTGATTTATTCTTAATTTACGCACCTGAAATAAATCATTCCCTTGTTTCGCAATCAGTTGTCTTGGGCCGCGAATAGTTTGGTTCTCTATGGAATAATGTTGGCTCCCTGCTATACTTATGGGCGCAGCGCAGGCTTTTGGGGTTTCCTTGGTGCGCTGCTCCATTGGCGATTTTTAGAAGCCCTTTCATTTCGCACATTTTGTATCAAATACAGAAATGCTTTGCTTATTCTTTTGTCCTTCAGTTGCGAACTGAAGGATTAGCAGTGCAATGCATCTTGGTGCCGTTGTTATGTAGTTCACTAAAAATAGGGGCAGATGTGTAACTGAACCTGGAAAGGCCTGACAATATTAACAGCTGGCAGGGTCGGGTTGTCCCTTCAGCCTTTCGGGCCTTGGCCAGGCCGAAATCGTCCCTGGAGAGTGGGGGCCGGTTTCTGGCAATGCCTGGACCGGTTTGGAAAAAAAATGTGAAAGAAATAAAAAAAAATGTTCACATTTTTTTTTCAAAAAGCCTTTCATCCTTCTTAGGTCGATAAATGACTACCAACACAGGTTGGATGATATTGTATGCATATTTGTTCTATAAAAAAGAGCTTAAGCGTAAGTGCTATATAATAACATATTATCATTTGGCCTTGGACGTCTGCTTGGATTCACAGTAATTTAGTGTACTTAGGAACAATGCTATTTGATGGCACTTCCTGATTTGTCAAGGGGTGAAAGGTCATGTTTCATAGCTTCCTGGGATGTCACTTTGGGGTGGGGTCAAATGACATCACTTCCGGTGATGTCATCAGAGGTCCAGGTTCATGAGGCGAGGGTTGGGCCACTTTGTTGAGGCAAGGGGTGGGACACTTTTTTTTGGGTGACCGGGCGTATTTCTTGTCCCAGTCCGACCCTGACAGCTGGACATAAGAAGGTACCCACATTCGGAAAGACCACAGTGTGGCATAAAACAACGATCAGAACATTAAATACGTTGATGAATAAGGGCACTGAAGTCAGGAGTGAAGCAATGACAGCAGCATCGCAGGATTGGCTTGCCAATTAAATCTAATACCCCCATTTTTTGGTGTTCATACCACAGAATATATACTTTGGCTTAAGGGAACATAGACAAATTCCTCCTTAAAAAAGAGAAAATAAATTCAAATTAAATGATATATCATAAAAAATATGCTAAAATGTGTAAAGGGAAAGAGAACAACTTTGGGAAAATCGATCCTGGGGGGATTTGGAAAGTTTACAGACTATGTTGTTAGTAAACACTGCCTCCACATTTACAACATCCAGTCTCCTTGGGTTCATTAACACTTGGTGGTCTAGCGCATTTCAACGAAAAATATTACACTGCAAATGCTACGTGTGCACACACAATGGCAACGTCATATTCAGTTGGTCCGAAATTAAAGAGTGATAACATTACTGTACTGAATTGCCTTCTGCCCTGCAGGAGTACAAGGATTACGAGTAGACACTAAAGTGCCTACTCGGCAGCGACATCAATTCACCAAAATGACAGGGAAGTTACATCACTCACCCAATGACATCACTCAACTCGTAATGGGCCAGTTATTGCCCAATCACAGGAGGCGGTGCCGGATGCGAGCATGGTGGTAGCCATGCCTGCCATACAGGCGCGGCTACCACCATGCTCGTAATGAGGCCCAGTATGGCTAATGTAGCCTCTGAGAATACAGCCATTCCATGTCTGTTATAGACTTACAGCCTAGCTGTGGTGGGCAAAATATGAAAGGTACAGCTTTGTATATCCAGTTGCCTCTTTCATGTGCCAAGTTCACCCTCAGTCCAATCTCCTCCTTTTCGATAGGCACCTCCCGCATCTCATCAACTTCCTTTCTTCTACTGCAACTCCTCCTAGTACCCCTGAGGTTCCTCTGCCACCTCCTTATTCCGCCACCTATCTGGCACCTTCCTCCTCCTCTTTGGCTACTATGCCACATCCTGCTACCACCTCTGCCCACTCTCAGGCCCCCACCTCCTCTTCTGGGTGTACCTAATGTTCATAATAATAAAATTAATATGGTCCATAATAAGGTCTCTAGTGGATTTATCCTTGGTCATTGTCATATATGATTTCCTTATTCAAAAGCTTCATGGATTAGCCGGTTTAGATCTGATTTTCGTGGGGTGGTGAAAGCCGATCGGACCAGGCTCAAGGTCAGTCAAGAATGCAATATTAGAGGTCGGTAGTTTCTCACCTGTTGTGGTGGGTGGAGGAGGTGGTACTACCTTCACCCAAGGAAAACGTCACCTCTGAAATAAAATGATCTGCCATTTCCAGTATAGTTTGTGAAAACATATCCACTTTCTCCGATAGTGGGTCAGTTTGACAGAAATTGGTTGTTTTTTCAACATTCAGGCGTACCATGCCTGGTTTTTAAAAATCCGATTGCAAAATTCTTTTTGTATGACAGATGTTGGGCCTCATTATGAGTGTGGTTTTACCGAATAAGGGTGTTGCTACTCTGAGTCTGCCTGCCGGAGGCGCTGCACCCAACAGGTCTGATCCTGCCGGGCACAGCGGCCCTGGTAGGCAGACTGATCACGGAAGCACCGGCACTGTTTCTAACGCTTCTGGTGCTTCCGTGAACCCATTCCCATGGAGTCCTATGGGACTCCACAGGAATGGGGACTAACATTTTCCGGCACATAGCTTCCCGGTCCGTTGGGACTTGTAATGTCCCAGTGGCACCGGGAAGCTAGGTGCCGGTGAAATGTTACGAGTCCGGCACCAACACGCCAGAAGCACCATTGTTTCTTAACACGTTTATCCAGCAGTTCCATCCATGCACCGAGATCAGAGAAACTATCACATTTATTTATCTCGTTGATAATAATGATCTTAAATATTCAGAATTAGTTTGTTCCTGAGAGTTTCTTTCTAAGTCTAATAAAAGTGATGGAATAGGATAAATAGGCGGATCATATTTCATTTTAATCCATTCTTCACCCATGGATGTAATGTAGAGGAAGACGGCGTCATTAAAACATAACTACTTTCTACAGAATTTTGAGAATTCATGACCCCTTCGACTGCCGAGTTGTTTACTTGTTGAGCCCGCTCCTTTCCTAATTTATACATATCCGTAACCCCATCAGTGGTACTAGTGGTCTCGTAGGGAGTCCCAGGTCTCCTGACACAGAGTCTCTGCCTCCTACATAAACTCAATGCCATAACTTTAGATAAACAATCCCTATTGGGGGCTTGGGATATAGCCATAGAAGTAGATGGCATAGTACCATACTCTGAAGCCAGAGCAGGTATGGCATTAATTATGTGTTTCAGAGGCTTTTGTGGAGCGAAATTACTCAATGCGGACATATTGTCTAGTAGCACAACAGTTAGCAGAACATGACGATCTGTTATTCTGCACAGAAAAAGCATGCAGGTGATTCTTGAACAATCCGAAATTCTCACCTCACCAGATTATGAGCATGCAAGAACCCAGACACCAGCACACCAGACACAGCGTCAAGAACACTGCAGCTCAGGCCGTTGGAACAAGCTCTACCAAATGACAGCGTTGAAGCAGATTAGAAAAAAGGACCTAGCAAAAGAAACAGGCAAGTCTTCCTCAGTGCTGGTATATGGTTCCATCGAAGTAAACATGCTACAAGATTCTGGAGCTAAAGCTATATCATACAGTCAATGGTGTAGTTTTGACAATAATTCTTATCAAGTGCTTGTGCTGAAGGCATTGTACGATCATTCAATGTTTGTGGTCCGTTGCTGATTATGGTAACTGATCAGTAATATTATGGGAGCAAAATAAATAGTAGGACGAGTAAGGATAACAATATGATAAAATAATGGGCCTCACCCAACTGGTTGAATGAATTTACCAAATTTCTAATAGAAGATTTAACTGTGCTGCAATAACTACTGAGGAATGCAGTGTTCTTAGCTATCCACCTGTGCTCCAATGAAACATAAAGGAATTGACACTTACTTTGGGAATAATGAACTCCAAAGATCCCAATGTAATACTTTGCATTGGATGGCTATCAACAGAAGCTTATTTAAGTTGACTAACTTGTGTGGCAGTCCAATCTCCTGACAGAGAAAAGTTCATATTTACAATTGAGTAATAGTATAGGGAGGTATGAAGTGGTGTTAACGAATTGAAAACAAAGAATGACATTTTAAGAAACCAAAAAACAACGAAATAATATTGAACATTTACATATATGTGGGGGTGGGGTAAGGGGTTAAATCTGGTGTGGAGGTGGTTTTAAACAAGGGAAACGGGGGCTTGGTGGGAGTTTGGGGAGACCCAAAAAGAAATAAGAAATCTATATTTTTTCGTTGTTTTGTATTTGTTAAAAATGCAGTCTTCCTTTTTTAGTTCGTTAAAATCACATGTAACCAGTAGGGGGTTATTGCTTTCTAGGCCTGGGCAGATATATCCAGACTTAAATCAATATGCCTGAATGTAATGCTCCATGGCAGTGGTTTGGGTGGTTTGTGGTAAAACGGTACAAATAGGGAATGCAAGTTCAATTTATGTATCCGTTTTGTAAGGTAGAAGCAGAGGGAGGAGGTTTCTAGTGTAATTGAGGGACTATTTTTTAGTTGAGTCTGGGGTAGAAACTAAAACAAAATATTGTACTAATAGAGATAGTCAATTAAATCAGAATATGCTATCTTTTAGCCACTACACATCACAGTGACCTCATTGCACGATATAAAGATATCTGATATTTCTTGTCAGTGTACAGAGAACAACACAATAACATTGTTTAGGGGCAGGAGACTAGAGTATATAGTGGCTGTAAATCTCTGGGCCATCTTTTAGTGGCCTGTCCAAATACTAGTTACTGGGAAGATGTGGTTAACAAATCAATGAGCCTCATTATGAGTATGGCGGTAAGGCAACAACGGCGCCAGTATCGCTACTAGCACTGTTGCTACCGTACCGCCATACTACGAGTTCTGCTCGCCAGTGCCCTTGCAGCCACCTGGTTTTACCTGGTAGCCGTACCGGCACCCGTGAGCAGAACATGATGGTAGCAACGGTACCGTTAATAACGGTATTGTTGCTACCACCCTCCCCATTCCCATTGAGCCCTATGGGGCTCAAATGGGAATGGGGAATCATTTTTCCCGGCGCCCAGAAAGGGCAATTGCCGGGTCCGGCAAGGTCGTAATGACCCGGTAATTGCCCTTTTCTGGGTGCCAGATAAAAATCAATACCAGCGGAAGCCATGCCTGTACTACAGGCACTGCTACCGCCAGCCCAATGTATGCAAATGAGTGCATCATCTTTGAGTAGTAACATATTAATTGCAGAGAAAAAGCCTTATAATTCTTGATAGGCAGAAGGAGAATATTTCAGTGGCCACACGTGAGTGCATTGTCGTTTAGTGTCATTTTTCTTTTCTCAGAAATAATATCCATAAAAGTACAAATTCAAAGCAACCTAGAAAGCATTAGAGCTGAAACAGTTTTCATAAACATTTACTTTTTCAAACCACATTGCACATAGCTCTTATGATCTCACAAATGTGGAGGCTATCAATGTTCAGAGCTAATGAAGTGCATGTGGTGATGCTCGAATTACCACGGAGTGGGTTGTCCTTAACTGACTATACCATACACTAGTTTCAGAGAAGAAGCCTTAAAATGCTTGATGGCAATAGACCTTTAATTATTTAAAAGGCAGACAGAGAATGTATTCAGTTGATGTACTTGAGTGTGTGGTCTTTCCGTGGCCATACCAATTACTAGTGTTAGAGAAAATTATGATACTGATTAGTTGCAACTGAGTATATTATCTTTTAGTTGCCATACCAAATACTAGTTACATAGAAAATGTCTTATAATTCTTGTTAGGCAGGGCCAAATCTTATTCAGTGTCGCTGACTAGCTATGTCTAACATTTGTGGCCATACCAAATGCTAGTTTAAGAGAAAAAGTCTTATCATTCGTAGTAGGCAGGATAAGATTATGTTCTGTGTCAGTAATTCATTGTGCCACCTGGGTCAGAAGAAGGACACAGCCTGATAAGTAATTTCACTATGAGGTTATTAAAGCAAAGGAAATAGGCCTAACTTTACCTATGCTATAGGTATCCCTCCTACAAAGCTAGCTAATGTGCTTGTCAGTTGTCAATGACTGTCTTAATAGAATCTATCCACAGTCGAAACAAGTCTAACTGACCCTACCACTATAATAAAAACTAAAGACAGGAGAATGACTCCGTCCTCCTGTAGTCTATTTGCTTCTTGCAAACTTCTGTTTCAGTAGTTAATTTTCAGATAGTCTCTGGTGGCTGTTTTGATCAGTTCATACAATTTGTTCACGACTTTACATGGCTTTGCCTTTCTTTCATGTCTACCCTTTTTGGGTCCTATTACTATCCTCTTGATTCTCTCTGCAGAGATTTTTTCTTCTCTCTTCCCATGGTAAAGTTATCCAACGTTCATAAGTCTCTCCTTCTATTTTACTTTCTTGGACTTTACTGATACAAGACTGAGTATTCCACTATTGATTCTTATTCACTTTCTTTATCTTGACTGAGATTAGTAAGATTGGTCTCATAACGATTCTCCTTCACTCCTTTGGGTATGGGTATGAGAGTCTCTTTACTTTGACTGGGATGAGTATGATTGGCCCTATAACAATTCTCAGTTCCCCTCCTATGTCCCCATTCTCCCTGTTACCTGGGGCTTCTAGGGATAACATTACTTGGGCTTCTAGATGATTGGGGTCGGTTCTCTGTACCATCAGCGTTTTCTCTCTTCTTTAATGCTTCCTCTTTCATGTCATTGTCGAGGATGGTCATATGGTACTTCCCATACTGTTAGGTTCTGCATCTGCCAAGTGGTTTCGGCATTGTTTGGGGAAATCCTGGTCCACAACCAGTATTTCGTGGTCACGCCACCACCTTTGGTGTCACTCTCTTTCTCTGGACTCCAGCACGCTCTGCGTTCAACTATTTCTTTTGCTCTCCCCCAGGTAAGACACTGCATGTCTGATTCGGCTTCATGTTCCTTTCTGGTCACAGTACACTGCCTGTTGAACTCTTGCCCTGCAGCAGGCAGCAACCTCATTTTGTAACTCACTGGCTTTTCTCTTCTCCAGTCTCCTCCCTCTTCATGCATGAAGTATGCTCGGGACTTTGCAGGCGTACGTCCGGGTCTTCCCCTTTCCCTCTCACATGGCTTCTGTCTTCCTCCATATATCATCCTCCCCGTCCCAGGTGAATGGGATATTTCCTTTAAAGAGATATTTACAAATTCTGGGGGACAGTAGCAGATACTGGTTTCTTCTTCATACATGATTCCATAGTACATTTTCTCTGAGGTATTGTTAAAACGGCATTTAGGGAGTTCCTCATCAGAATGTGAGTCCTTGTCCCCAAAGGGGAGTCTCTCTTGGTAAGGTATCACTTGCCTCTACTCTTAGGGAGGGTATTGCAAAGTTTACTCACTTCCCTAGCCTCAGATGGGGCTGTGGGGGCTCCCCCTTGGGGAGAAGGGACACATTGCCACAATTTGAAACATACACCTTAGTGGAAATACTATATTGTTGTTGTAGAGAAAACACATATTTATTGTTAGTAGGCAAGAAGAGATCAGATGCAGTGTCTGTAAATGTGCGTGCCATAGCTTAGTAGCCATACCAAACACTAGTTGCATAGAAAAAGTCTTATCCTTCTTGGTAGGCAGGATGAGCCTATGTTCAGTGTTTGTACCTGATTGTTCTGTATTTTAGTGGTAATAACAAATACTAGTCTACTGCATATACCAACCACTGGGTGCAGAGAAAAAGTCGTATAATCCTTTGTAGGCAATCTGAGATTATATTTAGTCGGTCTGTAAATGAGTGTGCTGTATTTTAGTGCCCATACCACCTACTAGTTGCAGTGCCAAAAGTTATATAATTCTTGACAGGCTATGGACAATTAGGTACAGTGTGTGTGACTGTACTAAATACTAATTGCAGATAAAAGGTCATAGCGTTCTTGGTATGCAAGAAGAGATTGTATTATTTGGATCTAAGTGAGTGCACTTTATTCTGGTGGCCATATCAAATACTAGTTTCAGGGACAACCTCCTATGTTTTTGTTAGATAGTTTGAGAAAATTCAGTGCTGCAACTGAGTATACCAGCTTTTAATGGCCATAATAAAAAGTAGTTGCAGAGAAAAAGGGTTATACTTCTAGTCAGCAGGAACAGATCATATCCAGTGTCTGCAACTGAGTGTGGCATTATTTAGTCACAATACTGTATACTATATGTATGTATTTATTTATTGTGCATTTGTAAGCTGCTTATACATAAATAAATTGTGTTTCAAAATGCCCACAGAGCAAGGGAGGGAACCTGGGAACACCGGCAAAAAATAAGCAGGTGTTCAGGGCAAAGGGGCATTTCTACTAGGCCTTGTGAGCATTTTGAAAGTAAAAATGCAGGAGAAGAGAGAGGGACGGGGAAGGGGATAAGTGCTAGGTGTTCCACAGAGGAAAGTGCGGAGGAGTCCGCTGTGTGTGATGGTAAGTGCATGGCTTGATCACCTGCCATTAGTAAGTGCAGGCCTGTGAAACACAGGCAGGTGGGTGCTTGAGGCAAGTGCTGGGATGGTGAGAAGGCTGAAGGCTATTGGGCGGAAGGCCGGGACCCAGCGGTTCCATAAGGTTCCAGGCCACCAATCTCAGGGACTGAGGGGTATTTGCACAGGAGTGAGAGGGGGAAGGAGGAGGTAAATAGGAGAGTCAAAAGGAGCTCCTTGAATTTTACGATATCCGGCTCAAGACAAAGATGAAGAGGGAGGTAGTTCCAAGGGAGGGAGCCAGCTGAGGAGAGAGATCTGCCACCAGCTCACTGCTTAGAAAAGCACCTGACATGCAGAGAGTTGGAGCCGGAGGAACATAATGATCTGGAAGGAAGGTAAATGGTGAGAGCAAGTTGTAGATAGATTGGTTCTCGGCACCAGACAGCCCTATGGATGAAGCAGAGGGATTTGAATTTGATATTTGCAACAACCAGGAGCCAGTGGGGGATTTTAGGGATATATCCTCAACATACTTAATTCAGGTGAAATACATATCCATAAAACCAATAACAGCATCTAATAATAGAACAATAAAAACATAAGTTCAAAAATATAAATACATTTTTAAGGAATCAATTTCATGTATTCCTTACGCTTAGACCATGCAAAATCTAGGTACTTTAGAAGTGACAAAATCACATCTTGCCTAGTGAATGATTAAAGAAGGACTAAAGCCTCTCTCTAAGTAAATATTCTGTCCTCCCTAATAAAGGGTAACAGCATCTTAGCTCTTTGCTTACTGTTTAGGAGACAAAAAAATGAAAAGTGCATTAATGTTTCAAAAGTTGGTTCGCAAAAAGGGCAGGCATCCACAGATGATGTGCTCCATTGTGAAGTTACGCTAGGAAGGGTCAATATGTTAAACCTGGCACTTACATAAAGAGCCCTTTTTCTGGGGGCACTCAATCCATCTGAGGTAAGGTTCACAATAGCATGAGATTTTAAAACAAAAGTAATTGATGGAAATAGGCCCCAGTGAGGGCCTAAAATAAAAATTACCCAGCACCTATTCACCCTAGAGTTCCCTCAGTTTATGACTCAACATGACTGGTCCTTCTGTATTGCTTCTCCTTATGTTTTCCCATAGTAGCTGCATGCAAAAAGTATCTTAATTGTCGGTAGGCACGAGGTGACTATAATCTCTATCTATAACTAACTGCACTGTCTTTCAGTGGCCATAATAAATAGTTGGAGGGGAAAAAGTATCATAATTCTTGGTAGGAAGGAGGAGATTACTTTCAGTGACTTGAGCTGAGAGTGTTGTCCTTTGCTGGTGTTTCGAAACAGTAGTTGCAGAGAAAAGGCCTCATAATTCTTGGTAGGCAGGGGAAGATTAGATACAGTCTCTTTGACTGGACAAGCTGACTTGTGGCTATACTAATCACTAGTTGCATAATAATTGTTGGTAGGCAATAGGCAATATTCAGTGTCTGTAAATGTGAGTACTGTCTTCTGTTGTATATGCTAAATGCTAGTTTCAGGTAGGAATGCATTATAGTTAGTGGCTTTACCCGAGTGTGTTGTCATTTAATTTGTATACCAAAACTAGTTGCAGAGAAAACGTGTGTGTGCCAACCTTTTGTGGCCATTCCAAATATTAATTGCAGAGACAAGTAGTGTATCTCTTGGCAGCCAGGGGACGATTATATTCAGTGGCTGTAAATGTGCGTGTACTCTTTAGTTGCCTAACCAGACACCAGTTGCATAGAAAAACTCTTATCATTTCTAGTTGGAAGAAGGCTGTAATATCCAGTATCTGTGACTGAGTGGCCCATTTTTAATCGCCATACTAAGTATTAGTTGCTGAAAGAAAGTTGTATAAGTCTTAGTAGGCAGGATTATACCATCATTAGTGTTTGTAACTGAGCGTGCCATCTTTTAGAGGACATACCAAATTCTAGTTACACATTAAAAGCCTAAAAGTTGTTGACAGGCATAAAGTGAATATATTCAGTGTCTGTAACTGAGTGCACTGTCTTAAAGTGGTCAATACTAATTCTAGTTGCAGAGAAAAGGGTGTTTTACTTCCTGGTGGGCAGGAGGAGATTGTATTCCGTGGTTAAACTGAGTGTTTCATCTTTTAATTGCAACACCAAACACTAATTGCAGAGAAATAGTCTTATAATTATAGGTAAGCAAAGCGTGTTAGGCAGTGGATGCAACTGAGTGTGCTGCCTTTTAGTGTTAATATCCTATACTACTTGTTCATAAAATTTCAGATAGGTCTTGATAAGCAAGTTGATATTTTATTCAGTGTTTGAAAATGAGTGTGCCATCCTTTTCAGTGGCCATACCAAACACTAGTTACAGGGATAAACGTCTTATCATTCTTGAAAACAAGGGGGGCAGGGGCGGGGGAGAAATTCAGTGTCAACGATTTAGTGAGCTGACATTTAATCAGCATCCCAAATACTAGTTGCAGAGGAAATCTCTCAAAATTCTTGGTAAGCAGGAGATTATATTACTTGGATATAACGGAGTGTACTGTATTTTAACTACTAAATACTAGATGCAGGGGAAATCTTTTAATATTAATGGTAGGGAGGAGATCATATTTTCTGGCTGTCTGTGACTGTGCTACATTTTAATACCCAGACCAAATATGTGTTGCTTAAGAAGAAAGTTTTGATAACACATCTGATAATTGCTTTGAGGTAAAAGAGTACATTCAATAACTATAACTGAGTCTGCAATATGCCAGCTTCTTCTGCCTTCAGGGAAGTAACCATGTTGTGTTCCAACATGTCTGGAGTCCCTGAAAGTACCAAAGGGGGAGAGCACATGTGGAGGTGGTTTACCCCATGGTCTCTGCAGCAGAGGGGGAGCAGATATACAGATCGTATCTAGTGGCTAGCTGGCATAAACAAGTGTGAAGTGCCAAATGTAGGATACTCCTGGGAAACCTTACTACTACCCACATCCACTGATGAGGAGTCAGACTATAATGATGATGCTGATGATATTGATGATGATTACCAATATAACTGTTGTTTTTCCAGATGAGTGCAATCCCCAAAAGCACATGATTTTGGAGACTAGTTATATATTGAATGAGAATGATGCAATTCGCATTTGTTCTACTACTGTTCTGTTCTTGAATCCCGCTCTTTCTATTTTACAGCCAGAGTAATGCAAAAAGAGCCCCTTCTCATCAGTGCGCATAATAGTGCCCCTGGATACTTTTCAGTTCTCCCTGTAAAATGAGAGCTGCAAACATTAGCATTTTTGTCACGTTAGTCCTTACTAGTCATAAGACCACAGCAATCGGAGACACTTGACACGAGTTTAAATGTAACTCACTTACTGTGTTGCATTTTCATTTCTTATAATTGACATTAACTGCTTCCACTTTTCCAAAATTTCAAACATCAACACTGTTGCTTTGAAGAGCGCACGATCTGCCCAGGTCATCAATGACAACAATCTGGCAAATCCACAGAAGTAACAAAGTATGATGTCCATGTAGTCCTAACAGCCTGTGTGGTTAGTTTATTGGATAATATAACCTTACAGCTTCTTCAAAATATTTTATTTTTGGCTTCAAATTTATCAAGCCCAGCTGATCTTATTGACTTTCAATTCAGTGGTGGCTTCATTCATTATCCATATTTTTCCGCCATATCCAAGACACATTTTCCTTTCTTCCATCCTTGACAAAAGATTAAATCCCGCCATGGGCATTCCTAGCTGACAATCACTGAGGTGACCTCTGGGGCAGTGTGTTCCATAGGAAAAGCGTGAAAGCATACTGCAGATGAAAATTACAAATATGCACCTAAAGAATAGGAGTAACATCATGTATTGAATTTCTACCATCAGAGGTTGTATGTTAGTGGCCAAGACACCTATGTTCACAAATTGTGACCATGGAGCAACATGTTGTCTATTACTTTGACTGGTGTGGATTTGCTCTTTTCATTCCAAATAACTTCTTCTGCTTTCAGTTTTTTTTTTACTCTTTTTTCAACTCTGCCGACAGTGGTGCAATTAAATGACTCCTGTAACTGCTAGTGGCACTTTCTTACACTTGGAGAGCCACACCCACAATATTTTGTGACTATCCCTATAGCTTTCAGGGCAGCCCCTCCACCTACCTTTTTGCTACCCTTTTGTAAAATACCCACTCATCCACCTACAAGAGGATAAGGTGTTGCTGAAACATGTCCCCCATCCCCACCATCGACCAGTTTGTGTGGTTCAACTCCTTCCAACTAATGTTAATTTGGCAATGTAGGCAGTGTTAGCCATCATAACTCATCATTCAGTCACTCTTTAGCTGCCCGAATAGTAGCAAGCCTGCAGGGCTACCAGCAACAACAAGCTGCGAAGATGGTGGTGATGGTGATGGTGGGACAAGGTCCTGCTAGTGGATAATGCCACTGATGCCATAGGGATGCCAGGGATGCTTTGGCTAGTTGAGAGAAGGGGGCCTGAGGGCTTCTTATGCTGGTGTGTTTGGGACCATTGACAGGCAGGTGTGTCATCCTGTAGGGACACTCCCTTATTGCCGTCCCCACCTTTGGAGGGTTCTGTGGAAGAGGAGGCAATGGAAGCTTGCCTGTGTGCATTAGGAGTAGTTAGACCATACAGCCATTACATGCGCTTGAGCACTGTGGTGGTCATTAATGAACCACCCTTCTTTGGAGTACCCTGCTTCACTGGTGTGTTACATAGGTTGCATATCACAGTGCCTCTCTCCCTACTCAAGGGCCCTCCCTGAGCAAGCTAAAGTGCTTCCAGGCCCATGACAAGGTGGTCACAGTATGGGCCTAGGATGTGGGTGTTGAATCTGCCGCCTGAAACCTGGCAAGGGCTGCCTGTGCCTGATTTCCCCCTCTACAAGATCAGGCACATGTGAAGGTACCTCCATTTTTTCTTCCACCTTTGAAATCTGCTGGGGGGGGGGCACCTCTGCTTCCTCACCTTCTTGCTCTTCCATCTCTTCCTGCACCATTACCTGCACTCTCATATTGTCTAGCACTGGACAGCCAAAAATGAATGCTGCGCACTCTCCCTTTGTTACTTTTATCACAACTCAAACTTCAAAAGTGGGTAAGGCATTGTTCACCACTGTAACTAATGGATCTGCAACACCAATGTTATCCTACTGCATCACAACAAGTATTGCCATCTGATCCCCCACAATCACACACAACACCTTTGACATAGCAATTTCCTACGCCAGCCCTGACTGCTCCAACTTCCAGATCCACTGTTACTTCCTGTGGCACTGGCAAACCCTATCTTGTTTTCAGACCTGCCCTCTCCCCCTCCATGTCCTCCCCCAGCCACAGAGGCAAACCTTCATTCAGGCCTGCCTCCTCCCTTTTTCCTGTGCTATACCCAAATGACCTCTTTCTTACACCATCATTTTAGTTCTAAGGCATTAGCAGTATAGGACAATTGTTGTAACAGAAAAGGGATGTTGGGTGGATATAACTTCTGCTGTAAACATGCTTTCTTACCAGCAGCCATGTCAGGACATTGTGCTGTGAAGGGGGAAGAAGTCCTTTGGCGAGTGTGTGTAATCCTGGCAGATTGGTCTGCACCAAAAGCAGAACCTCCCTCCTGAAACCTATAAACAAATTAGCAGAAAGAAATATTCATGAAAAAAGAAAAAATAACCGCACCTTCCAAAATGCAACTCCACTTGTAAGAATTGTTTTGTGACCCATAAGAGTGGATTTTCTATGGTTTTATAAACAAATAATCATGCAAACATTGTCAGTGACATAACCCATTTTTGTCTTAGGAGCAAACACATGGGCACACCCGCAATGGGCAGCTACTAGAATATTGACTCAAGTGCCTAACTTTTTGAAATCAGGCTTTACAGATAAATCAATGTGGTAGAGCTAACAAGATGCCTGGAAGCAGCATGTCCTTTAACTATTATTGTGACCATAGTACAACATCATGACATGCTTTAGTACTCCCCATATCCCAATGCAAAAGCTACACATGCTAAATATCTAGGAAAAACAGCTTATATGCAGCTGTTGAATGAGCCAGTGGATATTCTAAGGGTGTTGAAGAAGAAAGTTCACAAAAAGGTGGCATGTTTTTGGTTATAAACTTCTATCCCTCCAATAGAAAACCTCACTGTCCCTATTTCTAAAATGGGCTTCTCTGCCTTGAACTAAAACTAAAGGAATTGTCAGAATATCTGTGAAATCATAGTTCCATCATCCTGTGTCAAATGCTACTCCAACCCTCATGTTCCTTCTTCGGGAGAATGGCTCCCTTCTCCTGCTTCTTGAACAGTGTCCAATAAAGGTTCTCTTCCAACAAAAAATGCCAAGGGGAATGACTCCTTTCTCCTGGTCTACGGACTTCAGCCAACCTTTATGCAATATCCAGGAGAATTACTCATTTTTCCTGGTGTAAACTTATGCAGTTCCCAATAAAACCAGGGGGAATGACAGCCTTACCATGGTGCCTCCAGTACAACTCTCAGCCCAATACCAAGGGATTACCTCCCTTCACCTGGTGTTGCTCTACATAGTTGACCACAAGCCCAGCGGGAATGACTCCCTTCACCTGGCGTCTTCAACACAAGTCCTGCACCTGCACCAAGAGAATGACTGCTTTATCCTGGTGGTGCTTAGTTCCAGTCCCAATACAGTGAGGGGGAATGACTCTGTTCCCCAGGCATATTTATCACAGCTCTTTATTCAATATCAGGAGAATGACTTCCTTCTCCTGGTATTGCTTGACACCGTTCTTTCTCACTGTTAGGGTTCCATACCCTTCTCTGGTGGCCAGTGGTTTCCTCCCTACCACTTTGCAGAGGACGTTATTCTCTCTGATGCTATCTCACTCTTGTGGTCCCAGATGCTTCTCTGGTTGCTAGGGGTTTCCTTGTTGCCACTGCACTGAGGAATATTCCTCTGATCCTCTCTTACTCACTGTTATGCCTATTAATGTCCTTGCAAATACTGGGCTTGGGAAAAGCCACCTTAACCTCTGTGTCAACCCCTGTGCCCCCGTTCTTGTGTACCTCCCCTTACCTCTTACCAGGCTCTGGTCCATTACTGGGGCTTCCTGGGACTGAGGAAAACTTCACTAGCTTTGTGGGCTTCTCTTCTCTGCACTCTTGGCTTTGCGGCACCTTCCTGGCTTCAGGGTTCGATCTGCCTCCACTCGGGGGGCAGAGAACTTCTTCAGCGTTCTCTTGCCTTGCTACACTTTTCCCCAGCTGTCAGTCAGCATTTCAAGCACCTGTGCTGGAGACCTTGGATGCCGGCTGCTTTCCTCAACAGGAGTGGATACCGTTGCACCTGCCGCCACTCTGCTTCTTGATATGGTTGTGTTTGGCTATGCAGCCAGGCTTAACACATCTAATAGTCATTTGTTCTTTTTATGCATTGTATCCACTTCCTCCCATGCAGATTGCACAAATGCTTTATCTTAGTTAATGGTACAATCTTCATGCCTCCCCAGGGCCAACTCGTACCAGTAAGCACAAAGTCATTTTTGCAGTACAGTTCCATGATCCAGGGTTTGTGTCAGCAGTACAAAGTCACTTTTCAGTCACTTTTCAGCAGTGCAAAGTCACTTTGAACTGTGCAAGAAATTCCACGAATCAGGCCAGCCAGAGTTACTCACAGTAACATCTTTGTGAATCAAATTGCCTTGTTCAATTTTAAGTCAGAAATAAGTCAGTTACTAATAATGTAGATTTCTACTGCAGGTTTTATGTGTAAAAGACTGGCTCAGACAAAGATGTAGAGATAAATTAATCAGAAACGTGAGGGTTCAGTTCTAGACTCGCCAATCCCTTATTATCACTATCATGTTTAATTAATCCGTTTTTGAGTTCATATCATATGATCACACTTTTGGCATAAATATAAATGTGGAACACTGAAGGCTCATTTAGGGGCTTACAGGTCAATTCCCATTGAAGTACAAGGAGTAATTCCGAGCTCCTCATTACGAGTTATGTTAGTGTTAAAAACAGATGGTGATACCTTAACACCTGCTCTACCATTCTGCATGATTATGGATATTAAAGCCCATGGGCAAGACAACTGTCTACTTATGAGTGGAGCTCTTAACTCTACTTAAAATTGTAGTTATGGTACTGGCAGTATTGCCACATTCTGGAACACTGCCACTCACTGATTAAGCACTTTGGGACTTCAGAAGGTTGAGTAATGAGCACCCATAATTAGGGATGGAATTACCATTATGACTGGTGAAAATTATTATTCAGTTTGGCAGTATTATAATTGCTATTACTATCAGACTTCTGATTGGTCCCAGGGAACCTCTTGAAGAGAACTATTCATTTTGCAAAGAAATTTCTGATAGTACGTCAGACTTAATTCTGATTTACTAACATCTTTCCAGGAGTATGTAAACAGAAACAATTACTCCTGGTACTGCATAAAAGTATTGAATAAGTAAATTAAATATATTCAGTTAGAGCTAAGTACTTTGATGACTCAAGAAAAACTTCAAACTATTTTGTCAGATATTAATTCCAAGATTTATACAAATAGGTCAGAACTTGAGCCAAAGTAAGTTAGTAACTTCAAGCGAGACACATATGATTACCTACATGATGAAGTGTACACTTGGATGGACAAGTTCAAAACACTGTCCTCTAGAAATGCAACTAGAGATTTATCTAATCCTTCTAGCTCTGACATCTAACAGAGATTCCCCCGATTGGGAATACTTCAAGTAACAGCCTTCCCACAGAATTAGCTCCCACTGGGACACCACAGAGAGGAGTGGTGTTACCCTCCTCAAGCAGGAGTGATCCGTCTTTACAGGTATGCAATATTTTTTTACAGAAAAGATATCCCTCAAGAGAACACGGCGTCGGCACAGAAATAGGAAGAGGTGCCAATACCCAGGGAAATCTCAAGCAAAGAGAACCTAATGACAATTTACCGCCTTAGAGCACACCACTTTACAAAAAGGATTATGTTTTGTTCCTACATACAGTTCATCTTTATTTAAAACCAGATTAGACTTAGTCAGATTCGTAGCAAAGGTCAAATTACGTTGTTGCTGATAATGGCAATGGCAGTATTATGTCCAGGTCTGAAGAGACCAGTTACGGAACTTTCAAGAATAAGAGCAGATTAATGTGTCTACGAAATGTTTACAAGTTATCCTTCAAGGCTCCACCTTTTCGGAATTTGAGGAAGAATGAGCTAGCATTCATTAAAACATTGTATAGTGATGATGGTATTATCATACGTCCAGCAGACAAAGGGGGAGCCTTAGTTATCCATGACACCACAGCTTACAGACAACTCAGCGGCACCCCTACTTGTGCTAAACTTGACCAGGGCATTATGAATGATCTCAAGAGTTTATTGGAAGTTGCGGAAGGTAATGGTTGGATAGATCACAAGACTAATTCTTATTAACACACATCCTAACATTCCAATGTTTTACATTTTATCCAAGATACATAAACGTTTGATTTACCCACCGGGTAGACCTATTGTGGCCGCAACCAATGGCAACCAATGGCATTCTGGTAGTGTACATAGACATCTTTTTGCAAACCTTGATTCAACAAACCAGCACATACATCTGAGACACTGCACATTTTCTAACTATTTTATCTGATTTAGAAAAAGGTGTGAATGACATTTTGTTTACAATAGATGTAAAAAGTCTGTACACGAGCATAGCTCATAAACTCATAATTTAGGTATCAAAGCTGTTGAATGGCTATTATCACAGCATACTGAATTGGGAGCAAACAAAGAATTTATATTGCTCTTATTGATGTTCATTTCCCAGAACACTTATTTCAGATACCGAGTTACATTTTTTCTTCAGGCCCACCATGGCCCCAACTGATGCTAATATTTTCATTTTAAAATTTGAAACTGACTTTGTCTTGAACCACTTGGTATGGCAGAACTATTTCAAGTACTGGGGGAGGTTTATTGATGATATCTTTGGTAAATGGATAGGTATGAGTGCAACATTGAAAGAATTTTAAGGTTACCTGAATATGGTGGAGGCTCACATTCACTCCAGCTTAACATTACTTGGATGTTTTAATTACAACTGAACACAATACTTCACGCACCTCCGTATATCACAAACTCACCTATAGAAATAATTTACTGCACCAACTAATTTTCCAGCCACAAAGCTCATAAAATATTTGCCATACAGTCAGTTGCTAAGGGTTCACAGAATAGTTAGCGATCCAAGTGAATGTCTCACAGAATTAGAGAACATGTCAGAAAGGTTCATAAGTAGAGGATACTATACTAGGGAAGTAACCATGATGAGAGATAAGGTTATGTCTACCAATAGAGAACAAAAACTGACAGCACGAAAGCAACATAGCAGTCCTGATTTGACATAAGTCTCTATGTACTCAGTGCAGAGTAATCAGATTAGGAAAATCATTAGCAAACATTGGAATTTGATCCAAAGAGACAACAAATAATGCATTTTTTTCCAGATCAGATTACATTTACCTACAAACGTAGCAACAATTTGAGAAACACGTTAGTTTACACTAAGGATAAAGGAAGTAGGGTGAATTCTACTAAAAATAAGGGAACATATCCATTTTTACATTGCAGTAATTGTTGCTAAGTGACAAAGGGTAATGTGGTCTGTCATCGCAGAAGTGGTGTGAGAATCACTCTCGAGGACTTTGCTACTTGTGATAATATGAGAATTGTTTATGATATCATATATTATGATATTGTGGATTATACTATGTAGGTCAATGTAAGAGAGCTGCTAAGACAAGATGGATAGATCATCGCTCAAACATCAGAAGAGGCATCATACAATCACCAGTGCCCTGACATTTTCAGGACTCTAGACACCAACTTGTAGACATATGTTACCAAATTTTGGAAGTAGTACGTGGCAATCCATAGGAAGATTTGACAAGAAAATTTAATCAAAGAGAAGCATTTTGGATTCACTGTTTCCATTCAGTGACCCCTGGAAGAATGAACGAAGAATTGGACTTGACATGTTTTATATGACAAAGGGGTTTTAATGTAAGGCCAGTTGGTTCTCCCTTACCAAGTTGGAATAAGATTCATTGTCTCTTTGTTTTTTGTGGACAAAGATTCCTGTGCCATGCTCTTTATCTCGGTGTTATTGTTCAAAGTAATTTAAAAATGTTTTCAAACCATCATATGGGTCATTAAAGAATTACAGCTCCTTCATTATGAGCTACATTATTGTCATATTTACCCATTGTATATAATGAACAAGAGAGTAAACTTGAAGGAAATTTTTCATTGTGAGTAAGGATGCTTTTTATATATAAATGCAAAGAGTCATTCATTTTTTGACATGTGGGTATATGGCTTATATTCAGTATGTGAATTGTTGTACCAATGTTAACAAAGGTATTTTAGACCTTCAGAAATATAATACATGATTGTATTTTTTTCAACATTATTACTTTTGATGGAAGTTATTTGTTCTTCTTAAGTTATTGCCACTTAACAACAATCTTTTTTAATTCTATCTACCTATATTTTTCTTTCCTTTCTTTCCTTCCCTCATCATACATTTACACATTTTTGTTGGTGATTGGTTAACATTAAGGCTATAACTCTTTAATATTTTTCGAAGAGGTTACTTGGGACCCGTATGGATTCTATTTAGTTGTGAGAGCTAATGCAGCTGATTTAACATTGTTTTACCCATGTAGATTATTGGCTGTCCGCATATTTTCTGAACGTTTGCCGGTCTGCTTTTCTAATGTTATAGGAACTTATTTCATGA
Organism: Ambystoma mexicanum; assembly: GCF_040938575.1. Classification (NCBI taxonomy): domain Eukaryota; kingdom Metazoa; phylum Chordata; class Amphibia; order Caudata; family Ambystomatidae; genus Ambystoma; species Ambystoma mexicanum. The sequence goes on from NC_090929.1 coordinate 1,356,528,695, forward strand.
AGCGTAGTGTCCTGGTTCACTTGACTATCTTTTCCAGAAAGTCCTGAATCCTGCTTACCGCAGGCAGCATCTGTTTTTCGTGGTAAGCATTGAGTGATTCAGTACAGATCTTTTAGTTTCTGATATATAGAGCTGGAATGCCTCACTTAAGTTTTTCCATCCTGACATTCGTTATGCTAACTTTACAGAATTTCCGACATCCATGTTTCTGTCCTGTCAGAGATTATGATTCTAAACACAACTAATTTGGATTAGGCTGCTAGCAGGTTGTTGGTACTGCAAGTGTATTTTGGTGGTGGGACTTTATGTCTTCGAGGTACATCTTTCGTTAATTAGAGTTTTTCATGTTTATTTTCTTTTGAATTGTTTACTTGCAGGTTGAAAGTGTGTTTAATGGAATTCCATTCTGGGCTTCCTCTGAGCATGCTTTACATAATATAGAGTGCACAGGTATTACTTTAACTGTGTTACTTGGGCAAATTTGGTTTTCTTTGTTTGCTTATGTCGAGTTATGGTTTGGTGAAGGGACTTTCTTGTTTGGTTTCGACTTTTATTTTTCATGGGTAACATCTTTAAAGTTTTCTTTACTCTTGATTAATTTCTTGGATTTCCAATTGTGAGTAAATTGCTGGAATTGTAGGTTTTCAAGAAAGATGATAAATTTGAATTTATGTTTCTCGCACATGATTTGTATTCACTCTGTTGTTATATTGTTTTCATTGAAAATTGGCCCCGACGAAGGATCCTTGTGATCCGAAATGCATTGGCCTTTTTGTCTGTTACTCCTCTGTGTATTTGAGTATTGATTACTGTTGATACATTCAAATTGTATTGTACAGCAACGCAGATCAATTTTGAGCATGCTACATTATAGCTAATGAGTTATAATTTTTCTGTGTATAACTTCTTAGGGGATCACATAGACTCTTTTTAGAAGCAAGTTCCAGTTACCACCAATAACCTGTTTTTTATGAGTTCCCTTACTTTCTTCTTTGTGGATCATTTTATAAAACATTGTAATTGCACCCAGGGGACCACCAACATTAGCAGCTCTGTGCAGTTGGGTGCCTAGCGGCCATTTTGCTACTTTTTACAACATGTAGTGTTAAATTAAAGAGTAAAAACAGTTGGCAGTACTCATTCATTTTGCACTCCAATATATAAAACTTGCAAACACTGCGTACAAATTACACTTTTCAGACACCATTTACAGCAGCTACCTATGGAATCCTCCTGCTTTTAGAAAATGATAAATGGGGGCGGATTCATAGGAATCCATTCATTGTACTCCACCTTGAAAATCTCATGCAGGCGTGAAACAATTTGCATTTAGAATATTGAGGAAGAGAGCATGGCAGAAATGTTAATTCTACTTCCGGCCCCTTCCCTACCTTCAAAGGTAAGGAAATTTACCCTGATCGATAAAGGAAGGTATAAACACTTTGTGCTTTGCCTTAGCACCTTAGTTTACCACTCCACCCAATGTAAAATGAACCCCTTTGCTTTTTATAACCAGTTTTGCCTAGGTTTAAATTAATGCATTGTCATGTTTGCATGTATTTGGGTAACATATTCATTTTTGATAATGTTGACTCTGCACTGTGACGTTCAATTACGCTCACCACTAAATGTAATTCTGCAACCTTTCTTAAGATTTTTTTAATATTTAACTGAGCATTTTCTGCAATATTTTTTACTAAATGAAGGCTTGTGTATTTAACATTGTAATTATACCATTGCCTTACCCACCACAAACCAATGGAGTTGTTAAGACAGGTCAGCAGTTTAAGTACCTGTATAAGAGCTATTGGTGCAACCTGCTGTAGCATTTTTGAATTCCAGCAGCGTTGGCATATATACCCTTGTGTTAGAATGCGCTTATACGTCCTGACATAAAGAGGGCTCCGTGGGCCATGTCGGGTGTGGGTGTGTTGCAGTGCTCTGTATGGTTCCTGCATGCTGCCTGGCTCGTTTCTGCTGTCTACCTCATTTCTGCAGCCGCCTTCTTGCCCTTTGCGCTTGCTGCTCCTTCCTGGCTCCAGTCTCCTTTTCTTCCCTTCCTGGCATACATGTTTCCTCATGCTGCCTGCTGTATCTGCTGCCTGCCTTGCTGGTATTACCAGCTCCTTAATCTTGCCCTCTTCTACTGCTACCTCCTGAAATTCTTCTGCCTACTGCCAGTTGTTTCCTCTCCTGCTGCCACCTGCTAACTTTACCAGAGACCTTCGACAACCTTCTGTGGATACCCGGACCACCAGCGGTATCCAGGGGTTTTTGCTTTCAGGCTTTTCCTCTGGGACACCAGGTCACCTCAGTAATTTTGCTATCAACACCAAGGTGACCTCTGGGACCGGCCACACTTAACTTCACAGCAGCACTTTGAGAAAGAAGGTATGTGACAAATCACGACCCGCCCTCAGCAGATCATTTCATAGTGACAAAGCTGTCACTCTGAAATGTGGAAAAACAACAAAAAAGCATTTCTATCCCTCTTTCAGGGATACAAATGTGAGAAAGAAGCAGTACATCCCACTGCTTTCTCACTTAAACAAAAATACAGAAAAGGATTAGTAACTGCCCTTTCATGCATTGTGAATCCCCTGCACCTGTTCAAGCAGGCACAGGGGACTAAATAAATCTGTGCGTTTTAAAGCGCATGCTGTTTCTGAATTTGGGATTCAGAAGGCCGTTGTGGTTTGGGGAACAACATTATTTTTGGCGCAAGTCACATCTCATGACTAGTGCCAAAAAATGGGTGAGGGCATGTTTACTTCTTAAACACTATGCAAGGTGTTGGCATCTTACAATCACGCACAGTCCATTCTCATAAACCACATGGGAGCCTGTCTGTGGTTCGACCTTCCCTTTATTTCTCTCCCACACTACTGAGCTTCCTCCCCCCTTGTCCCTCCTCTTCCTCCCACCTCCCGCTCCCCCCTGCACTAAGTCTCTTCCTTCTTAAAGGGCGCTGCTCTTTTCCCACATGCAACAAAAGGGGCCAGTGCTAAAGGTTGCAGACATTCATTGTCAGCAGGGCTTGCATGGTGTCGTTTTGATACTATACCAACGCAGTCTCATTACTATAGTCAAGCTGCTGGCCATATGCTTGTTTGTGCAATCAGCCATTTGTTCAGAGCTCTACCTTTAGAGGCTTTTGCAAACTGCTTAAATGTTAATAAGCATATGACACATATGGCCTGGTGTGGGTGAATTTAGAATTCTGAAGATGTTTTTGGTTTGGAGCACATTTCTTTTTGGCACTGGCACACATCTCGTTAATAGTGCCAAGGAAGTGGCTTAGGGTATGTTTGCTTCTTAAACGCTGTGAAACGGGTCAGTGCTGAAGGTTGCAGACAATCATTGCCAGCGGGGTCTTGCTTGTTGACTCGTTTTGATATTATAGGAAAACAGCCTCATTACCATATTGAAGCTGCTGGCCAAATGCAATCAACCTTTTGTTGAGATATGCAACTTTAGAGGTTTTTGCAAAAGTGCTTAAATGTTAATGAACATATGACATGAATTATATAAACTTAATTCTAATACTTTAAATATTTTAATCAAATACTTTGCATGAAGGGATATTGACCTCTGGAGGTGAAGTGTCTTTTAGTGTCCACATGTGCGATTATAAACTAAGGACATCATGCACAAGTGTTTAATGTACTCGGGAATAAGAGTAAATAAAAGAGATTTAGATCAATTTGGCCAGCATGAAAAAATGCTCCAGATTTTTGGCTTTGCGACTTTAGTAATTTGTGCGAAATTAAATGTCAGCTGTTATGCCATTTAGCATTTCCAGTTTTTTCATTCATGTTAAGTGATTTTCCTGAAACGGGCTTCTTAACCGCAGCCACAGAAATGACCTTGGACTGTTGTCAGATGGTAAATATTCGAGTTAGGTAGAACCCTAGTTTGAAACCCAGCTTTCTTCTATCGATTTTCTAACCGGCAGTTAGTATGTGCTGCAGATGCTGTATCTGTGTTATAACATAACATAACCCACAGGGTAGAAGCACGCACATCACACTTTGCCTTCCAATACCGCTTGCCGGAGTTATTTCAAAGTAATTAGATAATCTCGTGTGTAGGCCTGAATGGAACTCCCCACCAGATGTAGGGTATTGACTTCAGACAAGATTCCTAATGCAACCAAACGCGTTGGACTATTTAAACACACACTTTCAGTATGTTTTACCATGTATAAATCGAGGGGATATCAATGTCTATTGGTGCAACCCACGGTTGAGTTAAACGTGGGGAGGTTGTACACAATAAACCAGTTAATCCTTCGGTTCTACATTTGTCGGATTAATCTATAGAAATCGTATACATTTTAATTTAACATACATTATTCAACCTACTGTATAGGTTTATATAAAACCCAGACATTTCCTGAATGTATTAAAAATGGATTGAGATATCATAAACCATTTAAGGAGTATTGTGGTTGACTCAAAAGCACTGTGTGCTGCCAAGTATTCCACCAGGCCATGATGTGCTTTGTACAGTGCATTGGTCCAACCCTCTTCTACAAGAATACATCTCTGGAGCTGTTTTTATAGGTCAAAAAAGGGTGTGCAGGTGCCACTGAGTATGCAGTTAATTTTGCTGTCTGCGGCCATCATATGGATTGGGGAGGATTCTGGGTGGGTACCGATATTTAAAGGTGTATTGTAAACACTTGTTATATGGTTTAATTATATTGTGGTGGTTGTGGCCAGTGGGCGGATTCTTGGGCGCATGGCCATATGCGATGGCCACAAGAATCTGGCGACTGGCCACACACACTATAGTAATATGTGTATAGTAATTATAAGTACTGTAGGTGGAGTATACCATATTTGAAATATGGTGGAATGATATCATTGAAGTATATGGTATTTATGATTGTAGTACAATTGGGGATAGTGCTCCTCGATCTTTCCTCCACCTTTGACATGGTCAAGCATTCTATCCTCATTAAACAGCTACATGATACCTTTGGTATCACAGACCGGGCACTGGACTGACTGACTTGTTGCTCTCACTAGCCGCTTTTCCCAGCTGCAACTGGGCTTTTTCTCCTCCACCACCTCACTCTCTACCTGCAGCGTCCCCCGGGTTCTATCGTATTGCTGTGGCTCTTCAACATCTATCTCGTCCCTCTGGCTCACCTGATCTCCATCTTCTCTCCTCATTTCTAGTGTTATGCTGATGACACACATGTTTCCTTGAAACTTCCCTCTACTACTTTCTCCTCCCCGTCTTTTATCCCTGATTATCTCACCACCACCCAGGTATTGTGTGTGCCTAACAATCTCTGTCCCAATGCCAGTAAAAGAAAGATCCTTCCTATTGAGACACCTGTGCCCTGTTCTACCATCTGTTCACCCTACTTGGGCCCTCTACCATCACCATCCTGTGAGGCCAAAAACCCTGGGGTCATCTTTAACTCCTTTTTCTCCTTCACTCCTTAAATTTTAGACCTTGTCAAGTAGGCCCACTTTCAGCTTACCTTATTATATGCATTCTCAACACTCTAAAACAGCCCTAGACCCTGATCTGTTTAGGGTGGTCTACTGCAACAGCCTTTTTTATCAACCTCCTCCTTTATTCTGTACATCCAGTTCAGCCAATCCAGAATATGGCTGCAAGACTTAGATTTGGTCTCAAGCACAAGGATCATATATCCACAGCCCTAAAACCTCTATGTTTGCTCCTGGTGGCTGTAAGGATGCAAATGAAGATCCTCTGTATCATCGACAAGGCTTTCTGGGGCCTGGGACTATGCTATTTCTAACTTTTTCTCCATAAATACTGCTCTGCGCTAGAGCCCTCTGCTCCTCTGACTCCAATTCTCTGCTCTGAAATGCTTCTCCAAACAGAGACCATGAGGCAGGTCTCTTTCTTCAACTGGTGCCTCTCTGTGTAACAGCCTCCCTGCCCCTCTCAGAATTGAGCCGAACTTCATTAAGTTTTGGAAACTTCTCAAAACTCTGCTTTTCTCTTCCTCTTTCCCCTATCCCTTCCCTGCTAATGGATACCACTGCAACTGAGACTGGTGGCCTTGTTCCTCATAAACCTCACAAGTTCCAGACCCTATATCTAGTCGACACCAGTACCTCCCCCTTCAGCACTGCCCTTGCAGGTCTACCGCTTGGCGGCTGTGAACCCAACCCTCGGGATTCCTCTACCCCAGCTGTTAGCCAGTGGCCTTCCTCTTTGACATCCCTTGGCACTTCCCTCCTGGGCTCCGATCAACACTTGCCCATCCCTACTCCCCCTTCCATTCATGCATTTCTGTCACTGCACCATGCATATGTGCATTTATAGCAGCACTGTGTACAATTGTATTGTATAAGTAAGGGAAATGCAGTTGCAAAAGATTTCTAGAACATTGTTAAGTGGCAGTTGGTGTGTGGAAGTTTAATATGTTGATAGGGTTATATGTAGAGTTGTTGGAAGTGATTGGTGGATGTATGTGTAAAAGCAGGCAATGAGGAAGTATTTCAAACATACAAGTAAAAAGGGTAGAAGGGTGGTCCTGTGCGATGGTGTGCATGTGCCATCTGGGTCTTTTAATAATGCATGGCTTGGAAATGGTTCTGTGGAGACCATGAATAGTCTTGAGGGTTCATGGATTATGGTCCTTATTGTATGCTAGAGAAAAGTATTTGGGAAAGAACATTTTTTCTGTCCTTTTTTTTCTTTCTCTAGCATACAATTGTCCATTATTCCCATTAGCGTAGAACAAAATGCTAATGGAAATGTTGGAGAATCTTATTGAGTCAAACTAATTTACTGAAAAATGTAAAGTAGATGGAGTCTATAAGATTTGTTTTGTAGATCTATTTTTTAACTGTGAATTGTGGTTCCTAATTTCTTATTATTTGTTTGCAGGAGAAGCCAGGAAGGAAGGTGGGGGAGGGAAATTAGTTAAGCGCCATGAACCACAGATATGTAGGGGCAGGTGGACAGGGAAAGATGTTGGCAGTGTGTTAAATCTAAGGTAGGGGGCAGTGTTTCTCATGCTCCTTGATAACAGCCTCAAAAATATTTTGAAACTGTTACCCCCTGCACAGTGGTGTGTTCAAGTATATACTGAGTACAGTTCTCTTGCAAAGGAATGGATCAGCAGCCTATTTTATGGCTTGCAAGGTAGCTGGTGGACTCTTGTGCCCCGCAGTAGTAGCCTGTGCGGTGGCAGTAGCAGTTGAGGAAGATGAGGTAGAGGAAAACAGCCTACTACTTCCTGATAAAGGCCTTTCTCTGAGTATCCCAGTGGTTAGATTTGGTGTGGCGGCGCATGAAGGTGGTCCCGTAGAAGTACTGCCCAGTTAGTCGGCAACAGAGTGCAACAGTGCATTTCACTGTGGTAACCTTAGTCTTCGGAACACCCCCAATAGTGGTAAAGAACCACCACACCCATGACTCTCTGCGTGCTGGAGGTAGGCATTTCCTCTATCTCATCTTCCTGGTCCTTTTGATTCTTTTTTGCATCATTGCACATATTCCACTGTTCAGCCCTCCAGCTGGTGTCGGTGGTGTTGGTGGCTTCTGGGAGGAGAAATGGCCATGGAGGATGACATTTTTTAAGTTAAATAACAGTTGTGCTAATATTCTTCCAATCACGTGCTCTCTCCTGGATTGCAAATGGAAAATCAGTAAGAATAGGTCTAGGAATAGTGCAAGGGTACCTTTTCAGCTTGAAAGTTCCTAGATCTGCTCAAAATGCAGTTCTGAACTGCTCGCGAAACATGGAGCCATTTGCAAAGTTTGGACCAATTTGTGAACACGTCACCACATTGTGCTTGTGTGCACGGTCACGTGACACTGCCTGGAAAGTCTGCAGTGACGTCAGATGTTCGTAAACATCAGCGAACAAAAAACAGTGTAAAAAGTTGTAGAAGGTTGATAGAAGTGTTATGAATGTTGATAGAAGATGGGGAATGGCACACTTTTCACTTCAAACTTCCTAGATTGGCCAAAAATGTTTCTATATTGGGGCCAGTATGATATTAGGAAGTTGTAGCAAATTAGGGTGTACTGGTAAAAACATATGAAATTCACTGAACAAACACTTTGGTAAAAGGATGTTATGATTAAGTTGCACTAATAAAAACCTACAAAACTCAGAAAAAAAACATTGTTATTAGAGACCTTATGGTTACAAATAAAACCGGAAAACCCCAGAAATGTGTGGGTTACGGTAAGCTAAGCAACCATAACTCACGCCGCCGCAGTGCACTTCTAAGAGTAACACCTAGGACATTATGTTAAGAAAATCATGGAGAGTAAGAATACAGATGATTGGGCTAAGGAAGAAGATGTATCCTATGTTCAAACTAAAAGATAAAGAAAACCTACAACGACATCCCCCCAAATAAACCTGCTTTAACAACCGATGTTTGCATGTTTATTAACCTTTTTTAAGTATGTACACTTATGTGTAATATTAGTGAATAAAAAAGTATTAGAAATGCTACAATAACTGTTTACAAATAGTACACTCAATATATGTTAAAACAACTTTCCGAGACGACTACCCACACACTTTTTTATAGCCGTGGCTACACAACGCACAACGCACGACACGCCAGTCGTGGCTTCCTAACCCCTGCAGCAGTGTGTACCCGCTGATAACAACCCATGGTGTGGGGTGGGTTTGGGATAGCCATTGGTAAAGAACCCAGTCATTGCTGTTGCTAGGCGCGATCCTAAATACACCAATTGCTCCCCTTTTTTTTTTATAGCCGCGGCTCACCATTACATTTTTTTTTAAGTCTAAGTATCGGATATGAATTACGAAAGAAACATTAGTAATACATTGAATGTTAAAATATCAATACAGTAAATGACTGCTCATGTAGTTATGGAAGGTAGATGATGATAAAGAAAGCTGAGTAAACTAGTTGGGGATACATTTAATTGGTTCAATCTCACAAGATGTAATAGCATTGGTGAGAATACACAGGCTAAAACACGTTGGTTGGGGCATCTAAAACTAGATTAGGGTGGTACCTTTTTGTATTGATTATTTTAAACAATTTTCTTTTTTTTTCTCCACAGTCTCATATGTAAGAAAGTCAAAAAGCCAAAATAGATAAAACTCCCAAATACATACCATGTCATTGACCATGGTCTTTAGAGATTTAGAATGGAGTCTCACGATTTTTCAATTAAAAATAGTGCTATTTTTTACAGTCTCCCGTGTAAAATATGTATAACCCCAATGCAGTCCTATTGGAAAATTAAATTGTCACAATTTCTGGGAGAAAATCTTCCCCTCAGGGGCTCCACAATGTTGCCATGTCTGTATAAATGCCATTGAATCACAAATCTAATTGTGCAGGTCCATGTTAGTGAAAGTTAAAAAAGACATTAAAAAATACTTTCCACGCAATCACAGCAGATGAAAAAAAATAATCATGAACACCATCTGGTAGCAGTGGTTAATATATACCTAACACACACAACACTGTAAATAAACCTTCAAATATGTAAATATTAACACTTACTTTTACATCAGCCACACTCCTGCCATGTACACAGTGAGAGTTCTGCAATCAAAAGGATGAAACTGCAGAAAATGGTAGCTTTTATACTTTCCAAAATAAATACAAAAAAGAGGAATATATACTAATAAAACTACTAAAATGGATGACACATTTTCACCACAACCTATCACAGAGAGCTACAGAAATAGAAAAGTAACAACAACCAATAACAAGTAACGAAATTCACAGAAATCTATGTTCTCCCCACCCAGCATCTTTCATAGCCGCGGCTATTTGACGCGGCTGCAGATCTTGATCTGTATTTACGGCTGCACCTATATTTTTTGCAAGCTCAAAATCAAACTAAGCTGGCCTTAATAACTTCAAATGAAATAAGAGAATGCCTAAGCAGATAAAATAGCACACACAAATAAAATTCTGTGCTGTATCATTCACATAACAATATGATTATTGTACCGAAAATAGACGTGGCTATAAATATAACCACGCATACGGATACAACTAATAAAATAACGAAAAGCACTAATGTGCCTACGCACATGCTTTTTTAATAGACTATCAACTATAGAAAAGTCATACATGGGTGTTTGCTGTTATCCCAAAAAATGGTGAATACAAAAATGCATTTCCACTCCGCTGAACTCCAAACAAGTGTCCCTAACATGTCTGCCAGCCCCCCTCCCACTTCCCATGGTCCTCCTCCACTTCTCTGGTCTCTCCCAATCCCCAAAATGATCAATGCATCTACAATGCTACTTCACCCAAAATGTGGATAGCCGCAGCTACCACACGTACACAAACACACAACGCACCACTTGCCAGAATATGGCTGTGGCTGCATAGGCTACCACATTTACCCAGGTGGGTGCTGAATAGCAATGGGTAAAAACCCCAGTCGTTGCTGTTGCTAGGCGCGATCCTCAATACACCAATCACTCCCCTTGTTTGTATAGCCGGGCTATAAGAATTCTTTTTTTTATAAATCTGAGTATGGAATATAAATGACTATTTCCTGCTTATTATTAGATTTGCTGAAGATAGTAAGTGGTCATGTAACCCTTGCATGCAGACAAACTCACAGATAGTGGAGGTTTGTGGCCAAGCCAGGAGGTCGGTAAAATGGTCTAACTCTCTTAGACCTGATTTGAAAACCAATCTTTACACTACAGTATTCGATAATCTCCAAGTGATCTGTTGTATAGATACCACTGAATCACAACTTCTTAGTGAACATGAGAAACTAGTCACCAATTTAGTTCCATTTGTCTGAGACCCTCTTAATAAAATCGAAAAAAGCATCACACCCAGGCCAGGTTGGTATGACCAAGCCTGTCATAGTGCCAAAACCAAAATCATTGAAAGTTCAAAGTCTGTGCTGGGTATAGACAGATTACAACTTCGGATACTTTGTGCAAATTATAAGAGTTTATTCTGCATTAGTACACTCGGGGGAAATGGTCTGCTTTGTTGACTGCTCTTCAAGCTAGAGACTATGGGCATTACAAGTGTGCCATTCCAGAAACAACAGTGCCGGTAAGCTTACCGGCACCATTGTTTCCGGGCTGGTACACTATGGGTTTGCCTGCCGGAGCTGCTGTGCCCGACAGGGCTGACCCTGCCGGGCACAGTGGCCACGGTAGGCAAGCCGGCACGGAAGCACCGGCACTGTTAAGAACAGTGCTGGTGCTTCTGTGGTCCCCAATCGCTTAGGGTCGAATAGGACTCTATGGGAATGGGGAATGGGGAGTCCCATAGGACTCTAAGGGAAAGGGGACTAACAATTTGCAGGAACATGACTTCACAGACAACTGGAGTTGTAATCCCCCAGTGTTACCTGCAAGTCAGGTGCCGGCAATTGATTCCAAGTCCGGTGGCATCTCAACAGCAGCAAAGGCAGGTTTACCGCCAGACTCGGAATGAGACCCATACATGTATCTTTTCGGAAACTTCATGCTGGAGGTAAGTCCTTCATCTCACCATTGAAAAATCAGCTAAATCGGCAGAATTACTGCTGGTAGAATTAATGGTAGTGGTAATTCCACTAAAAGCCCCATGGACTCCTATGGACTCAAATAAATTGGGTTTTGAATCACCCACCATGACTCATGACTGAGTTACATCTGTGGCACAAAGTGGCAGTAATGGTAATTCTGTTTGGCGGTAGTCTGGTGGAATTGGCACTGAACTACCACCAACTCAAAATGAGGGCCATAGTGTGGTGTGGTGGAGTGGGGACCAAGGCTAAGTTGTCAATTGATCATTTAGTTTATTAGGGGTTTCACAGAGTAGGGTTGGGAATGTAGATGTAGATTGTAAATCAGAGTAAACTCAAGGTAGAAACATGGTTAACTCGGTCCTTGGAACCATAAGGCATCTTTTAATTCCAAAGTACAGTTATAAAAGAAACATACATTTTGACTTGGAAAGGTAGGTGTGGGATGGTTTGTTATACTCATTGTCGGTTGTAAACAGCAGTTATGTAAAAGCTCTAATAAAGTGTAGGGGAGGGTGTTTTACACTTTGTTCAATATATTTCCCAAATAATGATGAAGAGTAATCCCTTCTCATCATGGTTTTAGATTTTGTTTGCCCTTCTCGTTTCGTTGGGGACTTCAACCATACACTTAATCCAATTTTGGATTGCTTTCCAAAAATTGTTATGAATAATATGGGAAAGGTTTGGAAAGCTTTGAAACACATGATAACCCTGCATTTATATGATATATGAAGAGAGAAAAAAATGGTACTCCTTTTATTCAGGGAAATTATAGATTATAACTTGGTGCACAAATCATTAAGAGCTAACAAATTACCTACTAAATCACAAACCATCAAATTTGTCAGATCAGGCAGTGGAAGTTTGAAGTTTTAGTAATCAGCATTACACTTATAGTTTTAACACAATGGGAATGGATAGTGGATAGGACATTATTGTTAAAAAATGTATTAATATACCTGATGAATGAAACAATCAAATAAATACAGTCTGAGATCAGTGTAATAGGATTAAGAGGCGTATAACGCTTTTGATAGGGTTAATATTGAAACATTTTCAATAAGATATGCAGGGAAAGGAAACATAATATATCATCTTCTGTAAATTACAGGGCTCCAATCAGGGAGAAGGCATACTGAACACATTAAAAGAAGTCGGAGAAATATTAAAAGAGCACTTTGAAAGTGTACTGAAATTACCCTAGAAATCAAGGATGTGGGAGATTTTGAAATATGTTGAGAAGGGTGGAGCCATCCCAGTTTGGAAAATAATGAATATCGGAACAGCAATTTTGTGTCCTTGGTTTCAAAATCATGATCACATGTAGACATAGAGATTCTGGATGATTCTAACACTTATTTCGGAAGTCATACATAGAAGATACATATGCTTCTTAAATGGAGGTAGAATATCTGTCTTCAAAACCGAGAAGTCTCAATGGGAAAAATTGACATGATTTCAAAGAGGCGATTTCCTTAGAGGATATACAGATGGTTATCAAAAAATAGTAGAACTCTGGGGCAGCATACCCAGATGAATGCTTTGAGGAACTTCTACCTTATTAAGATATTTATTTAATGATATTATGATCAGCCCGCTCATCGGCTGAAACAACAGTTTTTCAAATCAAGAAACCCAATGAACATTATAGTAAATGTGAATCATACAGGCCAATATCAAAGACACATAATGCTTCTACGATTAATGGAAAAAAATGTTTTTGCATTTATTTAGTGAGGGAACAGGTTTTTCCTACCAAAACCCCTAATATAAGCAACATAACATGGGGCAATCTTGCAGAAGGGGACATATAGAAGAGGGTGTGGTACTGAGTGATTGACCAATTGGTTAGGCAATGCACAAAATATAAATGTGGTAGACAACAACATACACAGGTGATAGTAGTCAGAGGGGGTTGTACATGTGTGTGGTCCTAAATACAGTAGTGCTAGGCAAAGGATAGTCATGCAGAAGGGATTGATACACCAAGGAGTTAGGAGGGGTCCTTGTAGATTTTGCAGGTGTAATGTTAGTGTTGTTTTATTGGTTTGTAGTATTGTTTTTGATGTGTGAGGGTAGTCTATTTCAGTGGTGAGCAACAAGGAGGGCGTAGGAGTAAAAACAAGAAGGTGCGCCAAATGGGCAGGCAATAGAGGTTGATGGAGAGAGTTAGAGCAGAGGATGTGAAGAGGAGAGTGATGAGAGATTGTGTCAGCGAGGCAACTGGGGCATGGGGGCACAGACGGATTTGAAAAGAAGCAGCAAGAATCGGAAAAAGGAATGTGTTCTCATAGAGCACCAGGGGTTGGGAAGTGGGGAAAAAGTGGGCAAGTTTATAGAGGGTGTGTGGCAAGTTTGAGTAATTAGTCAAAAGGAGAGGATTAAAGGGTCAGCTAAGAAGGAACCGGGTACATGAGTCAATGCTACTGAGAACAACCTTTGTTATGAAAGATTTGTACAGAGTGGTAGTTGAAGAGAGGGATGATGTTCCTGATATTGAGCAGGTAATTCCTTGAAGCAGTAGCAGAGCAGCAATGAAATGGTGGAGATTAAGATTGCTATCAAAAAGGACGACAAAGTTATTCTCATTTGTAGATGAAGAGCACAAAGGAAATAGGTGAGAGAATGAGTGAGGTACATTGGAGACTGGGATGTAGATGATGTTGGTGTTTTAGGAGTTAGGATTGAGACATCATACCATTCAATGGTTGATTGCTGATAGAAATACATGCTGAGAGATCGGGTGAGAGAGCAGGGAAGGAGAAGACAATTTGAATATCTCGTGCAAGGCATTTATCAGAGAGCCAAAAAAAGAAGATGAGTTGACAGAGGCAGGAGGTGTCAAGCATGAAAAATAAACAGCCATGGACGGGGCTTGTGGGGATACTGACATGCAGGCAGGTTCAATCAGATGTGGTAGAGTTCCAATAGATAAGGTATGATAAGAGAGATAAGAGACGTCTTATGTGAAAGTGGCATCTTGGATTCCAAGGTCAGCAAGCAAGGAGGGAGGAGTCATCCCCTTAATAAAGGCAGGAGAATGGTTATAAAGGATCAGGATAGAGGCAAGTTTACAACAGGAATTTGAGGTCAGAACATTGTAGATATGAGTGATAGTTTCAGTAGAATAGCAGCTGCAGAAATTGTATTAGAGAGGGTCACACAGGATTTTAGAATAATAAGGTAGGAGGAATACATGTCCAAAGCTGGCAATATTGTTGCAGTCTGCAGAAGGCTTTTTTAAGGTTTGGTAGGGCAGTATTTACCTTGAGACAGGAATGAAAGATCTCTAGAGAATGGGGGGAGTTAAAAAAGCAAGAGAGAGAGGAGCTGGTGTGAAGTGGAATGTTCGTGAAAAACCACAGGTACACGAGGACAGAGGGGTTGGCTCTCCTCAGGATGGGTGACAGTAAGAGAAAAGGCAAGCAGAGGATGTGGCAGGGATAGGAGGGGAGAAAGAAGTAGGGGTGAGGGAGAGGAACATGGTGAGAGTATCCTGTATTTTAGGGATCCTGAAAGAGAAGTGCAGTACAATGTCATTTTCAGAAAGAGGAAATAGTATGACAGTGTCGTGGAGACAGCATTGCTTGGAGTGTGGAGGAGAAATTGCAGGGTTGAGAGTGAAGAGTAATCCGTTAAAATGAATTAGTGGAGGAAAGGAGGGTATCTATGTAGATGTGGAGAAAATCAGTTACGCTCTCAAGGAATACATGAACAAATGTGCAGAGCTGGCACACTGTTGTGTGCTGATTTTGAGATTAGTCATTGTAGAATTGTACAACTAGTAGCCTTATAACCTCTGATGGGCCTCTAATAGAAAATGTATACATATGTCTAAGGTTCATTTAGAGCATATTCTTCAGTTGGGGCAAGGAAGAGAGATGGTTGATGCTAAAAAGCATTCTTAGACAGGCATATACATTTCCTGTGCATACATTATTTTTCTTGCCTCTAATCAGATTCCCTGTAGCATCACAAATTAACATGCCTGTAAATACCCCTCGTGAAACATGAAGCTGAAGGGGACCTGGACACACCTGAATCCCCATGATACCAGTAGCATTACTTACTGGAAATGGAAAGGTACTCTGAGTGGTGAAAAATCTTAACTCTCATTTTGACAGTCCCCAGCATTGTGATAGTGGATAATCATATCCATTGTTTCTACAGCACTTCATGCTGTATCCCTCCCTCTTCTAAGCACTGTAACAATAGGTGTTACTATTATTCAAATCCATAATTTTCAATGCACAACTGAAGAAGGAAAATATCTGAGTTTGCCCTACCAGCAGTTGGCACACATATCTCTGAAGCAATCCGTTAACTCACTGAGTGCTACAATTATAACCAAGCACTCCTATTAACCAATTTGGTTCATTTTAATGCCTGGGCATATAATTAGCTAGGAGTTCTGAAAATATGCTGCCGCCATAAATGAGACATGCTGGAGAACATGCTGGATGGCTTGCCCCTTGCAGTGCATGCTTCCTACAAAAGAAGGGAGGACTCCTCTCCTGTAAATCAGTGCCACCCTAGGTCATTGGTTCAATAAAGAGAGGCAGCAGGGTCAGACTTCCTACTAGTTTATAATGTGT
The DNA here is from genome assembly GCF_040938575.1 of Ambystoma mexicanum. Taxonomy (NCBI): domain Eukaryota; kingdom Metazoa; phylum Chordata; class Amphibia; order Caudata; family Ambystomatidae; genus Ambystoma; species Ambystoma mexicanum. Next base: position 1,356,544,786 of record NC_090929.1, read on the forward strand.
GTGCTGCATGTACTTTGCAAAGCCCAAAGAAATCTGCATTGAAAATGTAAAAAGAAATGCAAAGCTGGTAGATGCATCCCTACTCGGAGGCAGACAGCACGGTCCCCTGTGCAAATAATGCATCTGGGTCGACGGTGCTGCCTCCCAATGTGCAGTGAGAGATGCATGTGCCTGTTTAGATTAACATTCTAAAAGTGTATTAAGTGTTAATCTAAACATATACATCTCTCAGAGGGTGACACCCCCACCCCTTTATATGGAGCTGCCCCTAATCATGCACATATTCACCAGCCAAGCGCCGTTCTTCTCAAACTAAAGGCTGTGTCACTTTAAATGTGCTTTTGCTGTCCAAAGACAGACCTCTATTAACTTATCCCTGACATCTTCAGCTGACCCTGAAATCAACCAGGAGAGCATTAGCGTAAAAGGGGAGAGAGATTAGTAGCACCAATGAAAACTACTTGGTGCTTTGCATAAAATTAAAGTGCATTTGGGAAGTAAGAACAAGCACACATTTTTATTCATGACAAATCTGTGACAGTATTTGAGGTCTGCAACCTTTTTGTGCACATAAATGAAATAAGCAGAAAGACCAGTGTGCATTATGATATCACCCGACCAGTAAAGTGATGGCAAACTATGAGTTATATCTATACATTTGGAAGTGTCCACTTTTGGGAGGCGATTGTGGTGTCTGGCCTGCTTTACCAGTCAGACAGCTTCCCTGTGCACATTTCTTTCATGGCACCCAGTGTCCTGCATCCTTAAAATCAGACCAGGGGCCAGATTACAGAAACGTTGCACTGATGAAAGTGCAAAGGTGCATGATAACGGCATTAGGGCAAAGTTGGCCCTATTTTAAAAAAACACTGGGACATATTAGAAAGCCATAGCACCAGGACAGGGGCAGTTTGGCATGAGCATCAGGGTCGAAATTGCTGTAGTGCAAATAAGATACTTTTTTGATGTATTTTTGCACTTAGGCAAACCTTTCCCTAGTGCACATATTGCAGTGAAAATGTATTTTTTTGGCACAGGGGAAATTTCTACCCTCATGCTTGGAACATGCCAAACTGCACTTTTGATGGTGCAATGGTTTTCTAATATGACCCAGTGTTTTTAGAAATAAGGCAAACTTTGCCCTTGTACTAATACATGCGATCGTGCACTTGCACCAGTGCAAAGATTCTGTAATCTGGTGGCCGCAGGTGCAACTCGTGGGAGCAACAGATCCATGGCTCAAGGAGAGATTTTGGAGCTGCCCAGGCTCTTCCCCGGCTTCCTCAGCCCACTAATCACCCTGGACTATGCTGGCCAGGCCGTGGGCACGTGTGGTCCAAAATATCAGAAGAGGCACAGCTTGCCGAGCCCTCCATTGTATGCTATCGTACATGTATGCATGTACACATGCATAACTCACTCGCCATGTACAGCCACACTGCCAAAACATAATGGCAGTTTGCATAACATAAATAGTAATTATGGGCACAATTCATGGAAAGGTGTACATTTATCCTGGCTCAGTACAAAATCTGCTCACTCCGCGTATTCATGGAATTGTTTGCGCAAAGTAACCGTATGCGTAAATCGCTGCCGGAACGCCCCAACACACCCAGATGCAAAGCAAAAATAGCCAGAATAGCCACCTTTGCGTGCTCCCCCAGGCGTGAATAGGTGCAGCCTGCAAACAGTGCATGGGGGCCACCCGCAAGCAGGCCTGCATCTTGAGGACCCTGCACTGGCACGCAGACAAAATGCGAATGATACTACATAACTCGGGTAAAACTCAGAAAATCTGCGTGCCAACCCCATAAAACGTTCCTGAACCCCGCTACACTGCGTACACTCACCCCGAAGTCAGATCAGAACCACGGCTGCATGCACGCGCCCCTAAATCTGACACCCGATCTTACCTCTGCTTTGTGATCCCTATGCGCAAATGACTGTACGCCGGCCTTCGGGTGGTTGAGTGTCTGAAGGCTTTGCATGGCCATTTACTCGCCGAGAGGTTGCACGGTCCGATCCATGAATGCGTATCGTTCCACGCAATAGTGGTTGTGCGATGGACTACCAATGGGGTGCCCATTGTTACAGCCACATTTTCCCTTGTTCTTGGTCATTTTCTGTGTTTCGTCCCCTAACCTGCCTTCTGCGCAAGCCACACCAACGCTCTGCGTGGTGTCTTGCGCAAGGCACTCAGCCTCTCGCCGTGATGTGCCGAGCCTGCGCGAAGTCTACACATGGACTAAAACATGCTGCGCATTCGATTCCATGAATCAACAACAGGATTTTGCACGCAGTTTGGCACGCAAAGTTGAGATTTTCTATGCAGATAATTCCATGAATCAGGCCCGCTACTGGGTAAATATTGGGTAAGCCGTTATATTAAGATCATGTTTAGATCATGAAGCAATGTTAAATTGACATGAAATGATCATTTTGATTACCTTGGGGGAGGCTGGGCGGTACATTTTGAAAGGCAGTGCAGTATGCGGTTGATTTTTCTTAATAAAGAAACGTATCTGTCCATGCGATCATCGCGCTCTGAAACACTTGTGTATGAGCGCGATAGAAATAAAATATTAATATCAATTTATGTACATCTGGACCAACGACAACCAACTGCCTTGACACTTTTGAAATCTGGACTACAGACCATCTCGCTGCCCTCTGTGGGCTGTGAGGTACCCTTACCTGGTACTTTTTTGTATATATGTACTGTAAATATGGTAACATGACATGTATTGCATCAGCTGCTTGTATCCACTGTATGTAACCTAAGCTTAAGTAATCTTATACCTGCTGCGCCCGGCTACCCCTGGGTTTGGAGCACATTATCAAATAATAAACATAAACACATAAACATAAACATCTGTGTGAAATGCAGTCTATTTCATATATTGATGAACTCATGCTCTGGAAATGCGCCAGGCAGCCAGCTGCTGAAACAGTGCAAGCGAGATTTGCACGTGTATCAGACTAACATGGGTTCAGGTTACACACATCTTCTACCACGAAGACACCCGCCCCAAACCTAAAGCAGACCTCGGCATCTCTAGGCGCTGATAAAAGAAACAACTCATTACTCAAATAAATGTATCTCTTAAAACTGGATTAAAAACGTATTTGGGATAAACTGAATGAGAAAAAGTGAAACCATCCCTTCGCTGTTTGTCTATCAAGCAGTCACATTTTTGCATTTGATAACTATTATGTAGTGACTCCAATAATTTCATCATGCAGAAAAATGCTTTGCCTTTTACGTCTTTTTGTGGTGCAGACAAATAGTTTGGTTCCGGAATCGAAATGTGCTCAAATATGTGTTATCCCCATTCTTATTGTGACAAGTTCTTGTTTTTAACATTGTTACATTTACAATGTAGCTGATCTTTAATATTTGTGTCCCTTTAGTCCCAATTCGTCCCATCGGCTGCGGTTATTTTATTGTCTAGCTATTAGCCTGCGTGATTCCTCTCTCTTCATATTGGCTGTCTAACGACGGAATTCCTTTATGCCTCGGTATTTTCTCTTCTCTATTAAAGCTGTTACAGATTTGGAAGGTAAGTGCTGGGAAGAAACTTCTGATATATGTTTATGACTTCGGCCCTTGACAGCCGTTATTTTTCTGGTGAGAGACTGTCGTAACATCACTGGTCAATCAAGTGTTTTATTCTCAAGAGTACTGGGGCAAAAAACACTTGAAAATGACTGAAAAAAAAACCTTGCTTCCTGAAGGAGTTTCGAAAAGGTGGACTCAAGGTCAGCGGAGTGCTAAATGCTGTTCCTGACTCGTGTCAATCCCTTGGTGCTCGAGTTCATGCGGCAATTTGATTAGGCCAAATGGAGTTGACTACTTTTAAGATGACTTGCAATGGGCCGCAGTGTATCACGCTCAGGAAAACAGACTTTCAGAGGGTAGCGGAGGCATATTTCGCCAGGTTGACTTTAGCAGAGCGAAATATGCTTTCAAATATACCAGCCTGCTCAATTAATGTTTAACTATAAAAAAGCCAAATGATTGAAAGCCGGAATAGGTTTTCCTGGAAGGGTTTGAAGTACTAGAGTGCGTTTGACTTTTTCAAGCAGGAATAGTTTGGTTTCAAGTCCTCCCTTGATGAGGTTATTTGAGGATGTTGACATGTCGGATAGCTCACTTCTCAAAACCACTTGTAATAATAAACACCAACTCATGACACCAATGGAAGATTCACCAATTTTCACTGGAATTCAGTCTTCTGCATCATTTCATTGGTGGGTATCGGTGCACATTAGATGGTGGTGCAGCATTGTTTATGAAAGATCGAAGCACCCCCATCAAAGTGCATTTATCCTCCTTTTAAGGAGATATAGGAGCTCATTTTGCTCCAAATTTTAATAGGCGGCGGGAGCCGCCAAATTGTGGTCATTTGGGCATTGGAGTGCAAATGTGTAGGGCAAATGGCACCGTACATGCATGTATGCTGCCTTTTGCCCTGCACATTTGCACTCCGAAGTGCAAATGAGTAAACGTTGCCTATCATACTTGCATAGTAGGCAGCGTTTACAGTTACAATTAAACACTGCCTGCCATGTGTGCATTGCCGGCAGCATTTAATTGTAATTGAAAACGTTGTCTGCCATGAAGCAAGGTAGGCAGTATTTATTTGTACAGGCAGCCTGACATGCAAGCATGGCAGGCAGCATGTACAGTGGATCCATATGGAGTCTGCATGCTTTAGTATCAAAACAGGCATAGTTTCAAAGTTTTAAGCGTAGCCCAGTTAACACATTGCAGCCCATCTGAAACAAAGTGCTCATGGCAAAAAGTGAATGCTGACAGCCGGTGCACCAGAGTAAAGGACCTTTGAGTAGGATGAGAGTGTGGTCAGATGAGACACAAGCCAGAGCTCCTTTCAGCATTAGGACTTGTAGCGTGTTACTCTCTTCTTAAATTGAATCAGCCCACCAGAGCAGGAACAACAAGTCACTCCTCCACCATCATAGCAAAATGGGCAGCTACATGTGCTGCCCTCCCCCCGGTTTAGCCACTGTTGTCCACTTCCTGCCTAGGACACCCTACTATATGCCATTGCTAGTAGATATATTTACAAAAGTCACTTGTTGCTGTCTATGGCTGCACCATTTTGCACAGGCAGTTACATTTATTAGTACACACAACACACACACACACACACACACACACACGCACACACGCACACACGCACACACACTCACACACACACACGGGAAAGTTGCAAAGGATACATTGACTAGAGCTGCTGAAAATGGAATCTGTTGTGTTTGTTCAGTTCCGATTCTTCAGAAGTAGCCTACGGCAGCCGTTGTCTTCTTGTATACTTGTGTTAAGTACAACTTTAGAGTATTCAATATACATCACAGAATCAATATAAATGGACCCCATTAAGAGTTTGGTGGTATCTCGGTAGTAAATCCACTGAAACACTGACAAACTTGATTACTGTTACAACCACTTGGTCCCACAGATTTACTGCAGGATAACAAGTGGTGGTAGGCTGGTGTATGTCCCCATTTTTGGAGTCCATAGAACTCCATGAGTTTAGCAGAATTGCCATTGGTGGCAATTCCGCCAGCAGTACTTCCCCTGATTTTGCAGGTTTTGTTGGAAGGTGCAGGATTGACCCCTAGATCTTTCATGGTGGTTTATCCTACAATTTATCACCAAACTCATATTGCTGTGGTTTAGTAATGCTGCACTAATGCTGCAGTAACAGAATTACTACCATGGTACTGCTGTTTTTCCCACACCAAACTGTATGTAATGAAGCTCATATATGTTAATAGAACACTATTATTTGAGTGTTATTACAAGTACAATGTATAGTAAACATGTTTCTGTTGCAGTGGGCAGAATATATGTAATGTAGTTTTAACATTCTATGAACATAAGCCGTGAACTTCTGTTCACCTAAAACGGAATGTCTGTCCCCATTTCAGCTTTCTGTCCCCAAGCAGGAATTTCCAGAACCAATCAATCAATAAATCGCTTCCATTTGACATAATTATTATATAAGCTTGCAAGATACATGCTCATCTATTAATAAATGCATTCATCACAATCATCACAAGATTAAATCCTTTTTTTAAATTAGCAACGTATTAAAACAGCACATAATTTACAGCAATTTAAAACCTTCTCGTGATCTAATCTTTTGCAACAAGTGTAGAAACACCAGAAAACATTTCAACATGACTTGAGGTTTTTCGGCCGCATTAAGCAATCTGATTCCATGATTATTTTGACAGACTTTCAAATTTTGTCAGTAAATATCAAAATAAGGTGGACATAAAAGCATAAAATGCTGTATTTTGAGAATTACCAGAGAATTAAATATTCCAGTCAAATAAAATGTTTACTCCTCATTCCTGAGGGGGAGCCTAGCTTCGAGCTCACAGATCCCCTTATGACAGAGAATTCAATGGTTCAATGGAAGCAAGGAGGATGACTTTGGCAGAGTAAGTGAAGGGAACCTATCACAGATTTGATTCAATCCAAAATTGCTCTGTCAAATGATGCTGCATGGGTGTAGTTTTCTGGGTATTTAAGCTCAAACACATAGGACAAAGAGATAGGTTTGGTGAAGTAAAAAAAAGCCGGAGGAGCCTGTCCAACAGGAGAAACACTGATTCAAAATGAAAGTAGCAGATAGAAAATCTAGCTAAGGAGGCCATTTCATGATGGCAATGAATACAGAGATATTTCCCAAGGCAGAAACAGATAACCACAGAGATATTTTAGGAGCATCTGGACAAACGGAAAGGAGGAGCTAATCTGTCAGTGCTGCTCGAAGTCCTTTGGTATTCCTACCTGTCCTGGGCTTTTGAAAGACAAACCAAAAGTGAGAACAAAGATCCCAGAGTATTTAATGGAATGGAGTGGAAAATGGCATTTGCAAAGGGCCTATTGCCATTGGTATGGCCTCAAAGTGCTGTAGATGAACACTCTTGGAGGACCGAAGTCTGAGTTATGAGTGATCGGTCCGGGAGTTTAGAATGCTTGTTTGGATTTTAGCCAGTATGAGGTAAGTAGGGGTGGCTAAGTCCCTGGTAGTGACCCAAGTGGAACAGGCTTGTGGTTGGGTGCTGTGGAGACTGTTGGGAGAGTCCAGCAAACTGATTACGTGTCCAGCTAGACCAAATTGTGTATTGCATTCTAGTGGCAGAGGTGGTGTGCGATCTGAGATTCAGCAGCGGGTGATTGCAGATGTTTGCGGGTGGATGGCAGTGCCTTTGGAGGGATACAGCTATCTTCCATCAAGATGGAGTGCAGTAGATTTTTTAAATGTATTTATTTAATGTTTGCTTGTTGGGCGCTTAATACAGCAAATAAAATACTGTTTCAAAGCGCCCACAGGGCGAGGAGGGGGAACAAGGCAGGGAAATACATTACACAACAAAAATAATTAATAAGAGCAATGGAAGGAAAAGGAGGGAGGACAAACATACTATATCTTGTGAGTATTCAGAACATGCAAGTGAAGCAATGAAAACGGCAGGGGGAGTAAGTGTTAGGGAGTCCGGGCTCATGGTTGAGCCACAGATTAAGTACTTGAATTGTTGAGTGCTACATGGCCAAGGGCCATGTTAGGAGTAAGTGCGATCCTCCAGAGCGGAGTGTGTGCCAAGGAAAGTTCTGAAGAAAGACAGGAGCTGGGCAGATTGGGTGTGGGAAGTCAGGGGCACCAAAGATGCATAAGGGCCCTAGACACCACTCACAGCAAGTGTGGGATTAGCAGAGAAGAGAATAAGGGAATGAGGAGGTGAAGAGGAAGGTCTTGAGGATCTTCTGGAATTAAAGCAAAGTCCTGCTCAAGGCGCAGAGGCAGGGGGAGTCTGTTCCATAGGAGGTAGCCAGCTTGTGAGTCATGGCCAATTACTTGTTTCTTTGACAGAGTTTCATTCCACTCATGTGAGTCTACAGGAACCTTTCTGTGCATGCTCAGCACTTTCTTGGAATTTCCTTTTGTGACTCATTGATATCCACGCTAATTTCATCTAAGAGGCAGATTAAGTAAATCAAGATGTCAATGGGAATAGCCAGGCCTCGAGTTCCTTTGCGGAAGGCGAGGTGACCCTCTATGCACTGGATGCTAAGAGCGTTAGAGTTATTCACTCTGCTTATTATGGTAAAGCTTGCCTATACAGGAAAAGTCTTACCTCATCATCCTGGCCAGTTGCTATACTATGCCTCATTGCCTGTTCAGGCTGTTCCCTCTTATCATTTGGAAAGCTGTGGCAGCTGTGCTTTATCTGTGGCTGGTCCGAAACTTTGGAATTTGCTTCCTATGTCACTCTGTGTCATTTTGGCGTTCCACTTATTTAAGGATCGGCTGAAAATGTATTGGTTATGTAACTGTATAGCTCCTTGATGCACCTCATGAAGGTTGCACAATACAAATGTTAGATAGATAGATAGATAGATAGATAGATAGATAGATAGATAGATAGATAGATAGATAGATAGATAGATAGATAGACGACTGACTGATAGAGTTCCATATTGCGGGTGCTTGGACTGAGAAGGAGTATGCCCCTATTCTGGTTGATTTAAAGTTTATGTTGGGTCTCACAGACAACTATCCTAATAATTTAAATCCCAGACCAGATCTCTCTTTAAAAGCTATGCCACTGAAAGTGGGAATATAAGGCAAAGTGTATGTGCTTTGTGAGAAATAACTACAATTGAAACCCTATGCAGCTTCACCATAATAAGATTTTTCTCTAGCAATGTTGGCACTCTGGAGGCCTTAGATATCCAGAATTGAAATGTGGATTGGCAAACATTTTTGAGTGGTGTCTGCCATACTTAGAAAAGTAATTTAAATCTATTCCTTAATAAACACAAGAAACTAGGGTGCTGTGAGGGTGAATCCTCAGCAGCAGTGTCTGAGTTAGGTGTTGCTGTCCCTGCATGTACGTTTTTGTGTCTACATTACACAGTATATTATCTGATTTACTAGGCCAGTCTTTCTCATTTGTTTTGATACATGAATGTTTGTGTGAAGTGGAATGAAAATATTAGCAAGACAGTAGCAGACAAGTTGCATTTTCCTTTCTGTAGACATGTTCCCTCTATTCATTTAAAGATTGTAGATGACTTCCCCAGCATTGTGAGCTAGGGGACTTCTTTATTTTCATTTCTTTATTGCATTGTGGTTAACAAAAGAAAACCATTTGCACAACACATATTTACACTACAATTAATTAAATCAACACATTGAAACAACTTTTAAAATAGTATCAATACAATTTAAACTGTAATACTTAATGAAATTTCTTTAAAATTCGATACCCGATTCCATAAAAAGACTTGTGAAAACAGCGCATCATGATTCATAAATCTGGTAAACGTTTGCTTTCTTGGTGATAGTAAAGTTTCACATGCCACCAACACGTTTTTTAATGTTTTCACCTCAAGATGGCACCATATACACAATCTCTCAGATGTGAGGACATCTGTTCTCACATCTAACACTTCATTAGTTAAAAACAAATTAAACCTAAGTCTTAAAAACTGAGCTCCCAAAACACGGGAAGGGTGCTTACATAAATAGAACAGAAATACATTAAAAGGTCTGATATCATCCGTTGAGTGATAAAAAAAAATGATATTCAAGAATCCGGGCTCTGTTATCAATCCAGTCTAGTTCTAACATTTTTTGTTTAACCCTTACTGGAGAAGGGATAGGATCCTCCTATTAACAGCTCGTACAGGACAAGAAAGTAATGGATTTCTTTGCCCAGCACATCAAGACTTTACAATCTTCAGATTACAACTGACCCTGTAGTTCTTGCATAAAGTTGTAATAATTGCCAATGTACACATGCTTTAACAGAAATCAATCTTCATTTGCGTTGAATCACATTTATCAGAACCCCCGGTGACAGACCCAGGGTCCTTATCCACATAACGGCCTCAATCTTAGCCCAAACTAAGTCACACCGGCAGGTTTGGTCCACGTAAACTAATCTTGGAATAATTTTCTGGTGAAAGAAATACAAATGGGGAAAAATCGAAAATCTCCCAAATCAATTGTCTAAAAGCCTTAATTGTGATGAAGCCACCCTGGCCTGAGATGGCACACTTCACGTTATATCCCTCTTTTTCTGTACATCCTGAAATATCACCCCAAGATATTTGTATAGGGCAACTTTCTCAACCTTTACTTTGTCCAGTGTAAATCTAAATGAATATCCTTCAGTTCAACATTGTTTCCTGGGTTTCATTACCATCAACTTTTGTCTTTTGTAAATGTACATTCAAATCCAGCTTGTTTAAGAACTGGTGAACTGCACCCAGACTCTGCAGTAAACACATTGCAGTAATATCACAAATGATAACATTATCAGTGTAGGCCATGTGCTGTAGATGGAACAAAGCCAACTCGTGGAGGATTCTTTTTAACACACTAAAAGCTGATCCAATGTCATGCATATCAAAATGTAATAGAAATGGCGCTAAACAAAGCCTTGTCATAACCCATGACTGGTCTTAATCCAACTACTAAAACGTCCTTTCTGATCCAACCTTATACGAATACAGGTATTGGTATGCAAAGCAATTTGTATGTTAGGTAAATGACTGGGACAGTTCCTTTCTCACAGTTTAAGCCACAGTTTGTTTATGTTGACACAATGGTACGCCTGGGAGATATCCAGAAAAGCAATGTATACCAGTTCCCCTGTTGCCTGATTCGTGCCACAAGAAGCTGCAGTAAAAAACATTTTTGAGAGGTTTCGACCCCCTTCCTAAATCCGATCTGACATACATCAAGTACACCTTCCTACATAGCACATATTTGTAGTTCTTTAAGCAACATAGTAGAGAACATGTTGCTACGTGCAGCAAATAAAGAAATTGGACAGTAGTTCCCAGGGTCTAATTGGCCCTCCTTTTTACATTTTAATATAATGCATGCCCAAGCTCAAGATGGTAGAATTGCAAGATCACAAATAACATTATAAAATAACTATAACAATACCCAAGCCGACAGAACAGGATCAGATTTAAATGTGCACTTTTATAAACCATCAGGAATGGTGGTTTTGGAAGGTTTACAATTTCCAATGCTCTGAAAGATGTCCGCTGGCTTCAGATTAAGACACCACAAGCCAGGACTATCAGGAAGCAGCACATAATGCACTAGCCCCTGTCATAAAGATTTGTGAAATGATTCACCCAAACCGATTCTACAATTGGCAGTTATTGTAAAGCAACTTGAGTACCAGGAGATTTCATTAGGGTCAAGAACAGTTACTTTTTTAGTAACTGCTCTTAGCATTGTTTCTGAATCTCTTTGAACCTATGTCATCTTAACCAATGTTTAAACACTTGTTTCAATTTGCATATTTTACCAACGTAATCGTCAGAAGGAGACTTTCTAAGAATCCTGATGTTCTGACGCAGATATTTCTTCTTGTCGTGTACAAGTTTGTCAAAAACATGTTTGTGGGCCTCATTACGACCCAGGCGGTAAGTTACCGCCTGGGCCGTGACTTTACCACCATGGCGTAAACTACGTTTACGCCATGGTGGTTGGCGGACTTACCGCCCCATTCCGACCTTGGCGGGGCGGTAAGTCCCCAATCCCCATTTACCCTTCCCCATTCCCATTTTTGCCCCATAGGGCATAATGGGAGTGGGGAAGGCGTTAATTACACCACCGTAAATTACGGTGGCGTAATTAACTCCATGGTCCCTTAGCGCCATGGATTTTAACACCTGCTAAAAGCAGGTGTTAAATCCGCCATGGCGCTAAGGGACCTCGTACTCAGGCGGTAAGGGTCGGCGCTGTTTACGCTGCCGTAAACCCCTTACCGCCTGGGTCGTAATGAGGCCCTATGTCTCCTTCTAAAGGACGATGAAGATGGATCTAGTCCCCCTCCAAAAAGCTAATTAAAAGCCTCTGGACCTCATAGATATTATTTTGGGGATCTGTTAAATCAGGGTCATTAAATCGCATCAGCAAATCCACCTGCCTATTAAAATTAATACTATGCCTGTGTTTCCAAATTACAGCACAGTCTCTTTCATGCACTTACAATATTGGGCCTCATTACAACCTTGGTGCTAAGTGCACCAACTTTACCACCATGGTGTAAACTCTGTTTACACCATGGTGGATGGCGGATTTACCGCCCCATTCCAAGGTGAGTGGGGCGGTAAATCCCCATTTCCCATTTTCCCTTCCCCATTCCCATTTTTGCCCCATAGGGCATAATGGGAGTGGGGAAGGCGCTAATTACGCCGCCGTAAATTACGGCGGCGTAATTAGCACCATGGCAGGTTAGCGCCATGGATTTTAACGCCTGCTAAAAGCAGGCGTTAAAATCAGAATCAGGCGTTAAGGGTTAACGGTGGCGTTAACCCTTAACGCCTGAGTTGTAATGAGGCCCAAGGTGTGTTATCAGAGTAACATTTTGCTATTGTGAAATCAAATAAAGGATACTCTGATCACTCACATCCAATGCTACAACAGATAAGGAAGAGCCATTCAGAAAAATCTCACGTGATACAAAAATATAGTCAAGCGTTGACTTGTGTGGCATATTTTTCCTTGTAATTTTGGGTGGACAATTACCCAAAACACAGCCATTAAGAATGTGTAAATCCCATATATCAAGTTCAGAGCGAATAAGATTGCCTTGCTCCCTCAGTGCCGACATGCCATTGTTACGTGGTGCCATTGTGCACCAAGCTTGATAAAGACAGTCACTGTTAAAACCACCCATTATCATAAAATAGGGGTCCCACTCAATTGAGCAATAAGATATTATTAAATCAAATAATGTTGTTAAAAATCTCTCTAATATATTCTTCACGGATTAAAATATACATTCATTAAAATACAGGATTTACACATACTTACATCTAACGCCGTCCAATCCAATTTCACAACTAAAATATCAGGTGAAAAGTAATCTAATTGAGACATTTTAAGCCCGTTTTATTATTAACCACACAAAGGAGGCTTCCATAGGCCTACCCTAAGGGCCCCTATGAACCTTTACCAAACATTTAGAGAATCCATCAATTGCTGGCACAGTCTCCATCCAAGTTTCTTGAAAACAAATTATGTCATAGTCGCCATCATGCAGATCATTGAGCGAGGTAAACAAAAGATGTGAATGGCCCCTAGTATTCCAATGGCCAGTACTGAGCTCCTGGGCCTGGGTGTTTCTAACAAATACCCTCGGCAACCGTGTTGGAAGTCCCGCCTTTGCAAATTGTGAAATGCTTGCCAGGAAACCTTGAAATTCCTGGCATTCAACACAACTTGCGCAATTACTGGCCCTTTTTAAACAATCAAATGGCTGCAGAATCTCCTCGCCCTCCTCCTCCTCATTTTCAGGATAAATCGTTAATATACTTAAATCCAATTCATCCATAATAGAAGGACTTGGTGCAGAGACAGCTTTCATGAAGTGTGTATTAGCTTTAGTGCACAGTTAACATTTTCAACAATTAGTTTGGGAACCTTGGTCTCCCCAGCTGTCGGTAAAGCACTCATAGTTTCACTGTGATGGCTAAGATTTCGTAGTCTGGTTTTTAAACATCAAGGGAACTTTCTCAAGCCCTTGTTCTTTTTAATACTTTTAGATGTTTTCCACTCAAGAGAAGAACACAGAACCAGTTTCCCCTGCGAGTGCCTAATTTCAGCCAATGGTTCACTAACTATCTGAGCGCCTACTAAAATGTCTTCATCAGATTCCCCTAGTCGACTTATTTAAGATGTCAAAACCTCAGGTATTACCTAGACGTTCACAGAAGTGACAATTGATGTGAGAATTTCCGATAGAAACGTAGAATCCTGTCTGACATTTGAAACATTGATGACATTATTGGGACTATCATTCGAAACAGTTGTGTTTATGGGAATAACCCACCTTGTCCTAAGAAAAGCAAAGATAAATCCTTTGATAATATTAACTTTTGCCATTACAATTGCCAAAGTAACATTTAAGTCCTTATAACGAGCGTGTAAGTTCCCATATGATTTCACTAGATTTGACAATGTAAAGTTCAGAGCATACAATACTAGGGAAGAAGCATTTACATCAACAGGAGCTGGTGGAGGAAAAATAGCAGCCACTTCTCTGTGCAATGATGTTTTGTGTGATTGAGCTGAGGGCTCAAAAACCTTTGAAGTATCTGAGGCATATAAAGACGGGGAGTGGGATAGTCTTGTAGGCGGAATAGCAGACGAAGGCAATGAAGGGAGCGAGCAAGCCACCTCTGATCAAACTTGATCACAATGCCCCAACACACCCACGGCTTCACCAGGTATAATGCTCACATTCAGCTCCCAGACAGGGTCCAGGGCAATTGCCTGTAAATTAGGCAGCAGGACCAAAATAGAAGAGCTGCTCACCATTTGATTTGGAGTGACCCCCGCCCCATTTGTCATAGGTCATGGAGGAAATTATGCATTTAAGGTCTGCTCCCTGTGATGTAGAAGCACCCACTGGAGCAATTACAACATCCTGCTCTGTACTACTGGAATTGATAGAGCCATGAGCCAAAGCCGTTCCCAAGTAAACACCAGGAAAATTGTTTGGATCAAATGTGACTTTGCTATGTAATGCATACATTGCTCTTGGCAGGAATGAAATCGCTCAAACAATAGAGTAACTTCCAATTCTGTCACAATCAGTCCAGTGGCTCACAGTGCAATGGACCGCCACCAACTACTTAGCTCACACTCGCAGCCTCACTCCATGCTGCAGAGCAGTGTTCGTAGCACCATGAGTCACTGCCAAAAGTGGCCTCTATGAGAACCAACGATGCTCGAAAGTTCCAATCAGCCGTTATGCAGCCTCAGACTGCTTAGCTCATACTCACCACCACACTCCTTCTGGCGCTCCCTGCTGCAGAGCAGTATTAGTAGCACTGTGAGTCACTTCGAAAAGTGTCCTCCAGGTACACCAACAATGCTGGGAAGTTACAACCAGCCATTTTGAAGCCACAGACTGCTTAGCTCACACTCGCCACCTCACACCATGCAGTGCTACGCGCTGCAGAGCAGTATTAGTAGCATCATGAGTCACTGCCAAAAGTGTCCTCCAGGAACACAGATGACACCGCGAAGTTCCAATCAGCCATTATGCAGCCACAGACTGCTAAGCTCACAATCACGTCTCACTCCTTTATAGAAATATGCAATTAAATTCCTCTGTGTGCCTTGCTCCCTTTACAATAACCAGCTAATGCAAGTGGATCTAGGTTAAGTAACCTCTGCCCCGCCCACCTGCTAATATATGCTGATATTTGTGTGCCTTTGAACACCATTTTGTATTACTATCTCCTTTCTTTCTTTACTTAAGCTACTCCAAACCCTTTTCATTTGCAGTTGGTCAGCTGGTGCAAGTGGATCTAGGTCAAGTGACTCACCCCACCCACTTGCTTATCCCTGCCAATATTATGGTGGCATTTTGTCTGTCCTATTCCTTTCATTTCATCCTAATCTTCCTCCAAGACTATTTCTTTGCATTTGGTCACCTGGTCTAAGTGGACCTATGCCACATGACCTGTGCACCACCCACTTGCTAATCTTTTTGTGATTTTCTTCTGCCCCACACCTTTATTTGCCTTCTGCTGCCTCCGGCCTTCTTTCAGACAGAGAAAAGGGCAATTCCTGTTTGGTTCTGTTTAGGCCTGGCAACCCTGCTCCACACATTGTGGGTAATCCAGCAGCCTGTGCATCACTCCTCACTCGTTCCAAAAATAAAACTCACCCACATGCAAACACTCAGTCCACATTTCACCGGAACATAGCTCCAATCCACTGAATCTCATCCACATCCCACTTATCACCACCCATACATCCCCGCTAAACACATGCAACATCATGCTCATCACTATTCACTCCAAAGTGCAACAAGCAGCAGACATTGTTGCCACATAATAGCTATAATGTCCGTGGACAGTATCACTAGTCTGCGGATGTACCTGGAGACAGGTGGCATCAATATTACCCAAAATCACAGGGGACACAATATTGCAAACAATGAATACAACTATGGTTTACATCCCTTAGAACTTTGGATAACAAAATATTATGGATTGGACCAACTATTGATGAAAACGGTGTACCCTGTACAAATATTTCACTTCACCACATGGCAGGCACTGAAGCACAACATATGTTGCAGTGAGGAAAATAATGTTTTTAAAAATTGATAAGTCAACAGTACCTTTGAATTTCATTTACAAACATGCAGTATTTAATTGTAATCCATGTAAAAATGCTATATAACTAAATATATACATTATAATAGAAATAGCAAGAACTCTGGAATGG
The DNA here is from genome assembly GCF_040938575.1 of Ambystoma mexicanum. Taxonomy (NCBI): domain Eukaryota; kingdom Metazoa; phylum Chordata; class Amphibia; order Caudata; family Ambystomatidae; genus Ambystoma; species Ambystoma mexicanum. The sequence continues at coordinate 1,356,561,105 of NC_090929.1, forward strand.
CTACAGCTATATTTCACCAAAGAAGATATAACTGAGGAACAAACTACTAATGGTAAATCACTTCACATATTTTCCAAAACAATGCAATTATGTTACATATACATACACTATTACACTCTATACATTACATATCTCTTATACCTCATAATCAAGAAGAAGAAGAAGAAACTAATCATGAGGAAAATAAAGAGAAACACTTTGAAAATAGATTGATAATATTGAAACTCAGATGTGATGTGTAAATATGAATACAATTACAAATAAAATTACAGAACTATGTACATATGTAAAAAACCCTGCCATTTGCAATATTTATTTCCATTACCCTGCCTGTACCTGTGATCCTTCCCCCATCAATCACCCCAATCTTTACAAAAAGATATTACCGATCAACAGTGTGCTGTGATTTCTATTCCTAATTCACCCAATCATGAACATATACCACCACAAAATTCTCCTATTTTTGTTTCCCACAGTGATTCTCTCTCTCTATCATAATGTATAATAATGTAAATGTGATGTAAATATGTCTTAAATGTATTTTCGAAACACATTTTGATGTCTACATGTTATATACATGTTCATGTCTGCACAACAGACATGAACATGTTTTCTAACAGACTGGCACACTTGCACTGACAGTAACGTACTTTCAATTTGTATGTGAACATCAGAGCGTGGTCACAGTGTTGATAGTGTGCCGGAATGACATCACCCATCTGCATGTCCGCAATGACATGATGCACTTTAAATTAGTTTGCGAACGTCAGTGCCGGGCTGTGGTCATCGCAGCACACCCGGGTGATGTCATGCGGGTATGCTACTGTTCGTGAATGCCATGACGTGATATAAATGATGCAGTATGATGACAAGTCCGCGGTTGATGTCTGTGCTTCGTAGACATCTTGAAATCCAATTTTTGTAATTTGTGTCCTCCCTACCAACTCTCAATTTGAAACTTTACCCTTCTGCAACTGATACTAACATTCTTTTTTCTCTGAACTTTGTAAAACTTTTAATGTCCTTTTTTTGTGCTCTGATGTTTGCAAACAGGAAGAAAGACTGCAGACGGTTCCTCCCAAGAGACCCACCCAATTCTTATAGTCATTCTCACTCTGGCAGGTCTCTGGAGAGGACTTATTTTGGAAGCTGCACTGTGGGAGATTGAACCCCATAACAAAAGGCATCAGTCATGACCACCCCCCCATCCTTTCAGAGCCACCAACACCACCAGTACTGCCTAGAGGACCCATAGAAGGGAACAGGGGCACTGCATCAGAGCTGCAGGAGGAAGAGAAGGATGAGGATTCAGTGGAAGAGGTACTTTCCATGACTGGTGATCAGAGAGAGTCCTGGGTGTGTTTATTTTTTAACACAGTTGGGGAGTGCCGAAGACTGAGGCTTCCCAGGTGTGCTGCACTGAGTGCACTCAGTCATGGTCAGGAGGGGCAGTATTCCTTCGGCATCACCTCCATGCGCCACCACACCCAGACTTTCCAAATGACTGCCCTCAGAAAGGCAGTTCCTTTTATGGGAAGTAGAGGCACCTCATCTACTGCACCCTTATCTTCCACTTCTGCCACCATTCATTCCACCTCAGTAGGGCAGATGATTGCTCCTGCTGCATTACAGGCCATACAGGAGGCAGTTGATAGATACCTTCAATGGACCACTGTCTTATGTGTGTAATGTGATGCACTACTCTGCAGGGGAGAGCAATTCTGCAGCACCTTCAAAGCTGCTGTGAAGGCTAGAAGTAGGTGCACATGTGAGTCACTATGTATACAGAAATACTTTTAAAAGCATTATTTAGGTATTACGATAGGTGTTGCAGTGAAGTATGTTTTGCAGCACAGAGCAACAATTATTCTTCAAGGTTTATTATAAAAAGGGTAGTATGAAATATTACTTTTGAAAATCAGAGCATACCTGTAGTATGTCTTCTTAGATGTAGTTTGTAGAATGTAAATCCTGTTGATTCCGGAAATAGAAATGTGAAAATGTTTGTACAGTAGGTTGTGATAGAGGAGGCTCTGAATCACAGCACACATGGATTTTCAGAGTTGAAAGATACATCTGAACTGTTGGTCTTAGGTGAGAGGGTTATATGTGAAGTTTTGGATTTGATTGGTGGATGTGTGTTTGACTGTTTGAATGCAGCAAATCAGGGAGTGTTGAAGATTTTATGATAAAAATGGAAGAAAGGCTGCCCTGTGCCTTGATGTCCACGGATATATGTGGACGGACCCAACATCCCATACATGCTCTGTTAAAATGCCCTGCAGGGGAAGAGGACTGCAGGGACCGTGAACACTTCAGATGTCTGTGCACTTCGGGAGGCTCAACCAATTAGCACTTCTCTTTGTGGAGGAGGAGATGAACTGCAGAGTAGGGCAGAGCAGCAAGTGCTTAATTTCTTGTTTTAATTGCTGAAAGCATGCAGCTCAACAAGAAGACTGTTTGTATTAAAGGAATTTCGTGGGTTATTTGGCAGTATCCATATGCAGAGCAGCTTGGTATCTCATACAATCTTGACTTTGAAAAATTGGAAGTGGTATGGTATGGAGTTTGTGCTTTAAAATGGAGTCAACTTTTACCCATGTGTGAAGATATGGTGCATTTGAAACATCCAAAAATGATTGTAGTACATTGTGGAGGTAATAGCTTAGGGCATGTAACAGGTGTAGCTTTGCAGTTTGACATGCAAAATACTTTCAAAAGTCTGATGAAACTGGTTATTTTTTCACAAATTACACAGAGACACGTGTGGAAAAGATCAGAGTTGTTTTGTCCACAAACAGAAAAATCAAGGCGGAATGTGAATAAAGCTGTATGTGTATTTCTGCAAGATTTTGGAATGTCATCTTTGGAAAGTGATATTATATGACATGATGGAGTGAACATTTACAGAAAAGATGGAGTATATCTTAAAAGTGTTGGAAATTACCATTTTCGTTGCAATATTCGGAATGCAATGAAACCTTTGTTCAATTGGAAGAAGAGTATGTAATGAAAAACTTTATTAGTACACATTGTATGTACACATATTAACATCACAGTATTACAAGAACAAAAAGGCTCTTTTAAGAGCCAACATTAAAGAGTACAAAATAAAGGAGTCAAGTTCATACAACTTCCATTCTTTATTTTTTGATTGTTTAGTCCACAGACATCTGCCCCCGCCCAGGGACATCAAGGGTGAAGAAACACAGAAAGGGATCTCATGGGCTTTGGTGGTCTAATGTGAATGGAAGGTGTACAAGCCTTGAGTACAGCTTTACAGGCCGATTCATGGAATTAATGTGTGCCGAAAATTTCGGCGCAAGCGTGCGAAAACGTGCGATTCGCAGTGAAAGAGCGAAAATCGCAGTGCAAGTGCAAATATCGCAGGGAAACCAGCGCACATCTATTCATGGAAGTGCATGCGTGAGTAAAATCAGGGATGTGCGCTGAAAAAGTGCGCGGCGCACACCGGCGCACAGGTCATCTAACGGCGTGCGATAAGGCCACAGCGAAAGCGCACATAGCGCGGCGCACATAACAAAAGTAGGCGGAACAAGGGGGGGTAACACTCAGAATGGGGAACAACTCGTGAAAATGTGGGCGTCATGGAGGAAGTACAGGAGGCAAGAGCGCGGAACGCCCACACGCTCGCCTACAACACGTATTCATGGAATCGAATAGGGCAAACCAGCGCACGGGCAAAGACGCGCACTGACCCAAACCCGTCCGCCACACGAAGGCAGGCGGTAGCGTCCCTGTGCTGGAAAAATATGTGTGCCAAAATGTGCGCTAACAAAAAGCACGAATATGCAGCTCTGATGAATGTCCCATACTGTGGCCCCCTAGGACAAATGACGTGCAAAGGGGTACGCGACAAACAGAGACACCCGCTGAGTGAAAAATTAGCTTGTGCGTGTATTTCGTGTATGCGCGGGAAGTTTGACACACGATCGGGCCTGGGGGAGCGGGGTACGTGTATTTCAGGGATGCGCGTGAAGTTCTACACGCGATCATGCCTGGGGGAGCGGGATACGTGTATTCCAGGGGTTCGCGGGAAGTTTCAAACGCAATAGGCCCTATGCGAGTGAGGTGCGTGTATTCCTGGGGTTCACGTGAAGTTTCACACGCGATTGGGCTGGGTACGTGTAAATCTGGGGTGCGCGGGAAGTTTCACACGCGATTGGCCTTGGTCGAGCAGGGTACGTGTATTTCGGGGGTGCGCGGGAATTATCACACGCGACAGGCCCTGTGCGAGTGGGGTACGTGTATATCTGGGGTGCAGGGGAGTCCTACATGTGAATTGGCAGTGTGGGTCCTCCCAGATGTTCCCTATACACCCTCCACAGCCCCTGCAGGCAGCCCACACCACAGGGGACTTCATGTCCCGCAGGCAGCCCATCCACCATGGGCATGCCCCCCAGGCAAGCCACATGTCAGCTTGCACTACTGATCACCAACGCATGACCCCCTCTCCCCCACCCCCCAGCAATGCAGGGCACCTGCCAGCAGGCCCCCACTCATGTCCCCTTGCACCCCCACCCCCCCAGCAGTGCAGGAAACCTGCCAGCAGGCCCCCACTCATGTCCCACTCATGTCCCCTTGCACCCCCACCCCCCAGCAGTGCAGGGCACCTGCCAGCAGGCCCCCACTCATGTCCCCTTGCACACCCACCCCCCAGCAGTGCGGGGCACCTGCCAGCAGGTCCCCACTCATGTCCCCTTGCAAACCCACCCCCCAGCAGTGCGAGGCACCTGCCAGCAGGCCCCCACTCATGTCCCCTTGCACACCCACCCCCCAGCAGTGCAGGGCACCTGCCAGCAGGCCCCCACTCATGTCCCCTTGTACACCCACCCCCCAGCAGTGCGGGGCACCTGCCAGCAGGCCCACACTCATGTCGCTTGCACACCCACCCCCCATCAGTACGGGGCACCTGCCAGCAGGCCCCCACTCATGTCCCCTTGCACACCCACCCCCCAGCAGTGCGGGGCACCTGCCAGCAGGTCCCCACTCATGTCAGCTTGCACACCCACCCCCCAGCAGTGCGTGGCACCTGACAGCAGGCCCACACTCATGTCCCACTCATGTCCCCTTGCACCCCCACGCACCCAGCAGTGCAGGGCACCTGCCAGCAGGCCCCCACTCATGTCCCACTCATGTCCCCTTGCACCCCCACACCCCCAGCAGTGCAGGGTACCTGCCAGCAGGCCCCACTCATGTCACACTCATGTCCCCTTGCACCCCCACCCCCCAGCAGTGCAGGGCACCTGCCAGCAGGCCCCCACTCATGTCCCCTTGCACACCAAACCCCCAGCAGTGTGGGGCACCTGCCAGCAGGCCCCCACTCATGTCCCCTTGCACACCCACCCCCCAGCAGTGCGGGGCACCTGCCAGCAGGCCCACACTCATGTCCCCTTGCACACCCACCCCCCAGCAGTGCAGGGCACCTGCCAGCAGGCCCCCACTCATGTCCCCTTGCACACCCACCCCCCAGCAGTGCGGGGCACCTGCCAGCAGGCCCCCACTCATGTCCCCTTGCACACCCACCCCACAGCAGTGCGGGGCACCTGCCAGCAGGCCCACACTCATGTCCCACTCATGTCCCCTTGCACCCCCACCCCCCAGCAGTGCAGGGCACCTGCCAGCAGGCCCCCACTAATGTCCCCTTGCACACCCACCCCCCAGCAGTGCGGGGCACCTGCTAGCAGGCCCCCACTCATGTCCCACTCATGTCCCCTTGCACCCCCATCCCGCAGCAGTGCAGGGCACCTGCCAGCAGGCCCCTACTCATGTCCCCTTGCACACCGACCCCCCAGCAGTTCGGGGCACCTGCCAGCAGGCCCCCACTCATGTCCCCTTGCACCCCCACCCCCCAGCAGTGCAGGGCACCTGCCAGCAGGCCCCCACTCAAGTCCCACTCATGTCCCCTTGCACCCCCACCCCCGAGCAGTGCGGGGCACCTGCCAGCAGGCCCCCACTCATTTCTCCTTGCACACCCACCCCCCAGCAGTGCGAGGCACCTGCCAGCAGGCCCCCACTCATGTCCCCTTGCACACCCATCCCCCAGCAGTGCGGGGCACCTGCCAGCAGGCCCCCACTCATGTCTCCTTGCACACCCAACCCCCAGCAGTGCGGGGCACCTGCCAGCAGGCCCCCACTCATGTCCCCTTGCACCCCCACCCCCCAGCAGTGCATGGCACCTGCCAGCAGGCCCCCACTCATGTCCCACTCATGTCCCCTTGCACCCCCACCCCCCAGCAGTGCAGGGCACCTGCCAGCAGGCCCCCACTCATGTCCTCCTGCACCCCTACCCCCCAGCAGTGCGGGGCACCTGCCAGCAGGCCCCCACTCATGTCCCCTTGCACCCCCACCCCCCAGCAGTGCGGGGCACCTGCCAGCAGGCCCCCCCTCATGTCCCCTTGCACACCCACCCCCAGCAGTGTGGGGCACCTGCCAGCAGGCCCCCACTCATTTTCCCTTGCACACCCACCCCCCAGCAGTGCGGGGCACCTGCCAGCAGGCCCCCACTCATGTCCCCTTGCACACCCACCCCCAGCAGTGCGGGGCACCTGCCAGCAGGCCCCCACTCATGTCCTCTTGCACACCCACCCCCCAGCAGTGCGGGGCACCTGCCAGCAGGCCCCCACTCATGTCCCCTTGCACCGCCACCCCCAGCAGTGCAGAGCACCTGCCAGCAGGCCCCCACTCATGTCCCACTCATGTCCCCTTGCACCCCCACCCCCAGCAGTGCAGGGCACCTGCCAGCAGGCCCCCACTCATGTCCCCCTGCACCCCCACCCCCCAGCAGTGCAGGGCACCCGCCAGCAGGCCCCCACTCTTGTCCCCTTGCACACCCACCCCCCAGCAGTGCGGGGAACCTGCCAGCAGGCCCCCACTCATGTCCCCTTGCACACCCACCCCCCAGCAGTGCAGGGCACCTGCCAGCAGGCCCCCACTCATGCCCGCTTGCACACCCACCCCCCAGCAGTGCGGGGCACCTGCCAGCAGGCCCCCACTTATGTCCCCTTGCACACCCACCCCCCAGCAGTGAAATGGCGATCCCACGACACAAACCAAAAGTCAACTATGTACATCAACACATATCCACCACACGAAGGCAGGTGGTAGTGTCCCTGCGCATTAAAAACAATTGCGCTAACAAAAAGCTGTATATACAGCTCCGATGAATGTCCCATACTGTGGCCCTCTAGGAAAAATGACGTGCAAAGCGGTACGCAACAAACACGGACACCTGCTGTGTCAAAAATAGCGTGTATTTCGGGGGTGCATGGGAAGTTTCACACGCGATTGTGCCTGGGCGAGCGGGGTACGTGTACTTCAGGGGCTCACGGGAAGTTTTACACGCGATTGGGCCTAGGCGAGCGGGGTACGTGTACTTCCGGGGCTCGCGGGAAGTTTCACACGCGATTGGGCCTGGGCGAGCGGGGTACGTGTATTACTGTGGTGGACGTGGAAGTACAGGAGGCAAAGGCGCGGAACGCACACACTCACACGCCGAAAAAGACACGCTAATCCGGAAACACGTACGCAAGCAAGAAGCAAGCGTACGTCGACCCGCGCAGCATAAAAGTGCGCGCAAACAACAAACAAGCTCAGACGCCAGGATGAATATACCGTTCCTAGCAGCAGTGGCCGTGGGATACCACAGGAGGAGGAGGAGGATAGTCAGGGCCAGAATTTTTACACCTGAACCAGCCTTTTTGGGATGCCTGATGACCACGTGTATGGGAGGTACAGGTTTCCACCTCACATAATACTCGACCTGGTCAGTGAGTGGGAGGATGACCTCACATCACCCACCCTCTGTTCCCAAGCACTCACCCCCCTGGAGAAGGTCCTTAATGTACTGCACTTCTTGGCCACTGGATCATTTCAGCGGACAAGTGCCATAGTGGGGAGGGTTGACAGGCCACGCAGTCACGCTGCCTACACCAGGTCTTGGCCATCATGACTGCACGCCCATCAGTACGCAGGCACATATACCTGCCCAGAACACCTGCAGAAAGGCAGGCTGTCGTCCAGGATTTTTACAGGGTGGCACACTTCCCCAAAGTGCTAGGTGCCATTGACTGCACCCATGTGGCTCTACGTCCCCCCAGGGCATCTGAGCACATCTATAGAAACCGCAAGCACTGGCATTCCATCAACGTCCAGGTAGTATGTGATGCCAAGGGAATCATCACTCCAGTATATGCCAACTATCCAGGGTCCACCCACGACAGTTTCATTTACAGAATGTCAACCCTAAACCGGGATCTAGAAACTGGTCGGCATGGCGATTCATGGCTGATCGGTGAGTATAAATGCCACAGCACATGCATGCATGTCAGATACTGAGTAATGTCACAACCCCACTAATGATACCCATCACCACCTCCCCAGGGGACAGTGCCTACCCTCTGAGCACCCACATGATGACGCCGATTCGGAACCCCACCACGCCACCCGAGGTAAGATACAACACAGCCCATATTGCAACCCGGGGCATAGTGGAGCGGACATTCGGACTGCTCAAGTCACGCTTTCGCTCCCTTGACCATTCTGGCGGGCAGCTGTTATACGCTCCCCCAGTAGTGTGCAGGATCATAGTGGCAGCATGTGTCCTGCACAACGTTGCAACATACCGGGGCCTGCCCGTGGACATGGTGGTGCCCCTACATCCCCAACCACATGCACGCCCGCTGCGCATGGGAGGGGAAGGGAACGGGGTGAGGCAGTCCGTACGCAGCTGGTGGCTAATTACTTCACCTAAAATCACACCCCTGTGGAGTGCACACAGCCCTGGCACATACCAGCTGACTGTCAATGATGATGAGTCAATTGACAGTCAACTGTCACAACCATACCAGCCTGAGACTGTTCACCTGGTAGTGTTCCATTGTGTGCATCCCTACCTACACAAACACCACCAATGCTGTGTCATTAAAAGACACACTTATATGCTGCTAAAATCATTACCTCCTTGCAAGATACAACATGACAACAGTGCCATGTCACCCAACACCTCCCCAGCACCGCCACCCAACACACCATGGCATGTCATGCTATGTGAGAGCAAACAAAGGAATCCCCAAAACATGACACAAGTGTCACAAAGTACAGTGTCCCGAATGGAAAATGGCCACACACAATATGCTCCCATTAATGTAGAACTGACAACACACATGACCAAAGACTTACCACAATACAATGCAGCTAGCCACCCCAAACATAGCATTCACATGACAGTACTAAGTTAAAGGATACATAGTCTTACAACCTGGTGATGCTAGCACATCGACCACTTCCAACTGTACAGTGTTGGTGCCACGCAAATCTGGAAGTGCACTGCTTACAACATGAACTCCATCTCCAAAGTAGACGGCCTTGTGAAGACATGAGGAATGAACCTGCAAATTAGGAGGGAGACATGGATGCACAAGCACACATCAATACACCATGCAGTGTACAATACTACAACAATATGCACTAGGAATGTATACACAGTATTGACTACAGACTGCCCACATATGTCATGGGAGTCCAACGAAACTGTGTAAGTTACTGTCACTTGGGCACACCCGTTGCAAGCCCATGGTAACGGGAAGCAGGAGGGGTGTGTCTCTCACGAACCCAAGCATCTAACCCAAACTCAGGACAAGCCTGCATGTGCCCAGCCAGAATACAGTGGATGCCCACGGGAGCCACACAAGGCAACACACTGTAACAAAAACTCAAAAATCAAAAACCAAAAATCAAAAATCAAAAATCAAAAATGGCCATGTGGGGGCCAGGTGGGATGTGGGGGAGGCCACCCAGGGGGTCCGAGGACAAGTTGCACACCAACAGCCACCTGTGTGGATGTTGCGAGAAAAAAAACACCTCCATGGGCTCATGGCCTGCACGGCTACGCTATCGTGAGAGATTCAGAATCGCTGTGGTCGCTCTCATCACCCTGTGCTGCTGCCGCCACAGGAGGTGGTGGTGCTATGGGAGGCAGCCCACACAAAGCCCTAGTCTGGTCCTCCATGGCAGCAAGCATGCAGGTGTGGAAGGTCTCGTTCTGGAGGAATATGGTGCGGAGATCCCCATGCACCACCTGATGTGATGCCCGGAACCTCCTCCCGAGTTGCCTGCATCTCTGCTGAGAGCGTACGTGTGACCCGCTCCAGCAGCTGTTCTGTCCTCGCGGCAGTGGAAGCCTCAAGCTCCACAAGAGTCTGCCTGAGGTGACGGACTTCTACCCTCAGGGCTTCCCTCTGGCCCTGGGACTCTAAAGAAATGGCTTCCCGAAGAGTGTCCAGGGCCACCCGTCTGTCCCTGTTAGATGCCAACATGTCCTCCCTGAGTGATTGGCAAATGGAGTCTGTTGCCTGCTGTAGTTGCTCCATCTGCCTCTCTGGGGGGACAATGGAAGTGGCCACCCTCTCCATAGCTTGAGCCATCATCTCAGATGCTGCTGCCTGTTGGTTTGCCTTACCGTATATGGATTTCTCCCATGCGGTATTGCCTGGTGGCGTACGGCCACCGCGTTGGCGGGCACCACACCTGTCTGGGGCAAGGCGAACTGTGCCTTGCTGTGTCGGCACTGCCTGAGGCTGCAGGACTGCATTCCCCCTCTGATCTGCTGGCCCAGGAACAGGATCAGATGTTGCAGAGTGTGGCCCTGCATCCGTAACCACCAAAGGCGGACCTACCAACACTGACATCCCCATAGTGGGCTGTACCCCTGGTGCAGGTGGGTCGGACAGAACAGAATCCCTCCCAGAAACACCTACCTGCGAAGCCACATAGGTCTCATCATCCGAATCAACACCCGAAAAGAGGTCTAGGGAGGTGCACCCAGAGACACCCCTGGAGAGAACAGTCTGCAGCAAGAGTGGGTTCTCACCCACCACCACACCCCGTCCCCCACTGGTGCCCGGTCGTGCCTGAGATCCCTCCTGGGTCTGCACCATCTCCTCACCCTCAACAGCATCAAGTGCGTCATCCCCTGCAGAAACATGAAAGACAAAAAATTGAAACAGGCATTAGCACCATGGCACACAATTAGGCCTCACAAGCTACAGAACCAGTACTTGATTGACACATGTCCCACATGACTATAACCCTCCCATGCATGCACTGTCACTGAGTTTGAAGGGGAGGAAAATGTCAGAAACTGATGACACCAAGATGGAAGAGCAACACATTAGCTGCATGCTGGCTAGCAGAGCCATCACACATTGGCCTGTGAGTGGCATGTCCAATCCACATACATGACACATGCCATCACACAGATGGCATGTACCATAGGCATGTCACATATCGTTTGACAATAGGGCTGAGAAATGCGTAGTGAAAGTGGGGGGACCGAAACAATCAGCCTGAATGAACAATGAGAAATACGGAACAATGTTGTTGCAAGATGCCACTTCAAGGGCAACTGGCGTGATGTTGCACAAAAAGTCTACTGTGAGCAGAAGGGATACTGTAATACCCAAATCCAGGGGTGCAGAATGTTTTGGATGAAGTACATGGGTGACCCAAACCACTCAGGCACACACACCCTCACCTGGCACTCAATCAGAACCCCTCACACACACAACATACACTTGGATCACACACACATGCATGTGCACTCACCGGACAATGCCTCGTAATCTGGCAGATCTCCACACCTTGGATCTGTTCCTCTGTGACGTAGGTCCCAGCAACAGACTCATGTACAGTGAGTTCAATGTCCTCTTGTGGAGACCCACCTCCAGTCACCAGAGTAGCGGCATGACTTGAGGCCAGCTTTTTCTTTGCCCTGCGCTTCAGGTCATTCCAGCGCTTGTAGCACTCACCAGCTCTGCACCTCACTAATCCAAGGGCACTTATGATGTCTGCGACGGTCAGCCAGTGTGCCTGACGTTGAGCAGGTGTGGTCTTGCACCATGAAGTGATCAACATTTCGCTGTCATGTGCGGACACATACTGCACAAGTGCATCACGTTTGGCATCATTGAAGATAGGCTTCCTTTGCGTGCCGGACTGCGTAGCCATGTCTGGGGTATCAGCCTGTAGTGGACGAGCACTCTTCCTCTTTTTTTTGGAAGGTGGTGGGGATCCTGAGTGGCCTGCGCCGCTCTGGCCACTAGGGGCAGGAGCACAGGTGGAGTGGGTAGTTGGAGTGTGGGAATGCACACTGAGCATGGGACTTGGTGCAGGAATTGGCTGAAGTGTTACGTTGTCAGGGGGAACATTAGCAAGATGGACTGGGACCAACACTGCCCTGGCTGGGAGAGTCAGAGCTGGGGTGCATGGAGCTGCAGCTGCCCTTGATGCCTCCCCACCCTGCCTACTCGGGGCAGCAGATGACATAGCTGCCCCTGATCCACGTGGCATAGTGACACCAACTTGCACCGGCACACGTGGCCTAGACTTGGTGACCTGGAAGTCAGCCTGGGAGTCACCCTCTGCCAGGTCAGGTGCCACAATGGGCCGGTCCAACAAGGGCTGAGCAGAGATGGTGTCAGCCACGTTTCCCTCAACTATGGGGGGGGGCATGGGTGTGCCTGACTGGTCCTCCACACATGGGGGGCTAGGGGTACCCTGCAAATCCCGGCCACGTCCCCTACTGCGCCCACCACGGTCACCTCTTGAGGCTCGGCCACATTTGCCACCCTTACCGCTTGGTCGCCTCCCAACCATGGCACTGATGTTGTTGTGCGTATGGGAGTTGCAGTAAACTATTGTCCTGGGCAATTGGGTGTCAAAGGGGTAGGGTACTAGATGGAATTCGTACCATAGTGCTCTAGCAAGGCTGTATGTGACCCCTGGGGAACGATGACGGGTCATGCAACGCACAGGCACCCCAAAAACAGAAAATAACGTGCACGCAACCCCTCGTAGACCACGTGCGTGGAAAAATGAACCTGCACTATGCTGTGGCACCCAGAAACACAAAAATGAACGTACGCGTGTTACACACAGCCTACAATGACCTCTGAAGGGGTACGCGACACGCAGGGCAAGCACAGTTGGTAAATACGTGCGCGACTCACCGTCTGCCTGGAAAATGAGCGTGAAAAATACGGGCATGTGCGCGTTGGCAACACCCCCGCCAAAAGAAGAATTGTACACTGTCTGAGGAGACAGGACAAAAGAAGAAGTGAACGCTGTTTGAGGAAACAGGCCCAACAGAAAATCAGAAAAAAGCTGTCAGAGGTAACAGGGAGTACGAACTAGAAACGCTGTGAAGTAAATCGCGTGTGAACCGACAAGAAGTACAGAATTCACCCACTCGTTCTCCACGAAAAGCACGTACAAGGAAATGACGTCCTACATGTGCCTTTTGAACCAGCCCACACGTCCAACGTCACTTCCGCGTATACGCGGCCCTAACCTCCAATTACACGAGCTGACACTCGGACGTGCAGTTCTTGGACGTGTAACATGCACCCGGGTTCAGGGAAACGCCCGCGCGCGCACGTCACAGACGCGCTTATGCGCTAAGGGCCTTTGGTCCAATGAAATCGCGTACGCGTGCTGACGCGCTTACGCGCTAAGGGCCTTTCCTCAAATTACACGCTGACATGCTAGATTTTCACGTGCCAAATCACTCCGTATCAAGTTGGCCACGCGTTCACACACGGAAGACCACGCTCCTGCCCAGAAGGCCGAAATACTGGCCCCCAGAGCCCCAAGCACACTCCCACCTGCCATCTGCTGCTGCCTGATTGCCTGCTGCCCACGTGCCCTGCCATTTGCTGCCTGCACGTCAGCCCGGGGTGCTGTTGCTGTGACCACCCCTGCTGGAACCGAAGACTCCTGACTGCTATTCCATCGCTCCACAGCCCAGCCCCAGGACCCAGTTGCCCACCCACACCTGCCTCTGGGGTTGCCATGTCGGGCACTACACCATCTGGCACCACTGGCAACCCCCAGCCAGAGAGGCAGAGGGCCACCAGCTTCACTGCCACCAAAGTTGGTGTCTTGGTGGAGCAAGTCCTGGGGCAGTATGATTCCCTCTTCGGAAGGTTGGCCGCCGACAAGGAAGGACGGACTCGGATCTGGACGGACATCGTGACTGCCATCAACGCGGAGGGGGTGGCAGTCCGGAACTTCCAACATGTCAAGAAGCGCTGGGAGGACTTCAGGTCCAGGACCCTCAACAAGGCCCGGCGCCTCTTGAAGGCAGCGGATGCTAAGGGGCGCCGGGGCCACCTATCGGAACATCAGATGAGGGTCCTGGAACGCATACGCCCAGCGCTCCACGTCCAGGTCCTTGAGAGGCAGACCCGTCTGGAGTCAAGCGGTAAGTGTGCATGCATACTGATTGGAAGCTGTGCGTGTGATGGTGTGCCAGTAGTGTGCAGGATGTACATGTGGTTTTGTAGGGCCATGTATGGATGTGTATGTACAGGGCTGTGAGGCTGACACATGCAAGTCCTTTCATGTGTGAGACACATGGACGGTGTATGTGTGGGTAAGCATACAGGCCAAATGCAGATGTGTGAGCACACATGTTTTGATTACTGTGTATGTAAGTTGGCATGGTTGTGGTGTCACACATGGATGTTGGTTCCAGCTGCATGTATCTGCACCGTGTACATGTGCATGTGGGTGTATTTGACATGGGTGCAACAGTGATGCAACATGGATGCATGTGAGACTGATATGTAGAAGACTGATTGCCAGATATGACATGGATGCCCATCCCATCACTGCGACAGTTGGCGGAGGTGTACACATGCATGTAATTGTGGTGGCGTGTGTGCATGTCTAGTGCACTCCCTGTGTTTTATGTGATGTCTGGCTCACCTTTGGCTGCTCATGCTGTTTGTATGTGTATGGATGGTGCTGGCTATTGCAATATGGTTGTGGAATAGCTCATGTGTGTGAGTTGCAATGACATGTGTGTTGGGGATTGTGATGCCATGTCTGAAGTTTTACAATCCCACTCATGTACAACTGTCATGTGTGTATGAGTCCATTGTACAGTGCCCTGATGCCTGTCTCCTATCTCTCCATGTCTGCAGCGTCAACTGATGAAGAGGGCGGAGAAGGTGCTGTGGAGCAGGGCAGCGGCAGGGATCGCACCGCCAGCCGGAGACGCAAGGCCCGGCTCCCCTCCAAGGTTGTCATCTCGTTGGGGAGTGAGGAGTCCCGTGCCGCGTCCCAGGTCGAAGGGGCAGCTGAGACCCCACAGGGCCCAACGGAGGAAGATGGCACGGAGTCATCCAGGTTGGTGGGGGGTTTGGTGGAGGAAGAGGCTGTGCAAGGGACAGAGACCGGGTCTGGAGGTGGGGATTCCACTGGTGGTAGTGGTGCAGTGCAGGGGTAGGGACAGGAGGCAGCACAGGCCGCCACAGAGGTGCCTGTGTGTAATCCTGTCCCCGATCCTGTGACTGCATCATCTTGCACCAGCAGGGATACCTACGTCCAGACCCGTTTGTTAGGGAGAATTCTCTGTTTAGGCTGAATTTCCTAACCTAGTGAGTCCCCCAGCAGCTTTGCTGGATTTCTGGAGTTTGTTTTTTCCATGCTGCCAAGAGTGAGACTCTTTTTCTCCCACTCTTGGACATGAATGTGTGTAATTCCTTTGAATGTTAATGTGTTCTATGGGCTATGGGGTCTTTTACTCCATAGGGTCTCATATGTTTTGCTATGTGAGTTACACCGCACCCTCCGTGCCGTAGCACTGGGGCGTCCTAGCGGACCTCCATCATAGACTCCATACCCGGGGACTGACTACTGTCTCCCCGGGCATGTAAAGTCACCATTGGCTTTACTAGACCTAAATTTACTAACAGAACTAGTACAAACCATCCTATTGTGGACGTACTAGTATGGGTAATTCGATTACTCCTAGGTCTGTTATTCGAGGGGGCACTGTCCCGTCCCCCCTCGTCGAGTTTTGGCTGGTGGCAGTGGAAACTACTTGTTATATTCCCCGAATATAACCCTATGGGATTCTTCCCATTGTTGGAGATTGATGAGTCAATTGACAGTCAACTGTCACAACCATACCAGCCTGAGACTGTTCACCTGGTAGTGTTCCATTGTGTGCATCCCTACCTACACAAACACCACCAATGCTGTGTCATTAAAAGACACACTTATATGCTGCTAAAATCATTACCTCCTTGCAAGATACAACATGACAACAGTGCCATGTCACCCAACACCTCCCCAGCACCGCCACCCAACACACCATGGCATGTCATGCTATGTGAGAGCAAACAAAGGAATCCCCAAAACATGACACAAGTGTCACAATGTACAGTGTCCCGAATGGAAAATGGCCACACACAATATGCTCCCATTAATGTAGAACTGACAACACACATGACCAAAGACTTACCACAATACAATGCAGCTAGCCACCCCAAACATAGCATTCACATGACAGTACTAAGTTAAAGGATACATAGTCTTACAACCTGGTGATGCTAGCACATCGACCACTTCAAACTGTACAGTGTTGGTGCCACGCAAATCTGGAAGTGCACTGCTTACAACATGAACTCCATCTCCAAAGTAGACGGCCTTGTGAAGACATGAGGAATGAACCTGCAAATTAGGAGGGAGACATGGATGCACAAGCACACATCAATACACCATGCAGTGTACAATACTACAACAATATGCACTAGGAATGTATACACAGTATTGACTACAGACTGCCCACATATGTCATGGGAGTCCAACGAAACTGTGTAAGTTACTGTCACTTGGGCACACCCGTTGCAAGCCCATGGTAACGGGAAGCAGGAGGGGTGTGTCTCTCACGAACCCAAGCATCTAACCCAAACTCAGGACAAGCCTGCATGTGCCCAGCCAGAATACAGTGGATGCCCACGGGAGCCACACAAGGCAACACACTGTAACAAAAACTCAAAAATCAAAAACCAAAAATCAAAAATCAAAAATCAAAAATCAAAAATGGCCATGTGGGGGCCAGGTGGGATGTGGGGGAGGCCACCCAGGGGGTCCGAGGACAAGGTGCACACCAACAGCCACCTGTGTGGATGTTGCGAGAAAAAAAACACCTCCATGGGCTCATGGCCTGCACGGCTACGCTATCGTGAGAGATTCAGAATCGCTGTGGTCGCTCTCATCACCCTGTGCTGCTGCCGCCACAGGAGGTGGTGGTGCTATGGGAGGCAGCCCACACAAAGCCCTAGTCTGGTCCTCCATGGCAGCAAGCATGCAGGTGTGGAAGGTCTCGTTCTGGAAGAATATGGTGCGGAGATCCCCATGCACCACCTGATGTGATGCCCGGAACCTCCTCCCGAGTTGCCTTCATCTCTGCTGAGAGCGTACGTGTGACCCGCTCCAGCAGCTGTTCTGTCCTCGCGGCAGTGGAAGCCTCAAGCTCCACAAGAGTCTGCCTGAGGTGACGGACTTCTACCCTCAGGGCTTCCCTCTGGCCCTGGGACTCTAAAGAAATGGCTTCCCGCAGAGTGTCCAGGGCCACCCGTCTGTTCCTGTTAGATGCCAACATGTCCTCCCTGAGTGATTGGCAAATGGAGTCTGTTGCCTGCTGTAGTTGCTCCATCTGCCTCTCTGGGGGGACAATGGAAGTGGCCACCCTCTCCATAGCTTGAGCCATCATCTCAGATGCTGCTGCCTGTTGGTTTG
Organism: Ambystoma mexicanum; assembly: GCF_040938575.1. Classification (NCBI taxonomy): domain Eukaryota; kingdom Metazoa; phylum Chordata; class Amphibia; order Caudata; family Ambystomatidae; genus Ambystoma; species Ambystoma mexicanum. The sequence goes on from NC_090929.1 coordinate 1,356,578,715, forward strand.
CCTTACCGTATATGGATTTCTCCCATGCGGTATTGCCTGGTGGCGTACGGCCACCGCGTTGGCGGGCACCACACCTGTCTGGGGCAAGGCAATCTGTGCCTTGCTGTGTCGGCACTGCCTGAGGATGCAGGACTGCATTCCCCCTCTGATCTGCTGGCCCAGGAACAGGATCAGATGTTGCAGAGTGTGGCCCTGCATCCATAACCACCAAAGGCGGACCTACCAACACTGACATCCCCATAGTGGGCTGTACCCCTGGTGCAGGTGGGTCGGACAGAACAGAATCCCTCCCAGAAACACCTACCTGCGAAGCCACATAGGTCTCATCATCCGAATCAACACCCGAAAAGAGGTCTAGGGAGGTGCACCCAGAGACACCCCTGGAGAGAACGGTCTGCAGCAAGAGTGGGTTCTCACCCACCACCACACCCCGTCCCCCACTGGTGCCCGGTCGTGCCTGAGATCCCTCCTGGGTCTGCACCATCTCCTCACCCTCAACAGCATCAAGTGCGTCATCCCCTGCAGAAACATGAAAGACAAAAAATTGAAACAGGCATTAGCACCATGGCACACAAATAGGCCTCACAAGCTACAGAACCAGTACTTGATTGACACATGTCCCACATGACTATAACCCTCCCATGCATGCACTGTCACTGAGTTTGAAGGGGAGGAAAATGTCAGAAACTGATGACACCAAGATGGAAGAGCAACACATTAGCTGCATGCTGGCTAGCAGAGCCATCACACATTGGCCTGTGAGTGGCATGTCCAATCCACATACATGACACATGCCATCACACAGATGGCATGTACCATAGGCATGTCACATATCGTTTGACAATAGGGCTGAGAAATGCGTAGTGAAAGTGGGGGGACCGAAACAATCAGCCTGAATGAACAATGAGAAATACGGAACAATGTTGTTGCAAGATGCCACTTCAAGGGCAACTGGCGTGATGTTGCACAAAAAGTCTACTGTGAGCAGAAGGGATACTGTAATACCCAAATCCAGGGGTGCAGAATGTTTTGGATGAAGTACATGGGTGACCCAAACCACTCAGGCACACACACCCTCACCTGGCACTCAATCAGAACCCCTCACACACACAACATACACTTGGATCACACACACATGCATGTGCACTCACCGGACAATGCCTCGTAATCTGGCAGATCTCCACACCTTGGATCTGTTCCTCTGTGACGTAGGTCCCAGCAACAGACTCATGTACAGTGAGTTCAATGTCCTCTTGTGGAGACCCACCTCCAGTCACCAGAGTAGCGGCATGACTTGAGGCCAGCTTTTTCTTTGCCCTGCGCTTCAGGTCATTCCAGCGCTTGTAGCACTCACCAGCTCTGCACCTCACTAATCCAAGGGCACTTATGATGTCTGCGACGGTCAGCCAGTGTGCCTGACGTTGAGCAGGTGTGGTCTTGCACCATGAAGTGATCAACATTTCGCTGTCATGTGCGGACACATACTGCACAAGTGCATCACGTTTGGCATCATTGAAGATAGGCTTCCTTTGCGTGCCGGACTGCGTAGCCATGTCTGGGGTATCAGCCTGTAGTGGACGAGCACTCTTCCTCTTTTTTTTGGAAGGTGGTGGGGATCCTGAGTGGCCTACGCCGCTCTGGCCACTAGGGGCAGGAGCACAGGTGGAGTGGGTAGTTGGAGTGTGGGAATGCACACTGAGCATGGGACTTGGTGCAGGAATTGGCTGAAGTGTTACGTTGTCAGGGGGAACATTAGCAAGATGGACTGGGACCAACACTGCCCTGGCTGGGAGAGTCAGAGCTGGGGTGCATGGAGCTGCAGCTGATGACTCCCCACCCTGCCTACTCGGGGCAGCAGATGACATAGCTGCCCCTGATCCACGTGGCATAGTGACACCAACTTGCACCGGCACACGTGGCCTAGACTTGGTGACCTGGAAGTCAGCCTGGGAGTCACCCTCTGCCAGGTCAGGTGCCACAATGGGCCGGTCCAACAAGGGCTGAGCAGAGATGGTGTCAGCCACGTTTCCCTCAACTATGGGGGGGGCATGGGTGTCCCTGACTGGTCCTCCACACATGGGGGGCTAGGGGTACCCTGCAAATCCCGGCCACGTCCCCTACTGCGCCCACCACGGTCACCTCTTGAGGCTCGGCCACCTTTGCCACCCTTACCGCTTGGTCGCCTCCCAACCATGGCACTGATGTTGTTGTGCGTATGGGAGTTGCAGTAAACTATTGTCCTGGGCAATTGGGTGTCAAAGGGGTAGGGTACTAGATGGAATTCGTACCATAGTGCTCTAGCAAGGCTGTATGTGACCCCTGGGGAACGATGACGGGTCATGCAACGCACAGGCACCCCAAAAACAGAAAATAACGTGCACGCAACCCCTCGTAGACCACGTGCGTGGAAAAATGAACCTGCACTATGCTGTGGCACCCAGAAACACAAAAATGAACGTACGCGTGTTACACACAGCCTACAATGACCTCTGAAGGGGTACGCGACATGCAGGGCAAGCACAGTTGGTAAATACGTGCGCGACTCACCGTCTGCCTGGAAAATGAGCGTGAAAAATACGGGCATGTGCGCGTTGGCAACACCCCTGCCAAAAGAAGAATTGTACACTGTCTGAGGAGACAGGACAAAAGAAGAAGTGAACGCTGTTTGAGGAAACAGGCCCAACAGAAAATCAGAAAAAAGCTGTCAGAGGTAACAGGGAGTACGAACTAGAAACGCTGTGAAGTAAATCGCGTGTGAACCGACAAGAAGTACAGAATTCACCCACTCGTTCTCCACGAAAAGCACGTACAAGGAAATGACGTCCTACATGTGCCTTTTGAACCAGCCCACACGTCCAACGTCACTTCCGCGTATACGCGGCCCTAACCTCCAATTACACGAGCTGACACTCGGACGTGCAGTTCTTGGACGTGTAACATGCACCCGGGTTCAGGGAAACGCCCGCGCGCGCACGTCACAGACGCGCTTATACGCTAAGGGCCTTTGGTCCAATGAAATCGCGTACGCGTGCTGACGCGCTTACGCGCTAAGGGCCTTTCCTCAAATTACACGCTGACATGCTAGATTTTCACGTGCCAAATCACTCCGTATCAAGTTGGCCACGCGTTCACACACGGAAGACCACGCTCCTGCCCAGAAGGCCGAATTACTGGCCCCCAGAGCCCCAAGCACGCTCCCACCTGCCATCTGCTGCTGCCTGATTGCCTGCTGCCCACGTGCCCTGCCATTTGCTGCCTGCACGTCAGCCCGGGGTGCTGTTGCTGTGACCACCCCTGCTGGAACCGAAGACTCCTGACTGCTATTCCATCGCTCCACAGCCCAGCCCCAGGACCCAGTTGCCCACCCACACCTGCCTCTGGGGTTGCCATGTCGGGCACTACACCATCTGGCACCACTGGCAACCCCCAGCCAGAGAGGCAGAGGGCCACCAGCTTCACTGCCACCAAAGTTGGTGTCTTGGTGGAGCAAGTCCTGGGGCAGTATGATTCCCTCTTCGGAAGGTTGGCCGCCGACAAGGAAGGACGGACTCGGATCTGGACGGACATCGTGACTGCCATCAACGCGGAGGGGGTGGCAGTCCGGAACTTCCAACATGTCAAGAAGCGCTGGGAGGACTTCAGGTCCAGGACCCTCAACAAGGCCCGGCGCCTCTTGAAGGCAGCGGATGCTAAGGGGCGCCGGGGCCACCTATCGGAACATCAGATGAGGGTCCTGGAACGCATACGCCCAGCGCTCCACGTCCAGGTCCTTGAGAGGCAGACCCGTCTGGAGTCGAGCGGTAAGTGTGCATGCATACTGATTGGAAGCTGTGCGTGTGATGGTGTGCCAGTAGTGTGCAGGATGTACATGTGGTTTTGTAGGGCCATGTATGGATGTGTATGTACAGGGCTGTGAGGCTGACACATGCAAGTCCTTTCATGTGTGAGACACATGGATGGTGTATGTGTGGGTAAGCATACAGGCCAAATGCAGATGTGTGAGCACACATGTTTTGATTACTGTGTATGTAAATTGGCATGGTTGTGGTGTCACACATGGATGTTGGTTCCAGCTGCATGTATCTGCACCGTGTACATGTGCATGTGGGTGTATTTGACATAGGTGCAACAGTGATGCAACATGGATGCATGTGAGACTGATATGTAGAAGACTGATTGCCAGATATGACATGGATGCCCATCCCATCACTGCGACAGTTGGCGGAGGTGTACACATGCATGTAATTGTGGTGGCGTGTGTGCATGTCTAGTGCACTCCCTGTGTTTTATGTGATGTCTGGCTCACCTTTGGCTGCTCATGCTGTTTGTATGTGTATGGATGGTGCTGGCTATTGCAATATGGTTGTGGAATAGCTCATGTGTGTGAGTTGCAATGACATGTGTGTTGGGGATTGTGATGCCATGTCTGAAGTTTTACAATCCCACTCATGTACAACTGTCATGTGTGTATGAGTCCATTGTACAGTGCCCTGATGCCTGTCTCCTATCTCTCCATGTCTGCAGCGTCAACTGATGAAGAGGGCGGAGAAGGTGCTGTGGAGCAGGGCAGCGGCAGGGATCGCACCGCCAGCCGGAGACGCAAGGCCCGGCTCCCCTCCAAGGTTGTCATCTCGTTGGGGAGTGAGGAGTCCCGTGCCGCGTCCCAGGTCGAAGGGGCAGCTGAGACCCCACAGGGCCCAACGGAGGAAGATGGCACGGAGTCATCCAGGTTGGTGGGGGGTTTGGTGGAGGAAGAGGCTGTGCAAGGGACAGAGACCGGGTCTGGAGGTGGGGATTCCACTGGTGGTAGTGGTGCAGTGCAGGGGTAGGGACAGGAGGCAGCACAGGCCGCCACAGAGGTGCCTGTGTGTAATCCTGTCCCCGATCCTGTGACTGCATCATCTTGCACCAGCAGGGATACCTACGTCCAGACCCGTTTGTTAGGGAGAATTCTCTGTTTAGGCTGAATTTCCTAACCTAGTGAGTCCCCCAGCAGCTTTGCTGGATTTCTGGAGTTTGTTTTTTCCATGCTGCCAAGAGTGAGACTCTTTTTCTCCCACTCTTGGACATGAATGTGTGTAATTCCTTTGAATGTTAATGTGTTCTATGGGCTATGGGGTCTTTTACTCCATAGGGTCTCATATGTTTTGCTATGTGAGTTACACCGCACCCTCCGTGCCGTAGCACTGGGGCGTCCTAGCGGACCTCCATCATAGACTCCATACCCGGGGACTGACTACTGTCTCCCCGGGCATGATAAGTCACCATTGGCTTTACTAGACCTAAATTTACTAACAGAACTAGTACAAACCATCCTATTGTGGACGTACTAGTATGGGTAATTCGATTACTCCTAGGTCTGTTATTCGAGGGGGCACTGTCCCGTCCCCCCTCATCGAGTTTTGGCTGGTGGCAGTGGAAACTACTTGTTATATTCCCCGAATATAACCCTATGGGATTCTTCCCATTGTTGGAGATTGATACTTTTTTTCGTTAATCTCTAACATACCACCGGTCTACTTATCTTAAATAAGTCTATCGGATGGTAATTTCTGCCAGAATTCGTTTTTTTTTAAATGGCGTCTGTGTTCGTCTCTGTGACTCCTAAACCAAAGGTTGAGCCCTTTGTTCCACTTTTGGCGGGCTTCTGCACAGAGACCCTCCAAAGTGGTGCCATTCTGTCTGGGTTACCACAGGGGTGTGGGAGGGGGTTTAGGCACCCTGGACCGAGTTGCCTTGCCAACTCCGGTCGCACTCTGGTGTGATTGGCCCAAGTGGTGAGCCTCCCCACTCACCACTTAGCATGTTTTGATTGACAGCTAGGCTGAATGAATGGGGGTTTTCTGCATAAAAGCAGGGCTTTTGGGACTGGATCTTCAGAAGTCGCCACAGGACCTAAGAATCCGACGAGGGTAAAGCTGAGCCGACCTGCAACGACGACACCTCCGGTGGAGCCCTGCTGAATCGACTCACCACTTCCCGACGACAGAGGAGATCTCCCTGCCGGAGAGTCTCTTCCCTGACTGGTGGGAAAAACCAGTCCCCTTTGCTTTTTCTTCGCCTCAGGACGCAGTGGTCGGATTGCCCGTGCAGAACACCTCGGCAACCAGATAGCCACTACCCCTGTACCGCGACCAAAAGGTGGTGCCTTGTGACGGAGCACTCCGCGGCTGGTCTCTTCCCTGGTGGTGCACCGATCTTCAGCTTTCCTTCGACGACGAGATCATCTCTTCTCTTGGCAAAGAACGGACGTGCATCCACCACCAGGAACAACTGCCCCCGCCGGAGCTGTCTCTCCACAATCAAGGTACTGTGTCCGCCTGGCTTCCCTTGTTGCCGGATAGAGTGAGGTGTCTTAATCCTCGCCTCTCCATAGGGTCGCCTCCAAGCTTTCTCTAGCGTGTTGTTCTGAACTGGTCCAATCTGCCGATAACAATTTGCTACAAAGACTCGATCGCATTTCCACTAAGATATTTTTTGGGACATATCACCTTGCCTCCCTCCGAGTGGGCCTGGCCTCTTAACTTTATGATCTACAGTGGTTCTCGACTTCTTGCCTTGCATTTGTCCGTAAAGTATTGGGACCGTGTTGATTTCATAACCTGCCTTTTTTTTCTCTCCCGTCCTAACGAAAACTAGAGTGCCATCTAGGTTAAAGCATACACGTCTGTCTGCAAATAAGTGATGCTGGCCAACCTAGACTTGTCGAACTATTGTTAGGGGGATTGATCTGTTTTTTTCTGCGTAGAGTAATTGCAATTGAAGTGTTTGCCGTATTAGTGCCAGAGTGTTTTCTAAAGATGTGTCGTTATAAATAAATACCTTTATATCTTCACACTGAAGCCTTGTTCCGTGTTTGCTTGTTCTACTGTGTAGATTGCCCTATTTTGTATACTCCACATACTGCCTGACTCTTCTTGAGGGAAGTCTGACTGCTCAGCCACAGCTACCAAGTGAATCTGTGTGGTACAGACTGCTACCAAGTGGGTTTACTGCCAAACACCTGTAGTCCTAAATCTTTTGCAGTGGTCCCAGAGGGAACTGCACAGGTTTCCACCTAACACTGGTGTACAGCGGTGGTATTTGTATCGAGTATACAGTTTAGAGTGCTTTTCGACACTTTAGGATAACTAACCACAAAGCTTAGCACTAAAAAGCAACTTTCAAAAACATGTCTACTATGGAAGCTTACAGTCAAGAATCCTTGTCAGGTGAAAATACTGAGAGTTTACGAGCTCTCTGTAGGCAAGAGAATCTTTCTGTAAGGGGCAAGAAGTTAGAACTAATAGAGAGATTGCTGGCGAACCAAAGTCTGAGTACTGGTTCAGAGGAACCAATTCTCCAGCAAATGTAGATAACAGTGATGGTGTTGATCTAAATCATAATTCTGATGATAGCGATGGAGAAGCTGAAGAGGAAGGAGAGGCTAATGAAACTGTCTCCCCTGCTCCTCTACCTGCCTTACCAGCTGTACCTACAGGGCCCATACCAGGTCCCACATGTAACCCTGCTTATTTTGAACTTGAAAAAATGAAGCTCGAATTAGAATACAAATGGTTCTTGGCTCAATCTGAACGAAACCAAGAGCTCGAGTTCAGACGGATGAATGCCCAGGCTGAGCAGAAGTAAGCTGAGTTAAGACTCAGGGAAATAGAACTTAATCACGAGTTAGAGATGAAAAAGTTGTCTATGGAAAATGCTTGTCTCTCCTCTGGTTCCTCTAGGAGCTCCAGTCCTAAAAGACCCCGGATGCCGAAGGAATTAGTGGGTATGTATGAACCGGGATTGTATGTGTTGGATTGGTTAAAACTGTTTGAGTACAATCATGGGCTCCAGGACATCACCGGGAATGATTTACTTCCCTGGTTGTTCTCTAGGCTCCCTCCTGTTGCGACTGATGTGGTAATGGAGTTGGGGAAGGCGGATAAGACGGATTACGAAAGTGTGAAACTAGCTTTGATAGCTAGGTTCGGGAAGACCCCTTCCCAGTATCCTAAGTGGTTTAGAACCCTCAAAAAGCATGATGGTACCCCTTGGGTTACCTGGGTGAATGAGGGGTTGAAAAACTTAGAGGGATGGATTAAGGGTTACAAAGTGAACACTTATGAGGGTATGAGAATCTTTTTATGTTGGAGTCTATTTATGATGCCTGTTCTCCTGAGCTCAGACAGCACTTGGCTGATTCGAAGGAACTGGATTCCCGGAAGCTAGCTAAGGCTGCTGACTTATGGGTTGCCAACAGGGCTACTCATAAGGATTCTGGGGCAACTCAGAAAAAGGATGAGGGAAAACAGCCTAAAAAAGACTCAAAAGAGAATTCGAATAACTCAAATTCCAAAGAGGGCCCCAAACAAAACCAGAAGAGTAAGCCACAAGGAAAACCACAGCAGAATAGTGTCTTCTGGTGCCAAACCGGAAGGAGGCCAGAACAAGCTACCATTCCAGAAAGCATTCGGTAAATGCTTTGTTTGTGGCTCAACTAACCACGTGAAAGGAGATCCCAGATGTAAGGGTAAACCTTCAGGGGTCCAGCTTGTCTCCTTAGCCTTCGCTCCAGAGGAGGAAGTCCAAATGGCAAGTGGAAACTTTCTGCTGCTAGCTGACAAACCCATCGGAGTCTCAGCCAGCGTTTCTTTAGTATCTCTGGGGTTGTGGGAACAACAGAATTTAGATGTCTATAATTCTATCCCCGAAAATACTAAAGAGTATTATAAGGACAGTGTCCAGGTGAATGGTCAGGAGACTCCTGCATTAGGGACACTGGGGCCAGCATAACTGTGGTGGATAAATCATTTTTTTCAGGCTGAGGATGTTGCTAAGGCACCCAAACGCCTCACCAAGTTAGCTGGAGGGCCTGTGCAGATGCTTGCCCAATTACCAGTTCTCATCCAGTGTAACGACATGACTGTGAAGATACCTGTCAGCATACAGAGTGAGGTACCAGGACGCGTACTGTTTGGTAACGATTTGAAAACTCTCGGAGTTGTATCGCATACTCCCAGACCTCCTAGTAAACAGTTACAGGAGCTAGCCAGACCCGCAAGAGAGAGGACCATGCACGGTACTCTCCAGGAGATGATGAAGAAAGAAATCACTCCTGCTCCACTGGAATTGTCGGCCGCTGTCTCGAAGAAATCAGAAGCGAAAGGGAAACCTAAAACTTCTACACCGAAACCAGCAGCCAGCATTTCAGTGCAGCCAACAAGGACTTCCCCACGGTTGTCCAAAGTTACACCCGTAACTCCACCTCCAGCCGAGGCTGGGAGGGAGGTACAACCCTGTGTGTTAGAATTAGACTCTGAGGAAGAGCTAATGGAAGGCCAGGAACTCATTGGAGATCTGGATCCTGTTGACCATCCTGAACTGCAGTCTTTACTGGCAGAAGGTGGACCTAGCAGGGCAGACTTCAGTAAGGGACAGAGAGAATGTCCAACTCTGGAAGGTCTTCGCCAATAGGCCGAAGCTCAGGCTGAAGGGCAAGAGCCTGGGAAATGCAGGTTGCACTGGGAAGATGGCCTCTTCTACAGTGAACCGACCGAGTCTGCACCTGGAGACTACAAACCACTTGTAGTACCCCAAGAGAACAGACCACAGTTCTTGCAGTTAGCCCACGATATTCCTTTGGCTGGTCACTTGAGTTTCAAGAAGACTAAGGAAAGGCTCTCTCTCTACTTCTATTGGCGAAGATGGGGGCTGAAGTGGAAAAACACTGCAGGAGCTGCCACACCTGCCACACCTCTGGTAAGGTGGGATCCAAGAATGTGGCACATTTAGTGCCTCTCCCAGTTGTGGGAGTCCCATTTGAGAGAGTAGGGATTGACATTGTTGGTCCCCTTGATCCTCCAACCTCCTCAGGCAACAGGTTTATACTTGTTGTAGTAGACCATACTACTAGGTATCCTGAGGCAATTCCTATGAGGACTGTTACAGCTCCGGATGTGGCTAAGGCCCTCCTTGGTATTTTTACTAGGGTCTGGTTTCCTAAGGAAGTAATCTCTGACAGGGGGTCAAACTTTATGTCCCACTACATGAAAGCCATGTGGAAAACCTGTGGAGTTACTTACAAGTTCTCAACAGCTTACCACCCACAAACCAATGGGTTGGTAGAATGGTTCAACTGAACCATGAAGAGCATGATAGGTGCTTTAGAGGAACCCCTTAAGCGTAAGTGGGACCTTCTACTGCCATGCCTTCTCTTTGCTTATAGAGAAGTCCCTCAGGAGGGAGTAGGCTACTCTCCCTTCGAGCTTCTCTATGGTCATCCCGTCAGAGGTCCATTGGCCCTGATTAAGGAGGTGTTGGAGAGTGCTCCTTCCCCCAAGCCATTCAGAGTGACTGACTACGTGATAGGTCTCCGGAGGAGAATGTCGCAAATGATGACGGAAGCAAGCGATAACTTGAAAGCTGGACAAGCATTGGTCAAGCACTGGCACGATCAAAAGGCTAACATGGTTGAGTTCGCTCAAGACCAGCTTGTTCTCGTTATGATCCCAACAAGGCAGAGGGCCTTGCAAGACAAATGGATGGGACCCTTCAGAGTTGTGGGTAAACTCAGAGAGGTCAACTATCTGGTGGACTTGGGCAATCCCAAGGAGGCTCCGACAGTCTTTCACACCAACCGACTCAAAGCGTATGTCTCAAGACCCGATGTAGGAGCATTGCTTCTAGCATCATCCGAGGAAGAAGAAGAGAGTGAAGCTCTTCCGGATGTCCTCAGAGGCTTACCTTTGGACAAAAAAATTGAAGGAGTAAATCTCTCTTCAAATCTGACACCCGAGCAACAATAAGAGTGCAAATCTATGTTGAATCAGTTTGCCTCTCTGTTCTCGCTTTCACCAGGCTTAACCCCTTGGGGCCAGCATGACATACTCACTGGTGACTGTCTGCCAGTCAAAAGCAGAGGATACCGAATGTCAGAGAACGTATGAACCCATATCAAAGGTGAGGTCAGCAAGATGCTCGATCTCGGGGTAATAGAGCCCTCTACTAGTCCATGGTCTAGCCCAGTTGTGTTAGTACCAAAGGCCGGATCTAAAGAGCTTAGATTCTGCGTGGATTATAGAGCTCTTAATGCAGTCACCAAGACTGATGCCCACCCTTTGCCAAGAACAGATGAGTTGATGGATAAACTTGGCGCTGCCAAGTTCCTCAGCACATTTGACTTGACGTCAGGCTATTGGCAAATAGCCCAGACAGACCATGCCAAGGAGAAAACTGCATTTTCTACCCCCGTTGGCTTATACCAGTTTAAGGTAATACCTTTCGGATTGAAGAATGCACCTGCTACGTTTCAACGGATGGTAAACCAGTTTCTGAATGGGATGGAGGACTTCTGCATGGCATACCTGGATGACATTGCAGTGTTCAGCAATTCCTGGGAAGAACATGTTACCCACCTGAGAGATGTTTTGCAGGCTCTTGGACGAGCCAATCCGACCATAAAGGCAAGTAAATGCCAAATTGGACAGAGTAAGGTAGTCTATCTTGGACATGAGGTAGGAGGTGGAGAAATAAGGCCGTTGCTCAGTAAGATTGAAGCTGTGCAAAATTGGACAACACCTACTACTCAAACCCAAGTGAGAGCCTTCCTAGGCCTCACTGGGTACTACAGGAATTTCATAGAGAACTATGGGACTCTAGTCGATGACATACATCCTAGAGAGACCATCAGCATTTTGGTGGTGACACCCTGACCTGTGCTCAATGGTGAAATCAAACCCTTGCAGGCAGATCGACCATCTCAATAGTTTCGGGTTTTCCCCTTTCATTTGCATTAACCATCTCAAGGGTTGGTGGTCAGTCTGAATGACAAAAGTAGAACCATACAAGTACGGCCTAAACTTCTTCAGAGCCCACACGATAGCAAAGCACTCTCTTTCGATTGTTGACCACCTTGTTTCAGGATCCTTCAGCTTGCGGCTGATGAAGCAAACGGGGTGCTCCATACCTTTCCCATCCAGTTGACTGAGTACGGCACCTATTCCTACATTTGAAGCATCTGTCTGCACAATGAAGTGTTGGCGGTAATCAGGAGCTCTGAGTACTGGGGCTTGGCAAAGAGCTTTTTTCAGGTTTTCAAAAGCCTGATTGCACTCCTCGTTCCATCTAACCTTTTTAGGAAATTTGGGCGAGGAGATGACATTCAGTGGAGAAGCTATGGTCCCATAGTTCTCTATGAAATTACTGTAATACCCAGTGAGGCCTAGGAAGGCTCTCACTTGGGTTTGAGTAGTAGGTGTTGTCCAATTTTGCACAGATTCAATCTTACTGAGCAAAGACCTTATTTCTCCACCTCCTACCTCATGTCCAAGATAGACTACCTTACTCTGTCCAATTTGGCATTTGCTCGCCTTTATGGTCAGATTGGCTCGTCCAAGAGCCTGCAAAACATCTCTCAGGTGGGTTACATGTTCTTCCCAGGAATTGCTGAACACTGCGATGTCATCCAAGTATGCCATGCAGAAGTCCTCCATCCCATTCAGAACCTGGTTTACCATCCGTTGAAACGTAGCAGGTGCATTCTTCAATCCGAAAGGCATTACCTTAAACTGGTATAAGCCAACGGGGGTAGAAAATGCAGTTTTCTCCTTGGCATGGTCTCTCAGGGCTATTTGCCAATAGCCTGACGTCAAGTCAAATGTGCTGAGGAACTTGGCGGCGCCAAGTTTATCCACCAACTCATCTGTTCTTGGCAAAGGGTGGGCATCAGTCTTGGTGACTGCATTAAGAGCTCTATAATCCACGCAGAATCTAAGCTCTTTAGATCCGGCCTTTGGTACTAACACAACTGGGCTAGACCATGGACTAGTAGAGGGCTCTATTACCCCGAGATCGAGCATCTTGCTGACCTCACCTTTGATGTGGGTTCGTACGTGTTCTGACATTCGGTATCCTCTGCTTTTGACTGGCAGACAGTCACCAGTGAGTATGTCATGCTGGCCCCAAGGGGTCAAGCCTGGTGAAAGCGAGAACAGAGAGGCAAACTGATTCAACATAGATTTGCACTCTTCTTTTTGCTCGGGTGTCAGATTGGAGTTGAGATTTACTCCTTCAATTTTTTCGTCTAAAGGTAAGCCTCTGAGGAGATCCGGAAGAGCTTCACTCTCTTCTTCTTCCTCGGATGATGCTAGAAGCAACGCTCCTACATCAGGTCTTGAGACATACGCTTTGAGTCGGTTGGTGTGGAAGACTGTCGGAGCCTCCTTGGGATTGCCCAAGTCCACCAGATAGTTGACCTCTCCGAGTTTACCCACAACTCTGAAGGGTCCCATCCATTTGTCTTGCAAGGCCCTCTGCCTTGTTGGGATCATAACGAAAACGAGCTGGTCTTGAGCGAACTCAACCATGTTAGCCTTTTGATCGTGCCAGTGCTTGACCAATGCTTGTTCAGCTTTCAAGTTATCGCTTGCTACTGTCATCATGTGCAACATTCTCCTCCGGATACCTATCACGTAGTCAGTCACTCTGACTGGTTTAGGGGAAGGAGCACTCTCCAACCCCTCCTTAATCAGGGCCAATGGACCTCTGACAGGATGACCATAGAGAAGTTCGAAGGGAGAATAACCTACTCCCTCCTGAGGGACTTCCCTATAACCAACTAGAAGGCATGGCAGTAGAAGGTCCCACTTACGTTTAAGCGGTTCCTCTAAAGCACCTATCATGCTCTTCATGGTTCGGTTGAACCGTTCTACCAACCCTTTGGTTTGTGGGTGGTAAGCTGTTGAGAACTTGTAAGTAACTCCACAGGTTTTCCACATGGCTTTCATGTAGTGGGACATAAAGTTTGACCCCCTGTCAGAGATTACTTCCTTAGGAAACCCGACCCTAGTAAAAATACCAAGGAGGGCCTTAGCCACATCCGGAGCTGTAACAGTCCTCATAGGAATTGCCTCAGGATACCTAGTAGCATGGTCTACTACAACAAGTATAAACCTGTTGCCTGAGGAGGTTGGAGAATCAAGGGGACCAACAATGTCAATCCCTACTCTCTCAAACGGGACTCCCACAACTGGGAGAGGCACTAAAGGTGCCACATTCTTGGAGCCAACCTTACCAGAGGTCTGGCAGGTGTGGCAGCTCCTGCAGTGTTTTTCTACTTCGGCCCCCATCTTTGGCCAATAGAAGTAGAGAGAGAGCCTTTCCTTAGTCTTCTTGAAACTCAAGTGACCAGCCAAAGGAATCTCGTGGGCTAACTGCAAGAACTGTGGTCTGTTCTCTCGGGGTACTACAAGCCGCTTGTAGTCTCCATGTTCAGACTCGGTTGGTTCACTGTAGAAGAGGCCATCTTCCCAGTGCAAGCTGTATTTCCCAGGCTCTTGCCCTTCAGCCTGAGCTTCTGCCTGGTGGCGAAGACCTTCCAGAGTTGGACATTCTCTCTGTCCCTTACTCAAGTCTGCCCTGCTGGGTCCACCTTCTGCCAGTAAAGACTGCAGCTCAGGATGGTCAACAGGATCCAGATCTCCAATGAGTTCCTGGCCTTCCATTAGCTCTTCGTCAGAGTCTAATTCTACCACACAGGGTTGTACCTCCCTCTCAGCCTCAGCTGGAGGTGGAGTTACGGGTTTAACTTTGGACAACCGCGGGAAATTCCTTGTTGGCTGCACTGGAATGCTGGCGGCTGGTTTCGGGGGAGAAGTCTTAGGTTTCCCTTTCGCTTCTGATTTCTTCGAGACAGGGGCCGACAATTCCAGTGGAGCAGGAGTGATTTCTTTCTTCATCATCTCCTGGAGAGTACCGCGCATGGTCCTCTCTCTTGCAGGTCTGGTTAGCTCCTGTAACCGTTTACTAGGAGGTCTGGGAGTATGCGATACAACTCCGAGAGTTTTCAAATCGTTACCCAACAGTACGCGTCCTGGTACCTCACTCTGTATGCTGACAGGTATCTTCACAGTCATGTCAATACACTGGATGAGAACTGGTAATTGGGGAAGCATCTGTACAGGCCGTCCAGCTAACTTGGTGAGGCGTTTGGGTGCCTTAGAAACATCCTCAGCCTGAAAAAACGATTTATCCACCACAGTTATGCTGGCCCCAGTGTCCCTAATGGCAGGAGTCTCCTGACCATTCACCTGGACGCTGTCCTTATAATACTCTTTAGTATTATCGGGGATATAATTATAGATATCTAAATTCTGTTGTTCCCACAACCCCAGAGATACTAAAGAAATTCTGGCTGAGACTCCGATGGGTTCATCAGCTAGCAGTAGAAAGTTTCCACTTGCCATTTGGACTTCCTCCTCTGGAGCGAAGGCTAAGGAGACAAGTTGGACCCCTGAAGGTTTACCCTTACATCTGGGATCTCCTTTCACGTGGTCAGTCGAGCCACAAACAAAGCATTTACCAAATGCTTTCTGGAATGGTGGCTTGTTCTGCCCTCCTTCCGGTTTGGCACCAGAAGACACACTATTCTGCTGCGGTTTTCCTTGTGGCTTACCCTTCTGGTTTTGTTTGGGGCCCTCTTTGGAATTTGAGTTATTCAAATTCTCTTTTGAGTCTTTTTTAGGCTGTTTTCTCTCATCCTTTTTTTGAGTTGCCCCAGAATCCTTATGAGTAGCCCTGTTGACAACCCACAAGTCAGCAGCCTTAGCCAGCTTCCGGGAATCCAATTCCTTCGAATCAGCCAAGTGCTGTCTGAGCTCAGGAGAACAGGCATCATAAATCGACTCCAACATAAAAAGATTCTTCATACCCTCTTAAGTGTTCACTTTGTAACCCTTAACCCATCCCTCTAAGTTTTTCAACCCTTCACTCACCCAGGTTGCCCAAGGGGCACCATCATGCTTTTTGAGGGTTCTAAACCTCTTAAGATACTGGGAAGGGGTCTTCCCGAATCTAGCTATCAAAGCTAGTTTCACACTTTCGTAATCCGTCTTATCCGCCTCCCCCAACTCCCTTACCACATCAGTCGCAACATGGGGGAGCCTAGAGAACAACCAGGGAAGTAAATCATTCCCGGTGACGTCCTGGAGCCCATGATTGTACTCAAACAGTTTTAACCAATCCAACACATCCAATCCCGGTTCATACATACCCACTAATTCCTTTGGCATCCGGGGTCTTTTGGGACTGGACCTCCTAGAGGAACCAGAGGAGAGAGAAGCATTTTCCACAGACAACTTTTTCATCTCTAACTCGTGATTAAGTTCTATTTCCCTGAGTCTTAACTCAGCTTGCTTCTGCTCAGCCTAGGCATTCATCCGTCTGAACTCGAGCTCTTGGTTTCGTTCAGATTGAGCCAAGAACCGTTTGTATTCTAATTCGAGCTTCATTTTTTCAAGTTCAAAATAAGCAGGGTTACATGTGGGACCTGGTATGGGCCCCCTAGGTACAGCTGGTAAGGCAGGTCGAGCAGTAGGGGAGACCGTTTCGTTAGCCTCTCCTTCCTCTTCAGCCTCTTCATCACTATCATCAGAATTATGATTTAGATCAACACCATCACTGTTATCTACATCTGCTGGAGAAGTTGGTTCATCTGAACCAGTACCCAGACTTTGGTTCGCCAGCAATCTCGCTATCTAGTTCTAACTTCTTGCCTCTTACAGAAAGATTCTCTTGCCTACAGAGAGCTTGTAAACTCTCACAGGGTAATTCATAGAATTTCGCAGAAAAGTGTCGCAAGCGGCTGGCGCAGAGTGTCCGCGTGCGATTTCCGCGCACAGCATATTCATGGATTTTAGGCTCCCAAACCAGCCGTGGCGCAGAGTATCACAGCGACCCTGCAGCAGCGCCAGTAACGCCCCCAAGAACACCCTCGTGCAAGGAAAAGCCATCAAAATCGCTAAATCATCGCAAAGGGCTGCGCTAACCCTGGACCAGTTTACAGGGCTGCCAAACAAGGAACGCAAAGCTGGTAACGTACATATCAGGGGTACGCGGGAAGTTTTACATGCGATTAGCCAGGGTACGTGTATGACAGGTGTACGCGTGAAGTTAAACATGCGATTAGCCAGGGTACGTGTATTACAGGGGTAGCGGGAATTTTCATACGCGATTTGGCTGGGTACGTGTATGACAGGGGTACGCGTGAAGTTTTACATGCGATTAGCCAGGGTACATGTATTACAGGGGTGCGTGGGAATAATCACACGCGATTTGGCTGGGTACGTGTATTACAGGGGTGCGTGGGAATTATCACACGCGATTTGGCTGGGTACGTGTATTACAGGGGTGCGCGGGAATAATCACACGCGATTAGGCTGGGTGGGTCCTCACAGGTGTTCCCTGTACACCCTCCACGGCCCCTGCAGGCAGCCCACAAAACAGGGGACTACCCTGCACACCTGCTCATGTCTCCCACCCCCCACCGCCCCCAGCAGTGTGGGGCACCCTCCACCAGGCCCCCACCCATGTCACCCACCACCTCCACCCCCCAGCCACCATGGCCAGCCCCCACCAGGCCCCCACTCATGTCCCCTATCACCCCCAACCCCCAGCAGTGCAGGGGTAGCCTCCACCAGGCCCCCACTCATGTCTCCCACCACCCCCACCTCCCAGCCACCAGGGGCAGCCTCCACCAGGCCCCCACTCATGTCTCCCACCCACCCCCCAGCCACCATGGGCAGCCTCCACCAGGCCCCCACTCATGTCTCCCACCCACCCCCACCACCCAGCCACCATGGGCAGCCTCCACCAGGCCCCCACTCATGTCTCCCACCACCCCCACCCCCCAGCCACCATGGGCAGCCTCCACCAGGCCCCCACTCATGTCTCCAACCCACCCCCACCCCCCAGCCAAAATGGGCAGCCTCCACCAGGCCCCCACTCATGTCTCCCACCACCCCCACCCCCCAGCCACCATGGGCAGCCTCCACCAGGCCCCCACTCATGTCTCCCACCCACCCCCACCCCCCAGCCACCATGGGCAGCTTCCACCAGGCCCCCACCCATGTCCCCTATCACCCCCACCCCCCAGCAGTGCAGGGGCAGCCTCCACCAGGCCCCCATTCATGTCTCCCACCACCCCCACCCCCCAGCCACCATGGGCAGCCCCCACCAGGCCCCCACTCATGTCCCCTATCACCCCCACCCCCCAGCAGTGCAGGGGCAGCCTCCACCAGGCCCCCACTCATGTCTCCCACCACCCCCACCCACCAGCCACCATGGGCAGCCCCCACCAGGCTCCCACCCATGTCCCCTATCACCCCCACCCCCC
Source organism: Ambystoma mexicanum (assembly GCF_040938575.1). Lineage (NCBI taxonomy): Eukaryota > Metazoa > Chordata > Amphibia > Caudata > Ambystomatidae > Ambystoma > Ambystoma mexicanum. The sequence continues at coordinate 1,356,596,866 of NC_090929.1, forward strand.
AGCATTGCAGGGGCACCCCCCACCAGGCCCCCACTCATGTCTCCCACCCACCCCCACCCCCCAGCCACCATGGGCAGCCTCCACCAGGCCCCCACTCATGTCTCCCACTCACCCCCACCCCCCAGCCACCATGGGCAGCCTCCACCAGGCCCCCACACATGTCCCCTATCACCCCCACCCCCCAGCAGTGCAGGGGCAGCCTCCACCAGGCCCCCACTCATGTCTCCTATCACCCCCACCCCCCAGCCACCATGGGCAGCCCCCACCAGGCTCCCACCCATGTCCCCTATCACCCCCACCCCCCAGCAGTGCAGGGGCAGCCCCCACCAGGCCCCCACTCATGTCCCCTATCACCCCCACCCCCCAGCAGTGCAGGGGCAGCCTCCACCAGGCCCCCACTCATGTCGACCACCACCCCAACCCCCCAGCCACCATGGGCAGCCTCCACCAGGCCCCCACTCATGTCTCCCACCACCCCACCCCCCAGCCACCATGGGCAGCCTCCACCAGGCCCCCACTCATGTCTCCTACCACCCCCACCCCCCAGCCACCATGGGCAGCCTCCACCAGGCCCCCACTCATGTCTCCCACCCACCCCCACCCCCAGCCAAAATGGGCAGCCTCCACCAGGCCCCCACTCATGTCTCCCACCACCCCCACCCCCCAGCCACCATGGGCAGCCTCCACCAGGCCCCCACTCATGTCTCCCACCCACCCCCACCCCCAAGCCACCATGGGCAGCCTCCACCAGGCCCCCACCCATGTCCCCTATCACCCCCACCCCCCAGCAGTGCAGGGGCAGCCTCCACCAGGCCCCCACTCATGTCTCCCACCACCCCCACCCCCCAGCCACCATGGGCAGCCTCCACCAGGCCCCCACTCATGTCCCCTATCACCCCCACCCCCCAGCCACCATGGGCAGCCCCCACCAGGCCCCCACTCATGTCCCCTATCACCCCCACCCCCCAGCAGTGCAGGGGCAGCCTCCACCAGGCCACCACTCATGTCTCCCACCACCCCCACCCACCAGCCACCATGGGCAGCCCCCACCAGGCTCCCACCCATGTCCCCTATCACCCCCACCCCCCAGCAGTGCAGGGGCAGCCTCCACCAGGCCCCCACTCATGTCTCCCACCCACCCCCACCCCCCAGCCACCATGGGCAGCCCCCACCAGGCCCCCACTCATGTCCCCTATCACCCACACCCCCCAGCCACGATGGGCATGCCCCACCAGGCCCCCACTCATGTCTCCCACCCACCCCCACCCCCCAGCCACCATGGGCAGCCTCCACCAGGCCCCCACTCATGTCTCCCACCACCCCCACCCCCCAGCCACCATGGGCTGCCTCCACCAGGCCCACACTCATGTCTCCCACCCACCCTCACCCCCCAGCCACCATGGGCAGCCTCCACCAGGCCCCCACACATGTCCCCTATCACCCCCACCCCCCAGCAGTGCAGGGGCAGCCTCCACCAGGCCCCCACTCATGTCCCCTATCACCCCCACCCCCCAGCCACCATGGGCAGCCCCCACCAGGCTCCCACCCATGTCCCCTATCACCCCCACCCCCCAGCAGTGCAGGGGCAGCCCCCACCAGGCCCCCACTCATGTCCCCTATCACCCCCACCCCCCAGCAGTGAAGGGGCTGCCTCCACCAGGCCCCCACTCATGTCTCCCACCCACACCCACTCCCCAGCCACCATGGTCAGCCTCCACCAGGCCCCCACACATGTCCCCTATCACCCCCACCCCCCAGCAGTGCAGGGGCAGCCTGCACCAGGCCCCCACTCATGTCCCCTATCACCCCCACCCCCCAGCCACCATGGGCAGCCCCCACCAGGCTCCCAACCATGTCCCCTATCACCCCCACCCCCCAGCAGTGCAGGGGCAGCCCCCACCAGGCCCCCACTCATGTCCCCTATCACCCCCATCCCCCAGCAGTGCAGGGGCAGCCTCCACCAGGCCCCCACTCATGTCGACCACCGCCCCCACCCCCCAGCCACCATGGGCAGCCTCCACCAGGCCCCCACTCATGTCTCCTACCACCCCCACCCCCCAGCCACCATGGGCAGCCTCCACCAGGCCCCCACTCATGTCTCCAACCACCCCCACCCCCCAGCCACCATGGGCAGCCTCCACCAGGCCCCCACTCATGTCTCCCACCCACCCCCACCCCCAGACAAAATGGGCAGCCTCCACCAGGCCCCCACTCATGTCTCCCACCACCCCCACCCCCACCCCCCAGCCACCATGGGCAGCCTCCACCAGGCCCCCACTCATGTCTCCCACCCACCCCCACCCCCCAGCCACCATGGGCAGCCTCCACCAGGCCCCCACCCATGTCCCCTATCACCCCCACGCCCCAGCAGTGCAGGGGCAGCCTCCACCAGGCCCCCACTCATGTCTCCCACCACCCCCACCCCCGAGCCACCATGGGCAGCCTCCACCAGGCCCCCACTCATGTCCCCTATCACCCCCACCCCCCAGCCACCATGGGCAGCCCCCACCAGGCCCCCACTCATGTCCCCTATCACCCCCACCCCCCAGCAGTGCAGGGGCAGCCTCCACCAGGCCCCCACTCATGTCACCCACCACCCCCACCCACCAGCCACCATGGGCAGCCCCCACCAGGCTCCCACCCATGTCCCCTATCACCCCCACCCCCCAGCAGTGCAGGGGCAGCCTCCACCAGGCCCCCACTCATGTCTCCCACCCACCCCCACCCCCCAGCCACCATGGGCAGCCCCCACCAGGCCCCCACTCATGTCCCCTATCACCCCCACCCCCCAGCCACGATGGGCACCCCCCACCAGGCCCCCACTCATGTCTCCCACCCACCCCCACCCCCCAGCCACCATGGGCAGCCTCCACCAGGCCCCCACTCATGTCTCCCACCACCCCCACCCCCCAGCCACCATGGGCTGCCTCCACCAGGCCCCCACTCATGTCTCCCACCCACCCCCACCCCCCAGCCACCATGGGCAGCCTCCACCAGGCCCCCACACATGTCCCCTATCACCCCCACCCCCCAGCAGTGCAGGGGCAGCCTCCACCAGGCCCCCACTCATGTCCCCTATCACCCCCACCCCCCAGCCACCATGGGCAGCCCCCACCAGGCTCCCACCCATGTCCCCTATCACCCCCACCCCCCAGCAGTGCAGGGGCAGCCCCCACCAGGCCCCCACTCATGTCCCCTATCACCCCCACCCCCCAGCAGTGCAGGGGCAGCCTCCACCAGGCCCCCACTCATGTCGAACACCACCCCCACCCCCCAGCCACCATGGGCAGCCTCCACCAGGCCCCCAATCATGTCTCCCACCACCCCCACCCCCCAGCCACCATGGGCAGCCTCCACCAGGCCCCCACTCATGTCTCCCACCCACCCCCACCCCCAGCCAAAATGGGCAGCCTCCACCAGGCCCCCACTCATGTCTCCCACCACCCCCACCCCCCAGCCACCATGGGCAGCCTCCACCAGGCCCCCACTCATGTCTCCCACCCACCCCCACCCCCCAGCCACCATGGGCAGCCTCCACCAGGCCCCCACCCATGTCCCCTATCACCCCCACCCCCCAGCAGTGCAGGGGCAGCCTCCACCAGGCCCCCACTCATGTCTCCCACCACCCCCACCCCCCAGCCACCATGGGCAGCCTCCACCAGGCCCCCACTCATGTCCCCTATCACCCCCACCCCCCAGCCACCATGGGCAGCCCCCACCAGGCCCTCACTCATGTCCCCTATCACCCCCACCCCCCAGCAGTGCAGGGGCAGCCTCCACCAGGCCCCCACTCATGTCTCCCACCACCCCCACCCACCAGCCACCATGGGCAGCCCCCACCAGGCTCCCACCCATGTCCCCTATCACCCCCACCCCTCAGCAGTGCAGGGGCAGCCTCCACCAGGCCCCCACTCATGTCTCCCACCCACCCCCACCCCCCAGCCACCATGGGCAGCCCCCACCAGGCCCCCACTCATGTCCCCTATCACCCCCACCCCCCAGCCACGATGGGCACCCCCCACCAGGCCCCCACTCATGTCTCCCACCCACCCCCACCCCCCAGCCACCATGGGCAGCCTCCACCAGGCCCCCACTCATGTCTCCCACCACCCCCACCCCCCAGCCACCATATGCTGCCTCCACCAGGCCCCCACTCATGTCTCCCACCCACCCCCACCCCCAGCCACCATGGGCAGCCTCCACCAGGCCCCCACACATGTCCCCTATCACCCCCACCCCCCAGCAGTGCAGGGGCAGCCTTCACCAGGCCCCCACTCATGTCCCCTATCACCCCCACCCCCCAGCCACCATGGGCAGCCCCCACCAGGCTCCCACCCATGTCCCCTATCACCCCCACCCCCCAGCAGTGCAGGGGCAGCCCCCACCTGGCCCCCACTCATGTCCCCTATCACCCCCACCCCCCAGCAGTGCAGGGGCAGCCTCCACCAGGCCCCCACTCATGTCGACCACCACCCCCACCCCCCAGCCACCATGGGCAGCCTCCACCAGGCCCCCACTCATGTCTCCCACCACCCCCACCCCCCAGCCACCATGGGCAGCCTCCACCAGGCCCCCACTCATGTCTCCCACCACCCCACCCCCCAGCCACCATGGGCAGCCTCCACCAGGCCCCCACCCATGTCCCCTATCACCCCCACCCCCCAGCAGTGCAGGGGCAGCCTCCACCAGGCCCCCACTCATTTCTTCCACCACCCCCCAGCCACCATGGGCAGCCTCCACCAGGCCCCCACTCATGTCCCCTATCACTCCCACCCCCCAGCCACCATGGGCAGCCCCCACCAGGCCCCCACTCATGTCCCCTATCACCCCCACCCCCCAGCAGTGCAGGGGCAGCCTCCACCAGGCCCCCACTCATGTCTCCCACCACCCCCACCCACCAGCCACCACTGGCAGCCCCCACCAGGCTCCCACCCATGTCCCCTATCACCCCCACCCCCCAGCAGTGCAGGGACAGCCTCCACCAGGCCCCCACTCATGTCGACCACCACCCCCACCCCCCAGCCACCATGGGCAGCCTCCGCCAGGCCCCCACTCATGTCTCCCACCACCCCCACCCCCCAGCCACCATGGGCAGCCTCCACCAGGCCCCCACTCATGTCTCCCACCACCCCCACCCCCCAGCCACCATGGGCAGCCTCCACCAGGCCCCCACTCATGTCTCCCACCACCCCCACCCACCAGCCACCATGGGCAGCCCCCACCAGGCTCCCACCCATGTCTTCCAAAGTTCAACTCCATAAAAAGGAAATGAAGGGAACAAAGAAATAGAAAACCATTGCTCCATGGGAAAAAATATTCATAGTAAAAAAAAATTCCAAATACAAAGTCCAACTATGTACAAAGTATTCAGGGTCCATCATCCCAACAGAAGAAATGAAACCTACCAAAAAACCTATCTAAAATGAGACTATATACAAAAGGTGGAGCAGTGTCCGTCGACTCCGAATAAAAATAAACTATAAAGGAAACCTATCACTAAATAACTATATACAATGGCGGCGGGCCAGTCCAGCGGCTCACTTAGTGGTGTTCCGGGCCAGGGCATCATCGAACTCCTCGTCTATGTCCTGGAGGCGGTCCTGTTCCATGGCCCCGAGGGTCCGCAGGGACGCTGACATGTTCACCTCCAACTCCCTGCGGATTGCCTCGAGGCACTCGGCCCGCCTCAGAGCCCTCCGCATGGAGTTCTCCGCCCTGACCATCGTGAGCCGCGCCTCTTCCGCCCGCCGCCGCTCCGCATCTATGGCGTGGCCCAACCGCTGCCACACGGAAGACACTTCCCGTCCAGGGTCCTCCTGCCCTCCAGCCGATGCCTGCCCCTCCGATGTTGAAGGCCCCGAGCTATCGTGGCTCCCACCTACAGCCTCCTGCTGCTGTCCATGTGCCCTGTCCGATGGTGCCTGCACATCCTCCTCCAGCTGGGGTGCAGTCGTTGATGTGGCCACCCCTGCTGGACGTCCGACGCCCGACTGTGGCAGGGATCTGTTGTCCACCAGCCTGGCTGCACGGTCGGAGGCAGCTCCACAGGGCACCCAGGTGACACATGGGTGGGAAGATGGCATGGAGGACGACTGGGGCATAGGGGGTTCCGTGGAGGAGGGGGTCGGAACAAGGTCCAGGAAACGGAGGAATCCAGCCCTGGTGAGCTGTCCCAGTGGGTCAACGCAGTCAACGAGCCATGCGAGAAGACGTGCAGACTCATCATGAAAAGACTGCAGGTCAGCTCGCATGGCCCGTTGACGCAACGCCACCCCACCCTGGACAGGCTCAACCTGGTGCAGGATAGCCACATCCGCAGGGAGAGGAAGGCCAGGTGTTGTAAGCCAATCCCCTCCCTGAGAACGGGTCTGGAGGTAGGCATCCCCGCTGGTGCAAGATGATGCAGTGAAAGGAGCAGGGACAGGATTGCACACAGGCACCTCCGCGGCGGCCTGTGCTGCCTCTTGTCCCAGATCCTGCACTGCACCACTAGCACCAGTGGAATCCCCACCTCCAGACCATGCCTCTGTCGCTTGCACGGCCTCCTCCTCATCCAAACCCCCCACCAACCTGGATGACTCTGTGCCATCTTCCTCCGTTGGGCCCTGTGGGGTCCCAGCTGCCCCTTCTGCTGCCGAGGAGTCCAACTCCAACCTCCGCCTCTTGGACCTCCCCTCGGCAGCTGCGGCCTGGGACACGGCACCGGACTCCTCACTCCCCGACGAGATCAGAACCTGCGAGGGGATCCGGGCCTTGCGTCTCCTGCTGGTGGTGCGACCCCTGCCGCTGTGCTCCACAGCACCTTCTCCGCCCTCTACATCAGTTGACGCTGCAGACAGGGAGAAAGAAAACACAGGCATCAGGGCACTGTCCAATGGACTGATACACACGTGACAGTCATACATGAGTGGCATTGGTAAACCTCAGACATGGCATCACAATCCCCAACACACATGTCATTTCAACTTGCACACATGAGCCATACCACAGCCATATTGCAACAGCCAGCACCATCCATTCACATACAACAGCATGAGCAGCCAAAGGTCATCCACACATCACATGCAACATAGGGAGTACACTACACATGCACACACACCACCAAACCTGCATGCATGTGTACACCTCCGCCAACTGTCACAGTGTTCCGATCGACATCCATGTCACACCTGACAATCATTCCTCCACATCCTGTGCCATGCAAGCCCACACACACAAGCACCATCCATGTGTCACACATGAGACCCCTCGCATGTGTCACCCTCACGGCCCTGTACTCCCCCCCTACTTGCCCACATAAAAATACATGTTCAACCTGCACACTCCTGGCACACCACACGCACAGCTTACAATCAGTATGCATGTACACTTACCGCTCGACTCCAGACGGGTCTGCCTCTCAAGGACCTGGACGTGGAGCGCTGGGGATATGCGTTCCAGGACCCTCATCTGATCTTCCGACAAGTGGCCCCGGCGCCCCTTAGCATCCGCTGCCTTCAGGAGGCGCCGGGCCTTGTTGAGGGTCCTGGACCTGAAGTCCTCCCAGCGCTTCCTGACACGTTTGTAGTCGCGGACTGCCACCTCTTCCGCGTTGATGGCAGTCACGATGTCCATCCAGATCCGAGTCCGTCCTTCCTTGTCGGCGCGCAACCTTCCGAAGAGGGCATCATACTGCGCCAGGACATGCTCCACCAGGACACCAACTTCGGTGGCAGTGAAGCTGGTGCCCCTCTGCCTCCTTGGCCGGGGGTTGCCACTGGTGCCAGATGTTGCAGTGCCCGACATGGCAACCCCAGAGGCAGGAGTGGGTGGGCAACTGGGTCAGGGGCTGGGCTGTGGGGAGATGGAAAAGCAGTCGGGAGTCTTTGGTTCCAGCAGGGGTGGTCACAGCAACAGCACCCCTGGCTGATGTGCAGGCAGCAAATGGCAGGGCACGTGGGCAGCAGGCAGTCAGGCAGCAGCAGATGGCAGGTGGGAGCGTGCGCAGGGCTCTGGGGGGCAGTAATTCGGCCTTCTGGGCAGGAGCGTGGTCTTCCGTGTGTGAACGCGTGGCCAGCTTGATACGGAGTGATTTTACACGTGAAAATCCAGCATGTCTGCGTGTAATTCGAGGAAAGGCCCTTAGCCCGTAAGCGCGTCAGCACACGTCTGTACATTCATTGGCCCAAAGGCCACCAGCGTATGCGCGTCTATGAAGTCACGTGCACGTTGAATATGGCACACGTTTGAAATGTTGCGTGTAAAAAAAATGAAAGACACGTCCGAGTGTCAAAGGGTGTAATTGGTGGAAATGGCCTTAGCGCGTACACGCGGAAGTGACAAAGCGTGTAATTGGTGGAAATGGCCCTAGCGCGTACACGCGGAAGTGACAAAGCGCGTAATTGGTGGAAATGGCCCTAGCGCGTACACGCGGAAGTGACGCTGGACGTGTGGGCCTGCATAAAAGGTACGTGTAGAACACCATTTCCTTGTACGTGCTTTTCGTGGAGAGCGAGTGGGTGAAATCCGTACTTCTTGTCGTTTCACACGCGATTTACTTCACAGCGTTTCAAGTTCGTACTCCCTGTTACCTCTGACAGCTTTTTCTCTTTCTTCTCTTTTTCTGGTTTTCCTGGGCCTGTTCCCTCAAACAGCGTTCCCTTCTACTGTTGTCCTGTCTCCTCAGACAGAGTACAATTCTTCTTTTGGCGGGGGTGTTGCCAACGCGCACACGCGCTTCTTTTTCACGCTCCTTTTCCTGGCAGACGGTGAGTCACGCACGTATCTAAAATCTGTGCTTGCCCCGTGTGTAGCCTACCCCTTCAGAGGTCAATCTAGGCTGCGTGTGACACGCATACGTTCATTCTTGTGTTACTGGGTGCCACAGCGTAGTGCAGGTTTTATTTTCTGCACACGTGGTCTAGGAGGGGTTGCGTGCACGTCATCTCCTTTTTTGGGCTTCCTGTGCATTGCGTGACCCGTCATCTTTCCCCAGGGGTCACATTCAGCCTTGCTAGAGCACTAGGGTACAATTACCATCTGGTACCCAACCCCTTTGACCCCCAATTGCCCAGGACAATAGTTTACAGCCACTCCCATACGCACATTAACATCAGTGCCATGGTTGGGAGGCGAGGAATCCGTAAGGGTGGCAAAGATGGACGAGCCACAAGTGATGGCCGTGGTGGATCCGGTAGGGGACGTGGTCGTTACTTGCAGGGTGACCCTGTCCCCCCATGTGTGGAGGACCAGTCAAGGGCACCCATAATCCCCCCCACACCTCCTGGTTGAGGCTGATGTGGCTGACACCATCCATGCTCAGCCCTTGTTGGACCAGCCCATTGTGGCACCAGACCTGGCTGACTCCATGGCTGACTTCCAGGTCAGCAGGCCTATGACACGTGCGCTGGTGCACGTTGATGTCATCAGGCCACGTGGATCAGGGGCAGCAAGGTCATCTGCTGCCCCAAGTAGGCAGGATGGAGAGGCTGCAGGGGCAGCTGCGGCTCCATCCACCCCAGCTCTCACACACCCAGCCAGGACAGTGTCGGTCCTAGTCCATCCTGCTGACATTCCCCCTGACACCATTACACTTGAGCCAATGCCTGCACCAACTCCCATGCTGAGTGTGCATTCCCACACTCCTGATACAGAGTCCACCAGGGCTCCTGCCCCTAGTGTCCAGAGCGGCGTAGGACACTCAGGATCACCACCACCTTCCAAGCAGAAGAGGAAGAGTGCTCGTCCGGCACAGGCTGATGCCCCAGGCACGGCTACACAGTCCGGCCCGTCGAGGAAGCCCAGCTTCACGGATGCCGAACTGAATGCACTTGTCGAGTATGTGTCCGCACATGATAACGAAATGGTCATTGTTGCAGGATCAAAGACTGTGATGCTGGAAATGCATCAGAGGGACAGGGCCTCTGAATCCTTGTCCTTTACTGCTTTTTATCGTGTGTTCTGTCATGTTTTCTGCTCCGGAGTCCATGTGGGACTCCTGGCAGTGCAGCTCTCTTTTGGTTTTGGTGAACAGACCCATGGGATACCCTTATGGCACCCATGGGTAGGGGTACAACCCTGTGCCCCTAGTGTATGTTTTTGGGCACCTGTGGGTGGCCCACAGAGCAGCGTATGGTCTGGTGGCAGCTCCATGCTGAATTTGACAGGTGCTCTGGGTGTCCTCCATTTTGGGATACCCAGGCCCTGCCATTGGGATCAGTTGATTCCTGATAGGAAACAAGATGGCCCCTGTGGCCTCTTGCTTTCTATTGCCTGTTACCTTGTTTTCTCAAAGTCCTGGGAAGCCCTGACTCTGTCCCTTCCCCCTGACTGGCTGTTGGGTGGAAGTTCCATATATGGTGTTGTTGTGAAGGCCCAGCTAGACTGACTGGAGCCTTCCCAGTGACTGTATGTTGTGGGTACCTCCTGTGGGTGGGACCTGGGTGAATGGAGTGTATGACCAATATACACTCCTTGTTGTGGTTGTCTGGTTTCTGGCATGAGAGACAAAGACTGAGACAGCCCTGCCCGAAACTGGCCTGAATGCAGTGTGTAGTGTTGAATGGCTGGGTACTTGTCCCAATCCACATTCCTTGTTGTGAGTGTCTGAAAGGGAGGAGTGTGGCCTGAATGCACTGTGTGCCTGATTGGCTGACTGACTGCATGAATGCCATTCTGTATGATTGGCTGCTGAGTGTGTGCCAGCAGTGTGGATGAGAGACAGAATAGTATATCTGGGGACCTCTCACCACTGGTAATTGTTCAGACGCGTTCTGGAGCTGAGTCTCCACTCTAAGAGTAACTGGAACTGTTGATCCTCGACGTCCAGCTGGAAGAAGAAGACTTGCTGTTGCATTTGCTTCGACCGATCCGAAGGCTGCCGAAATCGTCGAAGACTGACCCGAGAGAGGACCTGGTAAGGCGCCCTCTTCCCGTGCTCCGAGGGACCATCGAGCACCACTCCATCTTCGCCGAAGCGCCCTGGAAGTCAGACCCTCGAAAGGCTGCCGACCCGAGACGGGACCGCCGAGGAGATCGAAGTGAAGCACCCGGACATCGCCGCCGTCGAAGTCCATTGCCGTCGACCAGGGTTCGCAGGTCTGTGTAACCGCTGGAGGCCCGTCGAAGTTGTGTTGCCCCACCGTGGGAACCACTTGACGCTGTGCCGCCGACGACCGGAGCCGTCCGCTCCTTGCCTAAGAACATTTGAATCGAAGGACTCCCTCATCCGCACCGTCGACCGCTTTTATCCTGCCGGAGAAAGTCGAGGACGACCAACGCGCCGAGGAGAAACCTGCCGGTGGGTTTCCCGCCACCCGAAGACTACAAAGACTCGACGCCCTTGCTGGGCCCCCGTCCTCACGGATCTTTGCGGTCCAGAACAATTGTCGTCGAGGTGCCCAGCATGCCTCTGCCTTGCAGGACGCCAACGCTCCGTCATCGACGAGCACCACTTGGATCGAAGTTGCCGCCTCATCGACGCCGTTCTACACTGTTTGTTGTCGGACGTTCGACGCCCCGTGTCTCCCGCTTGAAAGGGAAGGCATTCAAGAAGGGCCGTCGATTCCCCGACGCCGAACGCCGAGTTCCTCGACGCTTCTCGACGCCTCTCGACGATCCGTGACTCCCGCTTGAAAGGGGGTCGCTCAAGAAGGATCTGTCGACGCCTCTTCGAAGAACTCGACTCCACCAGGTACATTGGGGGGTAAAAACATTATAGGAGGAATAAGACTTGCAGAACAATATATGGACTGGGCTTGTGCTATATCTTTATTTTACAGGTTGCCCAGGTGGGGGGATCTCCACACAGAACTGTGTCTAGTGGTAGGGGCCAGTATTCTGCCCATTGCTCAACCATCTTGTTTTCTCTCCTCTCTCTATTGCTGGTTTCACTCTATTGATCTGTGTGACATTGTTACAGTATTGTTGATGCACTTTAATGAGATCCAATACAAAGGGTGGTACCACTTTAGAATTGTATATATTTGCCATTGTTGATGTTCCTAAGTACAAAGTGAGTTATTATGATAAGTGTACATAACCTTGAATATTGATTATATAAAGACTGTGTTCTAACTAATAAAGTGTGTAGACATTCCTTTGTGGGGGCTTGGGGACTACACTGTACTTAAGAACCAGCCCGCATCACCTCCTGAGAAGCTAGGCCTTGATTGCTCGTCCATTGCTACCGTAATAGAGAGTCTTGGCTGGGGTCCTCTGTGCCTCTCTTCTACCATATAGAGAGCAGAAGTACAGACACCCCCCACCGGTCCTTTACAAAGACCACACCTGCACAACGCCAGGCACACTGGCAGACCGTTGCGGACATCGTAAGTGCCCTTGGAATCGTGAGGCGCACAGCCAATGATTGCTATAAGCGCTGGAATGACCTAAAGCGCAGGGCAAAGAATAAGCTGGCCTCAAGTCATGCTGCAACTCTAGTGACTGGAGGTGGGTCTCCAGTAGAAGACATGGAACTCACTCCACATGAGTCAGTCGCTGGGACCTACGTCACGGAGGAACAGATCCAAGGCGTGGGAGATCTGCCTGATTATGAGGCATTGTCCGGTGAGTGCACATGCATGTGTGTGTCATCCATGTGCATGGTGTTTGTGTGAGGGCTTCTGTTTGTGTGCCAGGTGAGGGTGTGTGCGCCTGAGTCGTTTGGGTCACCCATGTGCTTCATGCAATACATTCTGCGCAGCAGCATTTGGCCATAGCAGTATCCCATCTGCCAACAGTAGACATCTAGCCCAACTGCACGCCAGTTGCCCTTGAAGTGTCACCTTGCCACAACATTGTTGCTTATTTTTCTCTGTTCATTCAGGCAGATTGTTTGCATTCCACCACTTTTACTAGGCATTTCTCAGTCCTCTAGTCTCATGTCTGACATGGCTATGGTAAAGTGGAGTGACTTTGTTACCTGGGTATCATTTGTTTAGACATGTCCCTGTGCAATCGGACCATTTTGGACTGGCAGCTCCAGGTGAAAAATCAGACCTGTTTGAATTAGAAAAGCTATTACATTAGGGAACTGGACTGAATGAATAAGTGCTGCCCTCCTCTCCATCTTCACTCAATAGCAATGGTACATGCCATCTGTGTGATGGCATGTGTATTTCACCTGGCAATCACAGGCCAATGTGTGATGCCACTGCCAGGCAGCATGCAGAAAATTTCTTCATCTTCCATCTTGGTGTCATCAGTGTGTGCCATTTGCCTACCCTTCATACGCAGTGAGTGTGCATGCATGGGAGGGTTTTAGTCATGTGGGACATGTGTCAATCAAGTACTGGTTCTGTTGCTTCTCAGCCCTCATTGTGTGCCATGGTGCTAATGCCTGTTTCCATTTGTTTGCTTTTATGTCTTTGCAGGGGAAGACACACCTGATACTGCTGGGGTTGTGGAGATGGTGCAGACCCAGGAGGGGTCTGAGGGCTGACCGACCACCAGTGTGGGACGTGGTGTGGTGGTGGGTGAGAACCCACAACTGCTGCAGGTCATGCTCTCAAGGGGTGTCTCTGGCTGCACCTCTCCCGAGCTGTACTCAGGTGTTGATTCGGATGATGAGACCTACGTGCCGTCGCAGGTGAGTGTTCCTGGGAGGGATTCTGTTCTGTCCCACCCACCTGCACCAGGGTCAGAACCCTCAATGGGGATGTCAGTGTTGGCAGCTACGCCTTTGGTGGTTACGGATGCAGGGTCACACTCCGCGACATCTGATCCTGTTCCTGGGCCAGCAGATCAGAGGGGGAATGCAGTCCTGCAGCCTCAGGTAGTGCCGGCACAGCAAGGCGCAGTTCGCCTTGCCCCAGACAGGTGTGGTGCCCGCCGACGTGGTGGCCGTACGCCACCTGGCAATACCGCATGGGAGCAATCCATTTACGGTATGGCAACCCAACAGGCAGCATCATCAGAGATGATGGCTCAGGCCATGGATAGGGTGGCCACTTCCATTGTGCCCCCCGAAAGGCTGATGGAGCGACTACAGCAGGCAACCGACTCCATCTGCCAGTCACACAGGGAGGACATGTTGGCGTCCAACAGGGACAGGCGGGCGGCACTGGCGACTCTGCAGGAAGCCATCTCCATAGAGTCCCAGGGCCACAGGGAAGCCCTGAGGCTGGAACTCCTTCACCTCAGGACGACTCTTGTTGAGCTTGAGGCTTCAACAAACCGAAGGACAGAACAGCAGCTGGAGCGTCTCACCCGTACGCTCTCAGCTGAGATGCAGGCAACTAGGGCGGAGGTCCGGGCATCCCGTAAGTTGTTGCATGGGGACCTCCGCACACTCATCCTCCAGAACGAGACCTACCACACCCGCATGCTTGCAGCCATGGAGGAACAGACTAGGGCCTTGCGTGGGCTGCCTCCCATAGTGGCACCACCTCCGGATGCAGCTGCACAGGGTGATAATAGCGACAGCAGTGATACTCCCACAATAGGGTAGCCGTGTGGGCCATGAGCCCATGGAGGTGTTTTTATTTCGCAAAATCCACACAGGTGGGTTTTGGTGTGCACCCTGTCCTCCGACCTCCTGGGTGGCCTCCCCAACCCCCCCCGGGCCCATTAATGGCCATTTTTTTTTTTTTTTTTTTTTTATTTATTTTTAATTTTTTTTGGGACAGTGTGTTGCCTTGTGTGGCTCCCGTGGGCATACGCTGCATTGTGGCTGGGCACATGCAGGCTTGTCATGTATTTGGTTCAGATGCTTGGGTTTTTGTCACACACACCCCTCCTGCTTCCCGTTTCCACGGGCTTGCAAAGGGTGTGCCCAAGTGACATTGACGTACATGGTGACATTGGACTCCCACTACATGTGTGGGTAGTCTAGTCAATACTGTGTATACATTCCTAGTGCATATTGTTGTTGTGTTGTACACTGCATGTTGCATTGATGTGTAACTCATCATCCATGTCTACCTCCTAATTTGCAGGTCCTTTCCTCATGTCTACACAAGGCCTTCTACTTTGGAGATGGGGTCCATGTTAGCAGCAGTGCACCGACAACTCTACATGGCGGCAACACTGTACAGTTGGAAGTGGTGGGAGTGCAGGCATTTCCAGGTGGTGAGACTACTGATTCCTTACATTCATAATGTCATGTTAATGGTAGTTTTGAGGGTCAGTAGCTGATAAGTGTTATTGCTAAATACCTGCTCAAGTGTGTTGTTGGTCCTGCATTACTGTGAGCATTTCAGATGTAGCGAGTTTCAATTAGGGACACTGTACTTTGTGACACTTGTGTCATGTTGTGGGGATTACTGTTTACCTGCACATAGCATGACATGGCACGGTGTGTCGTGTGGCGGTGCTGGGGATGGGTTGGGTGACATGGCACTGTCCTCATGTTGCATTTTGCAAGTGGGTATTCATTTTAGCTGCATGAATGTGTTTTTTCACGAAACTGCATTGGTGGTGTCTGTGTAGGTAGGGATGCACACATTGTAACACTTCCAGGTGAACAATCTCAGGCTGGTATGGTTTTGACGGTTGATTCTCCAGACATTCAGGGTCAGTGTCAGGTTGAGTCATCATTGATTGTAAGATGGTATGTGCCAGGGCAGTGTGCACTCCACAGGGGTGTAATTTCTATGTGAAGTAATTAGCCACTAGCTGTGTACGGGCTGCCTCCCCCTGTGCCCTTTCCCCTCCCATGCGCAGCGGGCGTGCATGTGGTTGGGGATGTGGGGGCACCACCATGTCCACGGCCAGGCCCCGGCGTGTTGCAACGTTGTGCAGGACACATGCTGCCACTATGATCCTGCACACTACTGGGGGAGCGTATAACAGCTGCCCGCCAGAACGGTCAAGGGAGCGAAAGCGTGACTTAAGCACTCCGAATGTGCGCTCCACTATGCCCCGGGTTGCAATGTGGGCTGTGTTATATCTTACCTCGGGTGGCGTGGTGGGGTTCCGAATTGGCGTCATCATGTGGGGGCTGAGAGGGTAGGCACTGTCCCCTGTGGAGGTGGTGATGGGTATCATTGGTGGGGTTGTGACCTTGCTCAGTATCTGACATGCATGCATGTGCAGTGGCATTCATACTCACCAAGCAGCCATGTATCGCCATGCCGCCCAGCTTCTAGGTCCCGGCTTAGGGTGGACATTCGGTAAATGAAGCTGTCGTGGGTGGACCCGGGATAGTTGGCATATACTGAGGTGATAATTCCCTTGGCATTACATACTACCTGCACGTTGATGGAATGCCAGTGCTTGCGGTTCCTATAGATGTGCTCAGATGCCCTGGGGGGACGTAGAGCCACATGGTTGCAGTCGATGGCACCTAGCACTTTGGGGAATCGTGCCACACCGTAAAAATCCAGGGCGGCAGCATGCCTTTCTGCAGGTGTTCTGGGCAGGTATATGTGCCTGCGGACTGATGGGCGTGCAGTGATGATGTTCAAGACCTGGTGTAGGCAGCATGACTGTGTGGCCTGTGACACCCCACCCACTATGGCACTTGTCCGCTGAAATGATCCAGTGGCTAAGAAGTGCAGTACATTGAGGACCTTCTCCAGGGGGCTGAGTGCTTGGGAGCACAGGGTGGGTGATGTGAGGTCATCCTCCCACTCACTCACCAGGTCCAGTATTATGTGTGGTGGAAACCTGTACCTCCCATACACCTGGTCATCAGGCATCCCGAAAAGGCTGGTTCTGGGTGTGAACATTCTGGCCCTGACTATCCTCCTCCTCCTCCTTTGGTAGCCCACGGCCACTGCTGCTAGGAACGGTATATTCATCCTGGCGTCTGAGCTTGTTAGTTTTTTGCGCGCAAATTTATGCGTCGCGGGTCGACGTATGCCTGCTTCCTACTGGCGTACGTGTTTCTTTGCGCGTGTTGTAGGCGAGCATGTGAAACTTCCCGCGCACCCCTGTAATCCAGTACCCAGGCCAATAGCGTGTGGAAATTTCCGGGCACCCCGGAATACATGTGCGCTGATGTACTCGCGTGTGTAAGTGCCCGCGCACCCCTGAAATACACGTACATAGGCCAATCGCGTGTACGTGCACTTTTGTCCAATTACACGCGATGACACTCTGACGTGCAGTCTTTCCACGTGTGCTCCAGCATCACGTGCTATGAGGGAAACACCCGTGCGGGTCACATCACAGACGCGCTTACGCGCTGAGGGCCTTTGGTCCAATAAAATCACGTATGCGTGTTGACGCGCTCACGCGCTGAGGGCCTTTGGTCCAATAGAATCGCGTATGCGTGCTGACGCGCTTACGCGCTAAGGGCCTTTCCTCGAATTTCACGCTGACGTGCAGGATTTTCACGTGCCAAATGACTCCGTATCAAGCTGGCCACGCGAAAACACACGGAAGACCACGCTCCTGCCCAGAAGGCCGAATTACTGCCCCCCAGCGCCCCGAGCAGCCTCCCACGTGCCATCTGCTGCTGCCTGCCTGCCTGCCTGCTGCCACCGTGCCCTGCCATTTGGTGCCTGCACATCAGCCATCTGCAGGGGTCCAGTTGCTGTGTCCACCCCTGCTGGAACAGAAGATTCCCGACTGGGATAACATCGCTCTACAGCCCAGCCCCAGGACCCAGTTGCCCACCCACTCCTGCCTCTGGGGTTGCCATGTCGGGCACTTCAACATCTGGCACCAGTGGCAACCCCAGGCCAGAGGGGCACCAGCTTCACTGCCACCGAAGTTGGTGTCCTGGTGGAGCATGTCCTGGGGCAGTATGATGCCCTCTTTGGATCGTCCCGCGCCAGGAAGGAAGGACGGGAGAGGATCTGGGCCGACGGTGTGGTTTCCATCAACGCGGAGGGGGTAGCAACCCGCGACGTCCAGAAGATCAAGACGCGCTGGGAGGACTTGAGGTCCAGGACCCTCGTGAAGGCCCGGCGCCTCGTGGAGGGGGGCCGGGGCCGCATGAGTTCCATCCAGATGAGGGTCCTGGAACGCGTACGCCCAGGGCTCCACGCCCAGATCCTTGAGAGGGAGACCCGTCTGGAGTTGAGCGGTAAGTGGCCAAGCATTGCTGGGTGAGACAGGGCATGTTGCGGTGTGCTGGTTGTCTGATACTTGCCTGTATGTGTGACATAGGCCATGTATGCATGTATGTGTGCAGGGACATCATGGTAATGCATGTGCGACCAGTGATGTTTGAACCACATGGTTGTTGCATGTGTTTAAATGCGACATGGGGAGCCCTATGCAGATTGTACACATGAGAGCATGCCAGTCTCCGTTCCTGGACATGGGTGGGGGTGAGGGATGGGTGCTGATGCCAGGTACATATATGGTAGCCATGTCTGTGTGCCTGACCTGCGTGTCTGTGACTTGTGAATGCCATGGATGCATGCCACATGTGTGTGACAATGCACAGATTCACTGATGCAGCCTAGTTATCCTTGTATCCGCTGTGTTTGGGGTGTATGAGGCCAGATGGATGTGACTGAGGTGAAGTGTGTGCATGTGATAGGCATGACCCATGATGCATGTGAGTTCCATATCATTGTATGTTTCAAGAGTCCATTGGACATGTATGGAAATGTCCATGGCATGCACCATGCCTGTTACTGTGTGTGTTTTGCCTGGACTGACCCATGTGTTGTGGAGGGACATGATGGAAGTGTACTTTGACAGTGGTACTCATCTGCTATTGCTTCCTGTCTAGGGGACCATTGTACAGTACCCTGATGCTTGTGTTCTATGTCTCCCTCTATGCAGCGGCTAGTGAAGAAGAGGGCGGAGATGGCGCTGTGGAGCAAGGCGGCGGGGATGCCCCCACAGCTGCAGCGAAAGGGGTGGGTGAGCCCCCACAGGGGCCTGCTACGGCGGAAGACGGTGAGGAGCCATCTTGGTTGGTGGTTTCCACAGAGGAGGAGGAGGCCGCCACTGAGGCACACATGGGGCCTGTTGGGGGCATCCCTGCTGGTGCAAGTGGTGCAGTCCAGGGGCAGGGGCAGGAGGCAGCACAGGTCACCGTGGAGGGGCCTGTGCATGTCGCTGTCCCTGACCCTGTGAGTGCACCACCATGCACCAGCAGGGATGCCCTGTCCCAGGCCTGTCCGCAGGTAGAGGGGATGTCCATGTCACCTGACTCCCCTCCACCTGTGGACGAGGGGACCCGTGGCTGTATGAAGAAGGTCCTGATTGGGGTCGTGATGCGCACGGGTGCAATTCGTGATGACGTGCGTGCTTCCCGGGAGGAGCACGCACGTCATCACGAAGAGCACCGTGCCGACGTGGCCCAATTGGGATCTTCCATGTTTGTGGGTTTCCTGCATGTGTCGGCCAATCTGGCGGCCCTCTCCTCCTCTGTGGAGGCTATAAGCCGGTCGTTCTCCTTGCCGTCTTCCGGCCCAGATGCCACCAGGGCCCCCTGTGGACCTGCCCTGACCAATGCACCCAACTTGGTGCGGATCCCATCCCTGCCACCGTCGGGAGTCGGAGGTCCAGCAGGGGTGGACACCACAGCAACTGTACCCCAGCAGATGGAGGATGTGCCGGCATCATCAGGCAGGGCACGTGCACGACAGCGTCGGTGGATTCCATCAGCCTGGATGCCGTCGTGCTGGCAGAGGCAGTTGCGTCGGAGGCAGCAGCAGAGTCAACGTGGGAGGCATCATGGCTCGGGGCCATCAACATCGGAGGGGCAGGCATCGGCCGGAGGGCAGGAGGACCCAGGACAGGAAGTGTCTTCCGTGTGGCTGCGGTTGGGCCAGCAGATAGGTGCGGAGCGGCGGCGGGCAGAAGAGGCGCGGCTCACGATGGTCAGGGCGGAGAACTCCATGCGGAGGGCCCTGAGGCGGGCCGAGTGCCTCGAGGCAATCCGCAGGGGGTTGGAGGAGCAGATGGCGTCGTCCCTGCAGACCCTCGGGGCCATGGAACAGGACCGCCTCCGGGACATAGACGAGGAGTTTGATGATGCCCTGGCCCGGAACACCACGGAGTGAGCCGCTGGACTTGCCCGCCGCCTTTGTATATGGTTCTTTAGTTTTAGGTTTCCTTGGTTTCTTCTTATGATTTGGAGTCGACGGACACTGCTCCACTTTTTGTATATAGTTGCATTTTAGTTAGGGTTTTTTGTAGGTTTCCTTTGTTCAGTTGGGCTCATGGACCCTTGCATGTTTTGTACATAGTTCTTCATGGATTGTTTTATTTTTTTTTTTATTTATTCACCATGGAGCAATGGTCTTTGCATTTATTTTTCTCTCTCGGATTGATTTTATTTTTAATGTGACTTTGGACAATATTTTTTGGGATTTGGATTTGTAGTTTTGATTTTTTTGGACGGACATGCAGCTTATCTTTTTTTCATTGCCATTGTAGTTTGTTTCATTTCATTTGCATTCAATTTTTTTTTAATACAATTTTGTTTTCATACTTCACTGTGTGGTATCATCTCATTGGTTTCATGCATGTCATGTTGGGTGTTTTCCCATTCAATTGCAACCATTGTGTGTGACGGACATGGGTTCATTTGCTTTATGAACATTGGGGGTGTAACATGTAATTTCCATTTCCATGTGGGTTAATGGGTTACTTGGTAGGGCCTTTTGGCTGTGGAGGCTGACCATAACGCACATGATTGGGGATTGTGAGGACCTGGGTGCAGGCGGACATGAGTGGGGGCCTTGTGGAGGCTGCCCATGGTGGCTGGGGGGTGGGGGTGGTGGGAGACATGAGTGGGGGCCTGGTGGAGGCTGCCCCTGCACTGCTGGGGGGTGGGGGTGATAGGGGACATGGGTGGGAGCCTGGTGGGGGCTGCCCATGGTGGCTGGGGGTGGGGGTTGGTGGGAGACATGAGTGGGGGCCTGGTGGGGGCTGGCCATGGTGGCTGGGGGGTGGGGGTGATAGGGGACATGAGTGGGGGCCTGGTGGAGGCTGCCCATGGTGGCTGGGGGGTGGGGGTGGTGGGAGACATGAGTGGGGGCCTGGTGGAGGCTGCCCCTGCACTGCTGGGGGGTGGGGTGATAGGGGACATGGGTGGGAGCATGGTGGGGGCTGCCCATGGTGGCTGGGGGGGGTGGGTGGGAGACATGAGTGGGGGCCTGGTGGGGGCTGGCCATGGTGGCTGGGGGGTTGGGGTGGTGGGAGACATGAGTGGGGGCCTGGTGGGGGCTGCCCATGGTGGCTTGGGGGTGGGGGTGCAGGGGGACATGAGTGGGGGCCTGGTGGAGGGTGCCCCTGCACTGCTGAGGGGTGGGGGTGGTGGGAGACATGAGTTGGACATGAGTGGGGGCCTGGTGGAGGGTGCCCTGCACTGCTGAGGGGTGGGGGTGGTGGGAGACATGAGTTGGACATGAGTGGGGGCCTGGTGGAGGGTGCCCTGCACTGCTGGGGGGGGTGGGGGTGGTGGGAGACATGAGTGGGGGCCTGGTGGGGGCTGGCCATGGTGGCTGGGGGGAGGGGGTGATAGGGGACATGAGTGGGGGCCTGTTGGGGGCTGCCCATGGTGGCTGGGGGGTGGGGGTGGGTGGGAGACATGAGTGGGGGCCTGGTGGGGGCTGCCCATGGTGGCTGGGGGGTGGGGGTGGGTGGGAGACATGAGTGGGGGCCTGGTGGGGGCTGCCCATGGTGGCTGGGGGGTGGGGGTGATAGGGGACATGAGTGGGGGCCTGGTGGAGGCTGCCCATGGTGGCTGGGTGGTGGGGGTTGTGGGAGACATGAGTGGGGGCCTGGTGGAGGCTGCCCCTGCACTGCTGGGGGGTGGGGGTGATAGGGGACATGGGTGGGAGCCTGGTGGGGGCTGCCCATGGTGGCTGGGGGGGTGGGTGGGAGACATGAGTGGGGGCCTGGTGGGGGCTGCCCATGGTGGCTGGGTGGTGGGGGTGGTGGGAGACATGGGTGGGGGCCTGGTGGAGGGTGCCCCACACTGCTGGGGGTGGGGGTGGTGGGAGACATGAGTGGGGGCCTGTTGGGGGCTGCCCATGGTGGCTGGGGGGTGGGGGTGGGTGGGAGACATGAGTGGGGGCCTGGTGGGGGCTGTCCATGGTGGCTGGGGGGTGGGGGTGGGTGGGAGACATGAGTGGGGGCCTGGTGGGGGCTGCCCATGGTGGCTGGGGGGTGGGGGTGGTGGGAGACATGGGTGGGGGCCTGGTGGAGGGTGCCCCACACTGCTGGGGGGGTGGGGGTGGTGGGAGACATGAGTGGGGGCCTGGGGGAGGCTGCCCATGGTGGCTGGGGGGTGGGGGTGGGTGGGAGACATGTGTAGGGGCCTGGTGGGGGCTGCCCATGGTGGCTGGGGGGTGGGGGTGATAGGGGACATGAGTGGGGGCCTGGTGGAGGCTGCCCATGGTGGCTGGGGGTGGGGGTGGTGGGACACATGAGTGGGGGCCTGGTGGAGGCTGCGCCTGCACTGCTGGGGGGTGGGGGTGATAGGGGACATGGGTGGGAGCCTGGTGGGGGCTGCCCATGGTGGCTGGGGGCGGGGGTGGGTGGGCGACATGAGTGGGGGCCTGGTGGGGGCTGGCCATGGTGGCTGGGGGGTGGGGGTGATAGGGGACATGAGTGGGGGCCTGTGGTGGGAGACATGAGTGGGGGCCTGGTGGAGGCTGCCCCTGTATGCTGGGGGGTGGGGGTGCCGGCATCATCAGGCAGGGCACGTGCACGACAGCGTCGGTGGATTCCATCAGCCTGGATGCCGTCGTGCTGGCAGAGGCAGTTGCGTCGGAGGCAGCAGCAGAGTCAACGTGGGAGGCATCATGGCTCGGGGCCATCAACATCGGAGGGGCAGGCATCGGCCGGAGGGCAGGAGGACCCAGGACAGGAAGTGTCTTCCGTGTGGCTGCGGTTGGGCCAGCAGATAGGTGCGGAGCGGCGGCGGGCAGAAGAGGCGCGGCTCACGATGGTCAGGGCGGAGAACTCCATGCGGAGGGCCCTGAGGCGGGCCGAGTGCCTCGAGGCAATCCGCAGGGGGTTGGAGGAGCAGATGGCGTCGTCCGTGCAGACCCTCGGGGCCATGGAACAGGACCGCCTCCGGGACATAGACGAGGAGTTTGATGATGCCCTGGCCCGGAACACCACGGAGTGAGCCGCTGGACTTGCCCGCCGCCTTTGTATATGGTTCTTTAGTTTTAGGTTTCCTTGGTTTCTTCTTATGATTTGGAGTCGACGGACACTGCTCCACTTTTTGTATATAGTTGCATTTTAGTTAGGGTTTTTTGTAGGTTTCCTTTGTTCAGTTGGGCTCATGGACCCTTGCATGTTTTGTACATAGTTCTTCATGGATTGTTTTATTTTTTTTTTTATTTATTCACCATGGAGCAATGGTCTTTGCATTTATTTTTCTCTCTCGGATTGATTTTATTTTTAATGTGACTTTGGACAATATTTTTTGGGATTTGGATTTGTAGTTTTGATTTTTTTGGACGGACATGCAGCTTATCTTTTTTTCATTGCCATTGTAGTTTGTTTCATTTCATTTGCATTCAATTTTTTTTTAATACAATTTTGTTTTCATACTTCACTGTGTGGTATCATCTCATTGGTTTCATGCATGTCATGTTGGGTGTTTTCCCATTCAATTGCAACCATTGTGTGTGACGGACATGGGTTCATTTGCTTTATGAACATTGGGGGTGTAACATGTAATTTCCATTTCCATGTGGGTTAATGGGTTACTTGGTAGGGCCTTTTGGCTGTGGAGGCTGACCATAACGCACATGATTGGGGATTGTGAGGACCTGGGTGCAGGCGGACATGAGTGGGGGCCTTGTGGAGGCTGCCCATGGTGGCTGGGGGGTGGGGGTGGTGGGAGACATGAGTGGGGGCCTGGTGGAGGCTGCCCCTGCACTGCTGGGGGGTGGGGGTGATAGGGGACATGGGTGGGAGCCTGGTGGGGGCTGCCCATGGTGGCTGGGGGTGGGGGTTGGTGGGAGACATGAGTGGGGGCCTGGTGGGGGCTGGCCATGGTGGCTGGGGGGTGGGGGTGATAGGGGACATGAGTGGGGGCCTGGTGGAGGCTGCCCATGGTGGCTGGGGGGTGGGGGTGGTGGGAGACATGAGTGGGGGCCTGGTGGAGGCTGCCCCTGCACTGCTGGGGGGTGGGGTGATAGGGGACATGGGTGGGAGCATGGTGGGGGCTGCCCATGGTGGCTGGGGGGGTGGGTGGGAGACATGAGTGGGGGCCTGGTGGGGGCTGGCCATGGTGGCTGGGGGGTTGGGGTGGTGGGAGACATGAGTGGGGGCCTGGTGGGGGCTGCCCATGGTGGCTTGGGGGTGGGGGTGCAGGGGGACATGAGTGGGGGCCTGGTGGAGGGTGCCCCTGCACTGCTGAGGGGTGGGGGTGGTGGGAGACATGAGTTGGACATGAGTGGGGGCCTGGTGGAGGGTGCCCTGCACTGCTGAGGGGTGGGGGTGGTGGGAGACATGAGTTGGACATGAGTGGGGGCCTGGTGGAGGGTGCCCTGCACTGCTGGGGGGGTGGGGGTGGTGGGAGACATGAGTGGGGGCCTGGTGGGGGCTGGCCATGGTGGCTGGGGGGAGGGGGTGATAGGGGACATGAGTGGGGGCCTGTTGGGGGCTGCCCATGGTGGCTGGGGGGTGGGGGTGGGTGGGAGACATGAGTGGGGGCCTGGTGGGGGCTGCCCATGGTGGCTGGGGGGTGGGGGTGGGTGGGAGACATGAGTGGGGGCCTGGTGGGGGCTGCCCATGGTGGCTGGGGGGTGGGGGTGATAGGGGACATGAGTGGGGGCCTGGTGGAGGCTGCCCATGGTGGCTGGGTGGTGGGGGTTGTGGGAGACATGAGTGGGGGCCTGGTGGAGGCTGCCCCTGCACTGCTGGGGGGTGGGGGTGATAGGGGACATGGGTGGGAGCCTGGTGGGGGCTGCCCATGGTGGCTGGGGGGGTGGGTGGGAGACATGAGTGGGGGCCTGGTGGGGGCTGCCCATGGTGGCTGGGTGGTGGGGGTGGTGGGAGACATGGGTGGGGGCCTGGTGGAGGGTGCCCCACACTGCTGGGGGTGGGGGTGGTGGGAGACATGAGTGGGGGCCTGTTGGGGGCTGCCCATGGTGGCTGGGGGGTGGGGGTGGGTGGGAGACATGAGTGGGGGCCTGGTGGGGGCTGTCCATGGTGGCTGGGGGGTGGGGGTGGGTGGGAGACATGAGTGGGGGCCTGGTGGGGGCTGCCCATGGTGGCTGGGGGGTGGGGGTGGTGGGAGACATGGGTGGGGGCCTGGTGGAGGGTGCCCCACACTGCTGGGGGGGTGGGGGTGGTGGGAGACATGAGTGGGGGCCTGGGGGAGGCTGCCCATGGTGGCTGGGGGGTGGGGGTGGGTGGGAGACATGTGTAGGGGCCTGGTGGGGGCTGCCCATGGTGGCTGGGGGGTGGGGGTGATAGGGGACATGAGTGGGGGCCTGGTGGAGGCTGCCCATGGTGGCTGGGGGTGGGGGTGGTGGGACACATGAGTGGGGGCCTGGTGGAGGCTGCGCCTGCACTGCTGGGGGGTGGGGGTGATAGGGGACATGGGTGGGAGCCTGGTGGGGGCTGCCCATGGTGGCTGGGGGCAGGGGTGGGTGGGCGACATGAGTGGGGGCCTGGTGGGGGCTGGCCATGGTGGCTGGGGGGTGGGGGTGATAGGGGACATGAGTGGGGGCCTGTGGTGGGAGACATGAGTGGGGGCCTGGTGGAGGCTGCCCCTGTATGCTGGGGGGTGGGGGTGCCGGCATCATCAGGCAGGGCACGTGCACGACAGCGTCGGTGGATTCCATCAGCCTGGATGCCGTCGTGCTGGCAGAGGCAGTTGCGTCGGAGGCAGCAGCAGAGTCAACGTGGGAGGCATCATGGCTCGGGGCCATCAACATCGGAGGGGCAGGCATCGGCCGGAGGGCAGGAGGACCCAGGACAGGAAGTGTCTTCCGTGTGGCTGCGGTTGGGCCAGCAGATAGGTGCGGAGCGGCGGCGGGCAGAAGAGGCGCGGCTCACGATGGTCAGGGCGGAGAACTCCATGCGGAGGGCCCTGAGGCGGGCCGAGTGCCTCGAGGCAATCCGCAGGGGGTTGGAGGAGCAGATGGCGTCGTCCGTGCAGACCCTCGGGGCCATGGAACAGGACCGCCTCCGGGACATAGACGAGGAGTTTGATGATGCCCTGGCCCGGAACACCACGGAGTGAGCCGCTGGACTTGCCCGCCGCCTTTGTATATGGTTCTTTAGTTTTAGGTTTCCTTTGTTTCTTCTTATGATTTGGAGTCGACGGACACTGCTCCACTTTTTGTATATAGTTGCATTTTAGTTAGGGTTTTTTGTAGGTTTCCTTTGTTCAGTTGGGCTCATGGACCCTTGCATGTTTTGTACATAGTTCTTCATGGATTGTTTTATTTTTTTTTTTATTTATTCACCATGGAGCAATGGTCTTTGCATTTATTTTTCTCTCTCGGATTGATTTTATTTTTAATGTGACTTTGGACAACATTTTTTGGGATTTGGATTTGTAGTTTTGATTTTTTTGGACGGACATGCAGCTTATCTTTTTTTCATTGCCATTGTAGTTTGTTTCATTTCATTTGCATTCAATTTTTTTTTAATACAATTTTGTTTTCATACTTCACTGTGTGGTATCATCTCATTGGTTTCATGCATGTCATGTTGGGTGTTTTCCCATTCAATTGCAACCATTGTGTGTGACGGACATGGGTTAATTTGCTTTATGAACATTGGGGGTGTAACATGTAATTTCCATTTCCATGTGGGTTAATGGGTTACTTGGTAGGGCCTTTTGGCTGTGGAGGCTGACCATAACGCACATGATTGGGGATTGTGAGGACCTGGGTGCAGGCGGACATGAGTGGGGGCCTTGTGGAGGCTGCCCATGGTGGCTGGGGGGTGGGGGTGGTGGGAGACATGAGTGGGGGCCTGGTGGAGGCTGCCCCTGCACTGCTGGGGGGTGGGGGTGATAGGGGACATGGGTGGGAGCCTGGTGGGGGCTGCCCATGGTGGCTGGGGTGGGGGTTGGTGGGAGACATGAGTGGGGGCCTGGTGGGGGCTGGCCATGGTGGCTGGGGGGTGGGGGTGATAGGGGACATGAGTGGGGGCCTGGTGGAGGCTGCCCATGGTGGCTGGGGGGTGGGGGTGGTGGGAGACATGAGTGGGGGCCTGGTGGAGGCTGCCCCTGCACTGCTGGGGGGTGGGGGTGATAGGGGACATGGGTGGGAGCATGGTGGGGGCTGCCCATGGTGGCTGGGGGGGGTGGGTGGGAGACATGAGTGGGGGCCTGGTGGGTGCTGGCCATGGTGGCTGGGGGGTTGGGGTGGTGGAAGACATGAGTGGGGGCCTGGTGGGGGCTGCCCATGGTGGCTGGGGGGTGGGGGTGCAGGGGGACATGAGTGGGGGCCTGGTGGAGGGTGCCCCTGCACTGCTGAGGGGTGGGGGTGGTGGGAGACATGAGTTGGACATGAGTGGGGGCCTGGTGGAGGGTGCCCTGCACTGCTGAGGGGTGGGGGTGGTGGGAGACATGAGTTGGACATGAGTGGGGGCCTGGTGGAGGGTGCCCTGCACTTCTGGGGGGGTGGGGGTGGTGGGAGACATGAGTGGGGGCCTGGTGGGGGCTGGCCATGGTGGCTGGGGGGAGGGGGTGATAGGGGACATGAGTGGGGGCCTGTTGGGGGCTGCCCATGGTGGCTGGGGGGTGGGGGTGGGTGGGAGACATGAGTGGGGGCCTGGTGGGGGCTGCCCATGGTGGCTGGGGGGTGGGGGTGATAGGGGACATGAGTGGGGGCCTGGTGGAGGCTGCCCATGGTGGCTGGGTGGTGGGGGTTGTGGGAGACATGAGTGGGGGCCTGGTGGAGGCTGCCCCTGCACTGCTGGGGGGTGGGGGTGATAGGGGACATGGGTGGGAGCCTGGTGGGGGCTGCCCATGGTGGCTGGGGGGGTGGGTGGGAGACATGAGTGGGGGCCTGGTGGGGGCTGCCCATGGTGGCTGGGTGGTGGGGGTGGTGGGAGACATGGGTGGGGGCCTGGTGGAGGGTGCCCCACACTGCTGGGGGTGGGGGTGGTGGGAGACATGAGTGGGGGCCTGTTGGGGGCTGCCCATGGTGGCTGGGGGGTGGGGGTGGGTGGGAGACATGAGTGGGGGCCTGGTGGGGGCTGTCCATGGTGGCTGGGGGGTGGGGGTGGGTGGGAGACATGAGTGGGGGCCTGGTGGGGGCTGCCCATGGTGGCTGGGGGGTGGGGGTGGGGGTGGTGGGAGACATGGGTGGGGGCCTGGTGGAGGGTGCCCCACACTGCTGGGGGGGTGGGGGTGGTGGGAGACATGAGTGGGGGCCTGGGGGAGGCTGCCCATGGTGGCTGGGGGGTGGGGGTGGGTGGGAGACATGTGTAGGGGCCTGGTGGGGGCTGCCCATGGTGGCTGGGGGCTGGGGGTGATAGGGGACATGAGTGGGGGCCTGGTGGAGGCTGCCCATGGTGGCTGGGGGGTGGGGGTGGTGGGACACATGAGTGGGGGCCTGGTGGAGGCTGCGCCTGCACTGCTGGGGGGTGGGGGTGATAGGGGACATGGGTGGGAGCCTGGTGGGGGCTGCCCATGGTGGCTGGGGGCGGGGGTGGGTGGGCGACATGAGTGGGGGCCTGGTGGGGGCTGGCCATGGTGGCTGGGGGATGGGGGTGATAGGGGACATGAGTGGGGGCCTGTGGTGGGAGACATGAGTGGGGGCCTGGTGGAGGCTGCCCCTGGATGCTGGGGGGTGGGGGTGCAGGGGGACATGAGTGGGGGCCTTGTGGGGGATGCCCATGGTGGCTGGGGGGTGGGGGTGCAGGGGGACATGAGTGGGGGCCTGGTGGAGGGTGCCCCTGCACTGCTGAGGGGTGGGGGTGGTGGGAGACATGAGTTGGACATGAGTGGGGGCCTGGTGGAGGGTGCCCTGCACTGCTGGGGGTTGGGGGTGGTGGGAGACATGAGTGGGGGCCTGGTGGAGGGTGCCCCTGGATGCTGGGAGCTGGGGGTGCAGGGGGGACATGAGTGGGGGCCTGGTGGAGGGTGCCCCTGCACTGCTGAGGGGTGGGGGTGGTGGGAGACATGAGTTGGACATGAGTGGGGGCCTGGTGGGGGCTGGCCATGTTGGCTGGGGGGTGGGGGTGATAGGGGGCATGAGTGGGGGCCTGGTGGAGGGTGCCCCACACTGCTGGGGGGGTGGGGGTGGTGGGAGACATGAGTGGGGGCCTGGTGGAGGCTGCCCCTGGATGCTGGGTGGTGGGGGTGCAGGGGGACATGAGTGGGGGCCTGGTGGGGGATGCCCATGGTGGCTGGGGGGTGGGGGTGCAGGGGGACATGAGTGGGGGTCTGGTGGAGGGTGCCCCTGCACTGCTGAGGGGTGGGGGTGGTGGGAGACATGAGTTGGACATGAGTGGGGGCCTGGTGGAGGGTGCCCTGCACTGCTGGGGGTTGGGGGTGCAGGGGGCCATGAGTGGGGGCCTGGTGGAGGGTGCCCCTGGATGCTGGGGGGTGGGGGTGATAGGGGACATGAGTGGGGGCCTGGTGGAGGGTGCCCCACACTGCTGGGGGGGTGGGTGTGCTGGGTGACATGAGCAGGTGTGCAGGGTAGTCCCCTGTGGTGTCGGCTGCCTGCAGGGGCCGTGGAGGGTGTACAGGGAATACCTGGGAGCACACAGCCAAATTGCGTGTAGAATTTCCCACGTACCCCTGAAATACACGTACCCAGCCAAATCGCGTGTGGAAATTCCCACGCAGGTACCCGGCCAAATCGCGTGTGGGACTTCCCGCGCACCCCTGAGACCCACGTACCCAGCCAAGTCGCGTGTGGAAATTCCCACGCACGTACCCGGCCAAATCGCGTGAGGTACTTCCCGCGCACCCCTGAGATTCACGTACCCAGCCAAGTCGCGTGTGGAAATTCCCGCGCACGTACCCGGCCAAATTGCGTGTGGAACTTCCCGCGCACCCCTGAAATCCACGTACCCTTCCAAATCGCGTGTGAGACTTCCCGCGCACCCCTGAGATCCACGTACCCAGCCAAATCGCGTGTGGTAATTCCCGCGCACGTACCCAGCCAAATCGCGTGTGCAACTTCCCGCGCACCCCTGAAATCCACGTACCCTGCCAAATCACGTGTGGGACTTCCCGCGCACCCCTGAGATCCACGTACCCAGCCAAGTCGCGTGTGGAAATTCCCGTGCACGTACCCGGCCAAATTGCGTGTGCAACTTCCCGCGCACCCCTGAAATCCACGTACCCTGCCAAATCGCGTGTGGGACTTCCCGCGCACCCCTGAGATCCACGTACCCAGCCAAATCGTGTGTTGAAATTCCTGCGCACGTACCCGGCCAAATCCCGTGTGGTACTTCCTGCGCACCCCTGAAATCCACGTACCCTGCCAAATCGCGTGTGAGACTTCCCGTGTACCCCTGAGATCCACGTACCCAGCCAAGTCGCGTGTGGAAATTCCTGCGCACGTACCCGGCCAAATCGCGTGTGGAACTTCCCGCGCACCCCTGAAATCCACGTACCCTGCCAAATCGCGTGTGAAAGTTCCCGCGCACCCCACAATACACGCACACGTTATTTTTTAGTCAGCTGGTGTCCGTGTTTGTGGGTACCCCTTTGCACGTCATTTGTCCTGGAGGGCCACAGTATAGGACATTCATCATAGCTGTATATAGGTGCTATTTGTTGGCGCACCTTTTGGCGCACATTTATTACAGGCGCAGATACGCTACCGCCTGCTTTCTTGTGGCGGTCGTGTTTGTGCCTGTGCGCTGGTTTGACCGTGCGCTTTTTTGCCCTATTCGATTCCATGAATACGTGTTGTAGGCGAGCGTGTGGGCGTTCCGCGCACTTGCACCCTGTACTTCCCCCGTGACGCCCACATTTTGGCAAGTTGTTCCCCATTCCGAGTGTTACGCCCCGTGTTCCGCCTACTTTTGTTTTGTGCGCCGCGCTATGTGCGATTTTCGCTGTGGCCTGTGCAATTTTCGTTGTGACCTGGCGCACGCCGTTAGATGGCCTGTGCGCCAACGTGCACCCCGCCCTTTTTTAGCGCACATCCGATGGTTTTCTCGCGCACGCTCTTCCATGAATCGATGTGCGCTGCTTTTCGTGCGATTTTCGCACTTGCACTGCGATTTTCGCTATTCCACTGCGAATCGCACGTTTTTGGCCACTTGCGCCGCGCTAATTATTCCATGAATCGGCCTGTCAGTATTTTCACCTGACAAGGATTCTTGACTGTAAGCTTCCATAGTAGACATGTTTTTGAAAGTTGCTTTTTAGTGCTAAGCTTTGTGGTTAGTTATCCTAAAGTGTCGAAAGCACTCTAAACTGTATACTCGATACAAATCCCACTCTGCCACCAGTGTTAGGCGGAAACCTGTGCAGTTCCCTCTGGGACCACTGCAAAAGATTTAGGACTACAGGTGTTTGGCAGTAAACCCACTTGGTAGCAGTCTGTACCACACAGATTCACTTGGTAGCTGTGGCTGAGCAGTCAGACTTCCCTCAAGAAGAGTTAGGCAGTATGTGGAGTATACAATATAGGGCAATCCACACAGTAGAACAAGCAAACACGGAACAAGGCTTCGGTGCAAAGATATAAAGGTATTTATTTATAACAACACATCTATGGAAAACACTCTGGCACTAATACGGCAAACAACTTCAATCACAATTACCTATACGAAGAAAAAGATCAATCCCCCTAACAATAGTTCGACAAGTCTAGGTTTACGGGCATCACTTATTTGCAGACAGAGGTGTATGCTTTAACCGAGATGGCACTCTAATATTTGTTAGGACGGGAGAGAAAAATAAGGCAGGTTATGAAATCAACTCGGTACCAATACTTTTCGGACAAATGCAAGGCAAGTAAGGCAGGGTCTACTGCAGATCACAAAGTTCAGAGGCCAGGCCCACTCGGAGAGAGGCAAGGCGATATGTCCCAAAAGTGTCTCAGTGGAAATGCGCTTCGAGTCTTTATCGCAAATTGTTATGGAAAGGTTGGACTAGTTCAGAACAGAAAGTTAAAGAACGCTTGGAGGCGACCCAATGGAAAGGCGAGGATTAAGACACCTCACTCTATCCGGCAGAAAAGTGAAGCCAGGCGGACACAGTACCTTGTTTGTGGAGAGACAGCTCCGGCGGGGGCAGTTGTTCCTGGTGGTGGATGCACGTCGGGTCTTTGCCAAGAGAAGAGATGATCTCGTCGTTGAAGGAAAGTTGAAGATCGTTGCACCACCAGGGAAGAGACCAGCCGCGGAGTGCTCCGTCACAAGGCACCACCTTTTGGTCGTGGTACAGGGGTAGTGGCTATCCGGTTGCCGAGGTGCTCTGCACGGGCAATTCGACCACTGCATCCTGGAGCGAAGAAAAGAAAAGGGCGACTGGTTGTTCCCACCAGTCAGGGGAAGAGACTCTATGGCAGGGAGATCTCCTCTGTCGTCGGGAAGTGGTGAGTCGGTTCAGCAGGGCTCCACCGGAGGTGTCGTCGTTGCAGGTCAGCTCAGCTTTACCCTCGTCGGATTCTTAGGTCATGTGGTGACTTCTAAAGATCCAGTCCCAAAAGCCCTGCTTTTATGCAGAAAACCCCCATTCATTCAGCCTAGCTGTCAATCAAAACACGCTAAGTGGTGAGCGGGGAGGCTCACCACTTGGGCCAATCACACCAGAGTGCGACTGGAGTTGGCAAGGCAACTCAGTCCAGGGTGCCTAAAGCCCCTCCCACACCCCTGTGGTAACCCAGACAGAATGGCACCACTTTGGAGGGTCTCTGTACAGAAGCCCGCCAAAAGTGGAACAAAGGGCTCAACCTTTGGTTTAGGAGTCACAGAGACGAACAAGACGCCATTTTAAAAACCGAGTTCTGGCAGAAAATACCATCCAATAGACTTATTTAAGATAAGTAAACCGGTGGTATGTTAGAGACTAACGGGAAAAGGTATTAATCTCCAACAATGGGACGAATCCCATAGGGTTATATTTGGGGTCGAATATAACAAGTAGTTTCCACTGCCACCAGCCAAAACTCGACGAGGGGGGACGGGACAGTGCACCCTCGAATAACAGACCCAGGAGTAATCGAATTACCCCTACTAGTACGTCCACAATAGGATGGTTTGTACTAGTTCTGTTAGTAAATTTAGGTCTAGTAAAGCCAATGGTGACTTTACATGCCCGGGGAGACAGTGGTCAGTCCCCGGTATGGAGTCTATGATGGAGGTCCGCTAGGACACCCCAGTGTTACGGCACGGAGGGTGCGGTGTAACACACATAGAAAAACATATGAGACCCTTTGGAGTAAAAGACCCCATAGCCCATAGAACACATTGATATTCAAAGGAATTACACACATTCATGTCCAAGAGTGGGAGAAAAAGAGTTTCACTCTTGGCAGGATGGAAAAAAACAAACTCCAGAATTCCAGCAAAGCTGCTGGGGGACTCACTAGGTTAGGAAATTCAGCCTAAACAGTGCCTCGAGGCCATTCGCAGGGACCTGGAGTTCCAGATGTCATCGTCCCTGCGAACCCTCGGGGCCATGGAAGAGGACCGCCTCCGGGACATTGAGCAGGAGTTTGATGATGCCCCGGCCCGGAACATCAATATGTGAGTCGTTGGACTAGCCCGCTGCCCTTGTAAATAGTTATTTAGTTAGTATTAGGTTTCCTTTGGTTTTTTCTTTATTTTGGACCTTTTGGACAATGGACCACATTTTTGTATATATTTTTTTATTAGGTAGGAGTTTTTGATAGGTTTCATTTCTTCAGTTGGGATCATGGACCCTGGATTGTTCATCTGTACATAGTTGACTGTTGGATTCAACTTTTTTGTTTGAATTTCCCATGGGGCAATGGTTTTCACTTTTGTTTTTCCCTTGGATTTCATTTTTGGAACTGTGACTTTGGACACATTTCCTTTGGATTATGATTTGTTGTTTTTCATTATTCTACAGACATGCAGCTTTTCTTTTTTAATTTCCATTGTCGTTTGTTTGATTTTAATTCCATTCATGTTGCTTTTAATACATTTTTTTCTTCAAACCTCGATGTGTGGTATTATCTCATTGGTTTCATGCATGTGTGTGTGTGAGGGACATGTCTTCATTTACATACTTGCCATTGAGGTTGTGTCATTTAATTGGCATTTCTATGTGAGTGGGTGCAATACTTGGGTGGGTCTTTGGCATGTGGAGGCTGGCCATAAGGGCCAGGGATCTAGATTGTGATGACGTGTTGGCTGGGGGACATGTGTCAGGGCCTGCTGGCAGGTGTCCCTCAGTGCTGGGGGTGCAAGGGGACATGAGTGGGGGCCTGCTGGCAGGTGACCCTCAGTGCTGGGGGGTGGGGGTCCAAGGGGACATTAGTGGGGGCCTGCTGGCAGGTGCCCTGCACTGCTGGGGGTGGGGGTGCAAGGAGACATGGGTGGGACATGAGTGGGGGCCTGCTGGCAGGTGCACCACACTGCTGGGGGGTGGGGGTGCAAGGGGACATGAGTGGGACATGAGTGGGGGCCTGCTGGCAGGTAGCCCGCACTGCAGTGCTGGGGGTGCAAGGGGACATGAGTGGGGCCTGTTGGCAGGTGCCCCACACTGCTGGGGGGTGGGTGTGCAAGGGAACATGAGTGGGGGCCTGCTGGCAGGTGCCCCTCAGTGCTGGGGGTGCAAGGGGACATGAGTGGGGGCCTGTTGGCAAGTGCCCCACACTGCTGGGGGGTGGGTGTGCAAGGGAACATGAGTGGGGGCCTGCTGGCAGGTGCCCTGCACTGCTGGAGGGTGGGGTGCAGGGGGACATGAGTGGGACATGAGTGGGGGCCTGCTGGCAGGTGCCCTGCTCTGCTGGGGGGTGGTGCTGCAAGGGGACATGAGTGGGGGCCTGCTGCCAGGTGCTCCTGACTGCTGGAGGGTGGGGCGCAAGGGGACATGAGTGGTAAATGAGTGGGGGCCTGCTGGCAGGTACCCTGCTCTGCTGGGGGGTGGGTGTGCAAGGGGCCATGAGTGGGGGCCTGCTGGCAGGTGCCCTGCACTGCTGGGGGGTGGGGGTGCAAGGGGACATGGGTGGAACATGAGTGGGGGTCTGCTGGCAGGTGCCCCACACTGCTGGGGGGTGGGGGTGCTGGGGGAGGTGAGTGTGTGCCTGCTGACAGGTGCCCTGCACTGCTGTGTGGTGGGAGTGCAAGGGGGTAATGTGTTGGTGATCACTAGTGCAAGGTGACATGTGGCTTGGCTGGGGGGGCATGCCCATGGTGGATGGGCTGCCTGCGGGACAAAACCAGGGGTGCAGGGTAGTCCCCTGTGGTGTGGTCTGCCTGCAGGGGCCGTGGAGGGTATAGACAGAACACCTGGGAGGACCCACACTGCCAATTCACGTGTAGGACTCCCCTGCACCCCCGAAATACACGTACCCCACTCGCACAGGGCCTATCGCGTGTGAAACTTGCCCGCACCCCAGTAATACACGTACCCTCCTGTAATCGCATGTGGAACTTCCCGCACACCCCAGAAATACACGTACCCTGCTGGAATCGCGTGTGGGACTTCCCGCGCACCCCAGTAATATAGGTACCCTGCTGTGATCGCGTGTTACACTTCCACGCACCCCAGAAATACACGTACCCTGCTTTAATCGCGTGTGAAACATCCCCGCACCCCAGAAATACACCTACCCTGCTGGAATTGCGTGTGGGACTTCCCGCACACCCCTGTAATACACGTACCCTGCTGTAATCGCGTGTTGAACTTCCCCGCACCCCAGAAATACACGTACCCTGCTGAAATCACGTGTGTAACTTCCTGCGCACCCCTGTAATACACGTGCCCTGCTGAAATCGCGTGTCAAACTTCCCCGCACCCCAGAAATGCACGTACCCTGCTGAAATCACGTGTGTAACTTCCCGCGCACACCAGTAAGACACCTACACTGCTGAAATTGCGTGTTAAACTTCCCTGCACCCCAGAAATACACGTACCCTACTGAAATCGCGTGTGTAACTTCCCGCGCACCCCAGTAATACAGGTACCCTGCTGAAATTGCGTGTAAAAGTTCCCCGCACCCCAGAAA
This sequence comes from Ambystoma mexicanum, assembly GCF_040938575.1. Taxonomy (NCBI): domain Eukaryota; kingdom Metazoa; phylum Chordata; class Amphibia; order Caudata; family Ambystomatidae; genus Ambystoma; species Ambystoma mexicanum. The sequence continues at coordinate 1,356,632,802 of NC_090929.1, forward strand.
TACACGTACCCTTCTGATTTCGCATGTGGAACTTCCTGCGCACCCCAGTAATACTGGTACCCTGCTGAAATCGTGTGTAAAAATTCCCTGCACCCCAGAAATACACGTACCCTGCTGGAATCGCATGTGGAACTTCCAGCGCACCCCAGTAATACAGGTACCCTGCTGAAATCGCGTGTAAAAGTTCCCTGCAAACCAGAAATACACGTACCCTGCTGAAATCGCGTGTGGAACTTCCCGCGCACCCCAGTAATACTGGTACCCTGCTGAAATCGCGTGTAAAAATTCCCCGCACCCCAGAAATACACGTACCCTGCTGGAATCGCGTGTGGAACTTCCTACGCACCCCTGTAATACACGGACCCTGCTGTAATCGCGTGTTGAACTTCCCCGCTCCCCAGAAATACACGTACCCTGCTGAAATCGCGTGTGGAACTTCCCGCGCACCCCAGTAATACACGTTCCCCACTCGCCGTTTGCTGTTTGGCAGCCCTGTATACTAGTCCAGGGTTAGCGCAGCCCTTTGCGATGAATTGTGAATTTTGATGGCTTTTCCTTGCGCGAGGGTGTTCTTGGGGGCGTAACTGGCGCAGCTGCAGGGTCGCTGCGCCACTCTGCACCACGGCTGGTTTTGGAGGCTGAAATCCATTAATACGCTGTGCACGGATATCGATTTTAGCGCACGCAGCTGGCGCAGACATTCGCACGTGCACACTGTGCGCCAGCCCCGTGCGCCACTTTTGTGTGAAATTCTATGAATTACCCTGTTAATGTTTTCTGTTCGCGCCACACTGCTTTTTTAATTGTTTGTATGGCAGAAAAGAGGGGTGCAACAGAACTTAATTTCTGTCACCTTGTTTCCTTGGTGCTGTACACATGCTGGAGTATTTGCACTGGCATGGATTTTAATGCCAATGGAAATGCTGGAGATTATAATTGAATCCACCTGCTTTATTCATCAATTTAAAGAAGATGGAGTCAATAAGGATCTAGTGTACACATGTTTTCATTCTATTTTTAGACTTTGAAAGGTGGTTCCCCATGGAACCTATTTTTTCAATTTTCTGGGAGAAAGAGGGAGGGAAGGAGGAAGTGTTGGGGATAGGCACCAACCATTATAAAGGAGGAACAGGTGAAGAAGGTAAGATGTTGAGTACCAATCATAAAAACATGGTAGGGGGCAATTTCTTTCATGGGCCCCTATAATTAAAAATGTCCCCATTATCAAGTTACAGTACAACAAATAATGGCATCTTGTTTAACAAAAATGACATGCGTTCTATCAAAACTATAGCATACCTTTATATTGCAGTGTATTACACAACCTTACCTTTAACTTCACTTCAACTGTAACTGTTTTGCTGTGCCACAAAACATGCTTTGCTGCAGCATCCAACCCAATAGCTCATTTAAAAGTATTTCTGCTTTCATAGTGACTGTCATATGTGCTACTAGTTATACCAGTGCAGTATTCCATAATTCAAAATACGTACGAGTACATCAAATAACAATAACATATTTTTCTTTAAATGACCTGCCATCTGTCAAAACTATAGTAGACCTTCCTATTACACTGTATTATACAACCTTGCCTTTAATTTCACTTCAACTTCACTATGCTGAAAAACATGCTTCACTGCAGTACCCAATGTAATAATTTAATATGCTTTTAAAATCACTTTGGTTTCCATAGTTAATGCCATGTCCTACTACTTATACCAGGGAATAATTCCATAATTAAAAATACTAAATGATCAAGCAAGACTTCAGCAAATAATAACGTCTGTCAATACTACAGTAGACCTTCCTGGTACACTCTAGTATACAATACAACCACCAAATAGAGACATGAAGCCATTTTAATGACGTAGTGACCGGGCTCCTAAGCACAAATTCGGGACAATCCTTTACCTAAGGGTCACACCACGTCACCAGTTATCTCCTCTTGTCTTCTCCTCGTCAACAAACAGCTCAGTACTTGTAACAAATAGGTACTAAGTCACAATCACACTTTGTACAACACAATTTTAATTCCATATAAATCACAATACATTATTCAATTCATTAAAACATTGTCTTAAAATTGCAAAAATTCATAAAAAAACTTTTCACAACATTCTCATAAAACAATTCCCATATATAAAAACAACCTGTGTTATGCTCACCCTTGTGTCAACCTGCCTATACAAAACTCAATAATGTGTAGTGTTAGGGTGAACACTCTACCTCAAGAGACCAAATGGTCGGTAGCTATTTGGTTCACTTTTACTAAAGGATACCACTATACACGTAATTAATATGTTTACTTTATTCCGACCCCCTCCAGTGCTACCCTGGGGTGGATACCAGTCCGATATATCAGAAAAATTAATATATTGTCACTAAATCACAATAACTTTAGTTGCCCAACATGTTTCGTTCCTCACTCATTTATTCGACCAAGTGTTAAAAGAACTTCATCAGGCGGACCATCTGTACCCTTAAACAATATCTCTTCGCCTATGGTAGATCCCTCATTTTCAAAACGCTTTACTGTGCATGATTAACTCAGCATCACACAATTCTTGACCGTGTCACTTTTTTCAAAGGGTAATTGGACAACGGTTCCTGTAGGGGAGTATCCAAACAACAATGTCGGACCGCTCAAATCAGTAAAAGATCCCAGATTACTGCTTATGCCACGAGCCACGGCCCCAGGCCAACAGGATAACAGGCACTCTGGTCGCACTCTAGTATACAACCTTGCTTTAACTTCACTTCAACTGCAAGTGGTTTGCTATGCTACAAAACATGTTTCACTGCAGCGGCCATCACAATACATTAATAGCGTTTTTATAATTACTTCTGCTTCCATAGTGAATGCCATGTCCTACTACATATGCCAGGGATCAATTTTATTAAAAATAAATACCTTAATTATCACCATAAAGTACAACAAATAATTAAGTCTTTTTTAAAAAAAAGGCCTGCCTTCTGTCAAAACTGTAGCACACCTTCATATTAAAACGAATTATACAAGCTTCCATTTAACGTCACTTCAACTGCAAGTGGTTTACTGTGCTGCAAACCATGCTTTACTGCAGCAGCGATCGTAATACTTTAATATTGCTTTTAAAATGACTGAAGTTTCACACTTGCCAAAAAGCTTTCTTATACATTTACTTTTTTACTCTATTTTGTATTTTGGTTAGATATTAAACATTTCACAATAATTCATAACATATTCATCACAATTTCACAGTTAATTAAAAGTCTTCAAAATAATAACACACTTTAAGATAAAATCTCACATCAATTATAATAATATGTACCCTTATCATAAAAGAAAAGGCATTAATTAATATTAATACATCCAATCCAAATCCAAACTATTAATAGTCAAACAAATGTTCTGAACAAATTATTTTCCTGTTAAACCTAAAAGCTTTCAAGAAAGTGCTTGAATATCGCCCAGCAATATAAAAAATTCATTAAACTAATGTCATTACTGCAATGGATAATGATAGTCACCTGTAATTATTAGTACTGATAATATGTTTGCCAACACACAGTATAATCAGTGAACAAATCTACCTAAATATTTAATTCTCAACTCACCCAAGGCACTACAAGACAAAGTTAAGTCCATGAGGGTTTCCTTTATTTGCAAATGACATCATCCACACATTCATTTTTCATCTTGGAGACCATTCCTTGGACTCAAGACTTCGAGAGTTAGTAAACAATTGATCCTAATTTTTTGTAAAACACGTGATATTTCATTGAAGGTGATTTAACCTATTAAGGGAGAGGTTTAGCCATGTTTACAGGCACCAGGCGTATTCATCATAAAAGGAATACTTCTGCAGTACATGCCAGGTAAGAATTCTATCGTAATTCTCCATTTTTATTTAGAAGTTATAAAAACCTGTCTCAGGATTAATTGTGGCTTCATTTAAATATTCCTCACAAGACAACATGAAATCCATGACAGACAGATCTTCACTATGTGAATGTTAGCAAGTACCACACTAAGAACTGTGAAAGTTAACAAGTGCCACACTTAGATAGAATTGTGAACATTAGCCTGTGTTGCATCTAGATAGGAGTGTGAATGTTAGCAAGTGCCACACTTAGATAGAATTGTGAACATTAGCCTGTGTTACATCTAAATAGAATAGCAAATATTAGCAATTGCCATGTCTAGACTGCATTGGTAATATTACCAATGACACATTTAGATACAATTGTGAATGCTAGCTTGCTTCACATCTAGACAGGATTTTGAAGGTGGGCCAGTGCCACTTTTGGATATGATTGGGAATATTGGCGTGCGTCATAAATAGATAGGATTGTGAATATTAGCCTGTGAGGTGGGACCCGGAGTAGAAGGGGTAGCGGGAGGGGCAGCAGGACTCCACAGGGTCGCGGCAGCGGGCAGCGGGCCGCGAGGCGGAGAGTGCAGCCCCATCCCGCCTGTCCTTACTGGAACTCCACGGGATCGCGGCAGTGAGCCGCGAGGCGGAAACCGCAGCCCCATTCCGCCTGTCCTTACCTGAATTCGCCAAGGCCGGCGTCGAGGCTTACAGCGCGGGGTCCGGGCTGGTGGCGGCGAACCCTCGTTAGACGCGGGCAGCTGCGGACAGCAGACCCACGCAGCCCGCCGAGCTTCTCTCACCGCCGGGAAAGGCACGGAGGGAGAGACGGCTTGCTCGGCGAGGCGGTCCGCTCTGCAGCAGCCGGCATGCACTGACCCACATGGCAGGAGGGAGAGCCTTCCAGGAGGGGGGGCCTCACGGGACGGACAGGACTGGGAACAGGTCTCTCCTGACAAGCGGGGGAACGAGGTGCTTTGGAAGGAAACGGCAGCCTTTAAAGGAGGCGGGACATGGCATTATCAGCCAATGGGAAGCCCGATTGAAATGAAATGTGTTAAAAGTCAAATTTTGGCTAATGCACTTTAAATAAAAAAAAAAAAAAGAAGCCCGATTGACAGGGGAGGTTTTCATTGGGGGGGAAGTAAGTCACTCACATCCCATAAAAGCCTGGGAACTAATCTACTCGATGTTGTTGATTTTCCTAGTCATACGGAGAGGACGAGGAGAGAAGGAACAACTGGTGGGCCTATCCGGACACCAAGGAGGCTTAGGAGGGTTAAGTCACGTCTCTGGAAGGCTGCCTAAGAGTGAAGCAACTCTCAAGGAGTTGATGGACTATATTTTCTTTTGGTTAAAGTTATATGAATAAAGTCTAATTTCAGCAAATCCAACCTGTTCCGGGTCTTGATTCTTACATAGCCAGTGCCAGATCTAGATAGAAATGCAGAGATATTCACTTGCCAAATCTAGAAAGAACGTGGAAGGATAGCACATATCACTTCTAGATAGCGAGGCCAATAACCAACCCACTAACAATTTCACTCCTTTGCATACACCTCTCAAAATCTAACCAAACACAACCACATCCCTAAAGCACAACAAACCACACAAACTTCACTACAACACAACAACAAAACAAACCACACATAGCTTCGCACAACAGCACATGACGGCTACTGACCGGAAAGCATCCCCAAGCTCAGCGAATGGTGTTAACTGAGCTGAAGCTGCCAACAGCACATCACTGCTCTATTGCACTTATCCGGCTCGTTCCCACTAACTTACCCTCCACCCCCCCAGTACTTTCTCCATAATCGCCCTTCAAGCACTTGCAGCCATCCCTTGATAGGAGTCAGTGATTCTAAATCATATGTCAATGTAGGGATCACTTTCTATTTGTAGAAGAGTAAAAGAGAACATTGACAGAGTTTGGCATGAATAGTTTAGCATGAATCAAATTCATTTTGACTATTATTGATTCAATTTTAGCTAACACTCTAAGGTTCACCATAGTTAAATTGGATTTTACTGCAAAACTGTAGACCAGATAAAGTAGCACTGAAACCTCTGGGATAACTGACCCATCAATGTACCAAACATGGTTCCTAAATTACCTTTGCTTATTAAACACAAGAATCCAAGAGTTCTCTGGATTAATAGTTAGCATAGTCCAACTATAACTAAAGATCTCCGCAGACCAATTGAATTAGAACGATGATAACAATATCGTCTATGTAGAGCAGCCAGCCAATTTCTACCAAGACCAATCTCAGAGGAATTGAATTTGTCAATTTCAGAACATCTGAAATATCAGAAATATACAGATGAAATAGTGTAGGGGGCAGGACACCCCCTTGTTTGACCCCTACACAAATGCAAATCTCTTTGGTTACAGCTCCCTCCGAGTTTAGCCTAACACATAGCTTATTGTTGTGGTAAAAAAAGTTTAAGAAGGCTTAATAAACCCCTGGGAATCCCCAAAATAGTAAGTTTGTTCCAAAGTCGTTGTCGGTCCACGTTATCGAAGATGGCAAACATGTCTAACATGTGAACAACAAACCATTGAGGGCAGTCCCCAAACCTTTTCTGAAGCCTATTTGTCTCATATTCAAAATGTGCTGTTACATATCATAAGATCCTTCAACAGCAAAGCTGCAAACATTTTCCCCATGGAATCTATTAGAGCAATAAAGCAATAACTTGATTGTTCTAACCTGGGGCCTTCTTATAAATTGGAATTATAATCATGGATTGTCACGAAGTAGGTATTCTATTTGCTTCCGCAAAATGATTTCCGCCCATAAATCCGGGTTCCTTTTCAACACAAAATTGGAAACAACATATGGGCCAGAGGCCCTGGAATTATTCAGATGCATAATCATATATTTGATCCCATCATAGTTCCGATATATTGGCCAACGTTCGTCCTCATGTAATGGTAACAAAACCGCCTCATCCTGTGGGTACACACTCTTATTAAAATGATCAAGCCTCCTATCTTCCAGAATCCCATTAGACTGTAACCGCCTTTGTTGATCCTGACAGCCATCAAACTTTGCCTATTTTTTCTTGCTGCATACAGAAGCAAAACATTACTTGATTCTGGTTAATGTACGTAGTAATTGTGTATGTTTTAAGCCATTTTTATGTAAAAGGCAAACTCTCATCCGGACTAAAGGTGCGTTTCCCTATGTTTCCATCTAAACTCATGTTTCTTGTCCCAGATGACAGCATCAAACTTCCTTCTGTGAGTTTATAGCAATGCCTCATTTTGCCCCTCTGACCATTTATCCCACTGACTTTTGACCAAATTATTAAAACAAACCGAATCTTTAACAACCTGAATGACCCTGGCCATTTACAGTCAGTCCAGCACATGCTATGATATTCAACTGTTCCAAATTAGAGACAACATTGAAGTTGACTATCAATTTAGCATGATCACTCTCAGGACCCCTAAATATATTGAGCAAGCTAACCAATTGATAAAGTGATTCAGTCATAAAAATGAAATAAACAGTGGTCCGGCAAAAGGGACCAAACCAAGTCGTCCACACTACAACTCCCCCTTCAGATTACCATTTAAATGAGTGAGATTCCACCTTCTCATGAAGTCTGTTCACTTAAACCCCTTCATTTCCTTCCGAGAGAGCCCGATTGCCACTGCTAATGGATGATCTTAATTTTCAGGCATTCATTCACAAAAGCAATTAAAATTACCCATGCACATAGCTTACAGAGGTCTACTATTTTCATACCAGTACAAAAGTACTTCCTCTAGTTCCTCCCATATTGAAAATCTGTGGTCAAAATTGGATTTAAATACAAATTAATCATAAGGCATACAATTAAAATTGATTTAGGCGTGAACTTTAAGACACCAATCAAAAGGCCATCTGATACCGACTTCAATTGGTGAGACAGCCAACTCGAGGCATTATTTTCTGCAATCATGAAGCATCTATATGGATGCTTTTATGCCTTTCTTAGCTTTTTTTTTACAGAGACCGAGAAGCCATCAAATATGGGGGCAACAAGCAGCCATGCTTCTAGAAGAACTACGATAGCGTATGCTTTGGATGTCTGCCATTCATCCATTCATGAAAAAACTGCTGAAACCTTGGGAATTCCAACTCACACACTTGATTGAGGAGTTTTTAGAGGTCAGAGCGGATACCCATCCTTCCTAAGAAGAAATCAACCAACTAGACCCATTATTCTTGTTTACCTGGGGACTATTTAGTTAAAATCTCCACCGCTACCCATCATTTTTTCAAACTAGGATCCACTTCCTGTAGGCTACCTGAACCCACAAATGTTCTCATTCATCGTCATAAACGATTTAGCATGGCTATCTAACTTTTAGTTCAGTGTTTGTGCCTGAATATGCGGGATCCAGGCCCAGCTTTGCTGTGCTTTGGAATCATGCAGGAGAATTAGTCTATAAACCTCATAATAGGGAAGCTGCATTTTATGTTTCCTGTCCACCATTGCCAAATTAAGCACAGTCAACAACATTGGATCATCATATGGAAAATAAATTTCAAATAAATACACCATTCCTACAAAATGGGAAATGCTAAAATCTACAGTGTGAGCATTTCCCAAGTGTAAAACAAGTCTAATTTTAATCAATCAGGAAGCACCACCCAAGTCACATCTTGAGTGGTTAGTACCCTCAGCTGAGGGACCATATATAACAATCTGAACTAGTGAGCTTTGTTTCATCTAGTGATTTTACTGTGTTCCCAATATTTCCAGTGTCCTTTTTACAATGTAACGATTGTTCATCAAGGGCTCCGCAACTGTGATCCAGTAATATGGACAGATCGGCATCACTCAGTCTTGTGAACTCAAACAAAGCTTGATCCATATGATCAGAAACATTTATTGTCTCATTCAAGCTCTCTCCATCTTGCCGAATAGGGATATATCCTAGTTTTGATTGTTTTTGTTGCAGTCTCTGTACCCAATCAACCAAGGTACCCTCTACAGTGGTATTTGCATTTATAGGTGACTCCAATAATTCAATTTTATGTTCATGGCTATTCTTTGCCACTAGTTTAACTTTCTTCCTGATAGGCAAGCCTTTATTACTATTTTTTTGCGCAAATGGGATACTTGTTTTTTCCTTTTCCATTGTCTCTTGCGCATCTTTGGCTTTCCAATTAACCTACATACTGGCTCATTTACATTAGCATTTTCTATATCAGCCGTACAATTTACCAAGGTGGGAGAGGATAATACAATATTGGACTCAATATTATTATCCTTGTTCTGTAAGTCTTTATTACCCTCACACTCCTGCCTGAAAGGTAAATTGTTACACACAGGCTCAGTGTTTGATATGTCTTGTTCGAGCAAGGTGGAGAAATGGGAGACAGGAGCCACCAGATCTATATCTATCAATGTCAAAATGGACTGGGAGATCTTTTGCTCTTTCAATATATCAGTACATAATACCAGCAACGTGTTGACAAGTGCATACATGGCTGATAGTGCATCCTTCTCCCATAGAGAAGCACTAGACAAAATTGTCAGACAGACAGAGGAATCCATGGAGGACTCTGAGCTGGATGAAATCAATATTTCTAACTCTGGAGACAGCGATTATCTTCCTCTTATTACATTCTCACAATTGGTAGACAGAGGTTCTGCCACCACAGGTGGAGGGACACTGCCATTCTCCTTTTGTAGGCTATAACATAGCTGCAATATCATATTATTATGATCAATCGGATTTACATCCAGACTGTTCTCCACTAGGCAATTTACATTTACCACCTCAATTACAGGCTCAATCTGCTCAATATCCTAGCCAAGTGGGGCAACCTCAGGCACGGCCTCATCCAACCCCCTCAGCAGAACGAAGGACATGATTTTCCCATCCCGGGGCTTAGTCGGCTTATCAACCTTATTGGAAGCTGCCGCGCCCTTCAATGGCCTTGATCTTGTCTCTTTCCCCAAATCAGCTTTGTAAGAATCTCCACGTCTTGTGGGATTGGATCTTCCCTGCACATTACTTCTTGTTTGGTATGTAGACGCCTTGCTAGATGTAGCCACACTGAGGGTCAGCCACAAAATTGATAATGAGACTATAGAACTTCTTTTTAGCCAACCCAATTACTGTGTTAGCAACCTCCGACACAGCCCGCAAAGAGCCGACTGCAAATTACCTTGTGCTCGCACCACACACTAACACGCACTAAGCAAGGATAGGTAACATCAGGTGCAATATGGCTGCGTAATCTACCTCAAACAGCACTAGGAACTATGGGATATATGCCAAAGTCCTTCAGGCAGTGCTATTGGGCATCCCTTTAGGATATCAGTATCAATTCTGAGTATGTAACATTAATGCCAGCTATAATACTATATATGAACATTGTTCATTGACGAACGGCAAAGAGGAACTGGGAGGACAGCAAAACACAAGGAAGGACCTCTCTGCAGTGCATTGCATTGCACCGCACCACACCAGGGGCCCGGCATCCAAGGACATTCGATCAAGCTGCACCCACCCACATCTATACCTCCCCAGTGCAGCTGAGAATTTCCAGGCTCGAGGAGAGGACACTGCACGCCCTCTGTCAACCCTCCTCAAGCCTCACTGCACTGTGAATTAGCTCCAGCAGAAAAAAGAAGACTACCACAGAATCCTACTGAAGAAAGAAAACTCTTCCATTTCTACAAATTAAGAATATTAATGTGCCAGGTTTGTCATAACAATTATAATAACTTAACTATACTGTGTATTATCCTCAAATATCCATTCATACTATACTCTATGACATTTCCCACATTCTCTTTCCAATGCAGAAATCACACTCTTTTTCATTACACCACAGCATTCCTCCTTATCCTGTAATATCACTGCTCGCCAGCCCATTTCACTACAAATACTTTATCACACAACCACATCAACTACACATACTTCTTCCACAAACCACTTTCCGTTTACAATCCATATCATTTACCCAACACCCTGCAATTCTACAACCTCTCAGTCTACACATCAATTCTAGCACACCTCCTATCACCTATACATTTGATTTACCTCATGTTACTTCCACAACAACCTTCTTACTCATCCCAATACCCAACATTAATCTATGTTTTTATGCTTGCACCACTCTCCCTCATGTGACTTCTCTAACAACAATCCATTCATTGCTGCATTTCCCTTATCCCCATACCCTCAAATCACATTGTTTTGCATTATCCTAACATACCTATTTTGCATAACACTACACCAGAGGTCTACAACCTTTTCCTCTACAAATGTGTTACTCCATAACTCCCATTAGCTATACATTCCTCATCCACATCCTACTGAGCAATTAAAATCTATATCATTACTCCAACACCCCTCTTCCTCGTCCCATTCCCAACATTAACCCATAAGTTAATGCTTAGAAAACTCGCCCACATATGACTTCACTAACAACAATACATTCCTTGCTGCATTTCTTCTCCACTTTCTCATACATGACTGAAATCACATTATTTTGCATTATTGCCACATCCCTCTTCCTCATAGCTCCACACCAGATGTCTACAACCTCTTCCTCTACAAATATTTTAGTCCACCGCTCTCATTATCTATACATTCCTCTTCCACATCTTACTATGCAATAATTATCCATATTATGACAACACCCCTCTTCCTCATCCCAGTACCAAACACTAATCTATATCTTTATACTTACACGACTCTCCCTCATATAACTTCACTAACAACAATACATTCTTTGCTTTGTTTCCCCCTTCCTCATACCACTACTGAAATCACATTATTTTGCATTATTGCCACATCCCTGTTCCTCATACCACCACGCCAGATGTCTACAACCTCTTCCTCTACAAATATTTTAGTCCACTGCTCTCATTATTTATACATTCCTCTTCACATCATACTACACAATTATTATCTATATTATTACTCCAACACTTCTCTTCCTCATCCCAGTACTCAACACTAGTCTATATCTTCATACTTACACCACTCTCCCTCATATAACTTCACAAACAACTATACCTTAATTGCTTTATTTCTCCCTTCATCGTAACATTACTGAAATCACATGATTCTGCATTATCCCCACATTTCTCTTCCTCATACAACTACATCACAGGTAGAGAACCTCTTCCTATACAAATATTTCAGTTCATAGCTCTCTTTATCTGAATATTCCTCTTCCACATCCTACTACGCAATTATAATCCATATTATTACTCCAACGCCCCTCTTCCTCACGATATTCTGAATTATCCACACATTCCTCTTCCTCAAATGACTGCACATTTATAATATATATTATCACTCAAACGCCCCTCTTCCCCATCCCTCTACCCAATATTAATCCACATCATTATCCATATAGCACTCTTTCTCATCCCTCTGCAATAACACCCACAGAAGCCTTCTACAGCATTAAAGTACACACTTTCTTTTCTCGAACAGATACAAAACAATGGCCACTGAAATCTTTGAAACAAAGAAAAGATTGAGCTAAAAATAAGGGAAAGTTATATAATCACCCTCCACTAAAACAATGTACAGACAATGGGCCTCATAACAGGCACGGCTACTGCCAACTCGCTACCGGCACCACCACCCGTGAATGGGCAATTACTGGCCCATTACAAGTTGAATGGGCCGGTAATTGCCCATTCGCGGGTGGCGGTATTGCCGGGCTCCTGATCCCCATTCTGCCCAATAGGGTAATTACGAGTTATGCTCGTGGTTGCTGCACAGCCCGCCAGGTCAGACCTGGCGGGCTGTCAGGCTCCAGCGAGCATAACTCATAATTCGGCGGTACGTTGTGAACGGTGCCGGTGCCTTACCGGCACTGTTCACACTGTAACGTCAACATTATAATGAGGCCCAATGTACAAGCGGTGGGACAATTAACTGTGCTCTTGCAAAGTACAACAGTGACCACTAACAAAAGCATTGCTCCTGCATCAAAAAAGAAAAGTAACAAATATGTAGTAAACAAACTACAACTGAAAATGAACCTCAAACTATATCTTGCAATGTCAATGTAGCCACAGTAAAATATTCAAAAAAATAAATTTTACAACAAATGTTCTGACGCAGAGTTCTTAGCAATAATATAAATCATCTGAAAAGTCACTTTCCACATTAAAAATTACCAAAGAAAGCTTATATTTGACGCTCTGATTGACAGTGCATTCAAACTCAAAAGAAAATGATTTATATTAGTTATAAGCAGAACAATATTAGTTATAAACAGAACAAAATCACTAACTAAATTAATGAAAAACTACAAAAAAGTATAAACATGTACAATGTGAACATAGTTAACTTTTCTAATTTCTGTGCAGGTGAATGGTTAAACACCAGTAGCACAGAAATGTATTTTAATGAAGAAGCATATACCCAACAACAAACAACCCCAATTGCCATATGCACTAATGGAAGAGGCTATGAAATAGTAGAAGATACCACTATGGAAAAAGATGTCTTAATAGAAAAATCTTCCCTTGTACCCCAATATGCAATGTTTGCCAACAGTCATTCAAATGTTTACGACAATCCTTAATCACTATGTAAAAATAAAAGCCAAAAGTAGAATCAATATTTTACAAAACATGGGGCCTCATTCCGGGTTTGGAGCTAACCATGGAGTAATTAGCTCCATGGTTGCCTCCGAAACCATCCCAAATCCGGCAAGGTGAATGGAGTAATTACTGGTCCATTCCAGGGTTGGAGGGACCGGTAATTCCCCATTCACCTTTTGCCATTCCCATTTCTGCCCCATAGGGCTCAATGGGAATGGGGAAGGAGGTAATTACGCCACCGTAAATTACGGTACCGTAATTACCTCCGAAGTACCTTTGTGGGTCCCGTACTTTACTCCTGCTAAAAGCAGGAGGTAAGGAAGGACCCGCAAAGGGACCTCGGAATACGGAGGTAAGGGATTACCGGCAATGTTAGCAATACACCATTCTACAATGCAAAACATTGTAGAGCAATGTAGAGCAATGTAGAGCAATGCCAGAGGTTAAGATTCAATGTAGAGCAATGCCAGAGGTTAAGATTCATTCGCAACCTTCCAGCCATCAGCTCTTTTGTTTTGGTAGACATTTTAGACACAAAGTAGAGAGCAAGGTCAATTGTAAAAAGCGTAGACGAGATGAAGGTGAGTTTAGGAGGTGAGAGAATTGAGTTGATAGGTTTTTGGAGGCACCTAGGTTGAGAGGTTTGAGATGAAATGAGAGAGGATAGAAGTCATGTTTGGCGAGTCAAGAGTAGAGGAATAGTTGTTCATAGCAGTGACATAGAGTTGGAGATCATAGGATTGCCTTGACCTTTGCCAAGTGCGAAACCTTTTCCTCATTGTTGTTTTCAGAGTGAGGATGAGAGGTTAATGCAGGACTATGAAAGGGAGGATTTAGGAGTGAATGTAGTAAGAAGGTAGTGAGAGAAAAAGGGAGCATAAAGAACAGTGTTAAAGTTAGTGAAGGTGCCTTCAATGGATACAAAGGTGAGTTCAGCATAGGGGTGGAGAAAGTGGTGTAGGTCAGAGAACACCTTGTGTGTTAAGATAGGTCGGAGAGGTACTCAGAGTTTGTAGTTGGGAAACCTGCACTTAGTAATAGTTGTTGTAGATGGGGAGTGAGGAAGAAGCAGGAGTTAAGATTGAGGCAAATAACATAGAGTGATTGGAGGGAGAAGGTGTAGTGGAGATATCAGAGGTGGAGAGTTGAGAGCAGATGAGAATATGGTCAATGGAGTTTTCATTACAATTGGTTTGCAGAGAGTGGACAGAAGAGAGTGAGTGGTTAAGTAGAAGAGAGTTAACAGCGGTGGATAGAGCAGCAGAGAGAGGAAGTTGAAGTCACCAATAACAAAGAGGTGGTGATCACGAGGGGGAGAGTCAATTAGTTGGGTGAGGTGGTTGAAGAATTGTCCTACCAGACAAGGTGGACGGTAGAGAAAGATAATATGTATGCCATACGGGGCAGTGATTGTGGAGATAGGGTATTTTAATGAGGAGGAAATTAGCAGAAGAAAAGGGATTAGGAGAGATGGGAAGTTTGGAGGATGAAAGCAGTTGTACACCATGACCCCTGCCAGTGGTGTGGGGAGAGTGAGGGAAGGTGTAGCCAGGGTCATGAAGGGTAGCAAGGGTTGCAGAGTCACATGGAGAGATGTTGGTTTCAGTAAGGCTAATGAGGTCAAGAGAAGAAGAATTAGAAAGGAAGAAGTCGGAGGCAAATGGTTTTTAATTGTAGACAGAGTGCATCCCAAAGAGCAATAGAAAGAGGGTGAGAGGTATTCATTTTTGGTAGCTCTGTAGAAATCATAAGTATATATCATCCATAAATCAATAACAGAGAAAGCCTAATTTCCTCATAGCATAGCTCACTCTGCTTTGGATCACCTCAAATCCTCCTTGGGAGTGGTGCTCCCTCTGGTCTGGGGCAACTGCCGGCCATAGGTGTGCAATGGTGCCTGGACCAGCTGTGTCAACCTCTTCCCCGCTAGGCCCCCTCTTGCAACTGGATGGGTGTCATGGATCCGGCTCCATCTGCCTCTGCCCATTCCCAAAATACACTTCTGCCTCAGAAGTGAATGTCTCGTGTTTCCCATTCCCTGTCTTCTCCCAGCTATCAGCACGAGAGGTTGCCATTGCCATTGTCACGCATTGCTACATGCTTACGGGGCCTGGCTGCATTGCGTTCCACAGTCACACATTCGGTGGCTCGGGTGGTCACGTGACTTGGTGCTCCATTTCACAGTTCAGGCGCCGCCTCCCCAGAACCACATAAAGGAATTGCTGACATCGGGCTCAGTGATTTTGATTGTCGTAAGTACTTACTGAAGATTTGTTGTTCCTCAGTCTTTTGCCTGTTGTTATGAAATCCTTTGATCCTTTGTTCTTGAGTTCCTACCTGTTACCGACCCTTCTGCCTGTCCCTCGAACGGAACTTGCTTGCCAGATTTGCTTTGGTTACCGCTCGCACAAAATCTTACTACTGTCTGTCCCTCTGACTAAACTTGCCTGCTGATTTTGGGCCTCATTACACAGACGGCGGTGGACCAAGGTGCTATTAGCACCTTGGTCCATGCCGGTAAAATACCGGCACCGCCTTGGAGGAAAGGGGAATTACCACCCTATTCCAAGGTTGGCGGGGCGGTAATTCCCCCTTCCCCCATTGCCCTTCCCCATTCCCATTTTTGCCCCATAGGGCATAATGGGAATGGGGAAGGTGCTAATTACGACACCGCAAATTGCGGTACCGTAATTAGCTCCCTGGTCCCTTTGCGGGTTGGTTTTTAACGCCTGCAAAAAGCAGGCGTTAAAGTCTCCAACCAGCAAAGGGACCTCGTAGTAAGGCGGTAAGGGGTAACGGTCACCGGTACCATTAACAGTGACCGTTAACCCTTACCGCAGTCCGTGTAATGAGGCCCTTTGTCTTTTTTCACGTTCCGCACTAATCAAACTTTTGCCTATCATGGGAATCCTTGATTCACAAAAACCACTTCCTTCTACTTACTTTGGCAAACATTGCGCATGGCTACTTTCATGCACAGGACTTTGGACGCACTGCTGTAAACTCAACTGTGCATCAACCCGTCTCTAGTGCGTCCCTCGTGCCACTCGGGTTTAGTCCCTTGCTAACCCTTCCTCTCCCTCGTTTGTTCTTGTAACTTGAATGCCTACTAGTGCTGCCACTTCTTTGGATGGTTAAAGTTATTTACTCAGTAAGAATTAGGTTGACCTTATATCACAGTTATTGAAGTAGTCGTTGCATGTTCATCGTCCAGGACGTCAGCAGTCACAGTCAGTGGCCACCTTGCCCTTTTAAGTACGATAATCTCTCTGTCACTCTTCCACACACTGGACATTGCCGTCCATGCCAGCCCTATTTGCAACATAGACTTGTGCATCGTGGGAGTAACAATAATGATCAGCAACCTAGCTTCTCACCACATGCCTACCTTTGCAAATTTCTATAAACTGCTTTACGTGCACTGCTGCTCTGTCTGCATCTAAGATGATTCTAGTCACATGTCTGTTTTGAGCAAAGTAAATCTGCTCCAGCCCAACTGGTGTTTATGTTTGTTAATGCAATGCATACACCACACCTTTGCTTGTGCAGCATGCTTGCCCAAACGTTAACTGCCATTTTTGTTAGCTGGTGTTTATGATTGCTAATGTATTGTGCACGCCACTCCTTTGCTTGTGTAGCATACTGGTCCAAATGTTAACTGCCATTATTGTTAGCTAAATTGCCCCACCTTCCTACTACAGAACCCCAAAATAATGTCTACGATTGTTAAATTGCCTCGCCATACCTTTGCTTGTGTAGCATACTTGTCCAAGTGTTAACTGCCTTTATTGCTAGATGAATCTCACAAGCGTAACTAGTTATATGCTAACAGGTGGCCCCAATATGCACTCCTGAGGGACAGAACAATCCCAGAACGTTATTTTGCACATGCGGTGTGCCCAACCGGAAACACCAGGTTGTCTCAGAACATGTTGTCTAACCTAAATGTTTAAAGGTTTTCAATGTCTAGTCAGAAATAGGCTATTGTTGCCTACATACATATAAAACTTTCCATGGGGGGCCTTCCACTGGCCCATAACATTCAATATTGGAAACATGAAACAAAAAAACTGCTCCAGATTCAATCAATTGGTTTCTAAATATAATTAGGAAGACAGATGTCATGAAGAAAAAACAATAATTCACCAAAATCAATGGTATAGGTATCCATTACACAGCCACACTAGTGGCTGTGTAGTTATGGTTAAGTTGCTAATCCCATAGGAAGAGCACTTTTTGGGTGGCTTATAACTTTGCTCACTCTGGACGAATCCTCACGAAACATTGCAAAAAAAGTATATGGCCCACTCCGAATTTTTTGGGCAAATTTTAGACATAATGGGAAAAATCTTTGCACACACCTACAGCTCAAACCGCTGAACGGATTTCCACCAAATTTGTGGCAGGAGTGGCAGCTTAGTCACGAAAGCATGCTTTTGTTAATTTTGTGTAAATCCGTCCAGTAGTTTTTTTTTAAATGGCGAAACGTAAGGCAAAAAAATGAGTGATATCTATGTCCACTCTGCGGACACACTTCCCTGTTCGTTCCGTAGACAGGACACCGATTGGATAATTGGCTTATGTCATATCCGTGGACATGCATCGTGTTCGCCGATTGGCTAGGGTAAGGCATGAGGAGCGTCACATTATTTCGATGACCCGGTTACCTTCGGGTCTGGTGCGCATTATAAGTGAATAAAACAAACAAACAAACAAACTTGGATTTGCCGACAGTACGGCAGCGAACAGAGGCAAAATGCTAATTTGGGGAAAGAGTTGGTGTGCAGGAGTGATTGGGGAGGGTTGAGGAGTAAGAGATGGGTCAAATACTGTATTTGTTTAGGTGGCAGGTGCCCTTAATGTGTTCGCCATGCCTGCGGTCATAGCGGCTGTCCGTGGACATAACGAATGCGCTACTAGCTAATTTACTTTAGTATGATGTTTGTTTTGAGTTGTTAGTACAGCATTGATTATTGTTAATATGATCTAAAAGCAGTCCGTATACCACAGTCACAATGTTTGGTAGTATATATGTGTTATGCTGCAGTGGTTGTGGCCAGGGCCTAGAGTCTTGGGTGCATGGCCGAAGGCCATAGGCCGTAGGCCATGCAACCAAAACTCTAGGCCCTGGATACAACGACCTCAGCATAACACACCCATAAAATCAAACACCCATCAAATATGCACAACCCAGTTAAGATTGTAGAGTTTGTAACAAGGAGTGCAGCATTTCTGGGTTTATGTATTGGATACTTACTGGTTGAGTTGTTTGTGGCTCTATGCAGTTTTTTCATGACACAGGTAACTGGACTGGACATACTTTTTCGATTTCTGTGATAAAAGAAAAGTTCATATGTTAGAGCAGGTAGTTCATAATGAGTTATTGCATAGTAGACATTTCTGTTTTTTATTACCCTCACATTTAGTACTTTACAAGTACTGTAGTTCAAACCAGTGTACTGCACAATGTGCTCAGTTTCTGTGTTTGTTTTTTAAATCATTGGGTCTGTGGGAAAAAAATCCCTGCTGGATTAAAAAAAAAACCTTCTATGTTGTGGTACAATATATTTATTAGATTATTTTACTGTTTATTTCTTGTTTTCTTGCTAATCTTCTATCTGTTGGCTTGTTGCAGATTTTTGGGGCAATTAGATTCCTGTTGGCGTATTCTAACTGTATATTTCTTGTTTGATTTTAGTACTATTTGTTTATCTGTTTGCCTGTTGCAGAATCTTGGGGGCAGTTAGATGCCTGTTGGCGTATTCTAACTGTGTATTTCTTGTACATTTTAGTGGTATTTATTTATCTGTTTGCTTGTTGCAGAATCTTGGGGCAGTTAGATACATGTTGGCGTACTCTTAACTCTGCACAGTTTTGAAGTTGAAGTTTTGCTTATGTTCGTACACAGATTACGTATTACATTTTGGTTTTAAGAATATTAAGTAAGAGTTTACAAGAGTTGCTGGCAATCTCTGTTTTAGAGTAATGGTACTATCATTACATTTGAACCATCCACAATTCTTTTTTAAATATGCAGTGTAGTGACCTGCATAGGTTGTGGCTCCTGCGTGGTAGATGATACTTATTGTTGTGAAGGTTTTCTTACCAAGTGATACTTGACCATGTGTGAATCCAGTCTGCTTACAGTTGTTTTTGGTACCATATGCATTGTAACATAAAAGCATTACTATTACATATTTACTATGCGTCTGTATTTGTAAGGTGGAGCGATTATCTGAATTGCAGGTAGCACATAATCTGCCATGGTTTGCATTTTGTACAAGTTGCTGAAATGGAATTGATTCACAGTTAGGTATGGATACATACACAAAGCGTTCATTAGGGGCTTCTTCCAGTGCCACATGGTTGCAGAGAGTGCATGTATGTTTCCACATGTATTTATAGTTATGTTTTTGTTTTCCAGTACTTGTAGTAAGTACATTAGAAATTCTTGTGTATCTTCTTGTGAGTTTATAGTGAATTTGACAATTCCAGCGCAGTAGTCTAATTCTTGTCTTATTCCATGAACACTGTAAGTGTTGTTCGGATTGTTGTTTGCATTTCTATGAAGGACTAACATTTGCAAACACAATTGGTCTGTACTGTGTAAGTAAAAGTTCTCAATAATTGGTGGCAATTGGAATAGAATATTTATTGCTACATGTGCGTAGCAATTTACAGCAGTTACATTTGAAAATTTGAATGGACCTGGTAGTTCTGTGTAGAAGACATTTGTTTTGAGTGTGTGTTGATTCTTTGAAGAAGTAGTTGAGTTACTTTGACCACTAGATTCTTGTTTGATTGTGGTACTTGAAGAAGTATTAGTTTCTTTTTTTTCTTTGGAGGTATTGTAGTGATATCCTGCATCATTTCAGTTTGAAGTAGTTTTCTTTTACAACATTTTGCTTTTTGTGGAACAGAATAGGTTTTCAGATGGGGTGTGTGGAGTAAATGCAGCCTATTGTATTCTAGAACCAAGGAATATCAGCATTTACTTTACTTGCATCAAAGTTGATTAGAAATAGCCTGTCAAGTGTACGTAAGCGTGATAGTGCTACGTAGCTCATGCCTTCTTTAAAGACTGTGCTACCAATATCTATTAATGCTTTATCTAGGTTATAACCTTGTGATTTGTGAATGGTCACTGTGTATGCTAGAGTTAGTGAAAATTCTTCTCTGCGTACATACATGTCTTTGAAAAGAAGGAAGTGGGCTGTTGACCGTCATATCGTTTAACTTCTAATAGTTTGTCAAAGAGAATATTGACAAATTGAATGTTGTTGTCACGTGTGTATGTTTGAAAACCAACAACTGTACCAAGTGCTACATTAACTAGTCCTTGCTTCACGTCAAGGTTACATTTAAGCATTACTCTATGGTTTAAAGATAATTTTAATATTTTCTCCAAACCGGCTGTGTTGGAGAGTTTTCTATGGTATTTAGGCTTCTTGTGGCTTGTTCACACATGGGTAGTGTCATACCATGTATGACCAGTTTATCTGTGGAGCAAATTTCAATCATTGGTTGCATTTCTTTTTTCAACATTGTTTAATTGAATTTGGAACAGCTTGCAAGACTTGGCATCAAGGATATACAATTGACATTTTTGTGTGCTAATTGGTGCATGACATCAATAGCACATGAGCTATGGCCATAGAGTGTATGGATGTGCCTGGTTTATTGATTGTGCTTCTTGAGATAGTACACCAACTCTAATACTTTTTAAAATGTTGGCGTATGTGAGGTCTGCAGACTGGCGCATGTTTTCAGTTAATTCTCTGTATTGGAAATGTTGTCAAAGGTTGGCATTTCCTATGCTGCCAAGAGTTTTATGGCACAGTTTGTGTCCTAAGGTTTTAAAAATAGGTTCAGCTTTCACTGGTGTCAATTGAACAAGATCTCCGAAAACAATAATGTGTTTTCCTCCAAAGAGCTGGTCGTAGTCTGTTTTGAGGACCTCTTGTAGTCTGAGGTGAATCAAAGCCAACATTATGTTGGAGACCATGCTCACCTCATCTATTAGCAGCATTTTCATTTGTTTAAAAACTCTTTGTAGTTCCATTGCAGCTTCTGTGGAAAGTTTGTAATAGTCTAATTTGTTTTGGTGTTCTACTGGAAGGAATAGTAATCGGTGTAAAGTGACACTGCCTATGCTGTAGGCAGCTAAACCTGTGGGGGCAGTTACAACAGCTGACAGTTTGTTGTTTGTCAATTGTTGAAGGAACGTGCTGATGATTTTGAATAAGAAAGTTTTGCCTGAACCAGCTTCACCACTCACATATAGCAGTATAGGTTTGCAGTCTTGTCAGGTACAGTTTTTATTTTCATGTTCAATTTGTTTTGTTATTCCTTGGAAAATGCTACACTGCTCATTGTTCAGTTGTGATTTCAGTACAGCAAAATCTTCTGTAGCTTGTTCATACTGACACATGGTGTGTTCTACTTCTGTCATGACTAATTCTGCCTCATTTGCTATTAGTGGCTGTCCAAGTGGTTCTTGGCTTCCTGTTACAGAAGGTTGACTACTGTCGGGAGTGTCGACTTGTAGTTGGGTCTAGAGTTCTTCTCGTGTTGCTGTTCATTGTGCAACATTTTTTGGTACTGTGTAAAGTTTACATCTGTTATAGTGCTTTCATTTGCTTTGAAAGCGTCTTCATAGGAGTCATATGTATCCAGTAACTCTTCTTCTTTTCTCCATGGTTTAAAAAGTTTTAGCAGGGACATGTGATACAGGTCTTTATGTTGAGGAGTTTTTAATGACAATTTGATATGATGAATTAAGATGTGTTTTGTAAGTTTCACTAAGCTGCCTTCACAATTTGCCACTCTGTATCTACCTTTCTTTTCAGCTGGTTTAACATTATTTTTGTCTACAAAGTTTTGAGCTACGTGGTAGAGAATTATGGTTTCCAAAGTGGTACTCCTGTTTGGGTAGTATGTGTCTAGTAAATTGTTTTTCAAAATGTCTTGGCTGTTGGGATCATTTTTGGCTATTGTTTCTATGTCCTCATATGATTTGAGAACTCTTTTTCTAGATTTAGCAGGACCAAGACTTAGCCATACTATATTGTCAGATTTTCCATACAAGGCACTACCAGTTAAATGGTCTGCAGCTTCGTAGCAGCCACATTCTCTATGAGAGAGCATTTTTATGCCTAAACTGTACAATTTCTGTGATAGTGTTTTGTCAGATGATATGTCATCCCAGAGGTCTAGAAGCTCCGTTTTCTCTGCTTTGGTTAAGTAGGTTGTGACATATTGTGCAACTGCAGTAGTATTGTCTGCAATGTACGGCACATCTATGTTTGCATTCCATAGGAGGGCAATGATTGCATTGTAATCATTGATGTATTTTGATTCTTCTGTTCTTTTTATGTAATATGTGTTCTTGTCTGACTGAAGACATGAAGTTGTTTACTTGACCGGTTGCTGAAACTGGTCTAGGGAAACCGAAGCGGCATTTGGTGTAGTATTCTCTTTTTTTTAAATATTTGCGATAGCAATATTTCCCACATTTGTGTCTTTGAAATTTTAAAATTTGTGCATGAAGGTCACTATGAGTTGTTTGTGAAGGGACTTCACAAGTGACATATTTTTGGATGAACTGCAAAACAGTGGCATCACTGTCCTGACCAAATTTAGGATCATCTTTAATCCATAATAGCATGTGGTTGTGTGGTGCTCCTCTGGCTTGGTATTCTTTTCTCCAAAAGAAGTGTGGAACTTCTCTGAGGGGAGGAACAGTCTTATTACAAATAAAGTGTAGCATAGCAATGCAGTGATGATGGAAATATCTTGATACATTTACAGGATCTAGAGAGCAGAGTTCTCCTGGTGTTTTTATATCTATGTTTGTTTTATTTGTGGCTGCTATGCGTAAGAAATTGTGTAAATCTTCCCATGCATATTCTGCACAACTTAATGTTGCAAACCAAGTGGGTGGGCCAAGGTTTCTTATCGTAGAGCGTACATCTCTGTGATGCCAGAACCAGTATTCTTTTCTACCCACATGTTTGCTAAAAGATTTGTAATACATGACTGTAAAACCTCATCTTTTTCTTGCACTTTTTGTAATAATTGCATAGCTGACATATTTTGAAAATGGGTACTTGATTTTAATGTGTGTGCAACTCTGTAGCATAGAGTTGCTAGTTCACTTTCAAAGAGAAGGTGGAATATGTATTCCACGTTTTGTCTGAATCTGGGGTCGTCAGAATATATTCGTAGAGAGCACTAATCTGATGATGTTATCTATGTGAGTCTATCATCGTACCTTCCTCCTTTTCCAGTAGGAAAGAGTAGCGGAAAGGCCCGTGCTTCTATACTTTTTTCCCATATGCTGATTGGAGATCCTTTGGCTTGTCGCATTTGGTAAGTTTCAAGTGCATCATCTATAGCGTCTTTAGAGGGTAAAGGATGCATTGAATAGTAGACTAAAATATTGGATTCTGTAGTAGGATTTAGAAGTTCAAATTGACCAGTTTCTGGTGACTCTTGAATTATTTCAATGGTTTCTCTCAGGTTTTCTTCAATATGAATTTCTTTGTAGTATTCTTTGTTGTTTTTTAGATACTGCAGAGCTTGTCTAACTTAATGTAAGTCCACGGGTTGTTGCTAAAAAATGTTTGTATTTTGTATGTATGCCATTTACTAAGACAATCAAAGATTGATCTATTGGCCGTTGCACTCCTAGAGTGTCTACATTTTCTGTGAGATATAATCGTAAATAAACTACTTTGCCACAAATGCCTTTGACTAATTCAGAGGGAGGTAATTTTGCTGTTTTTGGTTGGAGGCGTATTATTGCTTGAAATGAGTGCACTGTTTGAATTATGGTGCTCTCATATACATTTTTAGTTGTTGCAGGGGTTTTAGTGGTGGGAATAATTCAAAATTATTTGTGATAGCACGTGAAGGTGTTTGGTTGTTGTCAAGTTTTGCAGTGCAGTAATTGCAAAGTATTAAGGGGTCAGTAATGTTGTATTTGTTTTCTGCTATAACGTAGAGAGTTAATTGGAACCATTTTGAATCTTCATTGTCTTCTATTTTGTACGTTATGTCTATAGTTTTTGTGGTACTTTTATAAGAAGTCCTGTGGCAACACCCGAAGGCAGGCATGGTTTGGTACTTCAGCTGAGGTACTTTTAAACTTTAGTATTTCTTTTTTGTCTGTGTTTAATAGAAGGTTGCTATTTTTAAAGTAGTTGCTAGTTTGTTGTACATCTATATCATTTTGTAAGTGGCTTTCAATTCCAAAATATTTTCTCTGGATATGGTCTATTTCTTCGAGTAAGTGTTTAGCTGTACCATGTAGAAGATTGTTATTTAAGTTGGCTAGTGCTAAAGCAGAACTTTTAGCATGCTAGAGCTTTTAGACTAGTTTTCCTATAGTTGAATGATGTGTTGATATCATTTTGATATGATGGAATATGCTTTTGCAAATAGTTCCTGAAATGCAGGCTAATGAATGTCTTTGTAGTCCTGTGTATTTGTCACTGGACAGGCATCCATATTTTGTAGTAGTTTCATTTTGAATTTGTCTTTGCTCTTTACATACTGATTGAGGAACTGGCGTAAAGATTTGAAAGATTTTTTGGCAATGTTACACATTGATGTGCACAGCCATTTGTAGACTGGACGTTTTGGTTCAGTAGATTGGGGAGGTGATCTTGAGTTTTCTGTGGATATTTTTGTGAGGAGAGTTTCTTGTTCCATAATGGTGTTATTAAGTTTTTCATACCCTCGTCCACTGCTATGTATGGCAATTGGGTTTGTTTGCTTTTGTTTACATGCTTCTTCATTAAAACATGGTTCTGTGGTTGTGGTGTGGCTCCATTCACCTCCAAAGATGTTTAAGAAGCTATTTTTGGTGACATTCCATTTATTGAGAAGTCTTTTTTGTAGTTTATTAATTAGTTTTGTTACTGGTTTGATCCTATTTAAAACTAAAATAAATAACTTCCTTTTGAGAAGGATTGCACTGTCTACGAGAGCTTCTAGGATTAATTTTCTACGGTAGGTTTTAAAGGTTGTCCATGATTTGTCTCCTGTTTTTAAAAGTTTCTGAAGGACTCTGTGGCGGAAATGTATTTGTAAAACATTTTTTTTTATATGCTTACTTGCCGCGATATCAAGATTTATAGGTCCAGTGTTAGCAGTAGTGGTATTTGAAGTCTTGTTAATCACTTTCTGTTTGGTTTTACATTTTGATAGAGGAGGGAACAATTCTGTACTGGAATCTTGTTTTGTTTCGGTTAATGAATGTATTAGCTATTTTGTTTGTACTTTTTGCCCCAAATCTGCTAGAGATGGATGCTTATTTTGGACACATTTATTTTGATTTGCTCTACTTCTGCGTTGCTTTCTACGGAGTTGCTTTTTGGTAGGCATTATTTGGGGTCTGTTGGAGAAAAAAAAGAAAGTGTGGGTTGGGCTGTTGTGCAGTATATACGTCCTTTGTGCATGAGTGTATGAGTATGATGGTAAGTATGATTGTGGAGGTGTGTGATTGTGCAATGAGCAGGTACAGCACGTTGGGAAGGCTATTCTTGTATGTGTATGTTACTATACTGGGCTTCAGATGACAATATAAAGTTTGTAGCTGGCAAGGGAAAGCACTCATACTACATCTAATGGTAAAGGGTTAGTATATTTGTTTCTTCTACAACACTAAAATGCTAGTGTGTTTGAGTAACAGTTAGAACATTATGTTAGTTTTGTACTTACTTTTTTGTATCAAAAGAGTCGGTTTCTTCTAAGTCCTTGTTCGTACTTCAGACAATGTTGCTTTTCAGGAGACTGGTGTTCACTGAAAGTGTAAAAGAAAGAAGTTAGTGCATATGTTTATAGCACTTTTGTTAATGTAGACATTGTTTTGCACTTTTCTTTGCACATGTGCATCCTGTATATTTTATTTAGAATCTGTAAGTTGAACATGTTTTTCAAATGAGTATAATAGTAAATGTATAGAGCACACTTGTTTTTTTAATGTTACGTTAATGGATGTTAAGAGATAGAAGAAATATGCATTTTGTGCTATTTCTACTGGGTAAATGGCAGAGATTGTACATAAAAGCTTTCAATGTATGCCTTTGTGAAGGTGTGGGTAATAAAGCATAAGGATTTGATATAGAGGCAGTTGTGTTGTTTGATCTGGGAGCCTTTCTAATGATATTGTCTGTGTGTGTACTTGAATGAAGATGTATGTACTCATCTTGTTTGTGTGTAATTTTATAACACACTGGAGAGTCTTTTTCATAATTATACTGTCATTTTTCACATGTTATAATATGAATCAATATTTTTATAGATAGGTGCGTGTGTAAACAAAAATTTGGAGAGCTGAAAGCTTTGCAAGTGACACTTCATCATAGCAGATGGGAGAAATGACAGCAAGTTCATTTTACAGTTTATACAGGGTCAGTGGCATTTACTTTGTTCATGTTTTTATTTATTTTGTTTTACATTTTTAAAGTGCTTAAGCCCGCGGGCATCGAGGCACTGATACAGGAAATGTTTGTTTTTTAGTTGCATAATTATTTTGTCTTAGTTGTGTATTTATAACGAGTTTATCACCCAGAGGTTTCTAAGCGCGGACCCAGGAATTGAATCTGGTTTGCGTCGTGTCGTCTTGATTTCAAGGCGCGCACGTTGCAGCAGAGCTATGCTCCTAGGATGTATTGTATTTCTAGAAGAGGTGTGCATGTACTGTGTAGAAAATATTCATACCTGTAGTCTGTGTTCTTGCATGTGGATGTGCTTGAATCTGAAAGTAGAAATCTTGTGAAGTTTTATAGTAGTTGTTGCTGTAGGTACTTTGCAGTGACAGCCGAAATTGTACTGAGAGTGTTCAATAGTACATCTTAAGTGCTGATCTGTGATGACAAAGTTAGATGTAGAGTTCTTGGATGTGAATGGTGGATGATTGTGTGACTGCTTAACAGTAGCCAATTAGGAAATGGTGCAGAGAGTGCAGTGGAAAGGGTAGAAGGGCTGCCCTCAGTGTTACTTACGGGCTCCACAGACAGCGTGGCTGTTTGCAGACAGGACATGCTACATCCGGAGTTTCTGAGCATGAAGTGGGATTGTATTTTGAAGATTAGCCAATCAGGTTTTGAGGTTCTGCTTTGTATTGAGAGAGGCTGGGTGTAGTGAAGATGGCGGAGGTGCAGAAAGTCAGAGTGTTGGTGGTTGGAGATATGTTTGTGAATGGTTTGGAGCAGTATGCAAAATCTAGGAATGTGGCTAACCATTTTGACACAAAAGGAGTGGATGTGGTGTGGAGCACTGTGCCCGATTTGAATTTTCGGGCAATTCTAGCAGTTTGTCAGGATGTGGCTAGGTCTGCATGTAGTTGTCCTACACTGTGCTGCTGTGCATTTGGGCTATGTTAGTGGCCCTACTTTGTTGCAAGATCTGCAATATTTGGTTCAGGCAATCATGAAAGTCCTTGCAAATGCCAAGGTTATTTTTTCTGCGTTGACATCTAGGGCAATATGGGACAATATTTCTGTTGTTTGTCCTCAGCAAAATGTTGCTAGGTGCTTAGTCAACCGAGGCATTTGGTTTTATGACTTTGCAACAATGACAACATTGAGTCTGGTAATGTTGAATGCCATGCTGTTTTTAAGGGTTGCTTTGGAGAAGCTAATGTGAAGATTTTTGGAGGAAAAAAAAAAAATAAAAGAAAAGAAAATAAAAGGTGTTTCTGAAGCATCTGTAAAAAAAATAAAAAAAAGGCTCTTTTCAGAGCCAACCTCAAAGGGGAAATGGGGTACACTATTTAAATTTTCATCTCCCACTCTCGGATTTTTTGATTTGCCCGCGGACAGCACGGTTATTCGCGGGCAGTGCGTATTATATATGGGGATTTTGGGGTTGCAAGGCTTGCAAATGAGACTGAGCAGAGAAGGGATTGGTCAATAAGGTTAACTGGGTGTGTTGTGTAAGGAGAGAGTTTGTCAGTAGGTCTTTTTCCTGATAGAAGAGCAGATAGCTATGGCTGTGTGTTTCAGAAAGTAGGTTGTTTGGATTTTGGGAGATTCATGGATAAATTGGTTGGAGGTGCATGCAGATGGCTGTGTAGTGGCTGCACATCTTGGATTCTCTCATTTGGAGAAATGCACTGGCATGTAGTGCGTGGAATGAAGTGGGTGGATTTAGTACCTCTCTGTGCTTCTTTGGTGACACAGCGTCATCCAGACATTATTATTATTCTTCATTGTGGAGACAACAGTTTAGAACATGTGTCTGGAATTTCTTTGCAATTTGCAATAAAAGAAGGACTTGCGAAAGTCATAGACATGTATCCAAACTCCAGAGTAATTTTTTCCCGTATTGCGCTGGGACAAATGTGGCTGCGTTCTTTTTCATTTTGTCCACAAATGGAGAAAGCAAGGCACAATGTTAACAAGGCTGTTTGTGCTTTTTTGAGAGATGTTGTTATGTCCTCTTTTCAGAATGAAAACATTATGTTTTGTAGCACACACATTTTTCGCAGAGATGGAGTACATCTTACTTATGCCGGAAATCAGATTTTTCTGCGAAATATACAAAATGCATTGCAACCTTTTTTGGGATTAGAGCTATCCATTTTGCAGTAGGTGTTGACCATTTGAAGTTTTTGAAACACAAAAAAACACCACAAAAAGGCTCTTTTCAGAGACACCACTTCCTCCCAGAGAAAAGTGCAATGGGTGTGACATGGTAGCACTGTTTTTAGATGTCCGCGGACTTCTGAAAAATGCACAGGGCCTGCTGTGCAGGATGCTGAACATGTACATCAGATGGGGACTGTCCTCCTCACCACACCGGCACCCTGCTCACATGCTAGTCACCCGGCTGCCCCTCCGGTCCATGTTCCAGCTCACTGGCCTTTCTGCATGTAGCCTGGGGTGTCTTTCCACTCAGCACTGGGACTATGTCATTGCATGACTGACGTGCATGTGTGTTCTGCCTGCATGCGGGTACTCCACGTAGGCATGCTTCTTTGCCCCTCCACCCCCCTGCACCCCAATTTCACCATGTCACTGGTGGGTATCATGTTATGTTAGAGTACTGCACTGGCCTGTTCAACGCTCCTGTGTACATGCACACTTCCTCCTGAGAACCTGCCAGACACATACAGTGGTGTACATCCTTTGTCCTTGGTGCAGGCTGTCTCACTAGGACTGTGCAGATGGCAGATGTTGCGCAGGGACATGAGTGCCCATTCATGTTCTATGTGCATTCCATGCATGCCCCTATGTGTCCGTGCCCAGATGATCATTGTAGTACGTGTCCAGGATGACATACATTTAGTGGCATTTGATCATCCATTCCATGCCCACTCTGGCTCAGCCCTGCATCACCCACATGTTTAGGGTGTCACAGTCTGTGTGGGGCACAGGCATCCCCCTGTTTCAGGCCCCCTGACTCTGTTAAACTGGTGTAGAGGCTTCTGCACACATGTGTGTACTACTGAGGGGTCCTCATGTGTCCTGCTTACTGTCCCATTCTCATCTGCTGTGTTGTCAGTTGACTCAGATGATGCAATTGATGCTAGTCAACACTGTCTGCCAATACACAGGTCTCTGGTCACCCTTTCGCTGCCATGCAATGCCTCCCTGCATTTTTACTTGGGGGGGGGGTTGCCTGTAGCCATGCAACCCATTGCATGCACATTGCACGTGATGCCTGAACTTGCCCTCACACTGCCTTTGTGTTTCTTGATTGACATCATAATGTACTTGTTCATTTAGATAGTGGGTAAGGTAAACATGTTCTGCACTGCATCAACCCACTTCTGAGTTGTGTTACACCGTTCTACATGCCTACTCACTTCTGCAATGTGAAAGTGACCTGGCATGTATGTTCAGATTTTCATCCCTTCTCTGTCATGAATGCCACGGGCACAGGTGCATCCTGTGACACATGTACTCAATATTGGAACTCCCTAGTGGGTGTTTAGGAAAGTTGATAGGTCAATCTGTGGCCTATACCAACTGGTATAGGGTGCAGATTTTATGTAGCCTGCCAATCGGTTTGTAATGATTGTGGAGCTGCCTTCACGTGTGTATGTGTACACTTTCACATACATCAAAGCAAGCAGCGTTGTAGCTGCTTCCTTTGCTGTATCGGATGCTGTTCATGTTCACAATACAGGTGTATAGGGAAAGGGGTGTTTTTGAATGCTTTTACATGTACATATGCAAGCAGCTTCAACGTTGTTTAGTGCAACATTGCGGCTACTCACTAATGTGTGTGTGAAAGTGTTCATTTACACAGGTGTCTTCCGCAGCTTTTTTGTTGACTGACTAATATGTAGTTGATTGACGTTAATGCTGGTGAGATTTCAGCATTGCGCACTTCATGTTGAACTGGCATAATCCTGAAGGTGCACTATTGTGCAGTCTGTGTATGCCCAGGCCCACTTAGCTAATATGGTGGGGCCTGGCCCTGAAGAATTTACACACGGAATAATGGAATAGGGCACATTCATAGCACAATGTGCTCAATCAGGCCCTGAGGGGTGTTCTGGAGGCTTCATGGCCTGCAGCTCAGACGGTACTGTGCGCTATGATCCCTCATGCCTGGCTGCAGGCCCTTGCTTTGCTTGGGACGTTCACTATATCTACATGGCCCATGACACCCGGTACGGGCCAAGCTGCAGATGGATGAAGCTATATTGGTGATGATGGTTTAGTGATGCATGTGTAAATGCATATTACGTGTGTCATTGTGTGTTTGGATTCACTTGTAGCTGTGGTCAATTTGCAGTTCAGACATGCTTATTTTATGTGCCATCTCTTTGTTGCCATCTGTCTTTTCTGCCTGTGACATGTGCCTGACTGAGGTGTTGTCTGATGGAGGTGATATACTCCATTTTCTACTTGTGTAGGCTTTGCTATTTAGACACATCCATTTCTGCTTTTGGGATGTGTTTGCATATCAATGCAACTGGATGCATGCCGGGTTCTCATATGTGTGTGGCATGTCTGCTTCATGTGTTGGCTGTCAATGTGATGTCTATGTGTGTGTGGGTTATGTGCTTCTGACATGTGTACTCATGTTTGTTTTTTCCATTTTTCAGATGATGATGCAATGGAGCCAGATGATTGTGATGTCCGACCAGACACAGGGTTGCTATCACACCAGCACCCTGGCACAAGGGGGAGTCATGGGGTGGTAGACCACGAGAAACCACTTGTGCTCCAGACCATCGTGCCTAGGGCTGGCAATGAGTCTAGCCTGGATGATCACTCTGACGACAATGTTGAGTTGGATGTGCGTCATGTCCATTCGTCAACGGTGAGTGATTCTGATGTGGACGATCCTCTGTCCGCGACACCTGCACTGAGGGGCCAGATGGTGGGACCTCTGCCTGTGGTGGATCAGAATGCACGGTCACACTCCACACCAGTAGCTGATGTGCCTGGGGCATCACGTCAATGGAGGAATGTAGTCCTGCAGCCGCGAGCGGTGCCAACCCAACAAGGACCGCGGCTCCTGAGGCCCCGCGGGTGTCAAGCCAGCAACGCAGTGGCCATGCCCCACTGGGGTATACTGAGTGGGAGCAAGCCATGGTTGCCAATTCCGAACACCAGGGGGCAGCAATTGATAATATCGCTCAGAGCATGGAACGTGTGGCCCAATCCCTGCTCCCCCCTGCTAGGCAGGTGGATCTCCAGCGGCAGGCGGCACAGTCCACGGCCCGCTCACTCAGGCTGGGCATGGCAGCCTCAGACAGGGCACGCCAGGCTGATATGGTGTCTCTGTATCAAGCAATTGCTGCTCACGCAGAGGCACACAGGGAGGCCCTGAGGGATGACCATAATTCCCTCCGATCTAGTCTGGGTGTGCTCTTGATGTCCCAGAGGCAGCGGATAGAGGAGAGGTTGGAGCAGCTTGAGAATACCATCTCGGCTGAGCTATGTGCTTGCCAGGAGGTGTTCCAGATGTCATGCCAGGCCATGCAGGAACAACTCTGTGTTACATCTGCTACCTTGTAATAGGAAGCACGAGTATCACACAAGATCCTGCATGCTGACCTACGTGTCATCGCCACACAGAAGCAGGCTCACCGGTCCCACAGACTTGCTGCTGATGAGGGGCAAGCTTCGCATAGGCATGATCAGGGTAATGTGCCACGTCCACCTTTTGACTCACAGGGTGAGGAGGACAACGACTTATCACCCACACAGGTCAGCCTGTGCAGGCGTTAAGCCCATGGAGGTTTTATTTTTATCTCAACATCATCGCATGTGGGTGTTGAGGTGCACCCTGTACCTAACCCCTCCTGGGTGCCTCCCCCCGGGTCGTATGTGGCCATTTTTGATTTTTATAGTTAGTTTAATTAGTTAAATATAGTTTGAAATTGCTTGTCTATTGTGCATTCATGTGACAGTGTGGTGCTTTGTGGATTTTGAAAGCATCCACTGTCTGTTCCAGCTGGGCCCTTCAAGCTTGTCTCGTGTATGTGTTTGCAGCTTGGCGTCCTGACTCACATATGCCATTCCTGCTTCCCCTATCCATGGGCTCGCAAGGATGGTTCAGTGTTACAACCATTTACACAAGGGCATTGGATTTTCTTCATATCTGTGGCCTGTCTGCTGCTGTATTACTTGTGTTAACACCCCTAGTGGGGATTATGTATGTGTTCTCCACGGCATGTCTGCAATCAATTTTGGTGAGTATATAATTGATATGTCCATTTATTGATGTTGAATTATGTTCTTTTCTTGCCTGTATATGTGCTTGATGCACTTCATGCTGTAGACAGTAGCCTGCACCCTTTGGCTGTCAAAGTCACACTGATGGTGGGAGGAGGTCGATGTAGGTCTCAGATATGGCCCAGTGACAACCAGCATGAAGACACACACACAGGACATTTCCAGCCTTATTAAAAGCTTTTATGCCCTTTCTGCAGGAAAATTATCCTCCAGGCTACCTTTCCCAGCAGACACGGGGCCAAGAACTACAGCAACCTGGCCACATTGGGTGGTGTACACATGCGCATGCATGCACAAGCAGAAGCACAGGGCTTGTGCTCAGATGTCTGACAGAAGCAGAGGTGTTTCCAGGAGCTCCAAGTAAGGTGAGCAGCACAAGGGGCCACACCCCAGCCGACCTTCCTCCAGGCCCCTCGCACATGCATGCTAAGTTGCGCCAGTGCAGGGGAGCTTGGCCAGGCATTGGGGAAGAAGTGCACAGTACAGCTAAGCCGCGTTGAGGAACAAATGGCAAGTGGCTTTACAAGTTGTCAGGGACACACGCAGGTTGCGTCGCCCATATCCTCGAGTCCATCCTGCTCCATAGAAGCTGAGTTATTAGCACAGTAGCATTCCTAGCCAGAAACTAATATAGCGCACACGGGCACCCAGCGACGCACAGACTCGAGTGCAGTGCACGTCATTTGCATATGCAAATTGCCAAATGTGCTACCTATTGAAATGAGCGGCTGGCAGAACACAACTTGTACTGAAGTAACACCTTGCCACACGTGTCTAGCAGCTCACCCAAGGACTATTCTATCTTGTGTGATTCTTAACATATTGGTCTTCCATTTACCGCAGGGCCACGTGCGACTGCCTTACCGCATTGACAGTGTATGAACCATCATGGGGGCAAGCAAAAGTATATGAACAAAGCAGCAGACAAGAGTGTTTGTTTGGGGAGAAGTCAATAAATTTGAGGCATGAATGGTGTTGTGTGTGTGGTGAAAACACACATAGAATAGCAACTCACGCTCTCTTTGCATCATTGAACTGCTCTTGTTACCGGACCGGAGAGTGTGCAGGCAGGAGGCCAGCACTCACCCCAGAGATAAGTCTCTCTTTGGCTTGCATTTTACCCGTTTTGTACAATGTGCATGTAGAACATGGTTTCTCTGATTGAGTATGTGTAATTGTCAATAGTTGTATTTTGTCTTTTGCGTACTTTCCCTTGCCCATCCACCTCCCCTCTCCTGACCCTCTTTCCGGTTATCCTGAATACTGATACCTATCCAAACAACGGATCCCTGACCCTCTTTCCCCACCGAGGTCTCGGAGGCCTGTGTAAGTTTTACCTTGCAGGCGCCCACACCATGGAGGGGGGTTGGTTCGTGCCACTCCTGCGCCTGGGGACCGGAGCTGTGACACTACCCATCAGTTGTTGCATCCTCATTGATTATTGTGTACTGAAAATGCTACCCATCCTGTTGAACCATTGTTAATCTGTGCTATCTTGGTTGTTCTATCATTCTGCTTGAACATGTGCTTGGCCATTTTCAGCGACTTCAAGTCATCTACTGGAGACTCTTCCAGGGTTTTTTGGTGGCTACAGGCTTTTTCCCTGGTTTTGGGGTTTGGCTCCTTGGAGTTCTCTGCGATTTGGTATTTTTACCAGTCAAGGTGGCCTCAGAGGGGCTGGACCCTATTTACACGCAAGGTACAACATGGAAAACAAGGGGTGGGGGGATCCTGAAACCAGGTAGACTAGAAGGAAGAAGGCTATGGACCCCAGACACAGTTCTTCAGAAGGTCATGGTGATGTGTCAATGAGGGAGGGCCTTTTGTTGATGCACAGTACGCTTGGGCTACAGTGTTTGGGCACTCTCTGACATTGTCATTGTGGGGTACTATGTGCATGATGTGTTCTGCTGGTCAATGGCTGTCCCTGTGTTGTGTTTACTTTTCAGGTGTCAGGGGATTGTTGTGGTTTGACATGCTGGGGTGTAAAATGGGCAATGTTTACATGTGATGTGTACAGGACACTGAGGATCACTTGATTTCACATGCATGTATTGAGTGCATGTCCCTACTGACACACACACTTACACAATGCTCCACCACACATACAACCACCCTTCCATGCCCACACGTGCACACAGATTGCCTTTCCTGGCATGCTGTGTCCCTACAGCGCATGATCACTTACCATTTGGGGATGGTGTACATGCGTCAATAGGTTATTTTTGTTGCTTGTCCTTTTTATGTTATGCTCAAGGTCTATCCCCAACACAATGGCTGCTCACTGTGCTGTGTGCTGTGCAGTGTTTTGCAGGTGAGACACTCAGCACACGGGTTCGGGATTAGCGGATTTGGCTTGGCCAATGTGCATGAAAACAGGCATTCAGTCTTTTGTTGATGGTACCACTGGTGGCATGCATTTGTGTATGACTTTGTATCCATGGGAAATTGATGGTCAGTCATTTCATCTGATTCCATGTCAGGTGTGATTGTCTCGGGCCTCTTTCCATTTATCACATGTCACTTTGTATCTAATTGGTCATGTGTTGGGCTTTTGCTGTTGCATGCCAAGTCATGGTGTGGCAGACAAGGGTGCTGTGGGTTGGGAGGGTTTGGGTGACATACCAGTGATTGCCATGGCCTGTTTTCCAGGGGGGTGTGATACACACCTTGCATTTGTTTCTTTTGGTCACACAGGATTGGTTATGTTTAAGTAGCTAAGGATGCACACAATGTAGCACTTCTGTGGCAACATTCTCAGGGTGGTCAGGTTGTGACAGTTGACTGTCTCTTTGTCATCATTGATTGTCACCTGGTATGTGCCAGGCCTGTGTGCACTCCGCAGGGGTGGGAGTTTAGGTGAAAAATCTGGCCACAAGCTGGGTCCGGGCTGCCTTGCCACGTGCCCTTTCCCCTCCAATGGGCAGTGCCTGTGCCTGTGGTTGGGGATGTGGGGGCACCACCATGTCCACCGGTACGTCCCGCTGTGTTGCAACATTGTGCAGGACACATGCTGCCACAATGATCCTGCACAGTACTGAGGGTGCATATAGTAGCTGCATATAGTAGCTGGCCGCCAGAGCAGTCTAGGGAGCGGAAGCGTGACTTGAGCACTCCGAATGTGCAATCCACTATGTCCCTGGTTGCAATATGGGCAGTGTTGTATCTTACCTGGGGTGGTGTGGTAGGGTTCCGTATTGGCGTCATCATGTGGTTGCTCAGGCACTGTCCCCTGGGGAGGTTAGGATGGTTGTCAGTTGGGTTTGTGTATTTGTCTGTGTGTGACATGCATGCATGTGCACAGACATTTGTACTCACCAATGAGCCATGTGTTGCCATGCTTTCCAGCTTCAAGGACCCGGCTCAGGGCAGACATTCTGTAAATGAAACTGTCATGGGTAGACCCAGGATAGTTTGCATGGATAGAGGTGATGATTCCATTGGCATCGCATACAACCAGTACGTTGATGGAATGCCAGTGCTTGCGGTTTCGATAGATGTGCTCAGTGGCCCTACGTGGATGTACTTTGGGGAATTGTGCCACCCTGTAAAAGTCCTGGACCACGGCCTGCCTTTCTGAGGGTGTTCTGGGCATGCATGTGTGCCTGCGGACTGAGGGGTGCACAGTCATTATTGCCAACACCTGGTGTAGGCAGTGTGACTGCGTGGCCTGTGAGACACCCCCGAGTATGGCAGTTGTCTGCTGAAATGACCCAGTGGCCAATAAATGCATTACATTAAGCACCTTCTCCAAGGGGCTCAATGCTTGGGAGCAAAGGGTGAGTGATGTAAGGTCATCTTCCCATACGAGGTGGAAACCTATACCTGCCATAGACCTGGTCATCAGGCATCCCAAAAAGCCTGGTCCGGTGCAAAAAAATGTGGGGCCTGGCTATTCTCCTCCGCCTGCGGTGTCCAACGATCAGTGCTGCGACAAATGGGGCATTCTTTGTAGTTGTATATACGTGTTTGTTGTTTGCGCACACTTTTATACTGCGCGTGGGGACGCTTCCGCCTGCCTTCGTGTGGCAGACATGTTGACGCCTGTGCACGTCTTTTGGCGTGCGCGGGTTTCCCGTATTCGATTCCATGAATACGTGTTGTCCGCCTGCGTGTGGGCATTCCGTGTATTTCCCTGCAGTACTTCCCCAGTTACGCCTTCTTTTTCACGCATTGTTCACCATTCCACGTGTTCTGCCCCGTGTTCCGCCCCCCTTTTTGGTGTGTGCGCTGACGTTGTGCGCTTTCGCTGTGCACGTCACGCACGGCGTTCTGGATGTTGCAATGACGTGTGCGCCCGTGTTCGCCACGCAGGGATTTGGCGCACATCCCGGTGAAAACACGCATAGGGCCTTCCATGAATCGTATGCATGCGCATGCGCTTGCTTTTTCACGCTTGCGCCAGCTTGCGCCACGATTTTCGGCGCACATTTGTTCCATGAATCGGCCCCTTAGACTCTTCACTTACTCTCACCAAACATGTTAATGCTACAGCCTCTGCCATGGCTTATACATGCAAATTGATCAATTCCTTGAGACCGTTCTTATCCACGGAAAGCCTACCTTAGTAGAGCCCTCATACTGTCCAAATTAGATTACTGTAATGCCCTCTACCTAGGGACCAACAGACATTATGTAAAAAACTAACTACAAATATTGCAAAATAATGCATTGAGGATGGCTCTCATTATCCAAAAACTCACCATATCTCAGCAGCTAGACACAATGCCCATTGGCTGCCAGTTCAAGACAGAATTGCTTTCAAAACCCCAGCACCAACCCACAAATATCTATCCAACTCGGCTCCTAAATATCTTGCATGCAGAATCACTAGAAACCAGTCCGACCGACCCACATGGTCATCACTCACTCATTCCCTCAAAGTTCCTAAATTCAAGCTACAAAAAGCAGGGGGCAACAGTTTTCCTGTATTAGACGCCAAACTATGAAATTCCATGCCAGTAGCACTAAGAGCAGAACCTTCATTCTGGGGTTTCAGGAAAAAAGGGAAAGCCTGGCTATTCACACAAGAGCATCCATAAGCCATAAGTACCCTTGCTCACGCTGCTCACATATATGTTGTCCTGCAAACACGATCCTTGGACTTATTTTGCAATATATTTGGAATATAACCTGTGAAACTGCTTGATACACTGAATATTTTGTGATGTTTAATGTGGTGATTAATGCCCGCTTCGTGCAACTCTATCTCTTGTAAGGAGTTTGCACTTACCTGCCATGTAACTGTAACATAATCTTTCTTGTATGCGCCCAAATACCCCAGGGTCAGGAGGCTTTATAAATGAACAAATACATAAATAAATAAAATAAATGCTTGGTAACCAATTCCTTGCGTTTCCTAGTGAAAGACCAAGGCCGAAGACACATGAGATGCAACTTAAATTGCCGAGTTAAGTGTCCATTAGAGAGGTTGGTTTTCTATTCTTATAGTGGGTTTATTGTCTCTGTACCTTGATGCAGTATTGACTCTTTCAAGTGATTTACTCCTCTCTCTCTCTTGTTTACCTAGCTATAGGGGCGTATCATTGGAAGGATTGCCCTCTTGTGAGGAGACCAGGACCTATCTTGGCCCCAGTTATTCTACACGACAGCACCCAATCGAGTACGCTCCATTGCTACTGTGGTGAGTACTGACAACGGGCTACAGGGACACAGCAACTTATTTGGCAGCCAGACGGGACACCACTCATGCCTTTGCCTTCCAGTGGGATTCTGGTGCTTCTGTCAGATCTCATCACCGATATGTTGAGACTGATAGACATTTACATTGGTAAGTTACTTACAGGTAAATGTATTTCAAGGACCACACGGGTCACGTGACCTTTCCTGTTCCTTTCACCAATCAAAAATTCAAATCCACAATATTCTACCTTTTTTTTCCTGGAACTCATCTTTTTTCTCTCTTTCAGGCAATAGTTGTCAGTTTGCTACATCATTTCAAAATCTCTGCAGCTCTTAGTAGGAATGTTAAGTGCCTTGAAACACTGGTGTATAGGCGCGTTATAAATGCCATATCATATGATGCACACAAAAATGTATGCTACCGCCAGCTTTCACAGTGAAGAACACCATGGGTTGTTTAGGTGAATCAGACGAACAGTCCTCATTACAAGTTTGGCATTGTGGGAAAAAAGAAGCAATAATTCTGCTACTCCCACTTTCTTTGGTGGTAACAGAATTACCACCAAATTTACCACACTGTTGAATTCTACATGTGGAGGTAAAGTGGAAGACTTACCTCCAGCACAAAGCTGGAAATGAATCTTTCACTTTACCTCCAATAATCGTCGCATTTACTGCGCAGAACTACCACTCACAGTAAATTCGACAAACATTTTAAAAAAAATGGCATTTACACTGCCATACCAACACCCATCGTCAGATGATAATACCGTAGGACTGAGTGATGTGGTAAAGGTAAATGATTTTGGTGGTAGATCAGATTTGCTGCTAAACCCATTGATAAGGCCCTTTGCATTCACAACTCTGGCAAATGTATTGGGTCTTGTAAGCCATTTTATACTCTGTGATAACAAAGTGGCCACAGAGAACTCAAATATGCAGAT
Organism: Ambystoma mexicanum; assembly: GCF_040938575.1. Taxonomy (NCBI): domain Eukaryota; kingdom Metazoa; phylum Chordata; class Amphibia; order Caudata; family Ambystomatidae; genus Ambystoma; species Ambystoma mexicanum. The sequence continues at coordinate 1,356,672,543 of NC_090929.1, forward strand.
AGACCCATGCTCCAAATTTGGCATTGGTAATTAATGTATTAATACATTCAATTCAGGCAAATAACTGTTGCAGTCATTTACATTTCTATATAACTATAAGTATGTAATTACTCTGGGATATTATCAGTGTTCTGAGTTTAATAGGGGCGGTAATTGAAAACAGGTAAGCAGGAATCATGTAATAGCAGATATCCTGAGGACCATCGGTTCAGTCCTGATTCCCTTTAATTTGTTTTTTTGCTGGGCACTTCCAAATCGAATGATACATCTCATCTCTGTAGGTCAACGAATCAGCATGGTTATGGAAGAATTGATCCTTTGAAAGTCTGGAGCTATTTTTCCTACTTTTGTGCTATGGGTTAGATTGTACTTCCACGAGTTGTGGTGCTGCTTCAAATGACTAATTTGTCTAGATTGAAAATGGCCAGATGTAAATGAAAAGTTTGAAAATGCAACAGTTTGAAAATTAAATAATTGAGTATTAAAGAAAAGGTTAAAAGCAACTGAAGCTTGATATGGTTTATTTACATATGGTAAAACATGAAAAAAAGGTTTTTGAAGAACATTTAGAACTATTTGCACACTTAAAACAATAAAACCTTTTGACTGCAACAGGAAAGTGTGCTTGTATTTTGCCTGTATTGAGAATATTTTGAGAGGTTTGCATCAGGCATATTTGAATGTTGAATTTAGCCATCTCATCTCATAACATAGCTCCAGGAGAATGGTATAAGCACTTTCATTCATTGTATTTGCTACATCGTCAATTATCATTAAACGGAGAGGCCTCAGGAGTGGCTGTGATGGAGCCTTGGGTGGGCTCTCAATGTGTGGAGGCTGTTACGGGTGACCCTCCCAATGTGCATTGCCCCTTTAAGGGGATGTGTTCCTCCCACGTGTGTTGCCCCTTTAAGAGGGGCCATGACTGTGTCATGGCCCAAGCTAATAAAAGGAGCTCCTGCAGGCACGTGAGACAGAGCGGCTGCAGACTCCCAAAGAGGAACGACTGAGTCCGTGTCTCATTATCCATGTAGGCCCCAGGCCTACACGTGGAGGCACAGGCCTGCACGCCCAGACACTGAGGGACCCGTCTGCCAGGATGGCAGCCGAGGTCCACTCAGTCCGAGGCCTGGCAGGCTGTGACCCCACGCCAGGGTGCCGAGGACCATGGCACTCGGGGCCATGCCGGATGTCCACGGCAGGCCCCCACCCCCACACCTAGTGGGACTGCACGGCGCTAGCAGAGATAGCGCCCAGGGGCGCCCACCGGATGACCATGGCCGGCGACCCCCAACAGAGGCCATGATTGGCCCCATCACCACCCAGGAAGGCGACTCAGCATTTCAGGACTATTTCTTTGATTGACTCTTCAGCTAAAATCTATTCAAGGGTTATTTTACAGAGATTGGAGGAATGGGTGTATAATGCAGGCACTGTCACACACATTCAGGCGGGTTTTTGTCCAGGGGTTTCCACCTTAGATCAAGCAATGAGGTTGGACCTTTTGCTTAAAAAATAGGTGTGCCAATGTTCGCAAACCGTGTATTTGGCATTCATTGATTTGCAAACAGCCTTTGATACTGTTCCCAGAGACCACTTATGGGCTACCCTGAAGGAGCTGCATATCCCCCGAGGCTGGGCAATGGCATCAGGTCTCTGTATACTAGCAACTGTGCCCGCATTCGCTGAGGGACAAATGGCGAAAACACAGAGCCAGTTCATATTGGAATTGGAGTTAGGCAGGCATGAGTTCTAGATCCTCGGCTATTCTTGTTATATATAAACAATATCACCTTTGATGTGTACGCTGTGGCATAGGATGCTCCAGGCTTGGGAAGCCATAAATGGAGTTTACTTCTTTTTGCCGACAATGCTGTTCTCTTAGCCAAAACACTGGTGGGGCTCCAACATCAGCTTGAGGTTTAGTTTAGTTTAGTTTAGTTTAGTTTAGTTTATTATTTGTATAGCGCCGCCTGGCCCTAGGGCATCCGGGCGCTTGCGATGAATACAGCAAGAATAATGAATTTAGCAAATTATGTTGTGCTAAAGACCTTTGCATCAACTTGACTAAAACAAAGACAATGATGTGTGTTCCCCATGTGGGTGCAATTCTCATTTAGTGGCCACATTTTATCTGAATGACCATCCTCTGGAGATGGTTGATTCCTTTAATTATTTGGGATGGATTTTCTCTGATGAATTGAAATGGGTGCATCAGATTGCCAAGAGCTCCTTGATGGCCATACGGCAATGTGGTATCATCTCAAGTATAGTTTCTCACAGTATTGGTGCCCCTTAAGAGCTACATGACCCAGGTGGCGCTGGCAGACATTTATGGTGCTGAACTAGCTGGTCTAATTGTGCTTCTATCCATGTTGCAGAAATGTAATTCCTGAGGAATCTCCTGGGTCTACCCTTAAGTGTGCCTTCTACTCCAGTGGTTTGTGAAGTGGGATTAATTGGGATTAAATATACTATCATGGTTGTAGGAGTAGGGGCTCTGAATTGCAGGGACTCTGAACGGTAGGGGCTTATCATTTGAGTGCACATTTAGCTGTAGTGTGTGTCTCAGACAGAAAGGCAGAAATGCGCAAGGAGCATGGTTGCCAATACATAAGGCGCATGATGGGAAATGCAAAGAGCACAGAGCAAAGAGAACATGCTTAAAATGTTATATAATTTCAAGATGATATTTCAATTGACTGAATTGCATTCAAAGTAATACTAATATATTAACATACTAATCTAACCCCAGTAACATGTCCCTTAATAACATTTAGTGAAAATTAGTCGACATGGAAATAACCTGAAAACAATTTTGGAAAATGCATGGTGCTTTGTAAAATGGAATTCAAACGTGCAGACTGAGTTTTGTGCAGTATGTTGAAAAATATGAAGTTCCACTCTGCTGAGGTGAGGCATTGTTGGATCAGGAAGCAAAAGAAGAATTTTACATTTATTTTTCAGAAATGCAGTTAGTACAATGAGGAAAAACACAGAGGGAATTGGGTGATGTGGGTGGGTCTAGCCATGTGAGGTGTTGCATTGAGTAGCAGGAAGAAGTAATAAAAAGGGTTTGAGAGGGAGTAGCTGGGTCAGACATATTTGAACGCTGGGAGAGATATCTTTGGGCTGAGAAAAGAGAAAAAGGTGACAGGGAGCTGGCAAACAGGTGGAATCCAGAGCTGGGGGTGTTTGATGTGGAGGTTGTTCTTATGTACGCGACACCGGGGTAGAACAGGCGAGCAGGCTAAGGAAGGGTTCCATGCCAAGCTGAGACAGAAATATCGCCAACAGGTTTAGGTAATTATGCAGTAATTGAGGTGTGTGTAGTGTGCCTGAGAAATACTTATAGGGTTTGTGATAGAAACAAGCTTGTTTTTTAAAGTAATTCACAATCTATATTTTATGTGGCTTCCCATTCATGAAGTGAGCTTTTGTTAAAATGACAGACTTCTAAGGCTAAAGTTTGTTAAAGAAGCATTCAAGGTTTTCCCTGCCAGACTGTGCACTGGCCAACCAGCAACAAATGTGTAATTAAGGTTTGTGTGCAAGCTCTCTAATGAAGTGCATGTTATCCATGTCCAAGTGTAAGCCACTGTAAAGTAATGCAACATAATGCAACTGCTTGGACATTCTCTGAACTTTGACATTTTACAAAGCCACAACAAGAGAACAAAACAAATTGGGTTTGTACTCTTACCCTGTGTCTGAATTTTTGTTAGCATATAGACTAAGGTTCAGCAGGTGGTAAGCCTATTTTACCGTAGGCATCCTTAGCGGGTCCTGTGAGCACCTTGATGCTAACATCGGGCCCGTCATTAACGGGCCCGTTGTTAGCATCCTCCCCATTCCCAATGGGGATGTACCGGGTCCGGGTTCCCTGAATGGGGAAATACCGGGCCCTCCAAGGTCGGAATGGCCCGGTATTTCCCCATTCAGGAAACCAGACCAAGTTTATTAAGGACAGACAATTTGTAATGAGGCCCCATGTCTTTGGGTGATGTGTTTGGCATGAGTTTGGAACTGGTGTTTTTGCTTCTGATGTTTTACTTTGATGTGTCAACATACGTTTTATGATTGTATGTACTGTATTTTATAATTGTAGTGTGTGTTTATTTATGGTAAGATTACGCCAAAATAAAGTACAAAGTAAATAAATGTTGGAATGATAAGTGCTTTGCAATCAGGAAAGGGTAGGTAAAAGGGGCATCTGCTCCTATTGTAATTGGTGTAGCTAGAGGTGGAAGGATGTACTGGTGTTTCCATTTATTCTGTACTGATATATGTGCAACACAGAAGATTTGGGAGTGGCCCTTGAACAATGGCACACTAGTGTAGGTAGGTTTTGTCATAGGGATATTTGTGGCACTTTTATGTGCAAAGTAGTGTTTGTTCTACACAAGAAAATTGGTGTTTATTTTGGAATTCATAAGTTAGCATGAAGTGCTGGTGTGGAGTGGAAGGATGGTGTGCAGTTTTAATATAAAAAATGGTTCCATTTTATTTCCCTGCAAAATCTAGTGTATTGTTAGTTTATGTTTATTTTAATACATTAGACATTTGTATTGTTTGTCAATCTTGCTTACCCTTATTTCTCACCAAATTATTCTCATCAGGTGATTATATTTTGTTGACTACGCAGTGCCTCAAGCAGTAATGTTTGTAATATTTGTAATGACAACACTTACCTATTTTTTCATGGAGCCCAGTTGACTTTTCTTGTTGGTTTAACTTTCTGATAAAATAGTAGCATTTTTTAAAAAACTCTTCATTGTTTTACAACATTAACAAAAAACAACAACAAACAAAACATAACAATCACTCTGGCACTTCTTCCTGTATTCCGCCTGTGTCATCATTCGTCATGGCACGATTCTGAGGCTGTGCTCCCTGGTCGGTGGCCACCCGTCCTGTTCAATCCAATCTCAGGTCTATTTCCCTTATACTTCCTTATTTGGGTACTCTGCTCTTTTGCCAGTTCTCCTATTAATGCTCTTCCACTCCTCCAGGGTCATCTGTGCTGCTCTCTGCGCTTTGTCCAAATTACTCCTGTATCAGGGAGTTCCATGCAAGTATCTTATGTCCACTCTCCACCTCTCCCCTCTGCACCGCCCTTGTCCACACTGCTGTCTCCCCCACCAACCATTTCTTGAGATCTGCCCACCATGAGTCTACGCTTGGCCCCGAGCTGGAGTTCCATGCTATGGCTATGTGGCGCTTTGCCAAAATGCACACTAGGTCCTTCATCTTGGCAAGATGTGTTCTTTGCCTGTCTCCTCTGGGTAAGACTCTGGGGACCATGCTTGCATGTGGATTCCACCCCCCTCCACCCTTTCTTTGATTCTCCCCCAAAAAGTCTTTATCACTGGGCAGGTCCAAAACATGTGCAGCATGTCAGCCCCGGGGCTCCCCAATCTTCATTGCACTCATTCTCCAGGGTGTGAAGTATGCTCTATGCATGATGTAAAGCTGTGCTTGTATAAATCTTGCATTTCTGGACACTGTGTTAGGGTATCTCAGGACTCTGTACCATTCCTGGTCATTGAGGCGCCGCTAGAGCTCCTCTTCCCAGCGTTCTCTCATTTGCAGCTCCCGCTCATTGTTAGGTTTCCACAACTGCTGATACACTCTAGAGACCCTGTGTCCCCCTTCAGATACATCGTACTACGCATCCAGCATCCCCCCTGGGTCCTCCTCATCTGGCAGTTCCGGACATCTTTTCTTGATTGTCTGAACCATACTGTTGTATAATACAAACTGACCGCTGTGTATGTCATGCTCCTCCATCAGCTTTTGGAATTCCACCCATTGTCCTTCCTCCCTCAGATCTCCTATCTGAGCTACGCCCTCGATTTCCCACTGGGATCTGTATGTTGTGAGGGTCCCCGTGCTCGTGCCTACAAATCCTGCGAGTGGGTTCCGCGCCCCCTGGGATTTCCATGTTTTGCTCCATAGGGTCAGACCAAGTTTGGCCATATTGGATAGGGTCCTGGTCAGGGGCTTGTCAATCCAAAACATTTCCCTCAGGTAATATTGCTTCAGAGCCACTTGAAAGAGTAGTGAGTCTATTGATGTCTCATGCCCTAGCCAACTAACCATGAATTGCAGTTTCCCAGCAAGGAAATATCGTTCGAAGTCCGGCAATTTGATGCCCCCTGCTTCATTGTCTCTCTGCAGGGTGTTCAGCACAATCCTGTTCCTCCCTCCCCCCACAGGAATTTTCGTGCCATTGTGTTCAATTGTGAGAAAAAAGTCTTGGGTATAACATATGGGATGTTTGTGAAGTAGTATAGCATGCGTGGTAAAACTGTCATCTTCAGCATGGCTGCCCTCCCCATCATTCCCAGCGGAAGTGTCTTCCAGAAGGTCATGGCCTTCTGTGTTTTATCGAGGGCTACATGTGTATTAAATGTGTGTATGTTATTGGTATCATGGTGCACTTCTATCCCCAGAAAGCAGAAAGAGCACAGTGCCTATGTATGTCTCAGGACTGGCAGTGGCTTCGGGGAGACCCATCTTAGATCTGCCACGGCAAATAGTGAGGACTTGTGTTTGTTGATGGCTATACCATAAAGCCTGGTGTATTGCTTCCAGTAGGCATGATAGGTGCATCCGCGGGTTCCCCAGGAAGAGGATCATGTCATCTGCATATAACGAGGTTTGCTGTACGACCCCATCTATGTCTACCCCGGTGTCCCTGTATTCGGCCCTCAGGAAAACAACCAGCGGTTCGAGGGCCAGTATATACAACATCAGTGACAGTGGGCATCCCTGCTTTGTGCCTCTATAGATCCTCCAAACCTCAGAGATATGCCTCCCAGTGTTTACTCTCGCTCTGGGATTCTTAAAAAGCAGCCTGACCCAATGGAGGAACCCCTCCCTCATTCCAAAGTAGGCAAGGACACTCAACAGCCACTCCCAATTCATGGAGTCGAAAGCTTTGACAGCGTCTAGTGACGCTAAGGCACATTCGCCTCGTCTCTGCTTAGTCTTAGTATTATACCATTACTCTCTACGCTTCCCTTATTATGCTCAAAGTAATCTTCTATCGTGTTGTGCATATATTCCTGGAATTCACTCTCCTTCAATGCCTCTGCCCTCAGCCGCCACATTGGTATAGGGGTGTAAGGACATATATAGCATTTTACCAAATATATGCCATATTACTGCTGGCAACAAAATGCCACTACATTTTGCAATAAAAAAAATGCCATTACATTTGGTCAAAAGGGTACACTTCGGTTAAAAAAAAAAGTTATACATGCATATGCATATGTGAAGACTCGTGGACCCATTTGGGATTGGTTTTACTGTTAATATGATTGAGCAGTGGTTTATTATGAAATATTTCAATGTTCATTTTATTAAGTTACTATTATTTCAATTTTGATTCATATAATGGAAAGAAAGAAAAACAATTTGGGTTTTCTCCAATTGTGGATTTGGGTAGCCAGAATTGTCGGAAAAGGAGGGTATATGTAAGGACATATATAGAATTTTACCAAATGTAATGGCATTTTTTTATTGCAAAATGTAATGGCATTTTGTTTCCAGCAGTAATATGGCATATATATTTTTTTGCCAGTGTGACTTGTAAATGTGTCATTGGTGGCATGCAAAGGACAGGATTTACAACACCGCCAAGCCCAACTTGAAACTGCAGAGAATGAATTGCACGCATAGAAAAGCTTAGTGCTGCAAGGCCAAATAATGAAGTGCACCATTTTTTTGGGATACCTCATACGTGCAGACTACATTAAGTTATATAACTGTCTAACATAATTAACATTGCTAAAATACTCATTCTAAATTCCCTAACATTATAATGCAGTCTTACATGCAAAATGAGGTGAAAGTCCATGTTTTAGTGGCACTGCTGTAATTCATTTTTAAATGCACACTGGTGTTTTTTTGTATTAGTTTGTGGAGAGCAGAGGGAATGATGCAGCAGGAAACAGAATGAAACATTTATTCAGGGAGGCCTAAAGCCCTCACTGTTCTAGACATGAAGGTATATACAGAACACATTCTTGTTAACCTGATTGGGGGAAATAATAGGCAGACAAGAAACGTCAAAAGGGGAAGGATAGGAGATTTCTTGGGACAAGAAATGCAGAGAAAAGTTAGTTCAGGCTGGGATGGGAAGACTGACGGTGTTCCAAGGGGTTAGAGCGCTGGCTGTGAGAGATATCTCGCTGGTGCTCACCGCACAAGATTACTGAAGCATTTTGCGCTGACACTGGGCCTGCATTTGCGAATATAGCAAGGTCATGCTGGGAACTTCAAAGAAATACTAATCTTGGTAAGATATGTGCCAAGTGAGGGCCGTATGAGTGGCTGAGGTTATAACAGTGCCGGAAGTCAGTGCATGTTTATTTTTCGTCATGTTCAGAATCTGGGATCCTTAATCCATGTTTCAAAAGACCTGCTTGTTCTGTTTTGTTTTCTTTTGGTATTCTAGATGACGATGCAATGTACCCATGGTAAGACTTAATGACGTGTGAATAAGATAGACAGGCCAATTAATGGAATTATTGTGCGCCGCGCAAGTGTGCGAAAGCGTGCGAGTCGCAGCGCCAGCGCGAAAATCGCAGCACAAGCGTGCAAAAGCCGCGCACATCGATTCATGGAAGTCTGTGCGCGTTTAAATCCTGGGATGTGCGCTAAAATCCTACGTGGAGCACGCGGGTGCACACGTCATCAAATGGCGTGCGCTACGCGCACAGTGAAAGCGTACATAGCGCAGCACACACAACAAAAGTAGTCAGAACACGGGGCGTAACACGCGGAATGGGGAACAACGCGTGAAAATGTGGGCGTTACGGCAGAAGTACAGGAGCCAAATGCGCGGAACGCCCACACGCACGCCTACAACACGTATTCATGGAATCGAACAGGGGAAACGCGTGCGCTAAAAAAGACGCGCTAATCCGGAAACACGTACGCCAGCAGGAAGCAGGCTACGTGGCCTTGCGCAGCATAAAAGTGTGCACAAACAACAAGCAAGCTCAGACGCTACGGAATATACCATTCCTCGCAGCAGTGGCCGTGGGACACCGCAGGAGGAGGAGGATAGCCAGGCCCAGAATTTTTACACCCAGGACCAGTCTTTTTGGGATGCCTGATGACCAGGTGTATGGGAGGTACAGGTTCCCACCACACATAATACCCATCCTGGTGAGTGAGTGGGAGGATGACCTCACATCACCCACCCTGTGCTCCCAAACACTGATCCCCTTGGAAAAAGTGCTCAATATACTGCACTTCTTGGCCACTGGTTCATTTCAGCGGACAAGTGCCATAGTGGGGGGGGTTGTCACAGGCCACACAGTCACGCTGCCTACACCAGGTGTTGGCCAGCATGACTGCACGCTCTTCAGTCCGCAGGCACATATAGATGCCCAGAACACCTGCAAAAAGGCAGGCTGCCATCCAGGACTTTTACGGGGTGGCACACTTCCCCAAAGTGCTAGGTGCCATTGATTGCACCCATGTGGCTCTATGTCCTCCCAGGGCAACTGAGCACATCTATAGAAACCGCAAGCACTGGCATGCCATCAACGTGCAGGTAATCATCATGATGCCAAGGGAATCATCACCTCAGTATATGCCAACTATCCAGGATCCACCCATGACAGTTTCATTTTCAGAATGTCACCCCTAAACCGGGACCTAGAAGCTGGGCGGCATGGCAATACATGGCTACTTGGTGAGTATAAATGCCTCTGCACATGCATGCATGTCAGATACTGAGTAATGTCACAACCCCACTAATAATACCCATAATCACCTCCCCAGGGGACAGTTCCTACCCTCTGAGCACCCACATGATGACGCCAATTCGGAACCCCACCACACCACCCGAGGTAAGATACAACACAGCCCATATTGCAACCCGGGGCATAGTGGAGCACACATTCGGAGTGCTGAAGTCATGCTTTCGCTCCCTTGACTGCTCTGGTGGGCAGCTGCTATACGCGCCCCCAGTAGTGTGCAGGATCATAGTGACAGCATGTGTCCTGCACAACGTTGCAACATGCCGGGGCCTGCGGGTGGACATGGTGGTGCCCCCATATCTCCAACCACATGCACGGCCGCTGCACACGGGAGGGGAAAGGGCATGTGGTGAGTTAGCCCGTACGCAGCTGGTGGCTAATTACTTCACCTAAAATCACACCCCTGTGGAGTGCACACAGCCCTGGCACATATCAGCTGTCAATCAATGAAGATGACATAAGGGTCAGTCAACTGTCACAACCATACCAGCCTGAGATTGGTCCCCTGGAAGTGTTACATTGTGTGCATCCCTACCTACTGAAAGACAACCAATGCTGTGTCACAAAAAGGCACACATTTATGCTGCATTTATGACTACCCCCTTGCAAAATACAACATGAAAATAGTGCCATGTCACCCAACCCCTCCCCATCTCAGCTACCCAACACACCATGGCATGTCATGCAATGTGAAACCAAACAAATGAATGCACAACACATGACACAAGTGTCACAAAGTGCACTGTCCCAAATGGAAACCGGCCACAGACAATATGCTCCCAGTAATCAATAACAAACAGCACACATGAACAAATACTTACCAGCAACACAATACACCAACACAGGATGAAACAGGGCCAAAATATGACAGTACAAAATCAAAGTAGTGCACGTCTTACAACCTGAATAGGCCAGCACATCGAGCCCTTCCAACTGCAGAGGGTTGCTGTCAGGCAAATGTGTCAGCATACTGCATACAACATGAACTGCATCTGCAAAGGAGACGGCCTTGTGAAGACATGAAGAAGGTACCTGTGAATAAGGAGGAAGACATGGACGCACAAGCACATATCAATACACCATGCAGTGTTCAATACAACAACAATCCCCACTAGGAATGTCCACACAGTTTTGACCACAGACTGCCCACACAGCCCATGGGAGCCCAATGTCACTGTGTAAGTCCCTGAACTTGGTCACACCCTTTGCAAGCCCATGGAAAGGGGAAGCAGGAGGGGTGTGTGTGTCAGGAACCCAAGCATATAACCCAAACACAGGACAAGCCTGCATGTGCCCAGCTGGAATACACAGTGGATGCCCACGGGAGCCACAGAAGGCAACACACTGTAAAAAAATGTAAAAAAGAAAAGAAAAATGGCCATGTGTGGGTTGGGGGGGGGCACCCAGGAGGTTTTAGGACAGGGTGCACACCAACACCCAACTGCGTGGATGTTGCGGAAAAAAAAATACCTCCATGGGCTCATGGCCTGCACGGCTACGCCAATGTGGGAGAAGTGTTGTCGCTCTCTTCACCCTCTGCTGCTACATCAGGAGGTGGCGGTGCTATGGAAGGCAGCCCACGCAAAGCCCTGGTATGGTCCTCCATGGCAGCATGCATGCGGGTGTGGAAGGTCTCGTTCTGGAGGATGATAGTACGGAGATCCCCATGCAGCACCTCACGGGTTGCCTGCATTTCTGCATGCATGGCCTCACGTAATGCCCGGATCTCCTCACGAGTTGCCTGCAGCTCAGCTGAGAGCGAACGTGTGAGCTGCTCCAGCTGCTGTTCTGCCCTAAAATTTCGGGAAGCCTCAAGTTCTACCAGATTCTCCCTGAGGAAATGGAGTTCTAACCTCAGGGCTTCCCTGTGTCCCTGGGACTCTACAGATATGGCTTTTCACAGAGTCTCCAGTGCCGCCCGTCGGTCCCTGTTGGACACCAACATTTCCTCCCTGTGCGATTGGCAAATGGACTCTGTTGCCTGCTGTTGGAGCTCCATCTGCCTTTCAGGGGGGAGAATGGAAGTGGCCAACCTCTCCATTGCCTGAGCCATCATTTCAACCAATGCTCCCTGTTGTGCTGCTATACCGTACAAGGGATTTTCCCATGCAGTATTGCCTGGTGGCGCACGGCCACCACGTCAGCGGGCACCACACCTGTTTGGGGCCAGGTGATCTGCACCTTGCTGTGCTGGCACTGTCCGAGGCTGCAGGACTGCATTCCTCCTCTGATCTGCTGGGCCAGGAACAGGATCAGATGTTGTGGAGTGTGACCCTGCATCCGTAACCGCCAAAGGCAGAGTTACCAACACTGACATCCCCATAGAGGGGTCTACCCCTGGTGCAGGTGGGTTGGACAGAACAGCATCCCTGCCAGAAACACTCACCTGCGACAGCATATAAGTCTCATCATCCGATTCAGCACCTGAATCATAGAGGTCTGGGGAGGTGCACCCAGAGACAACCCTGGACAGTATGGTCTGCAGGAGGATTGGGTTTTCACCCACCACCACACCACGTCCTCCACTGGTGCCCGGTCGTGCCTGAGATTCCTCCTGAGTCTGCGCCATCTCCTCTACCTCTACAGCATCAAGTGTGTCATCACCTGCAAAAACATGAAAGACAACAAATGGAAACAGGCATGAGCACCATACCATACACATATGCCTGACAAGCCAGAGATCCACTACATGAACAACATATGTCCCACATGACCATAACCTTGGCATGCATGCACTGTCAATGATTTGGAAGGGGCAAAAAGCAGACACTGAGGACACACGTGCTGTATGCTGGATAGCACTGTCATCACATATTAGCCTGTGAGTGGCATGGTCAATCCATATACATGGCACATGCCAGCACACAGATGGCATGTAGCATAGCCATGGTACATTTGACAAGTACAGCCATATCCCAGTGAATCAGTACTGTCACCCATCCATGTGAGATGGACATGATGAGAAGAAACATGCAAAATAGTGTGCCAAAATATGCATGTGCCACACACTGCAACACATCCAGTGTGCAATAATACATTGATGGCAGGCAGATGGATACATCAATGGTTGGTCGCTTCAACATGACAGAACACAACAGTCATGTTCAACATTCAAACAGGGACCAACAATTAATGTGAGCAGGCCCTTACTCAATCAGCCTAAATGGTCAAATCATTCCCATAACAAGGTAATAAATGTGGGCCAATGTGGGTTGTAATCTATGACAGAACCATGTCACATATGTGGCATTAGGGCAGAAAAATGTGTTGCAAAAATGGGAGGATTGAAACAAGCTGAATGAACACTGAGCAATCAAAACAATCAGCAATCAGCAATCAGAACAATGTTGTTGCAAGATGACAGTTCAAGGGCAATTGCAGTAATGTGGCGCTAATTGGCTACTGTGGTCAGAAAGGATACTGTCATACCCAAACCGAAGGCTGGTGAATGGTTTGGAGGAAGCACATGGATGACCCATACCACTCAGGAGTACACACCCTAACCTGGCACTCAATCATTACACATCACCCAAGAAACATACACATGGATTACACACGCTTGCATGGGCACTCACCGGACAATGCATCATAATCTGGTAGGTCTCCCACGCCTTGGATCTGTTCCTCTGTGACGAAGGTTCCAGCAAAAGACTCTTGTTCAGTGAGTTGGTCATCCTCTGGTGGAGACCCAACGCCAGTCACCAGAGTAGAGGCATGATTTGAAGCCAGCTTGTTCTTTGCTCTGCGTTTCAGGTCATTCCACCGCTTGTAGCAATCCTCAGCTGTGCGCCTCACAAAGCCAAGGGCACTAATGTGGTCTGCGATGGTCTGCCAGTGGGCCCTACGTTGAGCAGGCATAGTCTTACAGCCTGCAGTCACCAACATTTTGCGGCTATGTGCCGACACATAGGCCACAAGTGCATTAAGGTCGGCGTCATTGAAGGTATGCTTCCTTGACGTGCCGGAGTGTGTAGCCGTGTCTGGGATCTCAGCCTATAGTGCAAGAGCACCCTTCTTCTTCCTCTTGTAAGGTGGTGCAGATCCTGAGTGGCTTACACTGCTCTGGTCAGTAGGGGCAGAAGCGCAGGTGGACTGGGTACTAGAAGCATGTAAGGGCACAATTACCATAGGTCTTGGTGCAGGAATTGGCTGCAGGGTGATGTCAGCAGGGCCAATGTCGGTGTGATGGACCTGGACCGACACTGTCCCGGCTGGGAGACTCGGAGCTGGGGTGGATTGAGCTGCAGCTGCCCCTGCAGCCTCCCCACCCTGCCTACTTGGTGCAGCAGATGACATTGCTGCCCCAGATCCACGTGGCCTGGCAACTGCAACTTTCACCGGCACACGTGGATTAGACTTGCTGACCTGGAAGTCAGCCTGGGAGTCATCCTGTGCCGGTTCAGGTGTCAAAATGGGCCGGTCCAACAGGGGCTGAGCTGGGATGGTGTCAGCTATGTTTCCCACAACCATTGGGGGGGGCATAGGTGTTCCCGATTGGTCCTCCACACACGGGGCTCTAGGGGCACCCTGCAAATCCTGGCCACATCCCCAACGCGTCCACCACGCCCACCTTTTGGAGGTCGGCCACCTTTGCCTCCCTTACTGCTTGGTCGCCTCGCAACCATGGCACTGATGTTGTTGTGCGTATGGGAGTTGCAGTAAACAATCGTCCTGGGCAATTGGGGTGAAAGGGGTAGGGCACTAGATGGAATTCGTACCCTAGTGCTCTAGCAAGGCTGGATGTGACCCCTGAGGGATGATAAGCATACGCGTGTAACATGCAGCCTGGGGTACGCGACATACGGGGGCAACCACTGTTGGAAAATACGTGCGCGACTCAACATCTGCCTTGAAAAAGAATGTGAAAAAGATGCGCGTGTGCGTGTTGGCAACACCCCCGCCAAAAGAAGAAAAGAACGCAGTCTGAGGAAACAGGGAGTACGAACTGGAAACGTTGTGAAGTAATCGCATGTGAACCGACAAGAAATACAAGAAACACCTGCTCGCTCTCCACAAAAAGCTCATACTAGAAAATAGCGTGATACTCGTATCTTTTAAGCCAGCCCACATGTGCAACGTCACTTACGCACTTACGCGCTAAGGCCCTTTCCTCCAATAGCACAGGTGACGTGCAGTTTTCTCACGTGCTGAATCACAATGCACCCGTGTTGTGGGGAATGCCCACGCGCGTAACGTCACTTATGCGCTTACGTGCTAAGGGCCTTTCCTCAGATTTCACGCTGACATGCACTTTTTTCACGTCACAAATCACTCAGTATAAAGCTGGCCACGTGAAAACACATGGAAGACCACGCTCCTGCCCAAAAGGCCATTTTCTTGCCCCCAAGATCCCCGAGCACGCTCCCACCAGCCATCTGCTGCTGCCTGCCTGCTGCCCACGTGCCCTGCTATTTGGTGCCTGCATGTCAGCCATCTGCAGGGGGTCCAGTTGCTGTGTCAACCCCTGCTGGAACACGAAGACTCCCGACTGGGATACCATCGCTCCACAGCCCAGCCCCAGGACCCAGTTGCCCACCCACACCTGCCTCAGGGGTCGCCATGTCAGGGCAAACACCATCTGAAACCACTGGCGACCCCCAGCCAGAGAGGCAGAGGGCCACCAGTTTCAGTGAGAAGGAAGTTGGTGTCCTGGTGGAGCATGTCCTGAGGCATTATGATGCCCTCTTCGGAACATCACGCGCCAACAAGGAAGGATGGGAGAGGATCTGGGAGGACGCAGTGGTTGCCATCAACACGGAGGGGGTGGCAACCCGCGACATCAAGCACGTCCGGAAGCGCTGGGAGGACTTCAGGTCCAGGACCCTCTACAAGGCCCGGCGCCTCACGGAGGGGTGCCGGGACAGTATGAGCAACCTCCAGATGAGGGTCCTGGAACACGTAGGCCCAGCGCTCCACACCCAGATCCTTCGGAGGCAGACCCGTCTGGAGTTGAGCGGTAAGTGGCCAAGCATTGCTGTGTGAGACAGGGCATGTTGCAGTGTGCTGGTAGTCTGATACCTGCCTGTATGTGTGACATAGGCCATGCATGGATGTGTGTGTGCAGGGACATCATGGTCATGCATGTGAGACCAGTAATGTGTGAACCACATGGATGGTGCATGTGTTCCAATGCAACATGGGGAGCTGTATGCGGAATGCACACATGAATGAATGCCAGTCTCTGTTCTTGGACATGGAGGGGGGTGAGGGATGGGTGCTGCTCTCATGTACATGTATTGTACACATGTGTGTGTGTCTGAGAAGTATGTGTGTGACTTTGAAACGCCATGGATGCATGACACATGTCCGTGATGATGTGTAGATTCACTCATGCAGTGCGGTCACCGCTGTATCCACTGTGTCTATCCACTGTGTCTGTGGTGTACAAGCCATGATGCATGACCCCCCGGTGATGTGTGTGCATGGGATCAGTGTGAGCCATGATGCATGTGAGTTTGAAGGCAACATTTTGGTTAAAAGAGGCCCTTGTACATGGATGCTGATGTTGATTTCAGGGGCCGTGTCTGTTTCTGCATGTGTGTTGCGTGCATTCACTCATGCATTGTGGAGGGACAGGATGGAAGTGACATTTGACAGAGCCACTCATGTGTTATTGCTTCCTGTCTAGGGGAACATTGTACTGTACCCTGATGCTTGTGTTCTATGTCTCCCACTACGCAGCGTCAAGTGAAGAAGAGGGCGGAGATGGCACTGTGGAGCCAAGCAGTGGAGATGCCTCCACTGGGCGGCGACGCATGCCCAGCCACCCTCCCAGGAATTGCCATCATCCGGGAGTGAGGGGCCTGGGGCCGCGCCTGCCACTACAGCTGTAGAGGAAGGGCCGGGTGAGCCCCCACAGGGGCTTGCAATGGTGGAAGATTGTGTGGAGACATCCAGGTTGGTGGTCTCCACAGAGGAGGGGGAGCCCGCTACTGAGCCGCACATGGGGCCTGGTGGGAGTAGTACCACTGGTGCAAGTGCTGCAGTCCAGGGCCAGGGTCAGGAGGCAGCACAGGTCACCGCGGAGGGGCCTGTGCATGTCGCTGTCCTTGACCCTGTGACTGCACCACCATGCACCAGCAGGGATGCCCTGTCTCAGGCCCGTCCGCAGGTAGGGGGGAGTGGCACGTCATCTGCCTCTCCAGTACCTGCGGACGAGGGGTCCTACGACGGTATGGGCTCCGTCCTGGTTGGTATTGCATTGCGCATGCGTGACATTCATGATGACGTGCGTGCTTCCTGGGCGGAGCACGCACGCCATCACAAACAGCAGCGTCGCGACGTGGCACAGTTGGGAGGGGCCCTGGTGGGTGGGTTCCTACATGTGTCGCGCACTCTGGCAGACCTCTCCTCCTCTGTGGAGACTACGCGTCAGTCGTTCTCCCTGCCGTCTTCCGGCCCAGATTCCACCACGGCCCCCTGTGGACATGGCCTGACCAACACAGCCAGCTTGGTGGAGATCCCATCCCTGCCACAGTTGGGAGTCAGTGGTCCAGCAGGGGTGGACACCACAACAACTGGAGACCAGCTGATGGAGGATGTGCAGGCATCATCAGACAGGGCACATGGACAGCAGCAGCAGCAGGCTCTAGGTGGGAGCAATGATGGCTCGGGGCCATCGACATCAGAGGGGCCTGCATCGGCCAGAGGGTAGGAGAACCCTGGAATGGGTGTTTCTTCCGTGTGGCTGCGGTTGGGCCGGTGTATAGATGCAGAGCGGCGGCGGGCAGAAGAGGCACGGCTCATGATGGTCAGGGCGCAGAACTCCATGCGGAGGTCAGTGCGGCGGGCCGAGTGCCTTGAGGCCATTCGCAGGGAGTTGGAGTCCAACATGGCATTGTCCCTGCAAACCCTCGGGCCATGGAAGAGGACCGCCTCCAGGACATCGAACAGGAGTTCAATGATGCCCTGGCCCGGGACATCAGAAAGTGAGCCGTGGGACTAGCCTGCCGCCATTGTAAATAGTTTTTAGTGTTAGGTTTCATTTTCATTTCTTTCATTTCTTATGCCCCACACTTTTGTATATAGTTCTTTTCTTAGGTAGTTTTTTAGATAGGTTACATTTCTTTAATTGGGCTCATGGACCCTTTCAAAATTGATTGTACATAGTTGGACTTTATGTGTGCATTTTATTTGGATTTCACCATGGGGCAATGGATTTTTGATTTTACGTTTCCTTTGGATTTCTTTTTGTGGACAATGATTTTGGACCATTTTTCTTCAGGTTTTTTTGGATTTCATCAACATTTCAATTTTCATATTTTTGGACATGCATTTCATTTCATGTTTGTTTGATTTTTTGTCCTTTCATTTCATTACATTGATTTTGTTAATAATACATTGTGATATTTTAATTCCATGTGTGGGATTCGCTCATTGGGTTCATGCATTTGAAATTGTGGTTTTACACAATCTATGGCAAACAGTGTGTGTGTATGTGACGGACATGTGTTGATGTACATGGTTGACCTTTGATTTGTGTCCTGACATAGGCATGTCGGTGTGGGGTGGATTGGTGAAATCATTTCATGTCAAGACTGGGGTGGTGTCCAGTGGTATTTTGGTGCACTTGAGGGCCATGATTGTGCATCTTCTTTTCGTGTTGCAAGGGGACATGAGTCGGGCCCCGCTTGCAGGTGCCCGTCAATGCTGAGTGGGTGGGGGTGCTGGGGGGACATGAGTCGGGCCCTGCTGGCAGGTGGCCCTCACTGATGGGGGTTGGGGGCGCTGGCGGGACATGAGTCGGGCCCTGCTGGCAGGTGACCCTCACTGATGGGGGTGGGGGTGCTGGGGGACATGAGTCGGGCCCTGCTGGCAGGTGACCCTCACTGATGGGGATTTGGGGTGCTGGCGGGACATGAGTCAGGCCCTGCTGGCAGGTGACCCTCACTGATGGGGTGTGGGGGTGCTGGGAGACATGAGTCAGGCCCTGCTGGCAGGTGACCGTCAATGCTGGGTGGGTGGGGGTGCTGGGGGGACATGAGTCGGGCCCTGCTGGCAGGTGACCCTCACTGATGGGGGGTGGGGGTGCTGGGGGACATGAGTTGATGATCACTAATGCAAGGTGACATGTGGGCTGGCTGGGGGGCATGCCCATGTTGGATGGGCTACCTGCAGGACATGACCAGGGGTGCAGGGTAGTCAATGACATTTGTGATGTCATCTTTGATGTCCTGGGTGTTAGGCTTAGCAGTGCAAGGTGGTGGCGCGAGTTATGGTAGCTTAGCTTTTTAGTAGCGCAACTTAACCATAACATCGCTTTAACAATGTTTTTTCACAGAATTTCATAGGTTTTTAATAGCGCAACTTAACCATAACGTCCCTTTAACAAAGTTTTTTCACTGAATTTCATTGGTTCTATTAGTGCAACTTTACCATAATGTCCGTTTAGCAAAGTTTTTCCATTGATTTTCATAGGTTTTTATTAGTGCAACTTAACCATAACTTCCCTTTAACAAAGTTTTTTCATTGAATTTCATAGTTTTTTTATTAGTGCAACTCATGCATAACGTCCCTTTAACACATTTATTTTTACTGAATTTCATAGGATTTTATTAGTGCAACGTAACCATAACGTCCTTTTCAATGGATGAAGACCACTAGCATCCTAGGTTCTCAAAGTGGGAACCCGGGGTGGTAAAAAAAAGATTTTTCTTCCCAAACCGGAACGCCTGCGGCGTCCCGGTGTAGGAGGGAAAACATTTACCAAGATGGACACCATGGAAAGGGAAGGCGGGGTGTATAAAGAGAACACAACAGGGCATCGGTGGGGGTTGGGGGAGACCAGGAGAGAGACACGGGGCATGAGTGGGGGGTGGGGGAAACAGGAGAAAGACACGGGGCATGAGCTGGGGTGTGGGGGGATACAGGAAAGACACGGGGCATGAGCGGGGGTGGGGGGAACAGGGGAGACACAGGGCATGAGCGGGGGTGGGGGAATGGCAGGGAGACACAGTGCATGAGCAAGGGGTGGGGGGAACAAGAGGTAGACACGGGGCATGAGCGGGGGGTGGGGGGAACAGGAGGGAGACATGGGGCATGAGCGGGGTGGGGGGGAACAGAGGAGACATGGGGCATAAGCGGGGGTGGGGGGAACAGGGGAAACACGGGGCATGAGCAGGGGGTGGGGGCAACAGGAGGGAGACACTGGGCATGAGCGGGGGTGGGGGGCAACAGGAGGGAGACACGGGGCATGAGCAGGGGGTGGG
Source organism: Ambystoma mexicanum (assembly GCF_040938575.1). NCBI lineage: Eukaryota > Metazoa > Chordata > Amphibia > Caudata > Ambystomatidae > Ambystoma > Ambystoma mexicanum. The sequence goes on from NC_090929.1 coordinate 1,356,692,530, forward strand.
GGAGAACAGGGGAGACACGGGGCATGAGCGGGGGTGGGGGGAACACGAGGGAGACACGGGGTATGAGCGGGGGATGGGGGAACAGGAGAGAGACACAGGGCATGAGCGGGAGCTGGGGGGCAACAGGAGGGAGACACGGGGCATGATCTGGGGGTGGGGCAGAACAGGGGAGACACGGGGCATGAGCGGGGGTGGGGGGGAACAGAGGAGACAAGAGGCATGAGCGGGGGAGGGGGGAACAGGAGAAAGACACGGGGCATGAGCGGGGGGTGGGGGCAACAGGAGGGAGACAAGGGGCATGAGCGGGGGGTGGGGCAGAACAGGGGAGACACGGGGCATGGGCGGGGGGTGGAACAGGGGAGACACGGGGCATGAGCGGGGGTGGGGGGAACAGCACAGACACACAGGGCATGAGCAGGGGGTGGGGGGACAGGAGGGAGACACTAGGCATGAGCGGGGGGTGGGGAGGACAGGGGAGACACGGGGCATGAGCGGGGGTGGGGGGACAGGGGAGACACGGGGCATGATCGGGGTGAGGGAACAGCAGGGAGACACAGGGCATGAGTGGGGGGTTGGGGGGCAACAGGAGGGAGACATGGGGCATGAGCGGGGGTGGGGGGCAACAAGAGGGAGACACGGGCATGAGCAGGGGTCGGGGGGTAACAGGAGAGGGACACGGGGCATGAGTGGGGGGTGGGGGCAACAGGAGGGAGACACGGGGCATGAGCAGGGGATGGGGGAACAGGGGAGACACGGGGCATGAGCAGGGGTTGGGGGAACAGGGGAGACACGGGGCATGAGCGGGGGGTGGGGGACAACAGGAGGGAGACACAGGGCATGAGCGGGAGGTGGGGGGACAGGAGGGAGACACGGGGCATGAGCGGGGGTGATGGGCAACAGAAGGGGGACACGGGACATGAGCGGGGGGCGGGGGGACAGGAGGGAGACACAGGGCATGAGCGGGGGTGGGGGGAACAGAAGAGACACGGGGCATGAACGGGGGTGGGGGGAACAGGAGGGAGACACAGGGCATGAGCGGGGGGTGGGGGGAACACGAGAGAAGACACGGGGCATGAGCGGGAGGTGGGGGCAACAAGAGGGAGACACAGGTCATGAGCGGGGGTGGGGGGAACAGGGGAGACATGGGGCATGAGTGCGGTTTGGGGGGACAGGAGGGAGACACGGGCATGAGCAGGGGGTGGGGGAACAGGGGAGACAAGGGGCATGAGCGGGGGATGGGGGAGAACAAGAGAGAGACACGAGCATGAGCGGGGGGTCGGGGGGTACAGGAGGGAGACATGGGTAATGAGCGGGGGTGGGGGGAATGGGACATCCGCTCTTCGGTCCTCCGCAGGCCACCGTGTGGCGATGACGTGTCTCCTGGAAGTCTGCAGCAGCCTGGGACGTTCAGGAAGTGTAATCCACGTGAGCCTCACACAACCCCATTGGAGGTCCCGCTGTCCTCTGATCTTATTGCATCGGAATGACACAATTTCACTTTCGCTTGTTCCGTTGTGATAATCACTTGCGAAGTCACCGCAGTGCTTGCCACAGATGCCAATATGCGAACGATAAACTAAGATGGCGGGCGTCTCTGAAAATATGACGCACTGCACGCTTCACTGCAGCCAATGGGAGAGTACGTCAGATGTCCGCGGACATCACGCAAGCCGATTGCCCAATCCCCGTCCTGTCCGCAGAGCGAACAGGGAAGTGTGTCCGCAAAGCGGACACAGATATCACTAATTTTTTTCACTTACATTTTTGTCATTTTTAAAAAAAACTACTGGATGGATTTACACCAAATGAAAAAAAGCACGCTTTCGGGACCAAGCCGCCGCTCCTGCTGCAAATTTGGTGTAAATCCGTCCAGCGGTTTGGGCTATAAGCGTGGGCAAAGTTTTTTCCCATTATGTCTATGGGGAAAAAAAGTTTTGGGTCCTCCCCTATAACTTTGACCCCCCCACCCCGGACCAAACCTCACCAAACTTTGGAAAAAAATTCAGAGTGGGCCATATACTTTTTTTTGCAAAGTTTGCTGAGTATTCGTCCATGGGGAGCGAATTTATAAGCCGCCCAAAAAGTGCTCTTCCTGTGGAAACAGCAACTTAACCATAACTACATGGCCACTAGCGTGCCCATGTAATATAAAGTATACAGGGGAGGTTCATATCTGTTCAGTAGTCATTTGCCAATTTACCAACGCAAGTAATGTAACAAATAAGAGAAGGTTTGTGTGCGGTATGATGAATGCCCCTTTCCTTCAATGCTGATGGGAAAGGATCTGATTCATAGATTACTGGATGTAAATAAGCCAGTAATGTCTTCTGGCACACAGATTACTGGATGTATACAAGCCAGTGATACTAGCCACAAACTGTGGTGGCGCGCTCTGAATAAAATCATTGGGTTCTAACAGTGCATAGTTCTGAGTTCTGGAGCTCCCTACAGACAACTAGGGGGTATTCTAATAGAAAGGAAAGGTTTTTTTATGATGGGGTTATAGTATAAAAAGAAAACCATGCTCACCGCTATATCACATGTATAAATACCGCAAAACAAGAAACCACTAAAATTACCACCAATATAAGCTAACAAATTATGGTCACTGAAACAGTGTGATACCAAACCCAATATAAATGCAACACTAAATTACCACCAAATTACCACCAATATTTTTACGGTAAGAAAATACCGCCAAATCCCAAATTTACCCCTATAAGACAAAATATCTTACAGGGCCTTCATATGAGTGTGTGCCCATGTTGCTAGCAGTGGTGCATGGTCTGATAGTGTTTGTGCCTTAATGTTTATCCCGTGAATTTCCCCAAAGATTCGGTGCCCATGAATAAGTAAACTATGTGTGTGAATATCCCATGTGGGCGCTATAGTGTGTATACCCTTTCCCTTGTCCATGTACCTTCCTCCAGATGTCCTCCAGGTGCAGTTGGTTCAGGATCATTTGGAGGGCCTTTTCTGGCGGTGCTGGCATCCTGTATTTGTCATCAGATATGTCCATAAGCGGGTCCAGGGTGCAGTTAAAGTGGCCTGCCCAAATAAACATTGCCTCTTTGTATTGGGCCAACTTTCCTGAAGAACTCCATTGCATCATGATTCAGAGCATATGTGTTTATCAAGCATATTTCCTTGTTCTCCAACATTCCGTGTACTATCACAAGTCTGCCTTCTGGGTTGCTTTCCTGCTTTATCAATTGAAATGGGACCCCCGGGGCTACCCATATCAACAGTCCCCTGGCGAAGTTGGATGTGTCGAGCTGTACATTTGGCCTCCCCAATGCTTGGCCACTTTGGTTTGCTTTTCAGGAGTTAAGTGATTTTCTTGTACCAGTGCCATGTTGACCTTCATCCTGTTCAGCCAGGCGTATAGACTTAATCTCGTTGAGCCCTCTGACATTCCAGGTTGCAATGGTTACCTCGTCCATACCCATGTTTGTAGTATTCCCTGTGGACCGGCCTCTCCCATGTCTGTCTGCGAGCTGGCTGCCTGATTCTTATTGCCCTGGCCCCAGTCCGTGCTGCCCGTGCTGTCCAACTACCCCTTGGGCGTGTTTTCTTCTTCCCTTCATTAATGTCATTCTGTGCCAATGTCACCAGGGGCCACCGACCAGGGAAATTTTCTTGGGCTGTCTTTGTTTGCTTCTTTTCAATTCCATCACCACTCGCGCTGTGCCTTGTACTTCTTTGTGTGCTGCTTCCTCCACTATCAGTGCCTTTCACCAACAAACCAAACAACTGACTAACTACAACTATTAAACAAATGCCCAGCCATCCTCCCCCTGCTCGAGCCACACTGCTTCTCTTGCACCACCCACCAAGGTGGGACCGGCTCGCCACAGCATGATGCCTTAAAACTGACATCCAAACTAATTGAATTCTTGGGGTTTCGTGTCCTGTCATCCTCTGCGAAAGAACCAAAGCACTTCGCTCCATTATTGCTTAATCTGGCTTGCTTAGTGTCTATGGTGTCGAAACATATCCCCTTTTGTTGGGTTCACCCATGTAATCATCAGGGATAGTTTTCAGCATTATTGGCATTCCTGGATCTCTGCTGAGGGATGCCCTGCTGCTCCATCCATGCATGGGCCTCCGCTGTTGTTTCAAAGGAAGACGATCTGCCCTCACATATCACCTTCAATTTAGCAGGATATAAGAGCATATACTGTATGCCTGCCGCTCTAAGGCGTTCCTTGGTGGGGCAAAAGCATGCCATTTGTCTCTGAACCATGACAGTATAGTCCGGGTAGATGGTTATTCTGGAGGAGTCCCTGGTTATCACCCCCGCACCCTCCTTCATTTGAAATTGTCAATATTTTCTCCCGGTCTTTGAAGTTCATGATCCTAGCGATCATTGACCGTGGGGGGCTCACGGATGAGGTTTTTCCTGGTTGGGCCCTGTCCGCTGTGAAGCCCTAGGACAGTACTCCAGCCCCAACCTCCTGTAACAGCAACGATTCAATGTAATTCGTGGCATCTCTACCTTCTTCTCCTTCTGGCAGTCCGACAATCCAGATGTTGTTCCTTGTGGCCCTCCCTTCTGTATCTTCCACTCTATGCTCCAGGATTTCCACTTGTTCTAGTTCATCTGATATTTGGGTCCGAGTGGTGGCGACATCTGTGGTGTTCTGCTGTACCTGCTGTTCTGCTGTACTCACTCGGTCTGTCAGGTTCCTTGCATCTTGCCGGATTAAGCCCATATCCAGCTTATTTTCCAGTGACGTCTTCAGGGCTGCTATAGCTTCCAGTATTGTTCCCTCGATTTCACCTCCCACCTGCGGGGCAGAACTTGTCGAAGCCATATTTGCATCTGGTGGGGTGGATTGCCTTTTGTCTGACTTTTTAGTAAAGGAGTCAATGCTGATTTGTTTGCATCTTCCTCCTTTTTATCTATTTGGCATTCTTCTGTTTCTTCTGTGAGGCTTTAAGTTTCGTCTTCCCCGCTGTTCCCCTGAAAGCAGCACTCTGTGCATGTGAGCGTGCAGGTTTATTTAGTGTCTGGATGTTGTTACCCCACCTCAACAGTGTGTTGGCCCTACTATTTGCTTCTGCTCCAGTGACTTTCCCCCTACAGACAGTTCTTGTTCAGGAGTGGTGCGGGCCCTCTTATTCATACCTGTCCCCCTTCAGCGCCAATATGCCACAGCAGTGGGTGGATTATGTCCTCCCCCTCTGTTGGCCTTGCTTTTAGGTCTGCGTGGGAGGCGACAGTCTGCCAAGTGATGGGTAGCTTAGTCCGTTGGGCGATGCGGCCCAACCTGCTCCAGTATCTGCACAGGCATACCCAAGGATTGAGGCCACCTGTGTGTAGAGTTCACAGCATGCCTCACTCTCTCTTGATCTTCTGTCTTACATCTACGTCTAGCAGTGTTTTCTGTAAGTGTCTCTGCTCTTTGTAGCTCCCTAAGGCGCTCTCTCCCTCTTCTCGCGTGGGTCCTCTCCTTGCTCTGTCTTTCCCCCTTCACCATAGGATATTCGCACGGTATTCATGCCTTCTGTTATCCACTATATTGTTCAGCGAATGGGTTGTGTTCTCCCACATCACCTAGTCTCTGCCATTCGTTGCTGCTCTCGTTGAGCCACCCAAAGTGGCAGCTCGCTGTAGATTCATCCACTATGATTGCTCCTCAACTTTCGTGCTCTGCAGCCAATATCCGCCTGCTCACAAGGGGTGCTTATTTATCACATGCGTGTGTTTTTTATTGCTCAATGCAGGTGCAGTTCAATGGGCCGTATGGAACTCTATGGGTTGTGTTCCCCCACTTATCGACCTAATGTAAATCCGTACTGTTCGTTATCCATTCTTCCCATGCGCTATTAGTTGCCCTTGCTTTATTGCTGAATATACCAGAGGGCTTCCCAGTGTTACGTATATCAGGTGTATGCCAGAGCCCATGCAAACACTGTGTATCAAACCGTTATATGCTGCCCTCTCCCCGCAGGTCTGGGCAGCCCTGATGGTGTCCTTGGCTCCCTCTCTCACTGCATCTCTCAGACTCTGCGTTGGCCACCAAAGCAAGGTCAGGATCTCCCAATGCGCTCTGGACTTGGACTATTCCACCTTCATGATACAGGCCGGAGGATGTTTCTTATAATGTGTTGTAGCCAGCGCCAGGGTTGTATTGTGGCCTGGGATGCATGCCTGAGTGCAGCAATGTCTTGTGCCCGTGACCGGGCGATGCTCGCTCTCACCTCCAAGGAAGGGGCCTGCGTCACTCTCCGCCAATGGGTCCGCCCAAGCTGGTGTCGGCCGAGGGGGGGGACCGCAGGTCTTCATGTCTACTACTGGGTGTACCGGGCTGCCCTAGCCCAGGGATGCCACAGCCGGATCTGCTCCGGAGCATGAGGCACCCTGCACCGGAGCCTGGGAGTCGCTGATGGGCTGCCTCCCCACACCAGCTCCCTCCCTTCCTGGCGCTCCAATGGCCCATGCGCATTTGCAGCACCAGCGATCCCACCACTTACTATGCGGCTGCTCTCATCAGCCCAAATCCCCCGATCTTCGGGGACAGTGCAGCACTCGCTGCTCCCGGTATGCTTCGGGAGCATGCCCGCTGCCCGGCTTCTGTTGCTGGTCTATCACAGTGCAGCACTACTTCCCAATGGCCGTGATCAGGTCCTCGAGTGCGATGGCCCTCCTCGGCAACCCCTGCAGCTTGCGCCCGCCATCTTGGATTCAGAGGGGGGAATCTTTGACATCAAGTTTCTACTCGTTTTACCAGCCGTTAAAGTAGTGTGCCGCAAAGGGACCTCGGTGCTAATTACTGTACCGCAATTTGTGGTACCGTAATTACCACCTTCCTCATTCCCATTATGCCCTATGGGGGCAAAAATGGGAATGGGGAAGGGCCTTTGTGAATGGGGAATTACCGGCCCCGCTCACCTTGGAGTAGGCCGTTAATTCCGCCATCCACCAAGGCGGACACGTTAAAATACCGGTGCCTTGCAAATTCAGGCGAACCCATACACAATCTAGAAATACTTTTATCTTTCTGGATAGCAGTTTTGGCACCCACCACCATGAGAGAGGGTAATACATTGAAATGAAGCAGCATAATCAACCTTTGTAGATGTTGGTCAGTCGTATTATTATTATTATTATTATTATTATTATTATTATTATTATTATTAGCATAATAAACCTTTGTAGATGTTGGTCAGCCGTATTATTATTATTATTATTATTATTATTATATTTCTTATACCATGCATCATGCCCATGGGCCTATGGGCCTCAGTGCGCACAGGGGGGCACATAAATGACAAACAAACACGTAGAAGACCAGATCAAGAGCCAGACATCAGACCGAAGAGAAAGTAACCTAGTCCTTTGGGTTAAAAATTGTCTGAATGGCCCTCTTGAAACTAGTAAGATATGAAATACTGTATATATTATTAGAAAGAGAATTGCATAAACTTGCTCCACACACGTTGAAACTAGTTCCACCAAGGTTTTTAAGCTTGTATCTTGGGGAAGCTAACTTGTTTGATCCATTGGAGTGTAATGTTCTCATGACAAGGACCCTGTGAATGCGTTTTATCAAGCACTCTGGTGCCTTGCCCAATATGCATTAATGGGTAAGAGTAGGAATCTTGTGGAATATTTTCGATGACACACGGGGATCCAATGCAGAGATCTCCTTGCCTCTGTTATATGGTCCCTTCTCCTCATCCCACACACTGCTCTGACAGCTCCGTTCTGGGCCACCTGGAGAGTTTCACATTATTTTTAGAAGTGCCCACCAGTAGACTATTACAATAACATTTAACCAATGCAGAAGCCACTGATGATAAATTGCTTGCAGACAAATAGGGCTCCATTTGTCTAATCAGTTTAGTAACATAAGCACAGGAGGCTTTTACTTGCAGGATATGTGTTTTCATATTGAGTCCTGAGTCAAGGAGAACCCCTGTGGTCTTTACAAAGGGGCTTACCTGAATGGACAGTTCAACATTTTGAAATGACTGCATTTTGTGTCTGAGCCACAATCATCAGCTCAGTCTTGATTGAGAGCAAGTGGGTTGACGATCATCCAATTCTGGATAAGATCATATGTATCCAGCTCAAAGTTCCCCGTCAGCTCGAATACTAGCTGATTGTTGTCGGCATAATTAGTATACTTAATGCCAATGCCATCCAGCAGGTGAAAGAGCAGCTGTGTATATACACTAAATAGGGTGGGAGAAAGACATGCACCCTGAGGGACGCCATATGAAAGGAGCTTGGGTGGGGCCTGAAAACCCCTGTTAGCTATCCTAGCTATACTGGGACCCAAAATATATGCCATTCATGCAATAGTAGAGTCGGAACAATTTGCGACCTTTCCTAACCCCTAGAGCAGCAATGAATGCACAACCAAATCAAATGCTTCAGAGAGGTCAAGCAATATGAGCAAGCCGACCCTACCATCATCCAAAATCTCGGCCAGATTATCTTGCAAATTAAGCATCATGGTCTTGGTGCTGTGCATAGCACAGACACCTGACTAATGGACACCTAATAGGCAGTGCTTCCCAATGTGTTCTTCTAGTTGCAGATAAGCTGCCCTATCAATAACCTTCAATACGAATGGAACAGTAGTGATAGCGCAGTAGTTGCCTGCAACCTCCGGATTGGGAGTTTCTTTCTTCAGTATGGCTGTGATCCATGCTTACTTTAGGAAATGAGGTACATCTGAGGTGCCAAAAAAGGAGTTAATGATAGCAGTTACCAAAGGCGCAAGACAATGGATTGGGTCTTTGATAATAGAGCTGCGACAGGTCTCTCCAGCACAGATAGTTGGCTTCATTCCATTAACAGCACCAAGAGGTTTATCTTCAGTAAATTGACTGAGGAACAATTCAGGAATTATGCCCGAATTATAAATCAGTGCCTCATCAACAATGGGGAGGAGATCAGCATGATCTGATAGGTCTTGGCAGCGAATTTGAATTGCATCTTGATGAGATCTAATTTTTGTAAATTACCTGTCTTGGGTCTTTTTGCACCAAGATTTGGTTTTTTGTCCAACAATGTGTGGACCCATTTTACCATCTAATTCTTTCAAGATCTCAAACAATTCTCTTTTGCCCAAACTTCCCTTGGATATTCTATTATGAAAAGTGTTCCTCTTAGCCGAGAAAATAGCTTTTTATAGTTTGCTGCTGCTCTTCTTTATTTGACCAGTGTGCCCGGGCAAGGTTTTTCTCTCCAATGTCTTTCAGTCAACCTCTCAGTTTTTCTATATTTTATTACTTCTATTGAAAACCAGGTTTTATCAGAGACTTCGGTTTGGAATTTCTGATCAGAAACAGGGCCAGTCTGTCGATAACCGAGCTGGTGATGTCTAAGAATTAACAAACTAGCATATTGTCTATTTAGTTTGCAACACGTTGGAGATTAGAGGTAGGGCGAGATCTGCAAAAGCCTCTGGGGAAGCCCACCTAAGATTTCTTGCTCTGATTTTTAATCTGGGATGTCCATTAACCTTTTTATACATGGCTGGAAGTAGAAGGACAAGGGAGATTAAGTAATGATCTTTTGGTGATTATTGGAATTGTAGTCTGGAAATTATGAGTTAACACCCAGTCCAGAGTGTGTCCTTCTCTGTGTCTGGGTTCCTTAACAATTTGAGACCACATTGAGGTCAGCGTTATTATGTTCCCAGAGATTAAAATCTCCAAGTATGTTAGTAGGTGCGGTGGACTTAGTAAAGTCACCAATCAGAGGTAAATATTGTTCCTCGATAAAAGGCAAGGTAGGGACTGGTAGGTATAACGTTATTATACTGATAGGGGTGTTATGGGCAACATACAGTTTAATAAACGTACGCATGATATATCCTTTAGATTCTACATCAGAAAAGGCTTGATTGGCAAAATCACACAAAAGATTTACCAGAAACATGTTCCAAATTGTCCACCCCATCCCAGCGTATGCTTTTTTTAATCCGCATTTTTCTGGCTAAATTCAAATTAGGCAACTCACCACGTTTCTAGCCAATCTGCCTAGGGAAGAGATCACATGCCCTCCATAACTCATGAGAAGTATTCAGAGCGCTAGAGTTGGGTTTAACAGCATCACCATGCCACATGAGTATAGATTCTCCCGTATCATAGAGAAAATGTAATAGCAAAATTCTCCTACTTATTTTGATCAGAGTCATTAAAGATACCACACCCAGCTCTAAGGGCAAAGCCTGTACAGGCAAAGATTGGGGGAGACCAGGTTTGCTTTTCCAAATGTTCCCTTTTAGCGCTTTTATTCAGGATATCTGACTGTCTTGGAACGTTTCCAATCCATACATGATACCGAGAACAATACTAGTTGTGTATACATTTAACATATTCATCATCAAAAAGCCACCTTTTACTTGTATGAAGAATTTACCCACACTGAATTTACAACACCTATGTCCTCCCATCACCCTCAATCCCCAACACCCATGCCCTCCCCCTCTCTCAATCCCCAACACCCATGCCCTCCCAAGATGCCCTCCCTCATTCCCCAACAACCATGCCCTCCAACCTCTGCCAATCCCCAACACTCATGCCCTCCCACCTCCCTTGTGCACTGGTATAAATGTCTTCTCTATGCCCTCTTGGGCATGTCTTCTTGTTCAGTATGTGAGCGGGCCACATTCCTCATGCAGAGGCAACGGGGGCTGCCAGGCACTGAGCCCTCCGTGGGGGTGACAGAGGTGGAAGCCTCTGACTCCTGGCATCAGATGTGCTGGAGCGTCAGCTGCATTTCCGGCACTTTAGAATTGCCTTTCTTCTATGACATTACTACTACTAGTTGTGTGTTCGGATGCCTAAAAGAAATGGGAGATTCAGAAGGGTTTGTATTTTTAAAGATGGCCACCACTAGGCTTCACAATTGGCGCATGATGTTATTTCCACCCAGCACTAATTCCCCCAGCAACATTTCTGTCATTTTCCCAGCAGCAACGGTAATTCCACCAAAACATGGTGGAATTACCATCTATACTTGACAGTAATGCCATCATATGGAATTAGCGTTTCCATAAATGGTTTGTGCACGCTCCAGCCAACTTGCAACTTGGCAGTAATTCCACTTGACACCACAGTGAGGTACCGCCCAACTCGAAATGAGGGCCAAAAAACATCATTCTGAAATTGTATGCTTAACTTCGCACTAAAACTTTAATTTTGAAAATAAAGAAGTTTGTACTGATGTTACACTTCTCTAAATTACTGCACTAGCGCATCTCATAATTTATGCCAAAAAAGGTGTAGCCCAATTCACAAATGGCATGTGAATGAGCGCTTCTTAGAAGCACACATTCAGATACCCTCTTTGCCACCTTACCGCTTTTGTGCAAATAAGGGGTTGTTTCTGCACATTTAAAAGCGCATCCTGAATTCACAAACAGGATGAGCTTTTAAATGTGCAGAAATTAAGCGTCTGAACCTACCATGATTTTCTCTTCAAGTGTGACAGCCGCGGTTTAAACTATGGCTGTTACACTTACATTTCTATTCCCCAAACAGAGATGGAAATGCTTTTTTTTATTGAGCATTTCTCTGTGAAATGCACTCCTAGAACCACTTAGTTGATTGGAGCCTGCCATACATTAGTATCAGGAGCGTGCTTCTGGCACTAATGTATGCAAGTGGACTGGACAGCGCATCTGCGCTATTGTCCAGCCCCTACTGAAATGCACAGTAGTGAGCGCAAATGAAAAAGTGCCTTATTTGTACTTTTTTCATTCGCACCAATTTTCTAGAATGTGCTTCATTGAGTGAATGAACATTCTGGACCACAGAACAATAGGTTTTAGCCCAATGAAAGACACAGAAAGTGAAATTCTATCCACTTGGGATGATTGCGTATTCAACCCAGATGCCAACATCACTTTGGCCAATGTACTGCTGGACATTTGAGCTTTTAACTCTGTTTACCACAAGCTACTAATGAAGAGGTTGGAAGAAGCTTGACTGTGCAATACTGCGCTATGATGGATAAAATCCTTATTTATTATTGTTTTCATGTTTTTATTTAATATTTTTATAGTGCTGAGCACGACTGGGGGCATCTGGGCGCTCGTACAAACATAAACAAACATATACAAAATGGAAAGCAACAATTCCCAACAGTAACATAGAACAGCAAATCCAGGGATACTAATGTAGATCAAGACAGCAATCAAGCTCATGCAAATTAAGATCCGGGTGAAATGTGTTCCAGAGCTCAGGAGTGATGCAGAGGAAAGTACCCTGGCTAACGGGAGATAGCTTTGTCCTAGACACCAATAATAAATAGATCAGTATTATTTGATCTCAGGGATTTCCGGGTAGGTAGCTATGAGAGCCTTTCTGACAGATAAGCAGAGGTAATGCCAAATAGACATTTGCGGGTAAGAGTCAAGAGCCGGAATGAAATTCTTGCTTCAGTTGGGAGCCAGTGCAATTCCCTTCTGGCTTGTGAGACATGTTCTCGTCTCCCTAACCTTTCCACAGCAAAAACTGCACTGTTTTGAATGACTTGTAATTTGGAGATATCTCCCTTACATATGCCCCAAAGAAGACTGTCACAATAATCTAGCTTGGTGCCAATGATGGCCATAGCAAAAGTGGCACAGTTTTTCTTGGTTACTCAAGGATGCAGTTGACCAAGCAGTTTGGTGTAGTAGGCCGATGTAGTAGACACAATGTTGTGTACCTGCACTTTCATGTTCATTTCTTGATCAAAATAAACATCCAGCTACATCACCTTTGGTAATGTAGCTATCTTGTTGCCTGCTATAACAACATTCTTATAATTCGTTCAAGATTTTCTCAAACTGCATGCTGTGCCAGAAGTCATTTATTAAGTTTTTGCATCATTTAATGCCATCCCATTATCAAGCATCCACTACTGGATGAGGGAGTATGACCTATGTATATCTTCAGCGTCCTTTCTATAATTACCTGACAGATGGATTAAACACTGTGGGCCTTATCACGAGTTTGATGGTATGCCGACTGGTATACCGCCCGACTCTAGTTGCGTTAACTCCTTCCCGTCCAGAGGTATTATCGGCAGAACACGGGTTGGGCACCGGTGGTAATTGCGCAGAAAATTGGAATTTTTCCAGCGTATTTACACCCAGCTCTGAACTGGGGTTAAACATGCGAGACTCGAGATTGGACAGATCAGTAAATGCAGTCTTAACACCATTACTGCCGCATTGAAGGGCATAATAGAAATACGCCAGTCACAAGGTCAAAGTTACAATTGTACTTTATTGACAAACAGCTGTTTGGTTCTCAACACCCCACAATGTGTGCAATCAGACATCGTGAGATGAGACAGTGCTGAACATTCCAGAAATACACATATTTATATAAATTCTTCACAGCCTTGGACACATCGTCCAGCTCCTCTTCATGTAATAAATGACCTAGGATTTGTGACCTAACTACATAACTAATTCATGTTTAAACATCTTTGCATCGTCTGCTGTTTTCCATCAAACAATTCACATGTTTTCCAAATACAAGACACAAAGGTAACATTCCTCATTTTACTTGCTTATATTTGTCTACCATTTGTTCTTGAGCTTAAAGTCAGTTAGTTTCAATGAGAGAAAACAAGGATTTCTGCAGAAGAGCACGTTTAGCCATTCATTATTTCACTTTGCTGTTTGAACAGGGAAGGCACTGTTGGGACAGACGGTATATAAATTACTGATTAGTACTGTTTTTTATGTGGAGCTACAAGGTTCTTCAGTATAGGATAAACAATCCACCTTAGAAGCTTCAACATTCTTATCTATGTTAACATCATAAAGCAGCACAAGCTTCATTTTTCTCTGATGAAGCTGAAAACACAAATTCTGAACATGGTGGGCAACTCAAAATGGCGGCGTAGTGGGCCTGTTTCAGGTTCATTCAATGCAATATTACAGTGCGAGGAAAATGTGCTCAGGCCAATGTTTACTATCAGGTGGTATTATGTCAAATATATTTTCACAGTACCTATAGATAGGCAACATGGTCTAGAATCCTAAGAAGAAATGTAACATTTGTAATTGGCCTATAATTAGTTGGTATAAGTGAGCACCACCCCTTCAAAACATCTAGAAGAGAGTAGTAAGATTTCTTCTTCAGTTCAATAGGAGGGTGTATGTTCTGCCAGCTCTATGATCACTTCACTTGTTACAAGTCAAGAAAAGGATTTTTTTCAAATGACTCTGCATATATTTGTCTGGGCTCATATAAGGAAAGATCACCTCTTACCAACCAATGAAAACATTGTGTTTCAGCATTAACATACTTCTGGAAAACATCTGATATGCTAAAGAGATCTACAAGATTATATTTCTGTAGAATTAGAATTATGGTGGAACTCTGTTATCCCAAAGGGAATACACACAATAGAGGATCACTTGACTTTCAGGGCAACCTTGAAGACCTGTCTTTTAAATAAACTGAGTGAGATATGGTGCTCTCCAAGCAATTTGCCTGCCATAAGTGTACCTAACAAATGCTACAAACTGCCCATTGGTGATTTCCTAATTCCCACACCAATACCTTTAATCTCCTATGCTCTATAACACTTGACACATACCAACTATGACACATACACACAGCATTTCAAAGATCCATCCCATAAAACTTCAAATACCACAAAACTACACCTCTATCTCTGTGACATATTGCCATCTGGTGAGGGTATGAAAACCATGGCATTTTATTAATTTGTATTAAACAATTCAATGATGCAGATAATTCTGTTTCTCAAATGGGAGTCTGATCATCAGACACCCCTTTTGAAAAATACCATGCCAAAAACATAGTGCTAACACGTACCTTTACTGCACCAGTCTCTTGACAACGGCAGAACCTACTGCTCAATGGCACAGGGCAGGTTCGAAGTTCACACATGCAAAGTCACTGCAGCCAGAGGTTACATTTTAACTAGTCTAGTCCCTGCTCTTCTCATGAGGGACCAGCCAACGTTGGATGCAAGTGCAGATTTCAAAGCACAATGGTGTCAGATCAATTCTCTCTTTCACTCCCACAAGAGACAAAGAACTTCACTGCTTTTCAAACGTGGTTAGCACCGAGAATTCAAATGCTTTCAGAGCTCATCTTTATGCTCATTCGCATTTCTCTCCTCTTCCCTAGGCCCAAACGTGTGTGGTTCCACAAGGTAAGGCCTTCCAAATGGATTCTCTTCTCGCTGCAGATTACAAAACAGCCCACAAAACGATTTCTCTCCTTTGCTGAACATCTTTCACTCTCTTTCTGCACAGAATGCTGCAAGATGTCGATTCCAAGTCAGTATCTTCACTTCCCATGGCCTCAGTTGTCATGCCAGGAAATCAGGTAGCAAGCAGGTCTTCTGAGTACCTTCTCAGAGCACAGCCATTGACAAAGCTACACCCTAAGGCCTCAAATAGGAGACATTCCCCATAAGTGCTGCTGCAAAGCGTAGGTGTCAAATGCCAATGTCTTTTCATTGCTGCTGCAAACAGCCAGGATGCCAAGTCATATGGTTTCATCAAGGTCTGGTCAATCTTTCAGTCGTCATGCTGCTAGTTCATGGTCTGGTCAATTCATGTGATGCAATCTGGTTAGTCATCAAGGCGATCTGGTCTGCAAATCTTGGTCTGGTCAAGGTGTCTCCAGATGTCCTGCAAAGAAAACAAAAGTGCAAGTATCAGTTTTTCATCAGATTCAGATGTATTCAAAGCCAAAAACAAAACAGCATTCTATCTCTGTGCTTCAGGGCACATAGCTAGTTCTAAACTCCCAATGCCTCTCAAAAGACATCAATGCTAGTTCTATCAGTGTCTCCCCAATGTCAGAGCAATCTAATTCAGTGTGCCAGAGCATCTGTCTAACCATGCCTGTCTCTCCATGCTGCATAATGCATTACTCCCGCCTCCATCTCTGTTGTTCACAAACCAAAACAGGCCAGCCCACTTGACATAATTCAGAAAATGCTAATTCAAATGCAAAATTGCACTCCTCTCATTCAATTGCACTCCATGTCCTGCAAAAGCATTGTTCTGTGTGTCATTTTCATGTGTTCTAGCCAAAGACTCCCCTTTCAACACGCTGAATAACTAAATGTTGACAAAACAAATCGATTTCATTCAAATGGACACTGCTTCCTGCATGTGCAATGCAATTCAGATTCAATAAACATTCCTTCCCTTTTCGGCCTACTCCTTCTTCAAAACAACAGTCTGCTAGTCCTGCGCGATGTTTCTGCATAACGTAAACCACCTGTTCTCCCCATGAAGTCAGTTGGCAAACTCAAAAAATTCAAAGAATGCAATATCTCAGAACATCCAACTTTTGCACGATTCACTCAATTCACTATCTCCTCCATTGCTATCCATGTTTCAAAGTCGTTAGTCAAAACAAGATTTTCACTCCCTAACATAGGCAAAGTGCTGCTGTTACAAATTCTGCCAAAAATGCCATTACAAATTCCATTACCATTCAAATCAAATATTTTCACCATCTCATTTCTTCTCACAAACCCAGTTTGCAAATGCTTCACATAACTGCCTCCATGCAAAGGTGTCTCCAATGATACAGTTTCATAATGCAAATCTTCATAGGCAAACCCTCTATGCATTCCTCGAGGCATACTGCACATGTCTGTCAAAATTGCACTCTCCATTTCCTCTTCATAGCAAACATCTTGTTCAATTTGTTGCTCTGCTATTGCTGCAATCTCTTCATTTATTACCGCACTATCATTGGACCAAACTGGGTCACACTATCTCTGTCATTATTCTGAGGTAACTCTTTCTCTATACAAACAATATTCAAGTTTTCTCCATGCACTACTTCGCGCTTCGCCCCTACCATGTTTTCTCTAGGAACTTTGTTCCCACCCATCACTGCTGTTATCAAAGGTTTCAATGGGTAATTCAACGCTGCTGGGACATCTTCCAAGTTATCAATTACATGTCGGAGACGATATATTATTGCTCGCAAGTCACTAATATATGGTATGATTTCTGTTCCTGCTTCTTCACTCATCTCTCTCAACCCTTCAGGTTTCTCAATCGTCAAAAAAATCTCACATCTCGTGCTGTAAGTTTTCAAACAAGCCTTCGACATCTCTAAACAATGCAGATCTAGTCAAAGCTTAGCAAAATTGTGCACAAGTTCCCAAACAACAAATTAATCCAAAACAAAGGTCGGATTCCAATTCATATTTCCACGGCGGACTTCAACAAAGGTCATCAAGCATCTCCAAGAATAACACAATTCTCTAGATTGACAAATGATTGTGCAATTATTTTCAAAACTGCCAGTCAAAACAACTGCTCTGGACAGTCCAATTCAAAATAATTCAGATTTCAACCAAAGTCACAGTCAGACAACTAGGTTCCCCTTCCTACGGGGAACTAAATTGTGGATGAAGCATCCTCTAATTCATAACATCCCCTCAAAGACAAAACACAAAACATAAAATATCTATTCCCACGAACTCAATAACCATGGACATAAAATACAGCTACAAGAAAACAGATAACACAGCCAACTACACACACGAACATCGTGTTCGAACCTTGCCTTCAGCCAAGTCGGTCGATGATCAGTGGATCAGAAGTCAGCTGCCAAAAATCTGCAGACTACACATCTGTTCCAGCCCTCATCAATATCAGCTCTGAAAGGAAGGGCCACGCGGCAGGGCGCCATTTGTTAGTTCTCCAAATCTACCTTCGGGGTGTGGATCACTATGACCCCCCCTGCACTTCTATCTCAAAGCTATTGCGCACTGTGTTACTCCTATGTTACTATGCTATGGACACACTAACATAACCTAATACCATATCCCTAAGAATAGACACAAAACGAAATAAAATGCACAATGGACACAAAATGAAAACACACAAGTCAGTTTCAATTATAACAATAGAATACATGTATTCATGCACAGCAAGGTGTGATGCAAATACTACTATAATGCAAATCTCGAATTTGCACCTTTTATGCTTTTGGTGCAAATCTACAATGCAATGCAATAACTATAAGCCTTTTGGGCTTCTAATGCAAGCAATCTAATAGCAACTCCAATCCACACCATTCCTCTCCAATCCACACCACACTTCACTCTCTCTCTCTAAGACAATCCCTGTCTGATTACCCCATCTATCATGTCAGCCAAAGCTCTGTGTGAGTGTCTCTCCTAATTCTCCATGCACGTGTCGTATTCAGATCAGTACTCCGCTCTTGCCATGTCTCTCCTCTCCAGCTAACTCTGAAACCAGCCAGTCAGTCAGGGACAGGCCTCTAAGTGGTCTGGTCTTACTGCCAACTCATTCTGCCAGTCTCCCTGCCAGATCGATCTGCATCAGCTCTCATCAGAATGCTTTCCCAACGCTTCCTCTCTCAGAGTCATCCAAACGTCTCTCAATCTCTCAGAGAGCAGCTACCTCGATCTCTCAATCTCTCAGAGACAGCATACATCTACCTCTCAGTTATAGTGTCCAATGAAGTACATACATTCTATGGTTTATTCACTTGCCTGTCTCTCAGCATTTCTAAGTCCGAACAGTGCCTAAACATCTGTGATGCATGTCTTGTACTTTTCAATTACTGGGTGTTCTTGTCATTGTGACATTTCAGACTATCTTGTACATACTATCTGTGTTACGTGTTACCATCCTCCCATCTCCTTCCATATCCCTCTATTGAAATCCCTCTCTCCTTGCATGTCTCTCCGTGAGGCAAAGCACTTTCTGCATGGCCGCCACCATCTCTGTCTGCGAACACCAGCCAGGCAGGCCTGATAATACCATGCCGTTCTCCGCTCTTTACTAAGGCAAAGGCAACCTCTTATCTGTGTCTGAACAGCCAAACTGTTTATGCATTCCAATCTTTCACAGTGTACCATAACAACTTTGCTGCAGAACCAAGTGGCGCTTCTGTTCTGTTTGTCTCATTCAGGATGGCTTAGGAACATAGGCCTCATGCTTTCTATTCTTGAATGTAGTGCCTAACACATTCATTCATTCCAAGCACTATACTCAAAGCTCAATGCATACTCTAAGTGCACACTCATGCGTGTCTCTAAATGCACACATAATACATAACAACATATCTCTACATGTGTCTACATGTCTCAACAAATATAACATGTGTCTCTACATGGCACTTCATATATAACAGGGCTCATTCTATCAAATACAAATGGCTACATATGTGGATAATGGATAACTAATATCACACTAATCAGAATGATGGATAAATAATCCCTACATGGGTAATGATTCTCTAATGATAACAAACTAGGCTTCTCCATACTATCTGGTTTTACACTAGAATGCAGCAATATTTAGTGATAAGGAGATAATGCCATGAGTTTATGAATTTGATTACCTAGGGATACACTTCACCCCAACCCTGACACCAGCAGCGCACATGACGACACAGGCAGCAAGGTTTAAGCAGTCAATAGGCGGGGTGAGGAAATTGATGACAATGTCCTAATCAATCAAAACCATTGGACTTGATAATGACAGTGGGCCTCATTACGAGTATGGAGGTAGCCATGGTGCTATTAGCGCCATGGCTACCCCCATACCCCATAGCGGGTCCGAGTTCTCTGTATGGGGACTTACCAGGTCATTCCAACCTTGGAGGACCCAGTAAGTCTCCATTCTGAAAACAATTCGCCATTCCCATTCGATCCCGCATAGGGTTCAGTGGGAATGGAGAAGGAGCTAATAACGGGCCCGCAAGCAGCGGGCCCGTTATTAGCTCCCTGGTCCCTTAGCGGCTACCGCTAAGGGACCTCGGAATGCTGCGGTAAGGGGTTAATGGCACCGGCATCCTTACCGGTGCCGTTAACCCCTTACCGCTGCATTTGTAATGAGGCCCAGTGTATCATTGTGAAGCGGGCACAGTGGCCAAATATGGTACTGCCTTGTGGGGATTTGGGAACACGCATGAGATTTAAATCACAGAGAACACATTTTTTAAACAATCTTGGGTCTCCCACAAACAACACCTAACTATGGCGTCCATCAAGAATTAGGTATGTCTTATGTGGCAGATGATATGAAAGTGGAACCAATCCTGCACTGGTTCAGGATTTGGGGCAATTTGAACGCGATTTTAACACAATTTATGATTACACATATTGTAGATCACAAGGGTGCGTATGAAATACCTTGGCTGATTTATGGTAAAAAACATCTGACAAAGCTGAATATGGAGCTTCATTTGGCTGAGTCAATTATATTGACCCCCACTTGAAAACCCAGTTCTGTCAACATTGCCGGATGATCGTGAATCTTATGACATACAGAAGCCCCGGCCATCTTACAACGATTTATGGACAGAGACAGAGTGTTTTCAGGCATTCTTTTTCACTTTGTAATCGTCTGCTTGGATGAAATTTTAATCTACTCCATAGACAAACATCAAGGTCATTTATGGAAAGTTCTGGCCAGCCTGCGTGAAAATCATCTTTTGGCTAAACCAGAAAATTGTCTTATTAACCAACAATCAATTCCTTATTTGGGCTATGTGATTTCACCTACTGGGATAGCCGTGGATCCAAGGAAAGTAACGGCCATCCTAAATTGGCCAACTCCCGCTATTGTTAAACAGATCCAACAATATCTGTGTTTATCTGGGTTATTTAGCAAACCTTTATAGGAAGTTCATACCCAATATTTCTGAGCTTGTTTTGCCTATAACCCACCTACTGAAAAAAGGTGTGTCTTTTCAGTGGAAGGATGAAACCGAAACAGCCTTTCTTTAAAACAATTGTTCACTGAAGAACCCATACTTTGACAACCAGACGTGGACAAACAAGCCTTTAATAGTCAAGACAGATGCTTCAGAAGCAGCAATAGGAGTGGTCTTGAAACAAGTAGAGGAAGATAATGAAGAGCAGCCCATTGCCTACCTTTCCAGAACACTGACAGAGAGTGAACGCCATTATTCTGTTATTGAGAATGACCTCCTAGCTGTACACCATGCCTGTGTGGCGTGGTGTCATCTTCTTTTGGGTTTGACATATCCTGCTCTGATCAGAAAAGATCATTGTAACTTACAGGCTCTACAATCTTTGTAATGCCGCAACACTCGGCAGGCGTACATTTTTGCACAATACCAATTCAAACTAACATGCATTCCAAACACAGAAAACAGCATCATAGATGCTCCTTCATGGAAACTTCAATTGGAAACCTCTTTGTCCATGCCGTACCATACAGTTCTACAGTGTAAAACGTTTATTTTGTAGACACCTTCTTGACACAGGTTAAACAAGATACCTTGAATTCCTCGGATTATTTACACAATGCTCGATCTAATCCATGGCGTTTGCTTAAAAAACATAGTTTTCTGTTCGAAGATCGACGCTTATTTATTCCTTCAGAGAGGACTAGGGTTCACATCTTACATAGCTGCCCCAATTCCTTTGCAGCAGCTTACAGGGAAATCCACGCTACATGCAGTGTCATTTCTGGTGGCCCACCTTGAAAGAATCAGTTGAACAACACATAAAGACCTGTTTTGTATGCAATCAAACCAAACCAGCAAGAGGTAAAGCTGTGGGACTTCTTCATGAACCTGCCTTGCCTAACAGGCCTTGGAAAATCATCACCACCAATTGTATTGTAGAGCTACCTCTGTCAAAAGACTGTACAGTTGTAATTGTAATGGGTTATTTATAACGTGCTTAATACACAGAGGTTTCTAAGCGTGAACCCGGGGATCAAACCTGTTTTGCTCCACATCATCTTGCTTCCAAGGCGAGCGCATTGCCCCTGAGCTATCTCCCCGAGGTAGAGGTCATAACATCTTGTGAGCCTTGTGTGCAGTCCAAAAGGCTCTCCTGGGAATAAAAAGCCATGTTAGGTTCATTAAAAATGGTCCTGAAGGCAGCAAGAAAGACTGGATAGCTCTCCATTACTGGGTCATTTGATGTAACCAACGGGGTAGCCCAAGACAATGCGACTCCGATGAGGTGGGAAACCACAAAGCCCACTTTTGGCCTGTCTGACGCATACAATAAAGGTTTAAATGTGAAATGCACGGTACAGGAATCCCAAAACTGACGAGACTTCTTTGGGATTCCATCATATTTTTCTAACACCATGCCTAAAGTAGGGTCTTCCATAGATAAGGCATCTCGTGCCAACACCAATTGTTCAAGAGCATAGTTCTCGGGTTTCGCTGTCTGGACTTCAGCTGACAATTCCTGCATGACACGGATTATACCCTCCATCTCTTCAGGAGACGATTTTCGCCTCAGACTGTCAGGTTTTTTTCTAACCTTTGTCACAGTGTGTGAAGAGGATGAGACTCGTCTCTGGCAGTGTGTGACGAAGATTAGAGTCCTGAACAAATGGACATCCCTCTCTGGTCGCCACGCTGCCGGGCTGCAACAGATTACTGAACTGTGAGACAGCCCTAGTAGGACTCGGTAAAATGTGGGGGAAAAAAGCCTTAGCAGGGAAAAACGGTTGAAGATGTTAATCGCCATGTCCCAGAGAAGAAGTTCAAAAGCGCGAGTCCAAGATGATCTCAGTAGTTGGGTGAACAAGCAAAAGGACTGCCAATTAGATGCGGAAGCAGGTGATCCCAGAGGATCGCAGGTAACACAGAAGCAGAGCAGAAGCTGAGAAAACGATTAGTAGCAAAGGAGCCTCGTAGCCGCAATGGTAGAAATGAAAGGGCTGGAAGGAAAAAGGCAGAGAAGAACAAGGGATCCAGGAAGGAAACAAGAAAACTAAGGCAAGTAAAGTAGGAAACTAAAGCAGCACTGAGCCAGGGTTCTAGCGTTGAGACGTGCTGCAGGTTCTGCAGCAGTACGATTTGAATCAGGCACACACAGGTTTACTTTTCTCCAGTTTAGGTGACCACTATAGATGATGTGAAGTCTAACTGGTGGGTTAAGGAAGACTTCGAGTTAGTTATTTATTTATTGTATTATTTTATTGTGCATTTGTAAGGTGCTTATACATCAAGTAGTTGTATTTGTATGTTTCTTTGGTGATGTGACATTATTTGAGATGCTGCTTTGTTAAGGACATTATGGCATCTTTTTTTTACGTATGATAATCATTGGTTGTCTATTATCTTTTTGCTCTAGGTATTTGAGGGTTTTTCCCTGATGATGGGAAACAAAACCCAAAACATGTACGATTTTTCGTACCTGCTTGGAACCCTTATTTCTGTTTGAAATAACCTTATTTACATACCAATTACCTTAATACATATCAAGAACTGGAGTTCTACGAATGTGACAAAGACTGTTTTTCTAACGACCTGCCTGTGATAAGTAGGAGCATCAGTTGTAGTGCTTTACTGATATTAGGATTGTACTTTTTGTTGATGTTTGCCAATGATTTATGTAGGATTTAAAAATGTATGAGGCTTTGACCTTACACTGAGACAATAAGTATGTCTGTTCTTTTCTTTTATCCATAGAAATAGCATGTCTACTTTAAGATGGGTTCAGAATATTTCTCGACAAAGTGATTTAAGACTTGTAGAACCCTAGGTTCGCACATATTGAGTGAGTGCTGGCAGTGCTCTGGGCTGTACTAGTCCGGACATTAATATGATAAGTTTCTTGGCTGTGCTCACTTCTACAAATCCACAGCCTAAACATTCCAATGTCATGAATATCTGTGTTGTTGCCCCTAGTTTATCCCTCTTCCCGCTCAACTCTCCTTATGCTGTGCCTCTTGTAAACAGTGAGGCATAGGTTAAGGAGTCCCCTGTAGAGTTCGAGGTAGAGGGGTAGGGGACATGGAAATCTCCCCCTCCCAACTCTCACAGCTCCTGATGCAACTGTCGTTGCCACCCATCAACCCATTGTCACCACCCCAGCCAAACTGCATGGTAAGAACTGTGGTGGTGGCAAAGGAGGGCCTTCCCTATGCTTTGACTCAGGGTCAATGTTAAAGCAGCATGGTGGATATGTGCAGGTTAAAGGAGGGGCAGCCGTATTTGCATTGCCATCATTTGAACTGCTTCCTCTGAGCCTGTCAGAATCTGTTGCAATGGGAAGACAGAGGCTTCACCTTTCTTTAGTCTGCGACCCAGTCGTTAACTGAATGATTCTTAGGTGGGCCAGCCACGTTGGCATGCACTCCCTGCGGTGCATCGTGTTACAGTCAGTGCTGTGAAAGGTGGGATTGGGAAGCTGCTGAGAGCTGCAGGATCTTTAAAGATGTGGTAACAATCTATGTCAATCGAACGTTTTAGATGAAGTAGCATTTTTACAAAACTCCCTTGCAATAACCATAGGGAGGTGCAAAGATGTGCTGTGGCGCGGAGATGGGCCTCTCTGTAGGGTTGGGCCTCTGGATGAGAATGGGCCTCAGAGTGGGAAGGGCCACTGGACCGATATGGGCTTTGGGCAGTGGTGGGGCTCAAGTGAGGAGCAAAGCAATGATGTCAGAACTAGCTGATTGTATATTAATCAGATTGATGTGCTGTCATTAACAGCTGAATATATGAGTTCTCTTAACTTGAAATGAATGCTTATGTTACATTTGATATTGTGCTGCTAAATAAAAAACGTAAATACATAGAACCATAGAAATAGAGGAAGCGCCCTCTGGATTCTGGCTGCATGCAAAGCTGTTTGCATGTGGCTATGAGTTGTCCGTGAGAGATGTTGTGTGGGTATAAAGGACAATATATGCATGTTAAAGTAAGCTCTTCTACCCTTGTAACTTGAAAAAACAAGTACAAATGCCACAAACTCTCTGTCCACTGAATGCCCTTGACTCATTCGTTGCAGTCCTATTAGATTATAATCCTAGAGCCTCCCAGTTTACAGTAATTTCGGAGTTAGATTTGAGGAGGGAATTCTAAGAGATTACGAAGGCCTGACAGTCATTGCAGAGTTTGGCCTGCTTTCTAGAATTACAAAGGTCCGAAGAGCGTAGTTCAATATCCAGTTGATATCAGGCATCTGAATTCTCGCTTTTGATGTTTTTACAGTAGGAAAGCAGAAATGGGTGTATCTGTTTTTCATATTCTTGGGAGCCATTTCTTTCAATCTAAACATCCATGCCTTCCAAAATTTCTAGCAAATTCCTCAGGAGCAACCCACCCCTTCACCTACCAGTCCCTGATTCAGAATAACTAGCAAGTTCCTAAAGAGCAACCCCCCTCCCCTTCACATACCAGTCCCTGATTCAGAATATCGAGCAAGTGCCTCAGGAGCAACCCTCTCCTTCACCTACCAGTCCCTAATTTAGAATATCCAGCAAGTTCCTCAGGAGCAACCCTCCCCTTCACCTACCAGTCCCTGATTCAGAATAACTAGCAAGTTCCTAAAGAGCAACCCCCCTCCCCTTCACCTACCAGTCCCTGATTCAGAATATCGAGCAAGTGCCTCAGGAGCAACCCTCCCCTTCACCTACCAGTCCCTAATTTAGAATACCCAGCAAGTTCCTCAGGAGCAACCCTCCCCTTCACCTACCAGTCCCTGATTCAGAATATCTCCAAGTTCCTCGGGAGCAACACTCTCCGTCACCTACCAGTCCCAGATTCTTGTTACAGAATGTGTACAATATATGTTAATGTTAATGTTAAAGGACATTTGTACCGCGCACTATCACCGCCGATGTGGTCCCCTGGCACTCTGGTGGCTCTGAAAGAGGAATGGGGGGTGTGGAGTTGGAAAAGTGCAAGAGAGCAGCGATGTGCTGTTGGCAGCCTCAGCCCGGTGGGTCCGTTGGCTGGGCCTGGGGTGTTTTGCATCCAGTAGTCGTCGTGTACTGTTGTGCGAGTCTATGTGTTTTTCTTTGTTTTGTTGTTGCCATGTAGTGACGTTTGTGTGGTTTGTTGTGCTGCAGGTTTGTGGTTGTGTTTGGTTTGGAGTTTAAGAGATGTATGCAGAGGGGGAAATTGTTAGTGCAGTTGGTTAGTTGGCATCTCTATCCTGACCTGAGGCGGTGGGTTTCTTTAATCTCACCAGATGGGTTTTGGTAGCACCTCTATGCCTCTGTCCTGATCTGGGTCCATCCAGCCTTCAAGGTCCCCTTCACATCTAGCCCCCTCCTCCCCCAGCCGGCCTCGCAGCACTACCTATCTTCCCTTCCCACTCATACAGCCAGTGCACCTGCTAATGTCCACAGCTCAGCTATTGTGGTGATTGCCAATATCCCGAAAATTCCAAAAGACTGTGGTACCTGGTGGCAACTAAGGGGCGAGTGCAGATGTTGGGTGGAATTAGGATAGGGTTGTTGATTCCGTCTCCATGGGTGTCGCCGGTGTTGCACTCTACCCGCTGAGACTTTTCCGGGTGCCGTAGACGCTTCCCAGTCAGTTCCGGGAGTTCTCCATGTCTAGTCTAGGCATCCCTTTTCCTTTCTGTGTCCATTTTCAGTTTGAGTCTGTGGTGTTGAAGAGCCAGGTTTTTGGTAATTTTCTAAATTTTAGCTGATCTTTGGTGTTTCCTATTTCTTTTGGGATGTTGTTCCAGGTTTTTGCAGCTAAGTGGTAGAAGGAGGTGCCTCCAAGTTTTTTCTTGAGATATGGTTTTGGTTCCAAGCGGATTTCGTTGCATGACCTGAGGAGTCTAGTTGACTTGTAGATTGTTATTTTCTTTTGTAGGAATTCTGCTCCTTGTCCGCTGATTGCCTCTGCATTATGCACATTGTTTTGAAGGTGATGCAATGTTTCACTGGGAGCCAGTGTAGTGTTTTTAGAGCAGGAGTGATGTGTTCTCTTCTTGATAGTTTGAGGAGTAGTCTGACAGCTGTATTTTGGATCTGTTGTAGTTTCTTCAGGAGGTATTCTGGTATTCTGAGGTAGAGGCTGTTTGCATAGTGTATTTTTGACATGATGAGGGCGACGATAGTGAGTGTTTTGTGCGTGAAGGAGAGGAAAGGTAATATTCTTCTTACCTTACTTGAGAAAGTGAGATAGATGGACATAGAGAGTGAGGGAGATAGAGAGAGAGGGCGAGATAGAAACAATATATATAGAGAGAACATACGCACATGGACCTTCACCTCCCACTCTCAGTCATTCAACATGCAATGGTTTGCTTTGCTATAATACACTTCATTCTATTTTATTATGTCATGAGATGTTTGCAACTAAATACAATTTTTTAAAAGATTCAGGAGACATGTTATGTTTTGCTGCCTGCCACGCTTGGGACTTTTTCTTATGTTTGCAGATGTGCCCTTTGACTAGCAAATAACTCTTACACACTTACCCAAACCAACACCCAGGTTCACATACACCTCTCTGTGAGTTTACTTTTAAAGAAAATTGTATGGAGGCCATTTTACAATGGGCAGTTCGGGAAATGGAGGTGTAAAAGAAGACGCAATACTTCTATGCCTCAGTTTCCCTCGCCAGCCCATTTTCAAACATTGACACGGCAAAGAAGTGGCGCAGAACGCATTTAAGAATCTGCCATGCATGTAGATGTTCTGTGTCTTGTGATTAGACCTTGTTTTACGTCTGCTGAAGGACAAGCTCATTTCATGGGAATCCATAAATATACAAGGTCTGCAAAATGTAATTTTCAGGCATGATGTCTTTTTTAAAGAACGGAGAGGAAAACAGCAGTTAAATGAAATTGTGTCTGGTTTTACTCTTCAGTTTTCCACTCCACCTTCTAAATGTTTGAAACTATATGCAGGGAACCCAAAAGTATATAAGTGGCCATGTTGGAGGTCTCCTGCATACAAGGAGCATTTACTGGGAAAAAACGTCATTGTGTTTTTAAACACTTTCAACTCTATTTACTGTATAAAGAACACCGCTTTTCAGATGGCAATGGCTATAACTGTACTTGTGCCAAAAGCAAGCAGGAACACTCTACCAATAGGTAGAGTTTTGATGGGGCCTATGTGGGAGAAGTGGCTGTTAAGAAGTGTACTTGTCAGACGATTATGCTACCAATGCATTTTGTTGCTAAGGAGCCCTCAAATGCGAGCCGATCTATGTCTTAAATCCCTAAAGCCGTTTTTGCTCTCTGATCTTTGGGGTCTCATCATGTTTAAGTGATCAACTGCAACTGTTTTCAGCTGTATATTCAACATAAATACAGACGCAGGGACGTCATTTCACCAAAATGCCAGGTGTAGCGGAAGTGACATCATATGCCCCTTGACCCCCTGATGACATCACAGGAAGTGATGTCATTTGACCCCACCCCAAAGTGATATCGCTGGAAGCGATGGAACATGACCTTTCACCTGTTGACAAAACAGGAAGTGGCATCACATAGCATTGTACACTACGAAAAATATGGTTACGGTATCACTATAATGTGATGTACATTTCATACCTGAATGGATGGCCATATGTATCGTTAAGATCAGTGTGTATAGGCCCATATCATCAAATTACTGTGATTGCAAGCAGACGTCCATGACCAGATGATAATGATGTGTTATTATATAGCACTTATGCTTAAGCGCTTTACATAGAAGAAATATACACCCAATATCACCCAACCTGTGCTGGTACCCATTTATCGACCTCAGAAGGATGAAAGGCTGAGTTGAGGCATTTGAGAACAGACTAAATCAGTGACTCACCCCCTGAAGTGTGCCTGAAATAAACCTTTAATGAGTCTAGCAATTATTGTATAGAATTCCAGAAAGACACATTTTTTGGGATTCCTATTCTTTCTTATTTAGGTTCAGTGCTGAAAGTGTTAGACTTGTGGCCCGCATGTTCTTTTTCTTCTTTTTTTAAGGGCCTGAACAAGAAAGCTAGCCACTCCAGAATTAAAGAGCCACATGGTGCTGGCCACAGCTCAGGAGCTTGCATTGGAAAAAAAGAAAAAAAGAAAAAATGTATATATATACGTATGTATGATATGATATATATCAATGAAAAAAACTTTGTTAAAAGGGACGTTATGGTTAAGTTGCGCTACTAAAAACCTATCAAATTCAGTAAAAAAACTTTGTTAAAGGGACATTATGGTTCAAAGTAAAACCGAAAAACCCCTGAAATTCAGCAGTTATGGTAAGATAAGCAACCATAACTCGCGCCACCGTGCACTGCTAACACTAACACCCAGGACATCAAAGATGACATCACAAATGTCATTGATGACATCACTGATGACATCACATGTGCATTTACTTTTCATGAAAACTCTATAGGAGGGATTCTTATAATGTTGACCAAAAAGTGTCAAGGATCATTTGAATAAATATCATGAGCTAATTAGTGCATTAAGCAATGCATTGATATAAATAGCATTCTATTATGAAGTTATATCCAGTATACTAAGCAACTCATGCAGAAACTTAGGCAGTGTGTGCAGTATACATAATGAAGGTGCAATATTCATAATCTTGCCATGTAGAATAATGAAATGATAACTGCTTTCTTATTAGAGTTTTGCATACTGTGAAACATGTAATAAGTAGCTAAAAAAAACCACTTAATACATAATTACATTATTACAGACAAAACACAAAGAGACAACAACACATACAAATATGAGTATATACAGGGACAGAGAAGTAAGCAAAAAAGCAGAAGTAGTAGCAGAAAGAGTTCATAACCTAGCTGATTATCTTTATGCAGAGAAATGATTGCTCTGTTTCAAAGCTGCTACTTACTGTATGTATGTGTATCAAATGATGTCAGTGAACCCTAAGGAAAGGAGTGTGAGTACAATGTATACAAATATGTGCATATACAGGGAAGGTATAGTAATAAAAATAAAACTATGAGAAAGTGCTGATAACTCTAATGATTATCTTCATGCACAGAAAGGATTGCTCTCTTTCAAGCCTGTGTCTTCCGCTATATATATGTTTGATATGACTTGACCCTAAGTCTACAAATATAGTACCTTTTCAATTTTTACTTCCTGACTGTTACTAAAGAAAACTATGTGGCGTAGATATGTCAGTAAAGGAAAAAAGGGAGAGCCAGCATGTGATGTCATCAGTGATGTCATCAATTACATTTGTGATGTCATCTTTGATGTCCTGGGAGCGAGTTATGGTTGCTTATCTTACCATAACTGCCGAATTTCAGGAGTTTTTCGTTTTACTTTTAACCATAACGTCCCTTTAACAAAGTTTTTTTACTGAATTTGATAGGTTTTTAGTAGCGCAACTTAACCATAATGTCCCTTTTAACAAAGTTTTTTCATTGAATTTCATAGGTTTTTAGTAGCGCAACTTAACCATGATGTCCCTTTAACAAAGTTTTTTTACTGAATTTCATATGTTTTTAGTAGCACAACTTAACCATAATATCCCTGACTTTATATACATGTAACGTAGAACATACTGAACCCCTAGCTAGTGATTTCGATGTCCGCGGACTACCGCCATGTCCGCGGACATATCGAAAATCTGAGCGTGGTGAATGTAAATTTAAATAGTGTGCCCATTTCCCCTTTGAGGTTGGCTCTGAAAAGAGCTGTTTTTTTTGTTTTTTTGCAGATGCTTGACAGACACCTATTATTTTGTATTTTTTATTTTTTTATTTTTCTTACTTTACTCCTAAAATCTTCACATAATCTTCTCCAAAGCAACCCTTACATTCCAAAACAGAATGGCATTTCCCATAAAAGATAAGGAAATGCCATCTTCTTTAAAATAAACAGCATTACTGGAATCAATATTCTCATTATTACAGAAGAACATACCAGCTCTAAGCATGAAGGCACACATGCCTCGGTTGATTACACAGCTAGCATTGTTTTGCTGAGGAAAAAAAACTGAACTATTGTCCCATATTGCCCTAGGTACTAATCCAGAAAAAATTACTTTGGCATTTGGAAGGATGTTCATTACTGCTTGAACCAAGTGTTCCAAATCCGCCAACAAAGTAGGGGCACTGACATAGCCCAAATGGAAAGCACCATAGTGCAAAACTACCACATGGGGACTGTTGATCCTGCCCATATCTTCACAAACTTGTACAATTCCCTGTACATTGCAATCAGGCACAGTGCTCCACACCACCTCCACTCCTTTAACAGCAAAATTCTTTGCAACATGCATGCATTGAGCATACTGTTGTAAACCATGCACAAACATATCTCCAAGCACAAACACCCTGACTTTCTCCACTTCTGCCATCTTCACTACACACAGTCTCTTTGAACACAAATCCACAACCTCAACATCTGATTGGCTGATCCCTACAGTCTTCTTTCCATGCTGGATTTGCTGGAAAACCCCGGATGTAGCACACTCTGTCCGCAGACCGCATAACTCTTAGACAGCCCTTCTACCATTTCCACTTCATTCTCTGTGCCATTCCCTCACTGGATACAGCTAAGCAGGCACACAATATGGAGAACATCCTCAGAACACCCCCATTTTGTTTATTTTCGAACATTTCAGGACACCGCGAGTGTTCTTAGAACACATTCAACTTGCTAGCGAACAATACGGACAACGTCCTCAGAATACCCCCATTTTCTTTATGTACGAACATTTCAGGACACCGCGAGTGTTCTTAGAACACTTTCAGCTTGACAACAAACAATACAGACAACGTCTTCAGGATACCCCCTGCGAACATTCCAGGAACCCACAAGTCTTCTTAGAACACTTTCAACTTGACACCGAATCCATTCTGTTTATTTACAAACATTTCAGAACAGCCGTGTTGTCCGCAGAAAAATCGAACACAACAAAAGTGTCTAGCACATAAAAAAACAGAACATTGAACCTATCTCATACTCCCCCACCCTCCCCAAACACTCTTACACACCAACACACTCCACTAAATACAATTTTTAATCCAAGTTTCACCACCCTGTCCGCGGTCGTCCGCAAAATGCAAGATGGCGGGCGCCACAGAAAATCTAACCTGCTTCACGCACAACGCAGTACAATCAGCGAACACGTCGCATGTCCGCAGACATCACGCAAGCCGCTCGGCCAATCAGGGCACTGTCCGTGGAGCGAACCGGGAAGTCCGTCCGTGGAGCAAACAGAGATATCACACATTTTTTTGCCTTACATTTTGGTCATTTTAAAAAAAACTACTGGACGGATTTACACCAAATTTGCAAAAGCACGCTTTCGGGACCAAGCCCCCACTCCTGCCGCAAATTTGGTGTAAATCCGTCGAGCGGTTTGGGCTGTAGGCGTGCGCAAAGTTTTTTCCCATTATGTCTATGGAAAAAACAAAAGTTTTGGGACCCTCCCTATAACTTTGCCCCCCGTGGACCAAACCTCTCCAGACTTTGCAAGGAAATACGGAGTGTGTCATATACTTTTTTTGCAAGGTTTGGTGAGGATTCGTCCAGAGGGAGCGAAGTTATAAGCCACCCAAAAAATGCTCTTCCTATGGAAACACCAACTTAACCATAACTACATGGACGCTACCGCGTCCATGTAATACATATATATATGTATATAAATATATATTTTTTTTAGAGGTCGCAAGGGAGACCACAGAGGTCGCAAGGGAGACCTCAGAGGTCGCACTTGCGACCTCTGGCGACCCCCAAATGACGTCCCTGGACAGACATGTGAGCTCTGGGCTCAGGCGGTTATATTACCTGACCTGATCCAGGCAGTGGGGCCCATGTTGTCAGACCTGGCAGTTCCATCTATGTTTTCAATTGCTTCAGCTCTATTTATC
Organism: Ambystoma mexicanum; assembly: GCF_040938575.1. Taxonomy (NCBI): domain Eukaryota; kingdom Metazoa; phylum Chordata; class Amphibia; order Caudata; family Ambystomatidae; genus Ambystoma; species Ambystoma mexicanum. Next base: position 1,356,725,083 of record NC_090929.1, read on the forward strand.
ACAGGAAAGAAAAACTGTGAGGCTGGAAGTGGTTTGTTTTGGTAGTTATTTTCTTCTGATTATATCCGCCTAAAATGTATTGATAATCATTGGAATTTCCTTTTCTTTCTTCTTTTGGAAGATAATACAATTGAAATTTGTGTAAAAATATACAGGGTTATTTTAAATTAATTGTTTAATCGGTCTAACTAATTAATTGTTTTAGAGTTTTGTATAAGATTGTAATATGTCTGTAAATGTATTAATATGTAATGCTAATGTAATGCTTCCGTTAAAATATTTGGAATGCTGGTTTTTCCAGCTAAAACAAATTATTAAAAATAAATTTTAAAAAAGACAAAAAAGATAATCATTGTATATTACAGTAATCGGAAATGTGGAATCGTGGAGAGAAAGATTAACATTAAAATTCAGGTTTGCCTTCTAAAGCAGATAACCATAGGGGAAAATGTGTGAGGAGGTGCTCAGTGACTTGCCTCTTTTGGGATTATATCTTGGCACAGATAAAGTCAGAAAGAATGTGAGGGTTGCTATATGACCTGCCCATTTTGGAGTCCTCTAGAGGTTTGAAAGGGAACACACTCTCTCTCTCATAGCAAGGGAAGGAAATGGAGGGAATCCCTGATGCAGATCCATAGACTCAACTGTTCAGTTAGGAAGGTCAGGACATGTGAAACTCACAGGAATATAGCTTCAACTGGAGCACAGGCGCTGATGGATCAACAAATTAAACAAGACTTGGTCCACCTTGCCCTCCCTGAGCTGCATCCCCTGCTTACAGCCCTCAGTACCCACTCCCTTCAAGTCCTTACAAGTGAACCCTTAATGGTCTATCCTTCTAATTGTATGCATATTATCGCACCCTACTACTCTACTCTCTTGTTGTATGTACAGTGCTCTTTTGATTCACAGCGAGGTTTGCACTATGATATGATAGGTTATTTATAACGCACTTAATACCCAGAGGTTTCTAAGCATATACCCGGGGATTGAACCTCTGTTGCTCTGTGTCGTCTTGTTTACAATGCGAGCATGTTGCCCCTGAGCTATCCCCCTATATAAAAACCAGCAAATGCATGCTAACAAGGAACTAGAATGTAGCTCATGGTTGCCCTCATCCACCATTTTAAATGTTGTAGAATGCCAATGTTCTATTGTTACACCCAAATCGACATTAATGAGAATCCACCTATTTAAGGACAGTTGCACAGCGCTTTATAGGGATTTTTCGTTTTACAGCATCCCTTGATGTGTTTGTTTAACAGCCCCCCTGAATCATTCAATGTCATAACCCTCTGACACACAGTGGTGAATACTTTATCACAAAATATAACACACACTGAATATATTTATTAGAAACATAGGGCAGATAAAAATGCCCCCTAATGTCGCCATTAGTGCGCTGCTATTTGCAGATATCTTATCTAGTCCGTATGTGACTCAAAGAAAATACATGTAAACAGGGGAGGTTAGCATTAGCATATTTTGACATATTTATGATCTGCGGTAAAATGTTGTAGTTCAAGAACAAAAGTGGATTTTTATAGATGCGTTTGTGACTGATTGCAATTGTAAATCATTTCCCTGCGTTCTTGCAAAGAGAAACAGCCCAGATAATGGGCCTGGTGCGTGTATCATACATGTGAAAGCTCTTGGAAGGTCCCTGGATATGCGGAAGTACATGAAAAGTGATTCCCGCGAGCGCCTAAAGAGGCTATGCTAAATAGATTCATGTAAGGAAGGTTAAGGCTTGAGCTCGAATAGGACTAGGTTACTGTATGTTTAGTGCAGTCAAGGAAAACGCGATGCACTAAATGGAGACTCTAAAGGCGGAATTGGTCTCCCTGGGATGTGCGATTTGGGAGAACCATTGTAAATAAACTGCCAGGACTACACGCACGCATTGCCACTGCAAGTGCAGCAATTCTCTGCAGATGGAAGTTACTACTATTGTTATTATTAGCATTAAAGGGTATATTAAAGGTGATAGACAGTAAATCCACATCACGTTCCCTTCCAATAGGGAATATTCTGTCTCACCTTGGCCTGGTTCGGCTCGTTCACACGTCACAAGGATGCAGTACTATATGTCACATCATCATCTTTTTCTCTCTCGGTGATAGGGTTCAGCTGCAGGGACCAGGTACCAAGAAGGTGCGAGTTGACATGGTTAGAGTGGGGAGCGTAACAAGACAGCAGGTACAGGCAGGGAAGTGCATGGAGCTAGAAACGGTACAGCAGAGAACAGCCCGAGGAGGACAAATTCAGCTCAGAGGGGGTGGGCTGTTAACAAGAAAGAGGTGCCTCAGGTTGGGACCAAACAGTGCTGAGATTCATTGTAAAATGCGAAAGAGCACATTTACATAATGTGGCAAACTCAGGAAATACATTCTGGTGTCTAGGAGCACCAGTATTCCCGCTCATGTGACACCTGCTCGCTGTGTTTGGGGTTGTGAGGAAGCTGAGGAAGCTGGAGCGCATGCACCATGACGGGTCACATACAAGGAGTGAAAGCCAGTTCAGATGGTGGGCGGCCATTTGAGAAGCAGAAATGCAAGTCCTGCTCAAACCAGCCTATTGCAGACGCCATGAATAAAGATACATCTATAGCGTCTGGCAGGACAGCATGAAGTGGAACACCCAAAGATAATGGCAGGGTCATGGCTCTAGTGAACCTCTAGCAATGAGCAGCCCTGCTCAGAGACACCAGCCTGTACCGTAACACCCAACACATACCCTCTCCAACTGGCCATATATTGTTTAAATTATTTAAAACTAAAAATATGAATTGGATTTATTTTAGCAGGTTGAGTTTTGACCATAAATAGATTTTTTTACTTGATGCATTGATTTTACTATTTGAGACACATAATAAACGATCATGAACCTACGGCAACACAATTCAAGCTAGCAAACCATAGCACAACATTTCAGGATGGAGCTAAACACAATTTAAGGCAATCTAACAAGAAATAAAATACACATTTATTTGTGCTACCGTAACCTGTTAAGCATGTATTGTTCGAGTTTTGTTCCATTACACAGAGTAAAACACTCTAAGCCATATCATGAAGGATTGCAGCATTCTGCTAAGTTTGTAGCTAGCAGTTGCAAAGTCGCACACTGTGCATCGAACAGCACAGCAGACTTCAATACATACCATGACAAAGTGAAAGTCAGACCTGACACTGTGAATCCTTGTAGGTGTTTGGCCGGATGGCCTAATGGAAGAAGGACGCGACACCAGAGTGGACTGGAACGTCTGCTTCATTCAGTTAACAAAATCATACTAACTTTCCCTCACCCCGATCCTCCCAAATCCCACGTCATCCTCCCACATGGTCTCTCTCTGCTTGCCACTTAAGGGAGCTCTTAAGACCACAGAGTCTTAAGACTACTCGAAGTAGCCCTGGGTAAAACAGCCAACTGCTCACAAGAGGCAAAAACATGGATGATGTCATTTTTAAAAGGCAGGACATCTCGAGTCCATTGGGGAGACAAATTCTCCATGGAAAGGGAGATCCTCTGCGGGGTTCCCCAGGGAGCCAGCATGTCCCCATTGTTGTTCAATCTCTACATCAGATACTTATGCTACATTTTAGATCATGCAGATACATTCTTTACCAACTATGCAGATGATACGCAGCTGGTATTGGAACTTAGCGAGGACCATAAAACTGACAATGACCATCTATACAGAATTTATAACATCATAGAACATTGGATGGATTCCAATTGGATGTGCTTGAACAGCAGCAAAACCGAGCTAATGGTTTTCGGATCCACCCAAGCCAGAAACACATTGCCCGTCAACATTAAAGTAATTGTGAAAGTAAAAACTCTGGGCATGATGATGGAAGCATGCTTAGGAGCAGAAGCCCAGACTCAATACATAAAAAAAAACATGCAACTATTACTTGAGACTCATCAGAGCTATTAGACCGTATCTATCAGAGAACAACTGTGCCACAGTGGCTAGAGCAACCATCCTCTCTCGGTTAGATTACGGGAATGCACTTATGCTAGGAGCCAAGGAGTCCGACTGTATATTCTGCTTTGTGGTAGTGGAGACATCCGTGGAGTGAGAAATGGCCTGCCTTCCCTGCAAACAGACTGGAAGTGTCCTTCTCTGCTGCAGTTGCTGCATATTTGCGAGAGCACGGGGCATGTCCCTGAGTGTGGGAACGCCATACTGCCCCGGTAGCACTGTCTCTATGGTCTGGGGCCTGTTTGGTCACCCCCTCTGTATGGCATGGCTCCCCTGTCACTAGGTCGTTGGTTTCCCTTTGAACTACTGCGATGAGCTCACTTTTCTCGTGCTTGGTGTTGGGCCCCTCTGTCATTGATGCTGCTTGTGTATCCACCCGTTTCGAATATTCTTGCCAATTCAATTACTTCGTCTATTGAGAGTGGTTTTTGGAGTAGTTGTTTTTTCAGGGTTTGGGATAGGCATCCTTCTATCACTCGCAGTCTTATTGCTTTGTCCAGTGAGAAGGCTTGGTACTGGCAATGTGCGCCTTTGACTCTCATGCAGGTGATGAATTCATTGGCTTTTTCTTCCCCTCTTGGTATGCACTGATTGAATATGTAGCGCTCATAGTCGCAATTGGGTTCAATCACAAGTCTCCTGTTTAGAGCGGCTATTAGCGAGGTGAAGTCTGGTTGTTCTTCTTGAGGGATGGTCCTGACGAGCGTCTTGACTTCACTGCCAATGATATTAATAATTATGCTTTGTAGATTCAGTAATTTTTCTTTGCCTGCTGCCTTGATAAAGTTGTTAATTTTGTCTAACCGTTCAACCCACCTCGTGCCTGGGGTCATGGAGAACGGGGGCGGCATGCACCAAGTCGTGGATGTGGACCTGTTAGGGAGGGTGGCAGCGTTGGGTCACTCATTGTGGCAGGTGTGGCAGTTGAGGCAATGTGCGCGAGGTGCTGTGTGGGTGCTGTCACTGGTGAGCTGTGGGCACCCTGGGAGGCATTTGGCCTGTGGGGTGTGCCTCTCTGTGCGCTGACTTGTACTATCCTCCGTGACTAGTGTGGGTAAAGCGTGCATAAAGGGCGGCCTCTGGCAGCTTTGGACTTTGTACCACTGTAATGTAGATTATGCTGGTGGAGGACCATCTTGCAGTAGCAGGGTCGCCTGTGGCGAGCGGATGAGGAGGCACTGTTTGCGGTGTGGGACGCAGCAGCCTGTATGGGGGGGATGCAGGGTGTACTTGTCATGGTGTTTCCCCACTTGTTGGCTGTCTGCTTTTAATATATTTATTTGTTTCCTTGGACTTGTTGCCTTCATTTTATTTTCTTTTTCCCAGAGGCTGGAGTGGCCTGTATGTGAAGGAAATGGCGCATGTTATTGGCGTGAGCACCAGAGGAGGAAATGGCGCCGGTAGTGGAAGGAGGAGGGGGCAACCACTTGAGGTCTCTGCGTGTGTGCATGTGCTCCAGCACATGTGGAGAAGGACGATAAGGACGACCAATGGCAGATTGCTGCATGGTGGAATGCTGCAAACTGTGCACTTGACACACAGCAGGGAGCATCTGGAATGTTCCCTTGACAGGACCTGGGATTGGGTGTCTTGGCGTGCCGCAGGATCACCGGCACGTGGGATGGAAGGTGTGCAGACGGCGCACCGGAGAAGAATGCAGGACTCTGCAGCTGGCGTGGTGGGATCATCTGCCGGCTTTCAGGGAGGACTCTGGGTCACGGGAGACTGCCTCGTCGCCAGTTGTTAGGCCGGATGGCCTAATGGAAGAAGGACGCGACACCAGAGTGGATTGTGACATCTGCTTTAATTAGTTAAGCAAATTATACTAACTTTCTCTCACCCAGATCCTCCCTTATCCCACGTCATCCTCTCACGTGGTCTCCCACTGCTTGCCTCTTAAGGGGGAGCGTCTGGTAACAGTAGGGTACTTCAAATAAAGAAAAATCCCTCCATGATCCATTTTATTAGGCTGGCTGGCTAGAAGGCATGAAGCCCGCACAAGGTCTGGCCTTGACACAAAAATCTGTGTCCAACTCCCCTGCTCTGACCTTGTGAGGGAGCTTGTGCTGCCCTATGAGTTTCAGTCCATTGAAAGTTACTTTGAGAATCCCTGGTATGCGCTGTGACCCCTCATAAAGCACTGTTTTGTAGGATGGTGCAATTATCTGCCTGTCCCAAGGGTTTAGGATAAACTGCTTTGTCCATTGTGAAATATTTCCTCTGCAGTGCTGAAAAACAAACCATCATAGACTTACTCCCATTTCACAAGGAAGAATCCAAGACGATAAATGTGTAGGTGGTTTCCGGTGAGGTCAAAATAAAAGACCAAAAATATTAAGCCTGAACACTATTAGGGTAGAGTGGGAAGGGGCTTTTCAGACTCCTAAATATCTGAAAATATCATCAACATTTCGTCTAAAAGCCACCTACTTTCTACTTGGTGATTACCCAGATGGCAGACTGAGTGGGTAGATCTAGAAATGCAAATGCTATCAACACATGGCTTTTAATTGAAGAAAAGTCTCTGATTAAAAACACGCTCCACACCATTGACATCCGAGGTGGAAGAAGCATGGGCAGCCCCAGTGCTAACATCAAGGGCTACAAGGCCCCAAGAAGGACAAGCACCATTCTTACTGTGGTCACTTTTATGGCTCCTATCTAGAGCTAAAAGCCCCTTCACCATGCCCCATTGTTTTAATATCGGACTCTGGCCTAAGTGTGGCCATTGCTGGGTCACTGGCACTCCACACATATGCCGGAAGGAAGGAAAAGCATAGGTATCAGTGCTCACATCAGAAGGCCAAAGGAACCCAGCATGACCAGCACCATACTCTATGTGGCCTCCTCAACTGCTCCCGATCAGAGACAGAAGCCTCGCTCCTAGGCCCCTTTAATTTACCACCAGACCACAGCTACAAGGGGTCATTGGCCATGGCCCCATTGGGCAAGTATTACCACATTACCGCTACCTGGTTCATTCACCACAGGATCCCATCTCTGTGTGTCCCAGTAAAATGCAGCACAGGTAGGATCAGACTCTTTTTGGCCCTGACAATTCCTAAGACCCCCTCTTGATCTCCACAAGTCTGCAGTGACCAACCATTTCACCATGGCATGGCAGCTTGCAGAACGTGAGCAGAGCTAAGAGTTTACCGGTCACATTACATTGTGGTCACCTGAAGCCCTGTGTCCCTGTTTCGAAAATGAATTCTGTGAGCTTTGTCTCTTACAACTACATACATTTTGCTTGCCTAAGGCCATATGACCCAACATTGAATGCTTCACCTTTAGTGTTCGGTCACTTGAAACTACATTTCAGTCACATAGGGACTTGTGTCCCTGTGAGAAATGTGTATCTGGCAAGGGTGTAGAAGTCCTGGATTTGCTTATATTAATTTATACAATGAAGCCGGTAATTCTATCTCTGAAAGGGTAATCTGCTGATCAGAGTTACCGTTCATAAACTCCATGCCAAAAGCACAGTGTACACGTGTGCCTTACTGCATCAGTAGCCTGATCTATATCGTATTCTTCTCCAGTGGCACAGAGCAGGTTCAGAGAACAAAGGTGCCCTTTTAAAATGCTTCAGTGACAGTGCATCCTTGTTCCAAACACCACACAACTGTGAGATTGTTGTCCTGATGGTGGCACACAAAACTGTAAATATAAGTCATAGCTAAGCTTAGAGTATGGCAGCCATCATCTCTCATAGCTATCCAAGCAACATCAATTTGATGTCATGCACTGGTCAGCCCTGTGAATCCTGTTCAGACATGGCAGGGGTACGTATATTCTCTCCAGTGTGAGATTGGCAGGTTGACAAGAGCAACACAGGCACAAAAGATAACAATGTTCAAAACTTTTATTAAAGATATTAAAGATAAGATAATTGGGTTGGATGAAATGGGCGTTTGTTCTGTTTGGATTGCTGTTTTGCTGAGCATTGTGCACTGTGTGCTCACTCCATTACTCCATTACTGAGCGTGAATGTTCTAAGTCTGTAGTACGAATAGCGATTCATACTGTTCTCCTATTACTACATTCACCTGTCTGCTGTACCATTAAGAAGAACAAGACACGCCCACCAGGAAGTGCCGTACAAAAGCAGGAAATACGGCCCTTGCGGCGTTAAGCCTGACAGTGAAAAGGGCGTTTTATCTGTTTGGACTGCTGTTTTGCTGAGCATTGTTCACTGTGTGCTTACTCCATTACTCCATTACTGAGCGTGAATGCTCTGTGTCTGTAGTACGAATAGCGGTTTGTGTTGTTCTTCTATTACTACATTCACCCGTCTGCTGTACCATTAAGAAGAACAAGACACGACCACCAGGAAGTGCCATACAAAAGTAGGAAATACGGCCCTTGCGGTAATAAGCCGACGGTGAAAAGGGCATTTGATCTGTTTGGACTGCTGTTTTGCTGTTGTGCTAGAGGTGCGTGGAGTCGGGACCTTAAAACTTATATCAACAAGTTTAACGGAGCAATGGTGCACTTAGGTCATCGCAGATCCTATATAGGGATCGGACGGTAAGGAGTTCTGTGTTGCTGATTCTCAGTATCTCCTAGGGTCGTGTGGGAGACTGTTGGAGGCTTTCCTCCTTTGATCTTGCTTGTCACCCTTAATTTACGCTTAGCAGCAAAGGTTTTGTTGCATTCAGCAGACTTGGAAACCCTTTTTTCTACAGAATTGATGCATTGTGTCCTATTGCTTCTATTTCTTAGTCTTTTTCCTATCACAGTTCTTGGGGACTGCGGGGGAGTGGCAATTCTCTTTGACCCGAGTTTTGATCTAGGCCCTGATCTGCTTTTGGATCTCGCTTCTTCTAGGGGTTGTTTCAGAGTGGCACAGTGTCTGCAGGCTTTCGCCTTTGAGCTGTGATATCTGCCTGAAACACTCTGCTGTGAATATTGATACTGTACTCTGACTCACCTTTGGAGTCTATAGAAAGGGAACTATAGAGATAGTTTCTTGATCTGTGTATTATGGTTACCTTGTGAAGCAGCTTCGGGGCCAGTACTTGTGATATGGAACCTGAACAAACCCATAACTTGGGGGATAGACCACATTTCAATGTTGACTTAACATAAAGGTCCCTGCCTGTACTTTTATCTGTGGCAATCAACAGCAGATTGTGCCTGGATGCTGTTATGAAAGGGTCAGTTGGTGAGACTATTACTCTATTGCATCTATTAATCCTGGGCAGGTAGACTTGCCTGTGGGTGAACTTCCGCTAAACGTTCATTCTCACATGAAGGGACTGTGAATACTTTGGCAAATGCACCACTAGATGCTGGATTGTTGGAACTAACAGATGCAGAGTGCCTCCAAGAAACTGAAGTGATGCCAGCCAGTTCTTCTGGCTTTGAGGAAAATTGTTAGATACCATGCTTCCACTCCACAACCCATCGGGCCCTTTAAGAAATCTGGTGCTCAAGTGGGAAAACTTGGAATGGCTGATGGGCGGGGGGCTTATTTTCGGACTGGGTGCATCTATAATGTTGTCTAACTGTAATAGATCTAACGTTTTTGTTTTTGGAAAAAATAAAATGAGGGTGAGTCCCCTAGCAATGTGTATCATCATTTGCCTGTAAGTCATGGGGGTCGCTTGAAACAACAAGGCCCTCTAAAGGCCCCTCTTGTTACACTAAAACAGGATATAACTCATGAGAGCTGTTTGGAGGACTCATTCCACATGGTGGCTAATGCTACTAGGGATCTGTTGTGAGATAATATTGACTTGGACTTATCTCCTGCTATGCCTTCTCATGGGAATGCTCTCCCTAGTTTGACTACAACAATGAACTCCCCGATTGCTCCGTGTATTTCTAAATCAGGGTTATCCTCTGAAGCTCAGCCTAAGAAGGGGGTACTTAAAGGCACGTCTGAGATGGGGATATGTGAACTAATTTCCCCTCTTCTGTCTAATTTACACATAAGTTTAAATTGGGCATTAAAGGCCTTTGGAAAATCTGGGGGGAATTATGGCAGCTCAGCAGAAGGCATTTAATGATCTTACTCTACGTATGTCTGGTTATGAGAACCTATTTCATAATGTGAATTCTATGAATAGATCTGCTGCTATGGGATTTGATGCTCAAGATGATTACAACTCTAGACTTTTATGCTTTAATGCTGAATGAGAAAGTGTTTTGGAGGCACTTTTAGTTAGACCCCAAGTAGACATTGTTGAAAGTTGTCCCAATGGTGGGGACTCTGATCAATCTGAAAGAACTGTTCATGTTCCGTCAATGGACAATCGGGTTGAGGAACGCATGGACAGTCCTTCAGCTTTGATAGAAGCTATGGGTCGTTCACATGACAGTGCTTCTGAACAGGAAGCAATTCTGGTGGTTGATTCGAATCTTTCTATTGCTCAAAATTAATTGGATATACAGTCAGTGTCTACTAATCTTAAAAGGGACAAAAGATGTAGGAAGAAAGCAGAAAATACCAAAAAAATATGACCTCCGTGAAGATCAGGGGGATAAACTCCAACCTCAAGGCCATTCGTAATCTAAACCATCATGAGATATTTGATAAAGAGGGCTGTCCTGAACCGGCTGAGGAGGCTTCTGAGGTTGAAGTCTGGGTGAACGGTCCTGGCCTGGTCCATGGTACTATTAAGGGTGTTGGAACACTCTTGGAGATTCTCGGCTATTCTAGGAGAGTAAAAAGGGGGGGTTGAGGGTGATAATTTGCTGGAATGGGCGCAACCTAAACAAACTTAAAGGTCAGCATTTAGTAAAGTGATTAGTACAATGCATCCTCACACATCTACTGGTCACTTGCAGCCTAGTGCGGCTATTAATGTCCCGGTTGCCAACCTGGTGGCGGCTACTGGTTTATCTGGGATAATTCAGGAAGATAGACAAGTGGAACAACCTAGGAGAGGTCTGTTGGTACCAAATGCAGAGGTGGGCATAGCAGATCTCTAATGGGTGGGGCCACATGTCCAGCTCTGGCACTACACGTTGGTTGTATGGCTCACGTTTTGGGTGGAGCTTTACCGAGGTCCTTTGGGCCAAATTCGGGTTCACAGGCAGATGTGGGGGCAAGTCTGGTGGATATGAGTGAAGCTGTGAGACCCAGCAGTAAAATCATAAGCTGTATACCTAATGAGAAAGGTACAAAGGGGACTAACCTCAAATAGGGTTGGGCTATTGGCTCTTTTCAATGCAATTCCGCTTCTCAGATCGATAACTACTGACGATATAGATGCCGTATCTCTCCCTAGAGTAGCTAATGGAAGAATGGTTAGTAATTTCCACTCAGGTATGGTTGCTTCCATGGTTTGGGACCAATGGTGTAATGTACAATCCATGGGATTTGACCTGGCGGAACTGCAGAATTCTGCTGAAGCAAAAACATTTCTCTCTTTTGTAAAACCTGTGTCATCTAATGCAGAAACAGTTGTGGGGCCTAAATCTGTACCTATGGGTGACTCTGGAACTGTAATATGTCTTATCTCTAATCTTCTGGGCAATGTCCAGGATTGGTCTTGGATACAACCTGCCCTTAGATCTTTAGAAAGTCTAAGGCTAGGTATGGTACATGCATGACAGGATAGTCATTGAAGTTGTATCTTGGAATACTGCAGCTGCTCTAATTTGTATAAGTTGTTGCTTAATTCAACCTACACTAGTGTTCTTAGAATATACTTACTTCAGGAGACTATGCTGATGGCTAATCCTATGCTAGAGCGGTACCATACTATTTCTTGTCCTGCGGCTAGGGGGGATGAGGGGCATCCGAGAGGAGGTCTTACCATTGCTATAGATCGTAACTTGGGTCTTTCGTGGGAAGTTCGCTGCTGCTCGGAATGGCTCCTGGCCATTGAGTTAAATTTGGGTGCTGGTTTTTCTCCGATATTGATACTCAATCTTTGCTGGAATCCCATTCGAGTTACTTTTGACACCATAGAGGAGAGGATTGGAAAAATTCTGTACGAATGAATTCAGAGGGGGTGTGGCTTTCACGTTATCCTTGGAGGGGATTTTAACTCCTTTTGTGCAGTGTGTGCCTGGTGGAACTCACTGGGGGCTCTTCCTTCGGTGCAGCATGTGAACCTTAGACAAGGCATTGGATGGGATTTTTTTCTCAAGGAGTGGGACTTGTCCTTACTGGATCATTTGACATACTCTCTTGCCACTAAAAATACGTAGCATAGAGGAATGTCAACCTCACATATTGACTACTTTTATGTTTCAGATGGTATTCGGAAACAGTGCAGCTATCTAAGTCATCTTAACTCTGATTTGGGTGATCATTTGCCTATCTTTTTCATCTTGTCTATTCCTATGTCTATACCTTGTATTAGACCAGATCTAGTGGGATTGGAGTGCAATAATAGGGGTACTAAAGGTTTGTAGAATAAGACAATTCTACATAAATTTAACCAACTCCTTTCTATGTCTCTTCAAAAGCCTGTTTTAGTTTTATATGGCCGTGACTTGAGGTTAGTGGTGGTACTTCTCCATATAATATTATTCTGGCCTGTATTCCAAAAACTAGGGGTCAATTAGTTCTGTGAGACTCAATAAGAAATGTGTTGTAAGAGATGACAGAATTCTATCTTCTAAGGCCCGCAAAAGAAAGGAACTTGACGCTCTGAGGAAAGATGGATTAAAACCCTTTGACTATGGGAAACTCAAACGTGCGATTATCTTGAGGCATAAGAATTACGTCAAATCTCTTAGGATGGACGCGTATTCTCTTTGCCATCAAAACATGTTGGAGCTTCTGTGCAAGGGTAAAGATGGCAATTTTTGTTCCAGGGTCAACAGACTGCTAGGGAATCTAAAAGGGAGTGGGGATTGCCCCATAGACTCGGCATCCTGGGTCTCCTTTTTCAGTAAGAAATAGGCCTTACCTGAGGCTTTTGGATCTTTGGACGATTTTGATTTAGTCTCTCCTGTGAAGGGACTTTGTAATTGGAGCAATGAGGATATAGCTTGGGCGATTGCCCGACTTAAGCCATCTAGGGTCCCTGGTCCTGATGGCATTCCCCCCTTTGTTCTTAAAGAAGATCCTGGAACTTGGGTCGAGCTATTAAAATCTATGTTCGACTACATCTTTTTGTCTCATACAGTGCCTGTTTCCTGGTCTAAATCAATCATTGTACCTATTTTTAAAAGGGGCAATAAACTTGATTTGTCCAACTACCGTCCAATAGCCCTAACGGATGCTACTAGCAAGTTTTTTTCTATTTTGCTGTTAAGGGACCTCAATTGTGTAATTAGGGAACGTAACCTTTTAAGTAGGTCTCAGGTTGGATTCCGTGCTGTGCTTGGTACTTCTCTAAATGCATCTATTTTTTCTGTATTCAGACATTATGTCCATCATTCCCATGTTGGGAATGTCTATCTGGTTTCGTTAGATATGACTAGTGCCTTCGATGGGGTAATAAGATCTAGGCTTTGGTATAAAATGCTCTCTTTGGGCATTTCTCGTAAGATGATCCAGCTGATTGCTGTACTGCACTCTAAAACATCTATCTATGTACGATTATCTGAAGATGGTGTTCTCTCTTCTGAGATACCTACCTTTACAGGTGTTAAGCAAGGATGTACTCTGGCCCCTACGCTCTTCAACCTCTATACGTGTGATGCTGAGGGACTGTGGCAGGGTCCCTCCATTGCACCGGCAAGTTTGGGGAGTGTTAGATTGGAGTGGATGGCCTATGTGGACGATTTCATACTGTTCCATAGAACTCTGTGAGGTCTTAGAGCCAAGATGCAGCTTTTCATGAATATGTGGTGGAAAATAATCTGTTCCCTAATGCTTCGAAATCTAAAGTCCTGGTTCTAGCCAGAAGAACCAAGGACATACAATATTCTTGGACTATGGGAACTGATATTGTGGAGCAGGTCAAGACTGTAATCTATCTGGGATATCATTTGGCTAACAGGGTTAGTATTGATCATTGGAAATACATCTTGAATATTATTTAGCCAAACTTGAGGCAACGATCCTTTACGAACTTGACCTTTGCTCTCAGAGTATGCGTGACCTTTTGAATACTATTCAGGGAATATTATGGAAGAATGTAATTGGCCTCTCTATGGCTATCCCAAATGCCATCATTAGACACAAGTTGTGCCTGGTTTCTTTAAAGGCAAGGTATGTCTGGAGACAGCTTTCTCTCTTTAGAAGAATAATGGCTCTGCCTAAAAATTCCCTTCATGAGAATCTTAAGGTTGCTATGATAGCAGGATCTGTACCATCGTTGTGTGAGCTTAATGAATGGATGTGCTCTCTGTTGGTGTATATCTGTGCATCTGAAGAGGATTTGATTCTTAGACCGGGGCATGTTAAAAAGATTCTGTTCAGGTCTGACTGGGCTGAGACAATTGATGTATTTATTTGTATACAAGCTTTGTGGAATGTTCTAGGTTTACACATGCTAGGGAATGTCTACCGCTATATACTCAAAGGTTTCCCTGCTCTGTAATACGTATGAATTTCGTGCGTTTGAGGTTTAATCAACTACCTGTCTATGAGAAAGTTAAGAGTTGGAACAGCACGAATACTCTGGATGAGTCAAATGCACCGGATAAGGACTGTAGGTTTTGTGGGGTAAGCAACACCCGTGAAACCCTGAAACATCTGGTAGTTGAGTGTACGTTATTCGATAAAAAGCGAACTGGGTTTTTCAAGGACAACACATTTGACTGCTCAGATTTGTCAAGAAATTTGCTTTGGTGTGGTTGTATGTGGGGCACTGCTATTTCTTTGCTTTTATCTTTGAATCGGATTCTTACATTTTTCATTTCTGAGTTGAATTAGAAAAATGTAGCATTGGAAGCATAACATTTTGTAAACTGAAGTCTTTCTTGTATCGTAATGTTTGTTTTTCTTCTGATTTTAGAATATGTTTTGTGTTGAATGGTATTTTATTTCTTCATTTCTTTTCTTTTTTTTGTATTTTGTTGTGTATGGTTTTTTGTAAACTGTAAATGAAACAATAAATAATTAACAAATTAAAATTAAAAAAAAGAAATGCCTATCTTGCCCTATCTCTAAATGGGAGTAGTCTCGACCAGAAAACAATAGAAAAATAGTCAGGGCTTGTTCATAAAATAAAAGGGATGTGTGTGTTGAACCTATGCTTGCCCTCACGTTCTTAAAAGAAATGTGTTCAAGATAATATTCAAACAAAAGGGTGTATGAAAGTGAAGTCAGGACAGGTCCCTTCTCAAGGATGGAGTCACTTGGGAAACTTCACAGTTCAAAAGGTTTTTACAGTTCATCAATCAGAGTTCTCCTTGAGCTCCTCTGGGTTCTCCCTTCTCCCCATGGTGGATCAGTATTCATCTTAGTTTCCCAGTAGTTTCACTTAAGTTCCTCGTGATTTGTTAACACCAAGTTCATACACTTTGTCTTTTCCTCAATATCAAATCAACCATAGCCTTCTGGCTAGTTCTGTACTACAACTCCCAAGATGCCTTTCTCTCTGGGAAGCAATGGTTTGTAGGCTTCAACAAGTCTCTGTTAGTACACATGTCTTCCCAAATCATCAATAGTTTACTGACACAAATAGTTCTGCTTTTCCATGGGGCTCTGTGGGTTCCTCCCCTCCCTCCAAGATGTGGCCCCTCTGGTCTTAATGGTTTCACTTCAAGTTCATAACACACAAAAGTTTACAAAGCACACAATTCAACAGTTTCTTCTCTTTAGTGAAAAACAGCGTTTGTATCACTTTAAGGATATTGCTCCCACTTCACCGCTTTCAAGGGGAGCCACCAGTTTCCTTTAGTTAACACTTGGACTGTATCAAAGGCTTTTGAAAATGCATAGCTTTTTACTTCTTCTATGCGTGACCACTCAGATACTTTGCTCCCTTCACTTGTGGCTTGCGGTTGCTTCGGTGTCTCTGGCACATGGTACTGTGCTTTCTCCTCATGTCTCTTGCACCCTCTCTGCTTCCTTCAGTTTTCCCCTTATGCCTCTTGCACACTTTCTTTTACTTTGGAATTAGTGTTTGCTTTCAATTTTATATGTGGGCCGCTTTCCCGCCCTTTGAAATCACTTTGCTTTCTGTCAGCATCAAATAGCCTCCGGGCTGAAACAATACTGATTTCCTTTTTGCTGAGGCAATACTTGTTTTTTTATAGTTCTTTACCACATGGGCACCAGACCCCTCTCACTTTTCATTAATTTCGGGTCACAGACCCCTTTGGCTTTCTCATTAACTTCGGGTGCCAGACCCCTTTGGCTTTTTCCTACAAGTCCCACAATGCCCTTCTCTCTATGGACAATAGTGGATTGTATTTATACCAAATCTCTTGCTTTGTGTTCTGTGCCATTTTAACAATCTTGCTTCTCCTCCCTCTTCTGCTCCAGCCACCTGCACGCTCCTGAGTTTCTCTCTGTCGCACGAAACTAACCTGGTAGCATAGCACTGGTGAACGGTTTCTCTGGGATACTTTGGGTCGATGTCAGGGTCTTATCGCTGGCCCCTCAGACACTCTTGGGACCGGCACATGTCCCAAGGGAACACACTGGGTCATGGCCAGCAGGCTTGAGTTTGCCTCACTCTGGCTCCTTGGAGACACGGCTCCCTAGCCACGCTGCAGCCCCTCGCACACACAGGGCCAGCATCTTGGCACGACGTTGTCCTCTGGATCACGCAGGCTTCTCCTTCTGCAGCTCCTTGCTCCTTGGCTCCTCTAGTCCAAAATGGCTCTCCAGCTTGTTCTGTTCTGGCTTCAAAATCTGGTTTGGGATTGAGAAGGGATCCCCTGCTGGACTCAGCTCCCTCCTGCTCTCCCAACTGCTTCTCCTTGTGCTCTCTCAGCAGCCTCCTTTTATACTGGGTTGGTGTGTCAGTGAGCTGCAGGTGTATGTTCAGGGCTGGGTCTGCCTGACCTTCAATCTTCCGCTTAGCAAAACCTGCCGTCCTTTACCCTGAAACAGAGAGTCAAGTGGAGTCAGGTGTGAATAGTCAGTGGAAAATGCCTGACCCTGCCTGACTCTATTAATGGATGACTTTGTGTTAGGGGGTGGCAGTCTTCCCTCTGTTTCTTAAGGTGTTTCCAGCAGGTAATCCTGGCTACTCCCGGTTGCCTCTTCTTCTTCCCAGTATTAGTCGAAATTGGGGAGGGGGAGATGGAATGGGATTGTATGTCTCCCATGAAAGCTGAAGAAGGGATTTCAGAGGGGTAATGCGAGGAGGGAAAGATAAGGTGTGCTGGGAAATAACCAATTAAGGTTGAGGGACAGTGGGTTGGTATCCAATTGGAAAAGGGAGAATAACATGTCTCACCTTTGGGTATTCTTTTCCCAATCCTTTGTGACCCTCGACTCAGGTGATCCTCCCTCGCTTGTCTTACCCCAGGCATTATCCTGGCCACCTGAGCGGATTATCCAGGGGGAGTAGGTGGGAGAATATTGTCAGGTTTCTCACACCAGACAGGATGTCCCTGCTGCTGCTAGCAAGACTGTAGCATGGGGGATGGCTTCTATTTTTTCCTTTGTGTGGGCAGGTAACACCTTCCCCAGAGAGACAGCCACTACACAGGAAGCTGTCCTGGGAACAGGAATCAAAGGTCCTCAAAAGGAATATCCTCACACCAGGGTGCTGCATAACAAAATGCCTTTGATTCTATTGAGGAGGGAAAGGGTGGGTCAGTGTAGACAGGGGGAACTCATTACAGCTGGATCAAGGTTCTACCATCTTGTTTCTCTCTACCTCTATCTTCCTTCCTGTCCCCTCTTCTTCCTATAGCACAAAGCACTTGGGGTGTGATGGCAGAAGGGAAAGTCCACTTGTTGCAAAACCAGGGATTGAACCCGAAGAGCAGGCTAGCTTAGGTCCAATCCCCTGAGGGCTTGTCTTTAAAAGCAAGGGTCTACCGCCACTTCTTTGAATCCTCTCTGGAATTTAAACTTTCAAGATTTATTTCGTTGGAACCTACAAAGTCCTTCATTTGTGTGGTGAAGGGAGGTTTTCTAAGTCAGAGGCAAGCTCTGTCCCCTAAACACCCCATGGACCATTGGAGATGAACTGCTGCTGCAACAATTACTTTTGCGAAGGATAAAGACCAAGGGAAAATTGTCCTGAAAGGATGACAAGGTGCTTCCCATACATGTCACCAGAATTCCGATTAACCACGAGAAGCCTCTTGGCGGATGGATTTTTGTAAGATGAGAGGTTTCGCACTTTTCCCTACGGACTATGGCATACAATCAGGTGACCTGCATATAATTTGCTTCCAGGAAACCTGGCTCCTGCTGGTCCCTTCCTTGGATGGTTACACTTCCCTATTTAACCCTGCCTATGGAGGTGTTAGAGGTCGCGTCACCTTTGCTGAGAATGGGAATGGAATGATGATAGAACTGTTTGAGAGCCCGAATTCCTTCATGCAAGTTATAAAGAAAGAATTATTATTATCTTTATCAGAGTTAAGGAAGTCTCTGGCCAGGAGGCTCAACAAGGTCTGGTGCTTAACATCTATTGGAACCCTGCGGCATCCACCACTACGATGTTTACTAATGTGGTTACATCCGTGCTGGACAAATGAGTCTGGGAATATAACCCACATTATATAATTGTAGCAGGAGACCTTAATTGCCCTTGCATTGGAAAGGGCACAGGTCATCCTAATATGAGAAATGGTCGACACACCTCAAGAGAACTTAGAGCTGCTGAGTGGTTAGAACTGCTGAACTCTAAGGATCTTCATATACTCAACAGTCAAACGCTGGGAGATCGTCCTTTCAGAGTAACTTGGTCTAATGGAAATACGTCTAGTGTCTTGGATTATGTTTTTGCTTCAAGTTCATTAATCCAGGACATAGCTTCTTTTGAAATCAATCCAAAGACACTTAGCGATCACTTGCTATTAAGACTTACATGGAAAGGTCTGCAGAGGCCAAAGCGAGTGACAAGAATAATGGCTATTGAACCAACTCAAGGTGCAAATAGACTTAGAATGAGGTGCCATGATATTATAGCATTCCCTAAAAGCGATTCTAACCTGTTGACGCAGGGGATAACATGAACTATGTTCTGTTACTTTTGGAGTTTAACAACCAGCCTAAAAAGCCTCTGCCATTGCCTCCTGGCCACAAGCTCACATTCAACGAGAGAATTAAACTGTAGAAAAATCTTCTGCAGAAAGATCTAAAATATCTAAGTCGCTGGCGAAATGTCCATCGCCTAATATTGGTGAAAAAAAAGAAAAAAAAAAAAGTATAAGAACTGGCTGGTGATATATAAAGCTGAGATTTTTCAAAAAGAAGCAGCACCTATGCGTGCGGCCCTTTTCAAAAAAGATGTGAGATCTATTTGGCAAATTCTCAATGAAGCTGGTGCTTTGCGCCCAATCTTATTGACAAATGAAGTGTAGACAACTTTCTACCAACAACATTTTGAACAAAGAGGTTGCTTGAATCAAGTTTCGTCCACTTAAGCAAGCTCTGGGTGTATGTTTCCGCTGGACCTACTGGACATTGAATTATTAATCAAGAAGGCTAACCATTCTAGAGCCCCAGGTCCAGACGGTATTACTAATTCATAGATTAAGGAATCTCCCGAGCTGTGCATGCAATTTATTTTTGAGTTATTTAAGAAGATTATGAAAGTGGCCGAGATTCCAGGCTCTTGGAGATCGGCGATAATCGTCCTTATGTACAAGCGATGTGACAGGGTGGATCCCTCCAATCACCGCAGGATTACGCTCCTAGACTTGTTGGGCAAATTATTTGCGGCCTTCTTGTTAAAACAACTGAAGAAGTGGATTAAAACAGTGGAAAGAGAGGACCCTAGACAGACAGGCTTCGTTAAAGATGTCAGTACAGACTTGAACCTTTTTTTGGTAAACATCTTAAAAGGAAAACCCTTTAACGAGAAGACCAGACTCTATTTGGCATTTGTGGTCCTAAGAAAGGCCTTTGATATTGTCCATCGTCAACTTCTATGGGGCAAAATGGAGGCATGAAATGTCCCCCAGATTTGCTAGAGGCAATCAGGATGTTCTATGATTCTACTAACGTGCACATTCGTCTTAATTCGCAAGGTCTTTTGACGAGGCCAATCGATAGTTTTGGTGGCATAAAACATGGTTATTCCTTGGCCCCAACATTATTTCACTTAATTCTTTCTGACATCTGGGGGACCTTGGATAAGATCAGATTATTACTGCCAAAAATAGGAGGCCAAGGTTTGATAAGACTTCTTTTTGCTGATGATTTGGTGCTGGTTGATATGACACCAATCGGCCTCCAGCACAGTTTGGATGCCCTCACCGAATATATGGCCACAAATGGATTGGTGAAGTACAGAGAAAAGTCTACCACCATGGCACTGGGCACACAAGGGCCCAGATCAAGTTCTTCATTGATATGGGGTCTATTTCCGAGGTTGGAGGTAGTCATGGTGCTATTAGCACCATGACTACCTCCAATACCGGTACCGAGTCCGCCCTCGTTCAGTGGGGACTTACCGGTCTATTCTGACCTTTCCGGGACTGGTAAGTCCCCATTGAAAAAGCCATTCCCCATCCCCATTTCAGCTCCCATAGGGCTCAATGGGAAGGGGGAAGGCGCTAATAACGGTACCACAAATTGCGGTACCGTTATTAGCTCTGAAGTCCCTTAACAGGCCCCGTCCATAACGCCTGGCAAAACCAGGCGTTAAGGAAGGGACCCGCTAAGGGACCTCGGAATAGGGCGCAAAGGGATTATCGGCACTGATGTCCTTAATGGTGCCCGGTATCCCTTTGTGCCCACCTCGTAATGAGGCCCATGGTATGTTAAGCGAGAACCCCTAGTTCAGACCCAACAGGTAACTTATCTGGGGGGTCTTATTAACAAATTCGGATCTCACCCGCCAGCAAGACCTGAAGTTCAAACTAAAAATGTTGATAGTTTAGGGTAGCTATCAACATTTATATATGGTAAATTAAATATGGTAACTACTCGATCTTACCAGTGCTGTCCTTTTTTCCACAGATGGTATAGGAATCAGTTTATGTGCTTTAGGATAGATTTGCTTCCCACTAAACATATTTTGAGAATTTACAAACAAGTCCTTTCTGTAGAATTTAGATTGATTTTGTCTTAAGGAAGGGGGGAAAGAAATGCTTAAGCACATTACACTGTTCTGCCCAGGTTTTACTGATTTAAGCTCTAAGTACTTTGGTAGGGCAGTATCTGAAAGACATTGTGCGGATGCGGACACATTTTGGTCTTTCCTCCAGCTAGGGGAGCATTTTTCAACAACATTCTGTCTAGTGAAGGTTCTTAAGAATGTCTTTGAAATTAATGCAAAATGTATTTAATTGGAGTCAACGGGGTTGACGAATACGAGCTGATGTATTGAACCTATTTGGAATAGGGAACGGTTTTCTATGATAAAAAGTTTGTAATAAACCAAGGGCGAGTACCGGTCTGAGTACCGCTTACCCGCACTACCTGCTGTTCCTGTTTCTGCTGCTCCTGCTCTTTGAGGACTTTTAAATTGGACTTTTTTTACTCTAAAGAGTTAATCTCTGTTTGTTTTGGCGTTTGCACTGCCAGTACTGCCTATTTCCGGCTGTTTCCACCAACTCCGCCCATCTATCACGGCGATTGGCTGTGTGAGGAGTCACTCACCTCTACAAACTGTTCGCGGACGCACACGGGCGAGTACCGGTCTGAGTACCGCTTACCCGCACTACCTGCTGTTCCTGTTTCTGCTACTCCTGCACCTCGAGGACTTTGAAATTGGACTTTTTTTACTCTAAAGGTGACGTACTGAACTTGTCAATTCGAACTTCATTGACCCACCAAAATTACCCAAGTGAAAGTGACACTATGTTCTTTCTGTTTGTTTTTAGAGTTAATCTCTGTTTGTTTTGGCATTTCCACCGCCAGTACTGCCTATTTCCGGCTGTTTCCACCAACTCCGCCCATCTATCACGGTGATTGGCTGTGTGAGGAGTCACTCACCTCTACAAATTGTTCGCGCACGCGCACAGCGCGCGCGCACACGGGCGAGTAGCGGTCTGAGTACTGCTTACCCGCTTTGCCGCTTTGACGGTGAAGGTGGCCCTCCCCAATAACCCTGTAGAAAAGTAAATGCCCAAAAGAGATTTTTTTTTAACTGCTGTGCAGTTGTTCAAGCTCTTATCCCTTGTTGGCTTCTTGGCTGTTACTCTAATTTAGGGCAGTTTGTCCGCGAGCCATGTCAAAGCGCAGACAGGTTTATTCATTAAAGTCTGGCATGCCTCCTATGATAACTGCTAGCAATAGCCCTAATGGCAACTCGAACACTGTACACAAAAATCTGTTCTCTCATAAGTCCATCGTGCTGACTCCATGTTCTAGCACCGCGAAAGGCCCTGGTACACTACCATTTAATCGGACTTCTCTATCAACACTGAAACCAAATGCTCAGTTGAATGCACAGGCCTTTCAGTCACACAAATCAAGCACCAGCTCTGGCTTACCAACACAACAACCATTTATCAAAGCCATAGCGGGATTAACGGCACCTGGCAAACTATCTGACAACACTATGTTAAACTCGCCATGCCAACAACTCCCGCAATTGGATATAAGTTCCTCTGACTCCTCTATGTCAACTGGCTATACTTCAGATTCCCAGTAAATCAAGAGGTCTCTCTTTACGCAAGTCAGTGTGAGTCACCAATACCGATACGCAATCTTCAAAACTCGCTTCATAGCCCATACTGTGACCCCCCATCCTCAGCCCACTCTATATCTGCAATCTCTTATGTACACCCAACCCCGTGTCGCCCGGTAACACAGCCCAAGTGCGATTCTGCTGAAATGCATCCACATTTGCTACAAACCACCTTGACAGCAATTAACACAACCTTATTATCTATGTTCAAGCTTTTTGAAGTATTAGATGCCAAAATAACGAAACAAGAATCAAAGCTAGATGACTTACTATTATGGACACAAAAAGTCAAACTGGCTCCTCAAGCTTCTCTCTCTTTAGGAACTGGCATATCGTGCATCGACTTAACCAACAAGACGATTGCACTGAGGTCACCCCTATCAAGCGTTACAATTCACCCCGTATTGCCTGCTGTACCTCACATAATTACAACAAGTCCTCCAAAACAGTCTCTTGCTCACACGAACCCTCCAAATAACTCATGGGTCAGTGTACAAGAATCAATAGAGCACAATTCTGTGATGGTCCCTGTGAAGGACATTACGCCTCCCCCCGTGTCTGCCCCAATTCTTACTCATGGCATTGTCCCTGGACTTGATCCAAAAATTAAGAAGATCATCAGATCTACTGCCAAACAACAAAAAAAAAAGGAAAACCAAAAACATGCCTGCTGTACATGTGACTAAAGCATCTTTAAATGCCTTTTTCAAGAAAATGTCCATTCCATGTGCCGATGCTTTAGTTGTTCCAAAAATCACTTCAGTTACCCCAATTAGCTCGCCATCGCATTCTAATGACCAAGCCCCCCCTGCCACTATTGAAGTTTATGAACCGCTGGACGCTCTGGTCGATGTTCTCAGTTCTGGCTCCAATGCCAAACACCATGATCTGGCGATAACAAAGACATCAGCCCCCCAAACAGACAGCGTGTTACCTGTGCCTAGACTCACTGAATCCGAATGTCAAAGATCTCTGATTTTGAAGGAAATGCGCAAGGCGCTTGATTCCTATATGGACAAGCGTAGCCATGGTCAACCCCAACAACTAAAGAAGCTACTCACTGACATCTCATCAAAATCAGTATCTTGGACCTCCCCGGTGGCACAACAGGCAAAATTACCAAACCCGATAAATCATGGAGAAACGCATGCTTTCACATGCCCCTCATGCTTGATGCCAGTGACTCCAAAATATACTTCGGAACGAAACAGACACTCACTTCATGGTAATGGCATGAAACACTCATATACCCATCCCCGGCACTCTATTCCTATGGCTTCTGCCTGTCATACACTGATTCTGAAATGCCGTGAAGGTTCTCATCCAACCTATAATTTAAACAGACAAAGTGTACTTAATATTTTCAGTGATGTTCTAGAATTAGAAGATTTGACATCTCATGACATAGCCCAAGTAAAATATCTGAATGATGAATCGACAGCAATTGTGAGGCTTTGTATTCCTTCAGGCATTGTTCTGAATACGATATGGTTAGCCAAGAGGACCCTATTTAATATGGGATTCTTATTGGCGCAAGACCCGGACCGCATAGAGGAACGTGTAGAGGCCTCACCCCACCATCAATCACAAATATACTACAGCTCTCGTGATGACATCCAAGCCCCTAACAATTAACCATCAATTGCACCTCAGTCTTATGTTATCAAAATAGCCTCCTGGAATACCCGAGGTCACACTCATTTGCATACCTCTGTACAATCCTTGATAGACCTTGCTATAATTGCACTCCAGGAGACTTGGTATTTGGTCCCCCCTACTCGGGACAATTTTGATGTCATTTTGTTACCAGCAAAGATGGGATTACGTGGTCGACCTTCATCAGGTTTAATGGTTGCAGTTAATAAGAAACTTGGGTTCAAAATTGAGGCGTGGTTGCATGTCAGTATTTTCATGCAGCTAGTAAAGATCACCGATAGTGACCATATAATAGCCCTCATTAACATCTATCGCAATCCGGCAGGACTATCCGACATGGCCTTTTTTGCGGGGCTAACGGGCCTGTTAGATGAAATTTCGGCTACAACTGGTATCACTGACACCCTCATTATGGGTGATTTAAATATGGACTGCCTATCCTCTTTTAACAAAACAAGACAAAGGCTTATCCACCTGGTCCCATCTTATGCACGAGCGCAATATGCGAGTACTAAATGGCTCAGTGGAATGTGATATCCCTCCGAAACCCACATGGCAGCGTGGCACGAGTCAAAGCATTATTGACTATATGTACATTGACCAATCTATGTATAGTAGTGTTAATTCATTTGAGATAATTGCACAATCTACAAGTGATCACCATCTTCTTTCATTACAACTTAGCTGGTCAGGTACCCGCCCTATCAAACAATGGCTGACCCAACATCTAACGGTTAATAATGCAAAAAATCGTCTAAAATGGTCCAAGGGAACCCTTATGCAGTTCTCAAAAGCATTGCTCGCGTCAGACAATTCACATAAATTGATTGAGTATACTGACCTTCTGGAACCATTCCGGAATATAATTATACCAAACCCAAATATAAAAAAACATAAACATCTTTACGACCCTGTATTCAAAGCAAGCAGGGCTGAATATCGCAAAGAAAAGAGACTTATCCTTCAGTTAAATAACATCAATACTCATAGTGCACTAAGAACTATTAAATGTAAATACTTGAACTGGATTCGTGGACGTCGAGCATGGATGTATCAACAAGATAGCGAAGCTATGCTTTGTTCAATCTGGTCAAAGAATTCGGCTGAAATATGGCGCCTCCTTAATTCGAATTCTAATTTATTACATGCTCATGTCCAAACTGGTGCGGTAACCGAAGCTGTCTGGATTGCACACTTTTCAGAATTATATCGTGACCCGCTATTCCACCATAATGAATATAAGATCCAATCCAAAACCCAGTGGAAAATTATCTGTTCCCCCTCCCTACTTGAAGAGCTGATCGCAAAGCTGAGCTCCTCCCGAGCCGCTGGTCCTGACGGCCTCCACAACGCCATCCGGAAAGAAAATCCGAGGCTATGGGCAAAAAATCTCCATGCCATTTTCGCAGAAGTTATGAAACACTGTATCTTGCCAGCTTCGTGGCTATGCTCTGTCATAGTCCCGATCTATAAGAAGGGTGATCGTGCTAACCCTTGTAATTACCATCCAATTGCCCTCCTGGACGTCCCAGGAAAACTCTTTGCAAAATTAGTTTTAACCGAATTCAATCTTTGGACGGAACTCACTGCCAAACAAGATCAGCATCAAACAGGATTTGTCTCAGGCATGGGTACCTGTGTCAACCTTTTAACCTTAAATGCAATAAAAGCCCACAGTCAGTCTCATAAACAATCCATTTATTTTGTGTTTATTGATTTACATGCCGCCTTCGATTCCGTCTCACGTGCCCTGCTTATGATGAAATTAACAAGAGACAAATGCCCCCCAGACCTTCACGATATTATCCACGCATTTCATGCAGCTACATCGATTTGTATAAGGCTCACGTTAGAGGGCTTGTTGTCTGCCCCAATTAAGACAGACCGGGGCCTAAAGCAAGGCTGTTTACTGGCCGTAGCAATTTTTAATTATTTTATCCATGACCTAACCTCAATTTTTCTACATATCGCCTCTGATAACCCAGTCCTTAAAGGACAAAAAATTACCAACTTAAACTACGCAGATGATATAGTCCTCATTTCAAAAACGCCGAATGGCTTGCAGAACCTCATTGATGCATTTAATGTTTATTTAATCGAGAATCAATTGTTAATTAACACTAAAAAAACGCAGATTGTAGTCTACAAGGCAAATCGGTTGCAGAAGTTTAAACTTAAGTGGACATTCAATAATATTCCACTGGAAGTTGTGCAAACATACACTTATCTGGGCTTTGAATTTAGTGGCTCGGTCAAACCACATAGTCAAATTGAACGCATGGAGGCAAAACTGACTACGGCAATCTCACAATCTAAAATCATATTGCACAAGTTTGGGAAATTTACAATCCAACCGGTAATAATTTACTGGTCCATGAAAGCAATACCTTCCATTCTGTATCAAGCAGAAACCCTATTGAATTCTAACAACTTGTATCTTGAGAGATTCGAAGGAAAGTTTTGGAGGGCTGTGCTCAACCTGCCCCAGTGTGTACCAAGCACCTGGTTGCGTTACGAATTAGGCCTTATCTCCATGCATGCGGTCTATATTTGCCGATGTTGTATGCTATTTCGTAAATGCCTTATGGCAAATCAAAAAACGAATATGCTATCTGTAATAGGTGACTACATGTTAACAACTGACAAGAACTTTGTAAAGTTAATAACCAATCCTGTGGGTTCCAAAAAAACATTCTATAACTTAGACTGGTCCAATACCATCGATAAATGCCAAAAGTATTGTCAACCATGTAAGTTTTGCTTCTTGCCCAAACCAATGAAATGCCCCGAATCTTATCTTTTAAAATTTCCTTCTGCTAAATTAAGAACAGGCTTCCTGAGGGCACGATTTGACTTATGGCCTACTTATCAGGTTCAGGCAAGACGAAATTTGAGATTACGAGCACTACAATCATGTCGATTCTGTATGCAAGTTAATACCACAGAATCCTTGGAACATCTAGTCTGTTATTGTACACAATTGAATGCTCAAAGGTTAATGCATTTTTCAAAAGTGCTACCCATCATAGAAACTGTTAATCAAGAAATGCGATAGACCTTTTTATTGTGCTCCAATACCTATGAGTCTAAGTCTCAAGCAGCCCGATAATGAAAAAGAGGAAAACATTTTGATAATGTTAGTGAATTATTTGTGAAGTGTATTTGTTTTTTATTTCTATAATGTATCAGTTAAATGCTTGTGTATTTACTAGATGAATGACAGTAACATCTATGCTGCTTGAGTCTGTACATTCTAATATGAATTCTTTAAATTCTGTTGTTATTTTGATGGTTATATCAAAAAATTGTTTGTGTATTGAAAAGTTGTTTTTAACAGCTAAATCAATAAAAAAAAAAATTAAAAAAAAACAAGAGTTGTATTAAAAAAAAGAAAATATTTGGCATGAACTGCTGCTGGAACAAAACATGCATCTCTGCCATCCACATCATTGCCTATGACCTCAAATTGTTGACGGACCAATGAAGGTATGTGCCAGCCTCTCCTGGGTTGTGAGACTGAGAAAAGGACCCATCTTGTCCTTGAGACCCAGGAGTGAGACTCACAGCTCCTGAGAGCCAAGTGAGCCAGGATTCCGGCAATGTTACCATCACACTGCTGCTATCCATGATTCAAATGCATTTGACACAGATCGAGCCACCAGGACCTTCCTGAGCTGCCTTTGGCACTCACTGATCTTCGAACCGATGCCCCTCATATTTAAACCCATTGGCGCTGCACCAAGCAAACCGGAAGCACATTGTTGCCTCAGCTCGAACAAAAAAGTACTGCTGAATCTGCACTGCTCGAACCACTTCTGAAACCTCCAGCTTCTTCATCGCCGAACCAGTCACAGATCAGAATAACCCTAGTGTTCTTCGTGAGCTGCATCGTTCAAGCCCTCACATCAAACTGAATCATTTATGCATCCCATCATCAGCCCCTCTCCCATCGAACCATTTCAGCCAAACCAAACCTGGTGTGCTATAAAATCTGCATTGCTCAAGTAAGGTTTTAACTTGCAACCTTCTTTAGTTTGACCCGGCTTATACATCTGCTTGCCGCCTGACCACTGCAACTGCCGCATGTTGAACAGCATCGAATTGCAAAAAGCACCCAGAAGCTTGGTTTGCTGTTGTCGAATGCCAATACACTGCAATGGTATTATTGAATGATAACTTCCCTGTGGTCCCTTTTGGGCCCTGGAGACTGGCTAGGTAACATGAATCCTTTTTTGCATCTCAAGAACATTGTGGTTTATATTGCATGTTCTCCCTCGTCTCATTACCCACAGGGCTGCATCTTGATATCCTGCATATTCTGTGTTCTTTCAACAGGGATGGGTTTTTGCAGTGTTTTATAAACAATGATTATTTCATATGGTGTGTTCAATTAAAGTGTGTATTTTTATAGAACCTTTATTGGACATCCCTACATTTTGGACCATTATACTTCGCTGTTTCGGTTGCTACTGAACCACATTACCACCCATCTTGAGAGTACAGCCTTCCCTCTGCCCATGTTACCACGAAAGGCGAAGGAGGTATATATCTTAACTGGGCCTGCTTTACCTTTATGATTGTGTTGGCTCTTTGTTTGTAGAAGCGTGGAGGACTGAATCGACATTTTAGCCTCTGCTCATCCATCTACTCCTGCAGGGCAGAAGTCAATTTGGCACAGGCCCTACTTTGAAAACTGCATCTTCAGTGTTTTGTCTCTTGTAATTGCATTTTGTCACATAAGGCCCTGTGCTCCTACTTTTAGAATGGCATCTTCAGAATTTTGTCCCTTAACTTTATCTGGCTGCATAAGACTGTGTGGCACTAATTTGCAAAGTCTATCTTGATTGTTTTGACTTGATTAGATACCTATTTGACACAAAAGGAGCCCTGCCCCTATTTTGAGAACTTCCTCTTGAGAGTTTGGTCTCTTATAACCACATTGTTTTAGCCTAAAAGCTGCACTTGAGTGTTCTCTCTTTTATAATTCTTTTGTAGCCCCATGCCAAATTGTCCCTTTCAGGTATGGGCCGGTCCGATAGTACAGTGAGTAGAGCGCTTGCTTTGACATCTGTGCAGAGCCTGCTGACGCAGGTTCGAATCCCGGCAGGGCCAAACTCCGCCTTTCATCCTTCCGAGGACGATAAATGAACACCACACACTGTGGGTAATAAAAAACAACGCTAAATTATTATTATTGTAGGGAGTAAAGTAAAGAAATAGCTAAAATGAAAAATGAACTCACAAAAACATGTTTTCAAATTCTTAATTTGGATGTGTATGTACTTGACTGAACCATGTATGCCCACCATGGGGGACACATGGAACTCTGGACAATGGGCAGGTCTTCCCTGCCAACAACAATGGACTTACCTGCTTAAAGATTCTAAAAGGGAATTGAAAAAGCTGGAGCTGACAGTTGAAAGAAGGAGAAAACAGAAGACAGATTAGAGGAGAGAGAAAAATGAAATCCCAGCCCGGGTCCGTATGAGCGGATATTCCCGGACCAGGACACGTCCTGTGTGTCTATGGTCCAGCAGGGCCAGACCAGAGGAGAGCACAAATCCTGGGTCATATGCTGCAGCAGCATGGCTGAAGATGATGGTATGGCCTGAGAGGAAGTCCACTCGTCACTCGTGTTGTGGTGCCCTTCAGCTAACTGAAGGGCACCACAACATTTTCCTAATTTTCATTAAAACTCAATACAGATTCTTTTTAGAAACAAATCTCTGTCAAACAGTGTGGCACAGTTATTTTGTGGGGAAACCTTTTGTTTTACACTTTGACCACAGAGGCAGGGGTGTTGTTCCCACCGTCCTATCCCACATCAACGCGACACGTACCTACAGTAACAGGTCGCTGGCATAAGAATTTGTACCCCAGCCTGACACCTCACCATTCTTAAACCCATATATTAAAACACAGCCACAGAGGAAACCAAGGGCTGCATAGGCCCCTATAATGAAAGCACCATAGTGGAAAACCAGGGCTTCAAACGCTAATGCAGTGAAAACACCACCATGGAGGTAATCTGGGCAGGCACTCCTTTTCATGAAGTGACTTAAAGACCAGAGGGCTTAACTGGTGGCAGCCACCCATGACAGAACGGAGGTTGATATGAAATAAGAAGGAAAAGGACATTCCTAAAGTACTGTGCTAACAAGGTAGTGTACTTTTTAGAGACATATCATTTACAATCTGACTGACGAGCGGGAAATCAGCATTTAGGAGCTTACTGCAGCTGCCAATATTGTTGAGAGGAATACAATAGAAAGTGTAATGGGAGAAAGTGGAAGTATTATTCTGAAGGGAGGTCAACCCAGGGAATGGGGGATCAGGAACTTGGTCAAAGTTCTCACGTGGTGGGGTTGGTTGGAAGGGCATCTTTTACCCTTTGGAATGCACTAACCAACAGTGGATGGTGAACATGTAAGGGGCAAACAGAGAATGGAAGAAAGTTTAGGCACGATATATGTTTTTATAATTTAATTTCCTTCAAGGGTGAAAAAACTCCCCCTCTGGTGTACTGTACCTTATTTAAGATCAGGAACTTGGAACTCAGGATTGTGGCCCATCTCCTGCGTTAAAATCATTTTGTATTGCAGGATCCTAAGAGCCTCACCTTACCTCAGTAGATGGTCTGGAAAGGTGGAGTGATTCCAGTGTGGCCTGTTGCTGGACCAGGCTAAAATTGTGTGCACCAGGTTCAGGGCCATAAAAACCAGGGGCTACATAAGGCTCTTTCTCCTTACATTGTAAACTACAGTGTTTGATCTATCCCTTAATCACATATCCTGCACCGTACAAGCTCAGACTGTAGACAGCAAAGCTATCAACCTAAATCGCTTATTCAGCACAGTGCATGGTAAAACGATGGACAGCAGAAGCTAAATCACATATTTTGCACCATACATGCTCAGTCTGTAAACAGCAGAGAAACCTAATTAAATCACATGTTGTGCACCGTACACAGTCAGACGTTATGCAAGAAAACTAGCCCCCTAAATCGCACATCCTGCACCATACATGGTTAGGTCAGACCTAAGCAA